>NC_045426.1:71997506-72622506 GCF_902635505.1 Sarcophilus harrisii
CCTCATAGCTCGAATAAAAAAATCAATTTAAAATAAATATATTATGGAATTGAATATTTCATAAAAGTCAACATTCAAAATTTGTATGGGTTTGACATAAATCTTTAAGATTAACAAGTGGCTAAATTATAAGGAAGAGTTTTCAAAATAAGAAATACCTACTACAAATATCTAAAAAACCCAAAATCACTAAGAACCAGAGAAAAGAAAGCTAAAGCTAACCTGAGGTATCACCTCATATTTAACAAGATTTCAAAGATGCTGAAAGATGAGAATATTCATTTTTGGAGCACTTTGAGAAGACAGACATCCTAATGTAAACTTAGGCTTTTTTGGTCATGGTAAAGTAGAGCCATCCTTGATGTGCCATTCAAGCATTCTCCATTTCCCTAATGTGTTACTTGAACTGGACATGCCCAGATCAGCCTTTTTGTTATTCAGTCTTTCAGTTATGTTGGACTCTTTGTGATCCCATCGATTATAGCATGCCAGGTCCTTGTATCCTCCACTTTTTCTCAAAATCTGTCCAAATTAAAGTTTGATATTTCCATGACACTATCTATTCATCTCATCTTTTGGCATTCTCTTTTCCTTTTGCCTTCAATTTTACCGGACATCATATTTTCTAATGATTCCTATCTTCTCATTATTTGGCCAAAATATTTAAGCTTCATCTTCCACATTTGACCTTCCAGTGAATAGTCTGAATTAATTTAAGTATTGGTTGATTTGACTTAAGTGACTCTCAAAAGTGTTCTTCATTGCCATAATTTGAAAACATTGATTCTGCAGTGCTCAACTTAGTCCTGCTCTCAGAACCCTACACGACTGCTTTAAAAAAATAAATAAATAAACACATAGCTTTGACTATATGGACCTTTGTCAGAAAGATGGTGTTTCTTTTAATATGCTTTCCAGATTTGCCAAAGCTTTCCTTCCAAGTATCTTTTAGTTTTGTAGCTGCAGTCACTATTTGCAGTGATCTTTGAGCCCAAGGATATGAAATCTGACACATTTCTTCTCCCTCTATGTACCAGGAAGTGATGGAACCAGTTGCCAAGATGTTAGGTTTTTTTTTTTTTTTTTTTTTTTTTTTTATGTTAAACTTCAAGCCAGCTTTTACACCGTTCTCTTTCACCTTCATCAAGGGGCTTCTTAGTTCCTTTGCACTTTCTGCCATCATAGTGGGGTCATTTCTCCTGGTAACTGTAATTTCAACTTTTGATTCATCCAGTCTGGTATTTTACATGATGTACTCTGCATATAAGTTAAATGAATAAGTGGGAATATGTAGCCTTGTCATACTCCTTTTCCAATCTTAAACCGATCAGTTGATCTTTGTTTCTAACTTTCTTCTTGGCTTGCATACAGATTCTTCAAGAGGCAAGTAAGATTATTTGGTCGGTATTCCCATCTCTTTGAAAACTCACCACATTTTGTAGGGATCCACATAATCAATATATCGTTGGAGCAGAAGAAATTTTTTTTTCTCTTTTCTTTCTGGAACTCCTTACTTCCTCCAAAGTCCAGTGAATATTGGCAATTTGGTCTCTACTTCCTCTACCTCGTTGAAAACCAGCTTGATCTTCTGACAATTCTCAGTTCATTGCTGATGCCAACTTGCAGTATTTTAAACATAATCTTATGCTTATGAAGTAAGCATAAACTTACTTCACAGTGAAGTGAGAGCATTTTTTTTGGACATTTGATCATTTCTTGGCATTGTCCTTCTTTAGGATTGAGATATAAACTGATCTTTTCGAGTGCAGTGGCCACTATTGATTCTTCCAAATTTGTTAGCATATTGTATGTAGCAATTTAACCTCCACCAGCCTTACTGTTGTCAATATCTCTACTGACCCACTTGACTTCATTGTCCAGAATGTCTGGCTCTAGATCAGTAATCACACCATAGTTGCTTTTTTTAAGGTTAATATTTTTGTATAGGTTTTTGTGTGTGTGTATTCTCACCACATCTTATTATTGTTTTCTGCTTGTGTTAAATTCCTTTCATTTTTCTCTTTTTTATGTCCACTTTTGCTAGGAACCTATCCCTGATAGCTTTAATTTTCTTGAATAGATCTTTTGTCCTTCCCATTGTATTATTTTCTTCTATTTCCTGGGACTGCTAATTTAAGAAAACCTTATTTCTCTTTACTATTCTTTGGAATTCTGCATTCAGTTAAGTACATCTTTCCTTTTCATCTATAAGTATATCTTTCCTTTTCATCTTTCCCTTTTGCTTTCCTTCTTGCTCTGCTATTTGTAAAGCTTCATCAGACAGTTATTTTGCTTTCTTGCTCTCTTAGCCTTCTGAGTTTTTGTTGTTGTAGTTGCCCCCTATACAATAGTTCTTTAGGCACTCTATCTACTAGATCTATTCCCTTTTGTCTATTTCTCACTTCTACTTTATATTCGTAAGGGATGTTATATAGGTCATACCCATATTATCTGATGTTTTCTTTACTTTTTGCAATTTAAACCTTCATTTTCCAATAAGAAGCTCATAACTGATCCACAATCAGCACCAGGTCTTGTTTTAACTGATTGTAGAGAGCTTCTTTTCTTTTGACTGCAAAGTATATAACTAATCTGATTTGTATACTACCCACCTGGTGTTGTATAGGGGTAGAATTGTCTTTTGTTTATTGAAAAAGAGTGTTTGTTATAAACAGTGTTGTTTTGACAGAACTTTATTAGTCTTTGTCTGCTTCATTTTATACTCTAAAATCAAATGTGCCTATTATTCCAAATATCTTTTGATATCCTCCTTTAGGATTCCAATGCTCTGTGATGAATGTGACATCTTTTTGTTGTTGTTTCTAGAAGAAACTGCAGGTCTTCATAGAATTGATCAAACTTGGCTTCTTCAGCATTAGTGGTTGGACACACGTGTATTAGTGTGAAGTTGAATGGTTTTCCTTGGAAAAGAATAGTTATGATTCAGTCATTTTTGAAATTATACTCCATTAAGCTTTTCTCATCCTTTTATTGACTGTAAGAGTTACTACATTTCTTTTAAGGGATTCTTGCCCAAAGCAATACATATAGTGATCATGTGAATTGAACTCACCCATTCCCATACATTTAAGTTCACTGACCCTCAAGATATCACATATTTAAACTTAGCATCTCTTATTTGGTCACACTCAATTTATCTTGGTTCATAGATCACACATTCTAGGTTCCTTTGCAATGTTGAGCTTTACAATATAAGACTTTCCTTTTGTCACCAGACATATTTGCAGCTGAGCTTCCTTTCGACTTTGACCTACCTAATTCATTAATATTGGAACTATTTATAGTTGTCCTCTGTTCTTCCCAAGTAGTGTTTTGGAAACCTTCTAATCCAAGGGGGTCATCTTCTAATGTCATTTATTTTATCATTTTAAACTACCCATGGAATTTTCTTTGCAAAGATACTGGAATAGTTTGCCATTTCATTCTCCAGTGATCTGGTGGATCACTCCAATGGATTACACTAAATTATAATTGGTCAGACTGTAATTTAGTTCATTTGTTCTGGAAAATAATTTGGAATTGCATAAGAAAGATTACTAAATTGTTCCTACCCTTTGACCTAGAGCTTCTACTGGTTTTCGAGAACAAGAAATGACCCATCTTTATACAAGGGTTTCCATATTTTCTCTATGCATACAAGTGGGTGGGTGGGTGGAATGATGTAATCTCTGTACAAGTCACCAGGTGGCACTCTGAACTGAGTTACCATTCAAAAATCTTTGAGTCAATTTTGAACATGCAGGAAAAGTTCCTGGATTTCCCCCCTTTCCAGCCTCCCTTTTAATTCCCTTCCAGAGTCTATTTTACCTCATTTAGTCTAGATTTAAAGTGCAAATATTATTACAGTTAAATCTATCAAAATTGGCTTCAGTTCCATTCTTATTAACATTGTCTTCTTACCAACTTCCTGTTAAGTTAAATCAACATGCATTTATTAAGTACTTACTATGGGTCAAGCACTGTGATAAATCCTGAGGATGCAAATAAAGGTAAACATGGTTATTGACCTTAAGGAGTTCACAATATAATGCGAAATACAGCATGAAAACAACTCTGTGCAAATATATTATATAAGGGATAACCTCAGAGAGAATACATTAGCTTTAAGAGAATATAAAGGCTTCTTGCTGAAGGAAGAATTTTAGATGAAACATGAAGGAAACCAAAGAAATAGTAGCAGAGAGGGGAAGGAAGAGGGAAGATTCTAGGCACACATGCTGAAAATGCATGGATCGAATTCTGATGGACGTGGCTCTCTTCAACAATGAATTGATTCAAACCAGTTCCAATTTTCCAGTAATGAAGAAAGCCATCTACACCCAGAGAGAGGACTATGGGAACTGAGTGGGGACCACAACATAGCATTTTCACTTTTTCTGTTATTGTTTGCTTGCATTTTTGTTTTCCTTCTCAGGTTTTTTTTTTTTTTTTTCCTTCTGTCTAGATCCGATTTTTCTTGTGCAGCAAGATAACTGTATAAATATGTGTACATATATTGGATTAACATATAATTTAACATATTTAACATGTATTGGACTATCTTCCATTTAGGAGAGGGGGTGGGGAGAAAGAGGGGAACATTTGGAACAGAAGGTTTTGCAAGGGTAAATGTTGAAAAAATTACCCATGCATACTTTTGTAAATAAAAAGATATAATAATAAAGAAAATTCATGGATCAGGTGATGGAATGTCATGTGCAAGGAAGCAAACATTACCATATTATCTAGAAAGCAGTAAGGTATTAAGAAGATTGGAAAAGTAGGAAAGGACAAGATTATAAGAAGATTTTTTTTAATTTGATTCTGAAGGTAATAGATAGCCACTGGAATTAATTGAATTTACATGGTTGACATGGCCAGACCAGTAAGAAGATCATTTTGATAACTGAGTGTTGGATAGGCTAGAGTGAAAAGAGGTTTAAGACGATGAAAAAATAGGCTTTTATAATAGTCTTAGCATATGGTGACAAGGAATTGAACCAGGATGGTGGCAGTGTCAAAAAGAACAGGGTATATAGGAAAAACATTGGAAATGTAGTACCAATGGCACTTGCCAAGAGATTGGATGTGTGCGATGGGAGAGATAAGAAATAATAACTATGATCCAAAGAGGTAGAAACTTTCATTTCTATTTGCTGAATAGAATTGAAATAAAGTGACTTTAAAACTATTAAGTAGTGGACAACTTACCATTCACAGCAAGGATAGGGTCATATAATCAAGATTTAGAGCTGAAAGTTATAAGTAGATAATAAGGTGGAAAGGAACCCAGAAATTGTCAGGAAGGTCTGTATTCAAATCTGGCTTCAGAGACATACTAGTTGTTTAACATTGGCCAAGCCACTTAACATCTATTTCCCTTAACTTTCTCATCTGCAAAAAGGGGATAATAATGACATCTACTAACCAAGGTGGTTATGGGGACCACATGAGATAATAATTGTACAGTGGTTTGCACAGTGTCTGGTACCCAGTAAATGCAATATACATGTTAGACATTGTTATTATTATTAGATGGTAACATTGAGACACACAGAGATTAATGATTTATACAAGCTCACAGAAACAGGATCTGAATCTAAGTCCTTAGATATTATATTCAGTGTTTTGTTTCCATTTTACCACATTGAGCTCCTCTTCACAAGACTTCTTCACTTTTGCCAAAGGACCAGATGGTTTGGGCTGTTTGCAAAAGAGTTTTTTCCCTTTCTTAGCATCTTCCTACTCCAACTCGTTCTCTACTTAGCTGTTGGAGCAATCTTCTTAATGCTCAGGTCTGACTATGTCAACCATATTAATTCAATAATTTCCCTACTCCTCTATCCCATCCATCTTTAAAAGAAGTGCAGCTAAATTCTTTGTGATTTTTTTTTAGTGGAGATGTGAACTTATATAACCAATTTATTTTATTTGAAATTTATTAAGTATTTTGTTTTTTCCCAATTACGTGTAAAAACAATCTTCAACATCCTTTTTCAAAATCAGGGTTCCAAATTCTTTTCCTTCTTTCTTCCCTACCCTCCTCAATGAACAGGCAAATAATTCAATATAGATTATGTATGTGTAGTCATGCAAAACATTTCTATATTAATCCTGTTGTAAAAGAAAACATGTCTGCAAAATAAAAAAAAACAAAACAAAAAAACCTCAAGAAAAATAAAGTTTAAAAATGTATGTTTCAATTTGGATTTAGACATTATAAGTTCTTTGTCTAATAATGAATAGCATTCATCACAAGTTCTTCAGTATTGTCTTGGAGTATTGTATTGCTGTGAATAGCTAAGTCATTTACCTTTGATCATCTTGCAATATTGTTGTTGTTTTGTACATAGTACATTTCACTTTGCAGTAGCTCATGAAAATATTTCCAGTTTTTTTTCAGAATTTCATATAATACAACAGTATTTTATTACAATCACATAGTACAATTTGTTCAGCCATTCTTTAATTGATTCCTTCAATTTCCATCTCCCTGCCACCAGAAAAGAGCTGCTATATTTTCATAAATATAGGTTTCTTTTTTCCCTTTTTTTAAAAATTCTTTTTGGATATACACCTAGCAGGAGTATTATTACTATTATTAGGTCAGAGGACATGCACAATTTTATAGCCTTTTGGGCATAGTACCAAATTACTCTAAAGAATAGTTGAATCAGTTCACAATTCCACCAATAGTGCATTAATAAACTATTTTTCTCAGATCCCATAAATTTCTCCTTCTCATTGCTGTCCTTTAGTCAATTTGCATTCCGCCAATCAATACTGATTTAGATCATCTTCTCATATAGATCACTTTGATTACACTATCTGAAAACTTCATAATTCTTAATCATTTATTAATTGGGGAATAGTTCCTTTTTAAAATAAATTTGACTCAGTCTTCTATATATTTGAGAAATGAAGCCTTAATCGGAGAAACTAACTTCAAAATTTTTTTCACAGATCTTATGCCTCATCCCATTTATTCTATTCTCTCTTTCCTTTCATCCTGTTCACCCTCAAAAGTGTTTTGATTCTGATTACTACCTCCCCCAATCTGTCCTCTTTTATATCACCCCCATCCTCTTTCTCTTCTACTTTCTATAGGTTTCTATACCTAATCGAGTATGTGTGTTTTTCCCTCTTTGAGCCAATTCTGATGAGAGTAAGATTTACTCACTCCTTTCTCCACCATCATCATCACTACCACTATTTTTCTCTTGTGTAAAAGCTTTTACTTGCCTCTTTTAAATGAAATAATTCATCCCATTCTACTTGTCACTTTTCCTTTCTTCTAATGTATTCCTCTTTCTCTTTAATTTTATTTTTTTTAAGATATCATTGCTTCATTTTCAACGCACAACTGGACCCTCTGACTATGTATATACCTTTTAAGCATTTTAACAATAAGAAAGTCCTTATGAGTTACAAGTATCATCTTCCCATGTAGCCTAACATTATTAAGTCTCTCATGTTTTCCCTTTCCTGTTTATCTTTTTATGCTTCTTTAGTTTCTTGTATTTGAAAGTCAAAATTTCTATGAAGTTCTGTTTTTTCATCAAGAAAGCTTGAACGGGCAGGGCTGGTTCAATATTAGGAAAACTATTAGCATAATTGACTATATAAATAATCAAATTAACAAAAACCATATGATTATCTCAATAGATGCAGAAAAAGCATTTGATAAAATCCAACATCCATTCCTAATAAAAACACTTGAGAGGATAGGAATAAATGGACTTTTCCTTAAAATAGTCAGGAGCATATATTTAAAACCGTCAGTAAACATCATATGCAATGGGGAAAAACTGGAACCTTTCCCAGTAAGATCAGGAGTGAAACAAGGTTGTCCACTATCACTATTATTATTCAATATTGTATTAAAAACGCTAGCCTCAGCAATAAGGGTGGAGAAAGAGTTTAAAGGAATTAGAATAGGTAATGAGGAAACCAAACTATCACACTTTGCAGATGTTATGATGGTATACTTAGAGAACCCCAGAGATTCTACTAAAAAGCTATTAGAAATAATTCATAACTTTAGCAAAGTTGCAGGATACAAAATAAATCCACACAAATCCTCAGCATTTTTATACATCACCAAAAAAATCCAATAGCAAGAGATACAAAGAAAAATTCCATTCAAAATAACTGTCAATAGCATAAAATATTTGGGAATCTATCTACCAAAGGAAAGTCAGGAATTATATGAGCAAAATTACAAAAAAACTTTCCACACAAATAAAGTCAGATTTAAATAATTGGAAAAATATTAAGTGCTCTTGGATAGGCCAACGAATATAATAAAGATGACAATACTCCCTAAACTAATCTATTTATTTAGTGCTATACCAATCAGACATCCAAGAAAATATTTTAATGATCTAGAAAAAATAACGACAAAATTCATATGGAAGAACAAAAGGCTGAGAATCTCAAGGGAATTAATGAAAAAAAAAATCAAATGAAGGTGGCCTAACTGTACCTGATCTAAAACTATATTATAAAGCCGCAGTCACCAAAACATTTGGTATTGGCTAAAAAATAGATTAGTTGATCAGTGGAATAGGTTAGGTTCACAAGACAAAATAGTCAACTATAGCAATCAAAATGCCAAAGATGCTAAATTTTGGGATAAAAATTCATTATTTGACAAAGACTGCTGGGATAACTGGAAATTAGTATGGCAGAAATTAGGCATGCACCCACACTTAACACTATATATCAAAATAAGATCAAAATGGGTCCATGATTTAGGCATAAAGAACAAGATTATAAATAAATTAGAGGAACATAGGATAGTTTACCTCTCAGACTTGTGGAAGAGGAAGGAATTTGTGACCAAAGAAGAACTAGAGATCATTATTGATCACAAAATAGAAAAATTTGATTATACAAATTAAAAAGTCTTTGTACAATCCCAATAGCAACACTGCTGGGTCAAAGGGTATGCACAGTTTGATAGCTTTTTGAACATAGTTCCAAATTGCTCTCCAGAATGGTTGGATGTATTCACAATTCCATCAACAATGTATTAGTGTCCCTATTTTCCCACATCCCCTCCAACATTCTGCATTATCTTTCCCTGTCATTCTAGCCAATCTGACAGGTGTGTAGTGGTATCTCAGAGTTATCTTAATTTGCATTTCTCTGATTAATAATGACTTGGAGCCTCTTTTCATATGGCTAGAAATAGCTTCAATTTCTTTGTCTGAGTATTGTCTGTTCATATCCTTTGACCATTTATCAATTGGAGAATGGCTTGATTTCTTATAAATTAGACTCAATTCTCTATATATTTTGGAAATGAGGCCTTTATCAGAACCTTTGACTAAAAATATTTTCCCAGTTTATTGCTTCCCTTCTAATCTTGTCTACATTAGTTTTGTTTGTACAAAAACTTTGCAACTTGATATAATCAAAATTTTCTATTTTGTGATCAGTAATGATCTCTAGTTCTTCTTTGGTCATAAATTCCTTCCTCTTCCACAGGTCTGAAAGGTAAACTGTCCTGTGTTCCTCTAATTTATTTATAATCTCATTCTTTATGTCTAGGTTATGAACCCATTTTGACCTTATCTTGGTGTACGGTGTTAAGTGTGGGTCAATGCCTAGTTTCTGCCATACTAGTTTCCAATTTTCCCAGCAATTTTTGTCAAACAGTGAAGAAACCAATTCCTTAAAAGTTTTTTGGGGAGTATTTGTTATGTCAAAACAAAATTTATTAATAATTTGTGCTTTTTAAAGGAAATTAGTTATGCAGTATGGGAGATGTTAGTGTTATGACTCAGTTCTCTTTAACTGTTCTGACTTGGTTTCCCCTGAACTAGTTTCCTTTGTCTCAGTTTCCTTAGCTGTTCTGTTAAATCCCCTTAGTCGTAAAAACCCACTCTAGTCCATTAAGACTGGGAACCGTTTACTCTAAGGTTATATATTGCTAGCAAGATAAACAAGAGAGCAGATCCCCTGTCCTCAAGAATTTACAATATCCCTCTAAAATATTCCAAGATACCTCACTGACATCTTTATCTCTGGGTATTCAGACATCCTGTCTCTGGGCTTTAGGAGTTATGGTCTCCCCTCCAACCTGACAGAAGCCTTCCCGCTTTTTTTGGGGGGGTCTTTGTCTCTAGGGTTATTTAAAGGAGGGGGCCACTCTTATTCGCTGCTTCATTCTTTGAGATGTCAGCCCTGGGACCAACATGGATTCTTTGGTCCCAGTATATCTTTATCTCTATCTGACTGGATAATTTGAGACAAGAGTCTTGTCCAGTCAATTATACTCTCCAATTAATAAACTATTGAAAACTCTCTAATCTCTCTCCTGCCTCAGTTTCTCCGGCATTACATTAGCAATCAAAACTACATTTGAGTCCATATGACATTTGATCATCTACATTGGCAATCAATACCAACTACATTTTCATATTTGTTCACCTTCATTATCAACTATAGTCACTAAAGTCTGTATCATCTATAAATATGTCATCTAGTCTTTTATTTACATCATTGATATAAAGGACCAAGAACATCCCTAAAATGTTTAACTAGCAATTTCCTGATTCAAAACTAACAAAGATAAATTAATAATTACTCTTCATGGTCATTTAATCAGTTCCAAACCCCCTAAGGATATTATCTGCCAGGATACTATCATCTCTACATTTTGTTCATCAGAATAGTATAAGAAACTTTGTCAAATGCATTGCTAGACTCTAAATATATAATGTTTTTTCCCATATCCTAATCTACCATTCTAGTTACTCCATCAAGAAAGGAAATGACAATAGCCTAGTATAACATTTTGATGAAGCCATGCTGATTTCAGTAACATAAGACTTCCTTTTGAATGTTCAAAAATTATCTCTAAATGCTTACAAAATTCAAAAATTTGATAGCAAATAATGTGAAACTATTAACCATTTACCATATTTAGTATAGGCTTTACCAACTCTCTTCTTTTAAAAAAAATCATTTCCTTTTCTTGTCCCACAACACTTCTCCAATTCTTTAATAACTTTTGAATGACACCAACAATGACTTAGCAATTACACTTGCCTTTACTTAAATGCAAATCATCTGGACCTGCTTATTTGAATTCGCTAAGAAAGACTCGATTATGCTGAGTTTCAACTCCCTATTAATCAAAATTTCCCTGTTTTACTAAGTTCAGAGATCATTCTTTGGAAGTGACAAATGGAGCAAGTAAGAGTTACCTAGTTCATTGATAATAAGTCTTATTATTTTCTCACTCATACCAAACATTTCTCCTGTCCATACTTTGATCTTCTTCCTATAGCCAATAGAACAAACAAAAACTTCAAACCTCTTATTGTCTTTAGCATCAACTACTAATTTAACTCCACTCCTTGCCTTATTTTTACATCCTTCTGTCTCTACTTTTCTCCCAAGCCTATTTATTCTCACTGAAAATACCCATCATTCTATTCCCTCCTCATGCTCCCAATCAATTGCTTCTGCTCTTGACTTATTTTCTTCCTTTTGAAGTTTTGACCCCATAGTTAAAGTTACAGAGAATTCAACTATATCCTGTTTACTATCCTTGAAATCCTTTTACAACTGCTGCTCTTGTCTTTTCAAACTATATTGGAAATAAGCCATCATCTTACTACTCAAGGAAGTCAGAAAATATACTGACTAATTGCAATTTTAAAAAAACTTTCTTGCTACCCTCAATTTCTTGATTCTTTTAAAATTTACTCCCTTGTACATCTCACAGTAAATATTCCAAACTTGCTTTTCTTTTTTTATCCCTCTGAGGGAAGAATTTACCTTATATTTTACTGATAAAATAGAGACCAACTTCCCTCTTCTTCTTTAATATATTCTCTGACAGAAATATTCTCCCCTCTACTAAAGCATATTACTCCACGACTGATTTTTATCTTATTTTCTCTCATCTTATTTCAGAGCTTTATCCTTTTATCATCTGTTTCCTTTCATCTTCAGTTTCTCCTTATGTAGTCCCATTGTAGTCTCCAAGCAATCCCAGGTTTTCCTTATTTAAAAAATATCTTACTTAATTTTACCATCTCAGACTATTTTCCTAAATCTCTCCTCCCCTTTTCTAGTCATCTTCCTAGAAAAAGACATTTAAACACATTGCCTACACTTGCTCACTTCCACTCATTTAGCATTACCTTGCCCTCTGGCTTTCCAAGCCACCATTAAATTGAAAATCCTTTTTTAAATGTTAAGTGGTTCAACAGCTACAGCATTGAGCCTGGAGTTAGTAAAACTGAATTCAAATCTGACCTCAGATAATTGGTAGGTATGTCACTTTGGGCAAGCCATTTAACCTCTGTCTGCCTCAGTTTCATAAACTGTAAAATGGAGATAATAATAACACTAACTTAAAAAGATTTTTTTCTTTCTTTCTTTTTTTTTTTTTTTTGAATGCTCACACTTTATTAACTGCTTGGTAATGTGATAAGTTTTTTGGCTATAAAAAATGCCGAAAACTTGCTCCCTACCTTCAGAGTTCACATTCCAATCAGGATGAACATACAAAATAAAGGGAGGTAAACTCAGAGAGAACATTCTAGCAATGGTAGAACTAGGAAAGACTTTAAAATAGAAATTGTCTATAAATTGAAATTTGAATGATCAGAATATGTGGAAGTGAGGGAGGAAGTGCATTCTGTTTTTTTTTAAGCTTTTTATTTTCAAAACATATGCATGGATAATTTGACATTAACCCTTGCATAGCTTTGTGTTTCAGATAATTTTCTCCTTCCCTCCATCCCCTCCCCTAGATGGCAAGCAAGCCAATATATGTTAAACATGTTAAAATATATGTTAAACCCAATATATATATATAAATATATATAATTCTCTTGCTGCACAAGAAAAATCAGATTAAAAAAATAAAGTAAATGAGTAAGAAAACAAAGCAAGAAAACAAAATTCAAGTGAACAACAACAAAGAGTGACAATGTTATGTTGTGATCCACATTCAGTTCCCACAGTCCTAACTCTGGGTATAGATGGCTGTCTTCTTCACAAGATCATTGGAACTGGCATCAGTCATCTCATTTTGGAGTCACATTCATCAGAATTGATTGTCATTTAGTCTTGTTGCTGTGTACAATGATCTCCTGGTTCTGCTCATTTCACTTAGTATCAATTACATAAGTCTCTCCAGTCCTCTCTGAAATCATTTTCCTGATTATTTCTTATAGAACAATAATATTCCATAACATTCATATACCATAACTTATTCAGCCATTCTCCAATTGCTGAGCATCCACTCAGTTTCCAATTTCTTGCTACTTCAAAAAGGGCTGCCACAAACATTTTTGCACAAGTGGGTCCTTTTCCTCTTTTAAGATCTCTTTGGGATATAATTCCAGTAGAAACACT
Organism: Sarcophilus harrisii; assembly: GCF_902635505.1. Taxonomy (NCBI): domain Eukaryota; kingdom Metazoa; phylum Chordata; class Mammalia; order Dasyuromorphia; family Dasyuridae; genus Sarcophilus; species Sarcophilus harrisii. Next base: position 72,010,890 of record NC_045426.1, read on the forward strand.
GCTGGATCAAAGGGTATGCACAGTTTGATAATGTTTTGAGCATAGTTCCAAATTGTTCTCCAGAATGGCTGGATCTGTTCACAGTTCCACCAACAAAGTATCAATGTCCAGTTTTCCCACATCCCCTCCAACATTCATCATTATCTTTTCCTGTCATCTTATCCAATCTGAGAGGTGTGTGGTGGTGTCTTAGTGTTGTTTTAATTTGCATTTCTCTGACATAGTGATTTAGAGCACCTTTTCATATGATTAAAAATGATTTTAATTTCTTCATCTGAAAATTGTCTTTTCATATCCTTTGACCATTTATCAATTGGAGAATGGCTTGAATTCTTATAAATTTGAGTCAATTTTCTATAGATTTTAGAAATGAGGGCTTTATCAAAACACTTAAATGTAAAAATGTTTTCCTGATTTATTGCTTCCCTTCTAATCCTGTCTGCATTAGTTTTCAACTTAAGAAAATCAAAATTATCTATCTGGTGTTCAATTATGAGGTCCAGTTCTTCTTTGGACACAAATTCCTTCCTTCTCCACAGATCTGAGAGATAAACTATCCTATGCTTTTCTAATTTGCTTATAATATCACTCTTTATGTCTAAATCATGAACCCATTTAAATCTTACCTTGGTATGTGTTTTCCTACCAGTCAGCAGTTTTTTGTCAAATAGTGAGTTCTTATCCCCAGTGCTGGTATCTTTGGGTTTGTTCAACACTAGATTGCTATAGTTAGTGACTATTTTGTCCTGTGATCCTAACCTATTCCACTGATCGAGTACTCTATTTTCTTAGCTAGTACCAAACAGTTTTGATGACCACTGCTTTATAATATAGTTTTAGGTCTGGCACAACTAGGCTACCTTCATTAACATTTTTTTCATTAATTCTCTTAAAAGTCTTGACCTTTTGTTTTTGCAGATGAACTTTGTTATTTTTTCTAGATCTGTAAAATAATTTCTTGGGAGTTTGATTGGTATGGCATTAAATAAGTAGATTAATTTAGGTAGTATTGTCATTTTTATTATATTCACTCGGCCTACCCATGAGCACTTGATATTTTTCCACCTGACTAGATCTGACTTTATTTATGTGGAAAGTGTTTTGTAGTTATATTCCTATAGTTCCTGACTTTCCCTTGGCAGATTGATTCCCAAATATTTTATATTATCGACAGTTATTTTAAATGGAATTTCTCTTTGTATTTCTTGCTGCTGGATTTTGTTGGTAATACATAAAATTGATGATTTCTATGGATTTATCTTGTATCCTGCCACTTTGCTAAAGTTGTGAATTGTTTCTAGTAGTTTTTTGGTTGATTCTCTAGGGTTTTGTAAGTATACCATCATATCTGCAAAGAGATAATTTGGTTTCCTTATGACCCAGTATAATTCTTTTAATCTCTTTTTCTTCTCTTATGACCAAAGCTAACATTTCTAATACAATATTGAATAGTAATGGTGATAGTGGGCAGCCTTATTTCACTTCTGATTTTATTGGAAATGGTTCTAGTTGTCCCCATTACATATGATGTTTGCTGATGGTTTTAAATAGATGCTACCAATCCATTTATTCCTATACTCTCTATTGTTTTTAATAGTATTGAGTGTTAGATTTTATCAAATGCTTTTTCTACATCTGAGATAATCATATGATTTTTATTAATTTGCTCATTGATATATTCAATTATGCTAATAGTTTCCCTAATATTGAACCAGCCCTACATTTCTGGTATAAATCCTACTTGATTTGTTGTTTCACCCATTCATTATTTAGAATTAGATTATTTAAGTTCCAATTAATTTTTGGTCCATTTTCTCCTAGCCTTATATTTCATGTGATTTTTATTGCATCATGATGTGGGAAAAAATGCATTTACTATTTCTGCCTTTCTCTATTTGTTTTTGAGGTTTTTATTTATTTATTTATTGCTGAGGCAATTAGGGTTAAGTGATTTGCCCAGGGTCACACAGCCAGGAAGTAATCTGAGGTCAGATTTGAACTCAAGTTCTCCTGACTTCAGGGCTGGTACTCTATCCACTGTGCCACCTAGCTGCCCCATTTTGAGGTTTTTATGCCCTAACATATGGTCAATTTTTGTGTAAGTTCCATGAACCACTGAGAAAAAAGTAAACTCCTTTCTGTCTCCATTAAATTTTCTTTAAAGATCATCATACCTAACTTTTCTAACATTTTGTTTACCTCCTTAACTTCTTTCTAATTTAAATAAATTTAATTTAACTTATATAAATATATTTATAAATATTATTTGTTTTTATAATATGTATATTATATATGTATATAAATAATTAAATAAATTGAATTTAAATTTAAATAAAGAAATAACTTTCTTATTTATTTTGTGCTTTGATTTATCTAGTTCTGAGAGATGGTTGAGATCCTCTACTAGTTCAGTTTTACTATTTCTCTAGGAATTTGGATGCTATACTAATTGGTACTGTTTAGTTTAGTACTGATGTTTAGTACTGATATTGTTTCATTGTCTATGGTACCCTATGGTAAAATATAGTTACCTTCCTTATCTCTTAATTAGATCAATTTTTGCTTTTGCTTGATCTGAGATCATGATGGCTACCCCTGCTTTTTTAACTTCACCTGAAGCATAATAGATTCTGCTCCAGCCCTTTATCTTCACTATGTGTTACTATGCTTTAAATGTGTTTCTTGTAAATAAGATATTGTAGGATTCTGGCTTTTAATCCCTCTGCTATCTGCTTCCGTTTTATGGGAGAGTTTATCCCATAAAGGATTATTTTCAAATAAGATAATATTTATAAATCACTTAGCACAGTACCTGGTGCACAGTAGGTACTTAATAAATGCTTGTTTCTTATTCTTGTTCCCCTATTAACAATTGTTTCATTTCTAAATTAAATGCCTTTTCCTCGGTCCTCATCTACCTAGATATATCTATAGCCTTTGACAAAGATGATTACTTCTTCACTTCTACCTCCACTGTGATTTCCCATTCCTAAATGCTCTCTCCTCCTTGGCTTCTCAGGAAAATGGTCTCTCAAAGTTTTTCTCCTATATAATCACTTTTATTCAATCTCTTTTTTTATACCATCATATATCTCTTCACCATTGGTAATCCTCTCAGGGCTGTCCTGAACACTCTTATTTCTCTACTCTTCCTGTTGATATTCACATCTGTTTCTATGATATTGAGATCTATATAGCTAGTTCTTATTTTTTTTCTGATTCCAGATGCAAATTACCAACTTTTCAATTGAATGTCCCTTAAAATCCTTCATAGTCCATCTTTTTCAGAATTTTCTAAAACTCATTTTTATGCACAGTACATTTTTCATGCTCAATATTTCCAAAATACAATTCATTTCTTTTTTCTCTGTTTAACTTCCCTTTTTCTACCAAGTGTCACTAATCCTTTCAATAATACAGGTCCATAAGCTTATTCTTCCTCAAAATTATACTTTCTCAACTGACATTCCTAATCAGTTGCCAGGTGTTATACTATCTCCACATCACTTGAATCTCTCCCCTTCTCTCCACTCAAATATCACCAAATTTAGTTAAGGTCTTAACTTCTCTCCATGGACTATTGAAGCAGTGTACTAATTTTTCCCCTTAGTTGCAATTTTTCTTTAGTGAAACAAATAGAACATTCAGCATCAAGATAATCTGGATTTGAATACCACAGCAAAGACTTATTAATTTTGTGATCCTGAACAATCACTTACTGTCTCTGGATCTTATATTTCTCATCTATAAAATGAAGGAAGACTAAACAAATAAACCTTTAAAGTTTCTTCTGGATGTAAATCTGTGATCTGCTTCCAAAATATTCTCCATATAGTTGCTAAAATAGTCCTTCTAAAACACAAGTCACAATTTGGCTCAAGAATTGTCAATGGTTTCCTATTGCTTCAAGGATAAAGTACAATTCTTATAATGTGAAATTTAAAATCCTTCAGTCTACCTTTTCAGAATTTTCTAAAACTCATCTTTATGCACAGTGCATTTCAATTAAACTAATCAGTTTGCTATTTCCCAAATTCAGCATTCTGTTTCCAATCTTTGTCATTCAACAATCATCCATCCATGCCTAGAATTAACTCTCTCTCACCTCTCTCTTAATTCTTAATTTATTTCAAGATGCTATCTCATATTATCTTTCATAATACTCCTAATTGTTGATATCCTCTCCATCTGCAAATTAGTTAATAATTACTTATCTGTTTATAAATTGTATCTTCCAGTGGCACATAAACTACTTGGGTAGGGACTACTTTTATCTTTTTATTTCTATGCCCTATGACCAGCACATTTCCTGCATATGACAAGTGTTTCATAAAGGTCCATTGAACTGATTTTAATTGCTTTGAATTGAACTTCTTTGAACATAGTCTAATTCTCCCATTTATGTCAAGCAATTCTTTCTTATTACATTGATTCAGATGTTTATTGGTTTTTCATTCTCTTATCTTAATCATAGTGTTTTATCCTCAACACTTCTTTTTTATTTTTAAAAATTTATTTATTGTTAATACACATTGATTTATGAATCATGTTGGGAGAGAAAAATCAGCGCAAAAGGTAAAAACCATGGGAGGAAAAAAAGAAAAAAGTAAACATAGCATGTATTGATTTACATTCAATCTCCATAATTCTTTTTTCTGGAGGTAAGATGGCATTTTCTGAACAAAGTCTATTGGGATTTCTTTGGATCACTGAACCACTGAGAAAAAACAAGTCTTTCATGGTTGTTCATTGCATATTCTTGCTGTTATTGTGTACAATGTATTCCTGACTCTGCTTGTTTTGCTTAGCATCAGTTCATGTAAATCTTTCCAAGCCTTCCTATAATCAGCTTGCTCATCATTTTTTATAGAGCAAATAATATTCCATTACCTTCCATGTACCACAAGTTATTCAGCCATTCTACATTTTCCTCAAAGGGAAATATGAATTTATCTTAAGCCCAAAAATCCAATTGGAAAAGCTCAAAAAGGATTTAAAAAATCAAGCAAGAGAGGTAAAAGAAAAATTTGGAAGAGAAATTATGTAGGAGAATTATGAAAAAAGAATCAATAACTTTGAAAAGAAAGCATAAAATTTGATTCAAGAAAAAAAAAACTAAAAATAGAATTGGCAAAATGAGAAAAATAATCCACTGAAGAAAACAACTCCTTAATAAATATAATTGAACAGATTAATAGGGGATACAAAAGCTAATTGAGGAAAATAATCCCTTAAAATTAGAATTCAGCAAATGGAAGCTAATGCCTCTACAAGAATCAGTCAACCAAAATCAAAAGAATGAAAAAATAGAAGACAATATAAATACTTTATTGGAAAAAGAACTGATCTGGAAAATAGATCCAGGAGAGATAATTTAAGAACTATTGGACTACCTAAAATCCATGATGAAAAAAAAGAGCCTGAATAATAATTTTAGAGAAATCATCAGAGAATATTACCCTGATATCCTAAATCAGGGGTCCTCAAACTGTGGTCCCTGGGCCAGATGCAGCAGCTGAGGACGTTTATCCCCCTTACCCAGGGCTATGAAGTTTCTTTATTTAAAGGCCCACAAAACAAAGTTTTTGTTTTTACTATAGTCTGGCCCTCCAACAGTCTGAGGGACAGTGAACTGGCCCCCTATTTAAAAAGTTTAAGGACCCTTGGATAGTAAAATCTTGCCAGAAAGTAAAATAGTCATTGAAAAAATCCACTAATCACCTGATATAGTTCCTAACTTGAAAACTCCAAGGAATATTGTGGACAAATTCCAGAATTTTCAGTTTAAGAAGAAAATACTGCAAACAGAAACAACACAAATATCATGAAGTCACAGTCAAGATTACAGTGGATTTAGCAGTTTCTACATTAAAGGATAGATTGGAATATGATATTCTGGAAGGAAAGGAACTTGATATGTAACTAGAAAAAAAACTATTTTAAAAATAATAAATCAACTCCCTCCAATTAAATATCAATATAGAAATTCTGAAAATTCTGAAGATTAATAAAATTGAAAGTAAGAGAACTATTGAATTAATAAATAAAATTAAGAACTGATCTTAGGGAAAAATACAATAGATAAAATTTTCATTAATTTGATTTTTAAAAAACAAAGAAGAAAGGTAAATTACCAGTATCAAAAATGAAAAGGGTGAATTTACCATCTGTGAAGAAGCTAAAGCAATAATCAGAAACTATTTTCACTCTGGTTCCAATATATCATCATATTAGTTTTCCTTGATGATTTCTTGTAGAATGCTGTCTAGGCTCTTTTTTTGATCATGGCTTTCAGACAGTACCATGATTTAAAAAAAGTTTCCCTGGCTTTATTTTCCAGGTCAGTTGTTTTCCAATGAGATATTTTATATTTTTATATTTTTTTCTATTTTTTTCCCTTTCTTTAGTTTGATTCTTGATGTCACATAGAGTCATTAGCTTCCCAGATCTAATTTTTAATGTATGATTTTTTCAGTTAGTTTTTCTATCTCCTTTTTTGCATTTGATTAATTCTACTTTTAAAGGTGTTTTCTTCAGTGAATTTCATGTATTGTGTGTGTTGTGTGCATGTATTTGATCAACTTTTAAAGAAATTGTTTTACTTTTCCAAGCTATTGAATCTCTTGAATACCTTTTTCCCCCTCCCAATTTGTCTTTTACCTCTCTTATTTCATTTTAAAAAATTTTTATGAGTTCTTCCAAGAAAGCTCTTTCATATCCTTCTTTGAGATTTTGCATATGGGCATTTTGTCTTTTTCTGAATTGATGTTTTGGTCTTCCTTTTTCACCACAGTGGCTTTCTATGATTAAGATACTTTTCTATTTCTTGCTCATTTTCTTTCTTTCTACTTTTCCTATTTTGTGACTTTTTTTTTTTTTTTTTTTTTTTGCTGAGGCAATTAGGGTTAAGTGACTTGCCCAGGGTCACGCAGCTAGAAAGTGTTAAGTGTCTGAGTCAGATTTGAACTCAGGTCCTTCTGACTTCAGGGCTGGTGCTTTATCCACTGTGCCATCTAGCTGCCCTTTATTTTTTGACTTTTAAAATGAAACTTTGCTCCTGGGGCATAAGAGTCACTGTCCCACACTTCTTCCACAGCTCTCAGCTTTCACTTTGAGTGCAGGGTTGTTTGGTGATTTTCTCACAGCACTGAGAGTAGCCTAACCTACTTTCACTTGTTGACGGGTTTCCTGGGCTAGCAATTTGCCTTCTGGGTTGAAACTGGAGGCTGCCCTACTGGTCTGCTCTGCTACTGTTTTATTGAGCCAGGACAAGGTCTTGGTTACTGATTTGCTGTGATTAAGACCTTCCCACTGATTTTCCTGGACACCATATGAACCAGGATGGGCATCCCTTTTATCTCAGTGAGACTGACTTTTCTTAAAGTCTTTCCAATCTATCTTGAACTGGAAAATGGAATTCAGACATTGCAGATGTAGTTTTCAAGAAAAATTGGGAGTGCTTGACCAGCTTCTTGGTTTCAACTTGACTCTGACTTTCCCCTTCTCTTCACTGCAAAAAAAGTTTTTGACAAAATATAGCATCCATTTTTATTAAAAAGCAATAGCAAAAAAAAATAAACAGAGATTTCCTTAAAATGATAAATAGTATCTATCTAAAACTACCAGCAAGGATTTATGTAATGGTGATAAGCCAAAAGCCTTCCTAATATGATCAGGGGTGCAGCAAGGATGTCTATTATCCCCACTATTATTCAATGTTGTACTAGAAATGTTAGTTTTAGCAGTAAGAGGAAGGGAAAAGAAATTGAAAAAAAATAGAATAGGTAGTGAGGAGACAAAACTATTACTCTTGGCAGATTACATGATAGTATACTTAGAGAATCCTAGAGAATCAATTACTGTAATGGGCTGAGGCTTGAGCTGATGCACTGAGGTCCCAAGCACATGAGGCTAAATATTAATTGGACTATATTCTATTAATATATATGCTTGGAGAAAAAATGGCCCCCGCCCACTCTCTGTGCAAGTCCTGATGTGTTGTATAGGAAATGATGATTTTGGTGGGTGGAGGCAGTGAGACAGGAAGAGAGGTAGAGAGAGATTGCTGGCTGGGTTCGGTTCTGGTGGCTGCTGGTCTCATGGCTTCTGGTCTGGCTAGCTTCTTGACTCAGCTGCACACATTGCTATTGCCGATTCCCTTCTACCTCTGATCTTTCTTCATCTCCACTAAGAATAAAGATTGACGATTTCCCCCTAACTTGAATTCCTGACTCTGGCTGATTTTAAAGTATGCGGTCATCACAAATTACAAAATTACTTGAAACAATGAACAATTTAGCAAAGTTGCATGACATAAAATAAAATCATTTATATCATTAGTATTTCTTTATATCACCAATAAAGCCTAGCTTTGTTGTAAGAGATCCCATTTGGAATAACTAAAAAATATAAAATATTTATGAATCTACCTGCTAAGTTAAACCCAAGAACCATATGAACACAATTCCAAAACACTTTTGTCACAAATAAAGCCACATTTAAACACTTTAGAAAATAAGAAATTTCTCATGGGAAGGCTGAGACTCATATATAACAAAAATTACAATTCCACCTAAATCAATTTATTTATTCAGTACCATACCAATCAAATGACCAAACAATCATTTTACAGAGCTAAAATTAATAAGAAAATTCATCTGGAAGGACAAAATATCAAAAATATTGTGGAATTAATGAAAAAAATTCAAATAAAAGTGGCCTAGACATACAAGATCTAAAACATATTATAAAGTGGCAATCATCAAAACTATTTGGTACTAAGAAATGAGAAAGGCGCATCAGCCCAATAGGTTGGGTATATAAGATACAGTAGTAAATATAGTAAAGATATTTACTATATTTACTGTTTGATAAACCCAAAGACTTCACCTTCTGGGAGAAGAACTCACTACATGACAAACAATGCTGGTAAAGCTGGAAAATAGTATCACAGAAACTAGTCATAGACCAATATCTCATAGTCTATACCGAAATAAGGTAGAAATGAGTACATGATGTAGACATAAAGCATGATATCATAAGCAAATTAGGAGAATAAGGAATAATTTCACATCTATGGAGAAGGGAAAATTTTGTGACCAAACAAGAGTGCATTACAGGATGTAAATGGATAATTTCAATTATGTTAAATTAAATAAGATTTTGTATAAACAAAATCAATGCAATCAATATTAGAAGGAAACACAAAGTGGGAAACATCCAGTATTTCCGATAAAAACTTCATTTCTAAAATATATAGAGAACTAAGTCAAATTCGTAAAAATACAAATCAGTCCCCAACTGATAAATGGCTAATGGTATGAATAGGCAATTTTCAGTTGAAGAAATTGAAGTTATGCATAGTAATAGGAAAAAAAATATTCTGAATCACTATTGATTAAAGAAATTCAAATTAAAACAACTCATGTACCACCTCACACCCACCAGATTGGCTAATATGACAGGAAAGAAAAATAGTAAATGTTAGAGATGTAGGAAATTGGAATATTAATTCATTGTTAAAAGAGTTGTGAATTAATCCAGCCATTCTGGAGTGCAATTTGGAACCATGACCAAAGGGCTTTAAAACTGTGCACACCCTTTGATCCAGTAATACCACTACTAGGTCTATATCCAAAGGAGATCATAAAAAAAGAAAAAAGGATCAACCTATACAAAACTATTTGTACTAACTTTTTTTTTGTGGTGGCAAAGAATTGGAAATTGAGGGATGCTCATCAATTGGAAAATGGTTGAACAAGTTTTAGTATATGATGTTATGGAATGTTATGGAATATTGTTTTATAAGAAATGATGAGCCAGCTGACTTCAGAAAAAAAAAAAAACATGAAAAGGTTTATATGAACTGTTGCTGAATTATGTGAGCAGAACCAGGAGAACATTATACACAGTAGCAACAATTATATGATTATCAACTACAATAGACTTATCTGTTCTCAGCAATACAATGATCCGAAATAATTCCAAATTATTTGTGATGGAAAATACATTTCACATCTAGAGAAAGAACTATGGAATATGAATGCAGATAGAATTATATTATTTTCACTTAAACTTTTTTCTCATCATTTCCCCCTTTTGTTTAGTTTTTTCTTTCCATAACATGACTACTGTGGAAATATATTCACCTGATTGTACATGTAAACCTATATTAAAATTACTCTTTATCTTGAGGAATGGAGAGAGAAAAATTTGGAATTCAAAATCTTTCAAAAATAAATAACTATCTTGATACATAATTGGAAAAAATAAAATATTTTAAGTAGGAAAAAAATTCTCTTTACTACATCATTTCATTCATTCCAGAAAGACCATGCTTTCCCTAATTATCTTATTAGGGATACATTCCAGAGGAAGGACTAGGGAGACTGAACGTGCAGAGTGTTTTCACCCTTTTTGTTGTTGTTTGCTTGATTTTTTTTCTCATTTTTTCCCTTTTTGATCTGATTTTTTCTTGTGCAGCATGAGAGATATGGAACTATGTATAGAATAACTACAGATGTATAATATATATTGAATTATTTGCTGTTTAGGGGAAGGGGAAAAGGGAAGGGAGGGAGAGAAATTTGGAATATGGGGTTTTGCAGGGATGAATGTTGAAAGCTATCTTTGCATGCATTTTGAAAATGAAAAGCTATTGTCAAAAAAAGAATAGAAATGCATTATTTTAAAACTTTCAAGCCTCTAATCTACATATTATGCATGTATCAATATTAACTGCTACTGGCAGAAACAGTGAATTTTTTGTATATCCCTATATAATGTCCATTGTTCTTAATACTTTCTTAAGCATTGTTGTATTCCATGAATTCAGTTATCATTTCTGTGTAGATGTTAGCTAGTTGTATATATCTGTACCCCATTTCTTTTCTGAGTTTTCCACACTTTTATTATTTTTGTGGCTAGATGTTATATCTAAGTACCATGGCAAAAATACATATTTGTCCTCAATTTCTGGGGATTTGGTGCAGAAAAAGGCTTAATTTATTTGTAATGGACTTCTTGTATTTTTGCATACATGATATTATCTTGTTCAGCTTCCTTTTATGGGCAATTTGCCATTTCTCCCAAGATATAATGTAAAAAAAATCCTCCTGTGTGTATTCTACTAAGAATATCAAATAGAAATCAAACACTCAGAAACGCTCTCTAGTTAAATTTAATTTCTCACTTCATTTCTATTTCAGAGGGTCCTTCACTAGCAACCCTTTCTCTGTGGTTGTTTTTCAGTTGTTTCAGTTATGTCTTACTTTTTGTGACCCTATTTGAATTTTTTCTTGGCAAAGACACTGATTTACCATTTTCTTTTCCAGCTCATTTTACAGATGAGGAGCTGAGGCAAAAAAGTTTAATGACTTGATTAGGGTCACAGGGTATCTGAGGACAGATTTGACCTCAAGAAGATGGGTCTTCCTCACTTCAGAGCTGGCATTTTATACACTATGCTACCTAGATGCTTTTATTTAAGATATTAGAGAAATGAGTAAAAGGTAAGAATATTCTTTATGCTGTGAAGAATATTAGTTGGAATAATCTCAAGATCCTTGTAGGAAATAATATTTCAAAACAATCATAAATACAATTTTCCAGAGATTGGACTAGTTCTTCAAGAGTGGGATGGAAGAACTACTAAAACAAATGAAGAAAGAGATGAAGGAATTGATAATTAGTAGATTTAGAACTCTTGAGAAGAAAAAATACTTGAGAAACTAAGGAGAATAAAACACAATTTGAAACATCTTAACAAAGAAATGTATCACTTAAAAAAACCACAACACACAGATGAATCACATGTCAAAATTTCAATTCAGAATAACTATTATAGTAGAGTCAAAAGACAAAAAAATTGTAAGAATGGGAATATATCTATTTTTTAAAATGACTGACCTGGAAGAGAGACTGATAATAAATAATTTAAGAATCATTGAGTTTCTTCCAAAAGTATGTTGAAACAAAGAAACATGAGAAAGCTTTTCAAAAAACCATAGAGAAAAATTCTTCAGAACTATTGGAACTAAAGGGAAAAGTAACATCACTACCTGAAAGAAATCCAAATATCCAGAAATGTGATGACTAAGTCCTCCCAAAAACTGCTAAAACTAACCAGGAGTAGACAGAATATGTACTAGGGGAATCAAGTCAGAACTATGTTATAAATATAAGAAAAGAAAGAAAATTTACTCACCAGTTTATTGACCTTTCCTATATCCTTTCTTGAAATTCTGTATTGACATCCTTGGCTTTATTCTTTGTTCCTGCACATACTTTCCCACTCATCTCAAGCTCTTGGATTTGATATTCCAGCGAAATTTAGGATTTCAATTGACCCTGGCTTTCAGCTTAAAATATTTGAATCTGGATTTAGGCTTTGACCCTCTTTCTTTAGGAAGGCATTTCTTTTCCTAACTACACATCTTAGTGCCAATACTCACTGGCTCCCTGTAAAGGGAGAAAAATTTGGATAGTGAGGAAACCAGAAATGGGTATATAATGAATAATAGAGGTAATTTATATTTATAAGGAGGTCAGATTATAGGAGACCTTGAAAGAAAGGTAAAGGGGTTTTAAATTGATTTAGTTAGTCTAGAACTACGGTATTTTCTTAAATAGTTGAATGGCCATGTGAAAGGGGTCTTTTAGTTTAAATCAGTGTTCTTCAATCTTTATGTATGCTAAAAACAACAAAAATCAGCACCTTTTCTCCTTCATAATATAAGACACTGAAAAAAAAAAAGTTTATTTTTTTTTCAGGTATGAACATTCTACCTATAGCTCCACACCAGTGAATGGGATAGCTTACCCATAAAAATTTGTGAATATATTGTGATGATTTTAATCTTCAAATTAGACAGGCAGCTTTGTGATGTTCAGCACATAATTTAACCCCACAGTGTTCAAGGAAACTTTCAAAGGATATAAATTGGAGAAAATGCTTACTTGCTTTAGTAGAAGGAAGTGCATTCTCTTATATGGAGCTCTCTCAACCAATAAAATCATAGAATAGTTTCTATCCTTGATCTTCTTTTCTCAAAAACAATGTGTTAATAACAAATTAATCTTAATCAATTAATCATATAACTAACACATTGATAAAAATATTTGTTTTCTATTTATTACATAATTTAACATCTATAATAATAATATTGTTAATGGTACATGTAGGCAAATTTTTCTGTACAACATTTCTCAAATTAGTTTACTGATATTAATTGATACTTGCAATTTTTAAAGTATTGGTCGATAAGGTTATTTTTTTGGTGTAACAGCTATTACATAAATCTCATACAAATATGATGTTTAAAATATAAGTAAATTTGCATCACTTTGATAAGCCATAGAACTCTTTATTCATTTTAATTTTGTGTAACTGTGTAACTTTATTCACACAAAGTCAAAACATAAGAAAAATTACAGATTCAATTGTTGTTTTATCATACTATCTTAAAACAACAAGTATTTGAACCATTCTTATTCAGATGTAGTAAAACCAAAGAACTGTGTTTGTCCACAGCAAATAGATTACTTCTTCACTCATATTTAGAAATATCTAGGTCCTGAAAGTAAAAGGAGGAATTTCTTTTGTAGATATGCAAATAGACTAACAGGTATTCTTTAAATTGTGAAATACATAAAATATTATTTTTAACTTTACTATTCATAGCTCAATTTTTTTCTTCACTACTATCATCTTAACTTTTTGAATCACAGCAAGAATTTGAAGAATTTTATGTTGATTTATTTAAAGTAGTAATTATTTTTTCAAAAATATCTACCAAATATACAAGTTTCAGCAGGAAATTTTCTAATAAAATGACAGTACTTCATCATCATTATTATCCCAAAAGACTCCAACAGTTTATTTTTTTTTTTTACTTAAACACCTTTTGAAATACTTTAGCATTAGGAAGTCAGTTTATTTCATAAGAACATAGAGTCCTATGTTTCATCACAGTTTTGCAAAGAATATTCCATTTAATAGCCTTGAAGAAAACTAATTTGGTTAGAAGATAATAACTGGAAAAACTATGTAACTACTCATTCATATTTCTTAATACAAGTACTTATATGTGAAGTATGTAAAGTATCCAAATTGCCCAAGAGATCACATTTTAAACCAGCATTGGTAGGCTTCTGTTTCATCTTTTACATTGACTGAGTTGTCATTGCAGATCCCCAAACGCTTCTCCCACACTATATTATTTTTTATGTACAATATCAGTTATACTGAATTTTTTTCTTGGAGTGGCATTGCCATTAATAAGTCTCAGAGTAAATATTTTGCTCATCATCAGTTTCACCAACATATCTTTTAACTCATTATTTTCTTCATCTCTTTGTTATATAAAATGGTAAGATTTCTAATTCTTTATTTAATTGATTGCAAAGATCTTCAGACACATGGAAAATTCTCCTTCCTATTATGGTACCTGAAAGTAGAACTATTGGAAGTTTTTTTGCATGTGATTCAAAATGTATCCCTTTCAACTTTGCAATTAGTTGAGGATGGTAACTAGAGGGCTGGAAAGATTGCAGAGGGCTGGAACTCTGAAAAGGTATACTTGAATCTAACATAGCAGAGTACTTAAGGCTAAATACCTACTCAATGTGAGATAATGGTTCTATAAACTATAAACATATACTTAGATAATATGGTGATGTGATAGCTCACCCCAAGTTGGGTACTAGAATGTAATGTCCAGGCTAGCTCTCTGGAGGCCTCAGAATCAGTTAGTCAGGATCAAAGTCCTTGGTCTTTAGGAAGAGAAGTGAAGGAGGCAGGCAAGCTGCCAAACTCTGGAGTCTGGAGCCTGAAGTCTTCCCTGCTGAGCCTGCTATAGCAAAGAGACTTTGACTCTCTCCCTCAGCTCTCCAATCCTTCTCTACAATTACCTCACCACAACACATTCAGCATGCACTAAATCAAGAACCATCACATCACCATATTATCTAAGAATATGTTTATAGAACCTTTATCTCACATTGAATAGGTACTTAGCCTTATGTACTCTTCTGTCTTAGATTCAAGTATACCTTTTCAGAGTTCCAGCAGTGAAACCATTCCAGAGTGGCAAATTTTATTGGCCACAACTTCAAATTTTACACAAGAGTCTTCATTAAAGATAACCTGTCTATTACATAATTGGCAATGGGATTCTTGAAGAAAAGGTTTCTAAGGTTCCTCTTAAAGGACCAACTATCCTTACAGATGCATCCAAACATAACATTTGTGCTATATACTCTCATGACTTAACTATAAAGAGAGTAGTCAGAATTCCTTTTTACTCCATCAGCAGAATCAATTGTATGCAATCATTCTAGCTCTTACTTATTATCCAGAAGATGTAAATATAATATCTGATTCAGCCTATTCAGTAGGTGTGGTACAAAGAATTGTCACAGCCCAAATAGAGTTTATACCTTCTAATATATATCTGCTTTTTAAGAAACTTCAAGAAGAGTAAGAAAGCATCCAGGTAAGATTTATATCTTGCATGTCCACTCTCATAGTGTGCTTCCAGGTCCTATTTTTGATGGAAATTCAAAGGCAGATAGCCTTTTAACCATGTTAGCCAATACTCCTTTATTTCAGGCAGCCCAAGTATCTTATTCTAAATACCATCAGGCTGCTCAAGCTTTATATTTGCAGTTTGGGATAACAAAAGAGGAAGCTAGGAGCATAGTAAAAGCCTCTACAGGTTGTCTTCTTTTCCACACTCCTATATGCCCTCCAGAGAAGAACCTTTGTAATTTGAGACCCAATGAAATTTGGTAAATGGATGTGACCCATTATAAATCTTTTGGTCACCTGTCTTTTTATCCATGTTGTAGTAGTTACCTTTTCAGTATTTACTTTTGCAATAGCAGCATCAAAAGAGAAAGTCCGAGTGGTCACTGAATTCCTTATATAAGCTTTTACATTTATGGGTGTGCCACAAGCAATAAAAACAGATAATGGATCTGCATATACTTCTAAAAATTTTGCATACTTTTGTGCACAGTATAAGATTTTACACACCACTGGCATACCTTTTAATCTTCAAGAACAAGGAATACTAGAGAGGAGAAACAGAGACATCAAAATGCTCCTCCAAAAACAAAAGGAAGGGGGAGCCACAAGTAACCCTAGCATAAATCTAACCCTTTATACTATTAACTTCTTGATTTTTGACAAAGATGCACTGGCTCTGTCAGACGGATTTTACAACCCACTGGAAGGGCAGTGTTCAATGTGAGCAGTTCCACTATCTTTAGATAACCACCAGGTGATGTGGAGAGATCAAGAAAGTGGTGAATGGAAGGGACCAGATAGGTTAACTGCTTGGGGGAGAGGATTTGCTTATATCTCTACAGATGGAGAAGGAATCAGATGGGTGCCAACTAGCCATATTCAACTTGTCCATCAGACATTGCTGACTGTGCCCACCACTGAAAAAGCATGGTAGTTATGGCAATTGACTCATGGACATCAAAAATCATTAATGAGGCTGATGTAGGACTTCAAAACCCTCAGCAATCATTAGAATCCTTGAGACATGATAAGATTGTTGTAGGACTTGAAAACCATCGGGAGTCATTGGAAAAGACTGTTGCAGGACTTCAAAAACTTGCAGGAATTATTGGATTCGGACACAGGAAGTAATGGACTATAGGTTGGTTTTGGACTATCTCTTGGCTGTTGAAGGAGGCATATGTGTGATTGTTGTTTATATACCCTCCTTCTAGGACTTCTGGAAATCTTTTACAATATCATGTTGATTTATATTGTTTGTTATATCACTACTTGCATGTACAATTCATGTTTGTTACATCACATTGAGCCTGTACCAGCTGTGGGCTGAGTCATCGCTACTAGCCTGTGCCATATTGCTATGTGCTTGTGTATTACCTCCCATGTTGATAGATTTATGTGTATCTGTTTCTAGTAAGACCCTTTAGCCCAGAAATCACTAACAGTAACTGGTTTAAATCCCTACTTCCCTTTGGTGTTTTTCATCTCTCTTCTTGAGAAGTCAGGGAGGATGTGATCATCTGTGTTCTAAAATAAAGAAAGCAGGAGATGTAGAGGGCTGGAAAGATAGAAGAGGGCTGAAACTCTGAAAAGGTATATTTGATTATAAGACAGTAGAATACTTAAGATTAAGTACCTACTTAATGTGAGATAATGGTTCTATAAACATATATTTAGATGATAGGTGATATGATGGTTCTCTTCAAGATTGGCACCTGCTGAATTTGTTGTGATAAGGCAATTATAGGGAAGAATTAGAGGGTTGAGGGAGAGAATCAGAGTTTCTCTGCAGCAGCATGTTCAGCAGGGAAGACTTCAGGTTCCAGACTCCAAATCTGGGATCCATCTTTGATGAGGCACATGGCAGCTTTCCTACCTCTTTCACTTCTCCTTCTAAAGACCAAGGATTTTGACTGATCCTGACTCTGTTCCTGAGGTCCTCCAGAAAGCTAGCCAGACATTACAAGTAACAATGTTTCTCTTATAAAATAAAGCTATTTTTTACATTGAGAAATTTCATGAGCAGATTTATATAATGTAAAGAATTTTTTGATGTCACAAATGTAGATGTTAAAAAAAAAAGAGATCTGATACTACCAGGTCTACTACCTTCCCCCTTTTCTCCCATTAATTTTGTTGATATTGCTGACTTCTTTCCTCCAAATGAATTTTGCTTTCACTTTTTCTTGCACTGTGAAATAAATTAATTTAGGTAATACTGTCATTTTATTATGACAGCTTACCCATGAGCAATTAATACTTCTTCAATTGTTTAGATTTTTTTATTTGTATAAAAGGTGTTTTATAATTGTGCTCATCTAGTATGTGAGTGTGTCTTAGCAGGTAGACTCCCAAGAATTTTTATAAGGTCTATATTAAATAAAATTTAATCTTTCTATCTCTTCTTGCTGGGTTTTAGTGTTTACATATAGAAATATTGAGAATCTGCGATTTTGCTATTTGTTTACTGTTTCAACTAGTTTTTTAGTTGACTTATGTTCTTTAAGCATACTCATATGTTCTTCAATGAGTGACAGTTTTGTTTCCTGGTTGCTTTTGCTTACTCTATTTTTTTTTTGTCTTATTGCCATAACTATTACTTCTTCTTTTTTTTAAATTTTAATATGCATTACAAGTTATATGCATGGGTAATTTTACAGCACTGACAGTTGCCAATTTTTTGTTCTAATTTTTCCCCTCCTTCCCCCCACCCGCTCCCCTAGATGGCAGGATGACCAATACATGTTAAATATGTTAAAGTGTAAATTAAATACAAAATAAGTATACATGTCCAAACCATTATTTTGCTGTACAAAGAGAATCAGACTCTGAAATATTGTACAATTAGCCTGTGAAGGAAGTAAAAAATGCAGGTGGGCAAAAATATAGAGATTGGGAATTCTATGTAATGGTTCTTAGTCATCTCCCAGAGTTCTTTTGCTGGGCGTAGCTGGTTCAGTTCATTACTGCTCTATTGGAACTGATTGGTTCATCTCATTGCTGAAGATGGCCAGGTCCCTCAGAATTGATCATCATATAGTATTGTTGTTGAAGTATATAATGATCTCTTGGTTCTGCTCATTTCACTCAGCATCAGTTCATGTAAGTCTCTCCAGGCCTTTCTGAAATCATCCTGTTGGTCGTTTCTTACCAACAATAATATTCCATAATATTCATATACCACAATTTATTCAGCCATTCTCCAATTGATGGGCATCTACTCAGTTTCCAGTTTCTGGGCACTACAAAAAGGGCTGCCACAAACATTCTTGCACATACAGGTCCCTTTCCCTTCTTTAGTATCTCTTTGGGATATAAGCACAGTAGTAACACTGCTGGACCAAAGGTAGGTACAGTTTGATAACTTTTTGAGCATAGTTCCAAATTGCTCTCCAGAATGGTTGGATGTATTCACAATTCCACCAACAATGTATTAGTGTCCCTGTTTTCCCACATCCCCTCCAACATTCCGCATTATCTTTCCCTGTCATTCTAGCCAATCTGACAGGTGTGTAGTGGTATCTCAAAGTTGTCTTAATTTGCATTTCTCTGATTAATAATGACTTGGAGCCTCTTTTCATATGGCTAGAAATAGTTTCAATTTCTTCATCTGAAAATTATCTGTTCATATCCTTTGACCATTTATCAATTGGAGAATGACTTGATTTCTTATAAATTAGAGTCAATTCTCTATATATTTTAGAAATGAGGCCTTTATCAGAACCTTTGACTGTAAAAATGTTTTCCCAGTTTATTGCTTCCCTTCTAATCTTGTCTGCATTAGTTTTGTTTGTACAAAAACTTTTCAGTTTGGTATAATCAAAATTTTCTACTTTGTGATCAGTAATGATCTCTAGTTTTTCTTTGGCCATTAATTCCTTCCTCTTCCACAGGTCTGAGAGGTAAACTCTCCTGTGTTCCTCTAATTTATTTATAATCTCATTCTTTATGCCTACGTCATGAACCCATTTTGACCTTATCTTGGTGTGCGCTGTTAAGTGTGGATCAATGCCTAGTTTCTGCCATATTAGTTTCCAATTTTCCCAGCAATTTTTGTCAAACAGAAAGTTCTTATCCCAAAAGCTGCGGTCTTTGGGTTTGTCAAACATTAGGTTGCTATAGCTGTTGACTGATTTGTCCTTTGAACCTAACCTATTCCACTGATCAACTAATCTATTCCTTAGCCAATACCAAATGGTTTTGGTAACTGCTGCTCTATAATATAATTTTAGATCTGGTAAAGCTAAGCCTATTTTTTTTCCCTAATAAATTCTACTTCTTATCCTTGTTGTAGTGCTTCTATATATCACTTATATCTTATCCCTTTTAACTCTGATACTTTAATCCTGCTCCTTACCTTGGCTTGCTATTTAATCTCTCTCCACCCAAGGATCCCTCCCTTATCTTTTCCCTCCACTCTTTCTTTCTTTCTTTATACTATTTCCATCAATTGATATACCACATCCCACTCTACCATAACTCTACATATCCTTTTATCCCCTACCTTATCCTTTATTCCTTGCCCATTAATCCCCACACCTTGTCCTACTATTATAAATTTATACATTTTCCCATACCTCACCTTATCCTACTCCTTTCCCCTTTATTTCTTTATACATTTTGCAGGGTGCTATACCTTTCATGGTGTGTGTATAATAGTGTTGGGAACACAATATGTAACTTTGCTTTACCTCTGGTAGACCTTTTCTTCTTTTCTTGTCAGAGGATGATGGTGATTCAAGAAGACTGAGGGCTCAGTTGCTGTTCTCTGACCTTCCCACTGAGAGATCCCACTGACCTCTCTCCTCTTCCCTCTGCCTCCAATTTATTTTCCTAGTCCACAAGCAACATTGGTGTCAGTAAAGGCTGTTTTGCAACTTCTTCAGATGTTCACAGCTGTGGAGACTCTAAGAGAATTGACCTGGAGTGCACTTAGGCATAGTCCTTAGCCTAATAGTGTTTCCTATTTAAACCATTCCCAATGTGAGTAGATTTTCAGAACTACAAGAAAGTATATCTTTGAGACTTATTGTCCAATCCTCTTACTATCTCTGGATGCTGGGCTACTCCCTGACATTCTTGCTGCCATTGATATTACTTCCATAGTGCCATGTTTATAGATAGGTCTTATTCCAATGTCTACAGACCTTTCTTTATTTCTTGTTAAATCTATCTTGGGCTGGAAAAATAACCCATTGTTATTTTTTTCTTGACTTTCCTGTTCAGACTTCAGTTAGGTATTTTTCAAGTGTTTTTTTTTTTAATTTTTAAATTTCTCATTATTTTTTGAAAAAAATATTTTTAATTTTGGTTGTACATGTAAATTCATGTTCTTTTCATATTTAAAGGGTATGCATAGTTTTATAGCCCTTTGGGCATAATTCCAAATGGGTTCCCAGAATGGTTGGATCATTTCACAACTCCATCAACAACGCGTTAGTGTCTGAGAGATGTGAAGTGGTACCTCAGAGTAGTTTTAATTTGCATTTCTCTAATCAATAGTGATATTCTTTATGTTTTCCCTTAAGTCCATCTCTTTCCAAATTTGTCTTACATTCAACTCCTCCACATTCAAACAACTTCTCCTAGTTCAAGAGGTCATTGCTTGTTGCCTGGACTATTTAAATAGCCTTAAAATTGGTCTCTTTTCTTCTACTATTGCCCTTATCCATTTTATCCTCATTACAGCTGCCAAATTCATATTTCTAAAGTAAGACATGACCTTGTCATATCCCTTCTCAACTTCACTGTTTCAACTCAAAAAACTAGCATGAAACAAAAAAATCCTTGACCTAGAATATAAAACCTTACCTAATTTGACACCCACAAACCTTTACTGTTATTTCTTATTATTACCCTTTCTATACTCTTCTTTCCAGTGAAATTGGTCTTCTTGTCTTTAGTCTGTAGTCTTTAGTCTTTATCTATTCTGTAGGTGCCTTTCCCCACATTATTTCTCACATCTGGAAAGTATTTCATTTTTATGTAATATTGAACAGTTTGCAGGATATAAAATTGTAGATCTCGAACTAGAAAAGATTCAAAGCTATATTTTTATAATTCAACTCCCTTCAGACATAGCACATATGAAGAAGACTATTTGGAGAAAGCTACAAAGCTACACTGGAGCTGAGGGAGATGTTTTAATGCCTAAGTAAGAAGGCTAGACTTCATTTGAAAGGTAGTGAAGGGATCACTGAAAGATTCTGGGTTGGGATGCATGACTTGGTCAAAATTACGTATCAGGAAGATTTCTGATAGAAACATAAAGCCCAGATTATTAGAATGATTGAATTGGAGGCATTGGTTAGGAGGCAATTGATATATTCATAGTGATGCTCATGATTGTAGGGTTTCTTTCTAAAGCTTAAAACGTTTGACATTTCTTTTCAGAAAGTACAACATTCCGTTTTAATTTATTCACATTATACCTCTCAGATTGGCCAAAATGACAGGAAAAGGTAATGATAAATGTTGGTGGGGATGTGGGAAAACTGGGACACTAACGCATTGTTGGTGAAGATTCAATCATTCTGGAGAATCATGTGGAACTATGGCCAAAGGGCTATAAAACTGTACATACCCTTTGATTCAGAGGTCTCTACGTCATTTATAATCCCAAAGAGATCATAAATGAGGGGAAAGGACCCACATGTGCAAAAATGTTTGTGGCAGTCCTCTTTGTTATGGCAAAGAACTGGAAATTAAATGGATGCCCAATAATTGGGAAATGGTTGAATAAATTATGATATATGAATGTAATGGAATATGATGTTTTATAAGAAATGATGAGCAGAATTATTTCAGAAAGGCTTGGAAAGACTTACATGAGCTATGCTAAGTGAAGTGAGCAGAACCAAGAGAACACTGTATACAGTAACAACAAAATTATGTGATCATCAGTTTTGATGGACTTGACTCTTTTCAGCAATAAGATGATTCAAGGTAATTCCAATAGATTTGGAATGGAATGTACCATCTCCATCCAGAGGGCAAACTATGAAGACTGAATGTGGATCAAAGCATAGTATTTTAACCTTTTTGTTGTTGTTTATTCATTGGCTTGGATTTTTTCTTTCTTATTTTTTCCCTTTTGATCAGATTTTTCTTGCACAGCATAATGAATATGGAAATATGTTTAGAAGAACTTCACATACTTAACCTATATAGAATTGCTTGCTGTTTTGGGGAGGGGGTAAAGAGGAGAAAAGGGGAAAATCTAGAACACAAAGTTTTGCAAAGGTGAATGCTGAAAACCATTTTACATGTATTTGAAAAAAATACTTTAAATTATTCACATTTAGGATCTTTCTGGGTGGAATGGGAAAGGATAAAAACACTATGGATAGAGAAAAAAATATTTTCATCTTTAACTATTCACATATTCCTTCATCCATTCAAAAGCAATTATTAAGTGTACATACTACAGGCAAGACATTATGATGGGTTATGCAAAAGATAAAGACAAAATGAAAAAATAGTCCTAAAGGAACTTATGTTCTATAAGGGAAATGCCTAAAGCCATGCTCAGATAAATTCCTCTGATGTCACATACTGTAAACATTGCTCCATATTAAACTCTGTTAAAACTTACCTAAAGTATAGGAAGATGAATGAAATGCTCGTGAAAACACAGCTAAAGGGGCAACTAGGAGTTACATGGATAGAGCATTAGTTCTGGAATCAGGAGCAACTGAGTTCAGATCCAGTCTCTGATATTTGGTACTTACTATATGTGTGACCCTAGGCAAGTCACTTCATCTCAACTATTTTACAAAAACAAACAAACGAGAAAAAGAGAGAAAAAGAGAGAAAAGAAAACAGGGACAGAAATCACATACAAATTCAAAAATTACTGGAAAAGAAGGGAGGAAACCTTGCATTTCGTAAGGTTCCTTTTTGTGGGGTAGGCATTCTGCTAAGCGCTTTATAAATATTATCTCATTTGTTCCTTTTATCTTTATTATCTCAGAGTGGTAGATGCTACTATTATCCCCAGTTTGTGAAAACTGAGGCAGACAGAAGTTAAGTAACAATTCTGTAACACTAAATTTAACCTATTAACTAAAAGCAATCCAAAGAAAATATGAAACACCAAGTTTAGGAATTTAATGGAATATAGATGAAAGAACATGTGGGTAGATTTTTAAAAATCTGCATTTTGTTCTCCAATCTGCTACTGACTTAGTGTGTTACCTTCAGCAAGACATTTAACTTGTTTCAGCCTCATTTTTTTTGACCTTCCAAATAACTGCTAAGACTAGATGGTCTTCTTCTGTTAATTCTAATTTTCTATGATCCACATATAATAAGTAAACCAGATAGTGATATGAATAGTTTGTTCTGAGAACCATAGAAAAGGACCATCTAACAAAACAAGGACTAAAATAAAGAAAATTTGTAAGAGAAAAGTAAGCAATGAATACAAAAACAGGAAATGACAGAAAGAAAGACAGGTACACTAATAACGTTCCATTTAACTCTACTTCAATTAGCCTAACTACCAGTATGTGAAACATCAAATAAGGTAAAGATCCATATAAGTAAAGATGAGGCATTTTATTCAGATATGAATCATGCTTTTATCTTGTTGAAATGATTTGCTGTTTCACTTTAAAAGTGTAGCAGTCAGATTTAATATATTTTTTAAAAATTGTGCCTCATGTGAAGATTATTTTTAGTGCAAGTTCTTTCCCAACTCAGGAGTAAGTATCTCCTTTGCAGAATAAAATGTTGGTCCTATATGTGAGTTACAAATTATTGAAGACTACCCCCCATTGTCCTTCCCACATTACTACTATGTCTGACATCTTTCTTTGATAGTTTTGAAAGGTCTCTTGATGAGAGAGTTTGTCACTGGACCCCACAGAGGCAAGAAACTTGAGTTAGTTTAGTTCTAATGCTGCCATTAACTTGCTCTGTGAACTTGGATAAGTCATTTATCATCTCTGAGCCACAGTTTCTTTCTAATGTAAAGTGAATGGGTTATGTATTCTAAATGAGACCTAAATTGTCCTCTAATTCAATGATTTATTGATTTGTTCTTTAATTTGGATGTTAGTGACCAAGACACTATCACCATCTGGTGGCAATCTATCCTAATGCAGGTTCTATTCCTTGATAAAAAAGAAAAAAAAAATTCCTGAAATATGAATTTGCAAACCAAACGATGTTATGGCAATAAATATCATATCTTAAGATGATGAGAAACATACTTGTACCAGTACATAAAAATTCTTTATTGCATTCTTCTCTTCCCTCCCTGCATTTTCATTCTTTGAAGTGGTCCTAGAGATATGTAATAAGGATGGAACCTTATTGGTTACATACATACAACTCTGTCAAGTCTGTCTGTCTGTATTTGCTTCTGAGTTCTAAAAAATAGTGTATTGACATAGGCCTGAATGAAAAACTATTTAAAAACAGGACAAGACAAAAGGAACTATCATTCTTGGCTTATCCCTTTTGGTGAACTCTTCTAATAACTCACAAAACAACAATGTGGGCAACCAACTTCTCTTTTCTAGGTTCTTTGGTAAGAATCTCTTTTTACTGACAGTGCTCCAGAATGTTATGACTCCTTTTAAAAAAATCATTTTGTGGTTCTTACAATACTCTAAGATCTTTAATACAAGAATTAAGTTCCCCTCAAAAACCAGGATTTTTTTTGTCAGTTCAATTGAAAGATCTAAATGAAAAGCAAACAGGAAGTAATAGCAGATCAGTGTTATATGCCTATTAATTATACTTATATTTCAAGCAGTGTCTATGTATTTTAAACAAAATTTTACTCTGCTTTTGATATTGCATTTGACTTTAAAGTCCTTTTAAATCTGGGTGTTTGCCCAAACCTTTTTATCTCTTTTGTCAAATCAAGCCTTGATAGCATTCTAAGACACATCATAATCCAAATATCCAAACATTTTTACAATGTCTGTATATACAATTGTTTTATTTTGAGTGAGTTTTAGGTTGGTTACTTGCTTATTTTTCTTCTCAAAATGCCTAGTAATAGAATTTTTAAAGTCTATCAGGCTTCAATGGTCTTACTATTTTCACTCTTTGATAGATGGGCAGTTTTAATGACATTGTTTCAATTCAGTTCAATCCCATAAAAGTAAACACATATTTGTATCATGGGAATAAAAGATAAATAAGATATAATTACTGCCTTAAAAGAGTTTATAATCTACTTTGGGAGATAAGACAGTTACTAGTGCAAAAATTAGAATTTAAATTAAATATACTAAAATTAAATATACTAAAATTAAAATTAAAATTAAAATACTATTGCAAATTAGAATTTATCATATGCTATGGAAGTTCTAAGGAGAGAGAGAGATGGAGAAATCTTCACTTTATAGCTGGGCCTTGAAGGGTGAGCATGGTTTAAATTGGGAGAAAGATCACAGAATAATGGCACTGAATGTATTATTGCTTTATCGGCATAAAGGATGGTCTTACAAAGGCACTGAAGTTTATAATTAAGGATAAATAAAAGCCTTTGGAAAGTCTTAACACTTTTACATTCAAGATGAGGAAAACCAAGTATAATATTTTTAATATAAAACATCAGTATTTATTGATAACTTACAATTTTAAAAGGCACAGTCTCTTCACAGAATCCCAGACCTGGATGAGTTCTCGGATATCATTTTGGCCCAACTTATAATAAAGATCACTTCTACTACACAACTCAACAATGAGTTTCCACTCATTGTTTTTTACTACTTTTTGAGTATGCTCATTTCATTTTAAGACAACTCTAATTGTTAGGAAGTTTTTCCTTGATTGGAGAAAAAAAATGTCCTTGTAACCCCACATTGAGTATTCCTAATTTTTTTTGAGGAGAGGGGAGTAGAGAGAGTAGGGAGGAATAGGCAAGCAGAATATGAATAAAGTCCTTTCAGCATTTCAACATTTTATATATTCACACACATGTCAAGACATTACCCTGAAATGTCTTTGGTCCTCTTTAAAAACAAAGGACAAGCAACGAGTAGGTAGAAATAGCCAATAATGACTGCTCATTTCCTGATTCAAGAATAATAACATTGCATTTGATGACTCAACAATGATGGTTTTGTTTTATAGCTTTCCCTAACATCATTTTTAACTCCTCTATTTCAGAATACCTCTGCTAATTGATGCCTTAAAATTCATGTTATTACACCACAAGTCTAAAATTAAGTTTTGTCACAAAGCTAGAAAGAGTCAAATATTACTACATTTTTATTGACTAACACACAGAAGGGAAAATGCTAATATAACCAAGGAAACAAAGTCTATCAAAGAGAGAATCCTATTTTTAAAATAACATAATGAATCGATGCTGAGTGAAGTGAGTAGAATCAGTAGAATATTATACAAAGTAACAATAACATTGTGCAGATGATCAAGTTTGATAAATTTAGCTCTTCTCAATAATACAATGATCTAAGACAATTCCAAGAGACTATTAATGGAAAATGCTATCCACATGCAGAAAAACAACTATGGAGTCTGAATGCAAATTGAAGCATAGTACTTTACTCTTTTTTTTTTTTTTCTTTTTTTTCCCTCATGATTTTTTCCTTTAGTTCTGATTCTTCTTTCACAACATGACTAATGTTTAATTTGATTGTATATCTATAACCTATATGTAATTGCTTGCTGTCTTGGGGAATGGGTAAAGGAGGGAGAGAAGAAAAATGGAGATCAAAACTTTATAAAAGCAAATGTTGAAAGCTATATGTAATTGGAAAAAAATAAAATCCTATTAAATGGAAAAAATAAAAATAATGCAAAACTGAGAAACTGTCACTTTATTAACAGCATGGTCTAGTTACAGATTTAAAGACAATCACAAATTAGGTTTGAGACGTCTCTCTATGAATTTAGAAGGTACACTTCAAAAATTAAAGCCATACATTGACCCACACCTAACACTACATACCAAGATAAGGTTGAAATGGATTCATAATTTAGACATAAAGAGTGATATTATAAGCAAATTGAAGAACATAGCATGATTTACTTCTCAGATCTGTGGAGAAAGAAGGAATTTGTGTCCAAAGAAGAACTGGAACTCACAATTGAACACCAAGTAGATAATTTTGATTATATTAAGTTGAAAAATTTTAGTACAAACAAACCTAATGCAGACAAGATTAGAAGGGAAGCAATAAATTTGGGAAATCATTTTTACATTTAAGAGTTCTGATAAAGCCCTCATTTCTAAAATATATATAGATTTGACTCAAATTTATAAGAATTCAAGCCATTCTCCAATTGAAAAATGGTCAAAGGATACGAAAAGACAATTTTCAGATGAAGAAATTGAAACTATTTCTAGCCATATGAAAATGTGCTCTAAATCACTATTGATCAGAGAAATGCAAATTAAGACAACTCTGAGATACCACTGCACACCGTCAGATTGACTAAAATGACAGGAAAAGATAATGACGAATGTTGGAGGGAATGTGGGAAAACTGGTACACTTATACATTGTTGATGGAACTGTGAATTGATCTAGCCATTCTGGAGAGCAAATTGGAACTATGCTCAAGAAGTTATCAAACTGTGCATACCCTTTGATCCAGCAGTGTTACAACTGGGCTTATATCCCAAAGAGATCCTAAAAGTGGGAAAGGCACCTACATGTGCAAAAATGTTTGTGGCAGCTCTGTTTGTAGTGGCTAGAAACTGGAAATTGAATGGGTGCCCATCAATTGGAGAATGGCTGAATAAGTTATGGTATATGAATGTTATGGAATATTATCGTTCTATAAAAAACAATCAGGAGGATGATTTTAGAGAGGCCTAGAGAGACTGATGCTAAGTGAAATGAGCAGAACCAGGAGATCATTGCACACAGCAACATCCATATTATGCAATGATCAATTCTACTGAATGTGACTCTTTCCAACAATGAGATGATTGATACCAATTCCAATGATCTTGTGATGAAAAGAGCCATGAGAGAAGACTGTGGGAACTGAGTGTGGATCACAACATAGCATTCTCACTCTCTTTGTGGTTGTTTGCTTGCATTTTGTTTTCTTACTCATTTTCTTTCCTTTTTGATCAGATTTTTTTTTTTTGTACAGCAAAAGAGAATTGTATAAATATGTTTACACATATTGGATTCAGCATATATTTTAATATGTATGACTTATATTGGATTGCTTGCCATCTAGGGAGGGAATAGGGAGAAGGAGGAGAAAATCTAAAACACAAGGCTATGCAAGGGTCAATGTTGAAAAAATTATCTATGCATATGTTTTGAAAATAAAAACTTTAATAAAAAAATTAAAGCCATATCTATATACACCATATAATAGTTTAGTAAAACTAAGACATAATATTTTTTACTAAAGAGGTGAAAATATTGTATTTATATAGTTATGCCACATTTCAGTATGATATAATAGAGAAAAATCTTGAATTAATGTGAATATTGTGTACTTTTTCCAGATATTTCATTAATATTGTGACTTTGGACATAACACTAAATCTTTCTGGGAGACAGTTTTCTTATAAGAAAGGAAGTAGGAAAGAAGAAAGGCAGAAAACATTCCGGGGATGAAATCCTTTATTAGGTGTTTACAAGGTATGAGATATGTATTAAATTCTGGGAAATCAAATATCAACAAAAAGTTACATAATATCTTCCCTCAAAGAAATCGAGAGCCACTGGTATCTGGACAAAATAGTCCCTCCTCAGCTTCCAATAAATGAGTATCTAGCCTTTGTTTTAAGATCCTAATGAATGGTACCACAATAATCCCCTCCTGGGAAGTCCATTTCATTTTTGGACATTTCTAATGATAGAGTTTTTTTCTTTCACTAATATTCACAGTTACTGGAATTATATTTCTATGCAACATACATTTTAAATGTGGTAAAATTTCAGGCCTTCCACAGGTTACTATTCTGGTTTATCTTTACAGAGGTGACATTGAATTCTCAAATACTATGTTAATATAACAGAAGTTCAAACAGGTCCTACCATTTCCAAAAGGTTTTAAAATCTAATCCTAAATGCAGGTTGTCATTCACCTTACATTTAGATTAGAGGTTTGAAAGAACCTGAAGCTCAGTCTTTCTAACTCAAGTCTCTTCCCTACTCCAATCCACCTTCCACTCAGCTGTCAAATTCATCTTTCTAAAGTCCAAGTCTGACCATATCATTCCCTTCCTATCTCCCTTTTGTTAAATTCCAGTGGGATCCTAAAAATGATAGGGATTTGTTTGCCTTTTAAAGCCCTTAATAGCCTGCCTAGCTCCCACCTTTTTAGATTTCTTACACATAACTCCTTTCCTTGGATTCTGCAGTCTGGAGACACTGTCCTTGTTTGTCCCACACCACCTACTATTGTATTCTGCAGTCTGGAGACACTGTCCTTGTTTGCCCCACACCACCTACTATTTCCATTGGCTGTTCTTCATTCTTGAAATGCTCTCTCACATCATCTCTGCTTCTCAGCTTCCCTACTTGCTTTAAATCTTACCTTTCTCCATCCTCCTTCATTTCAGTGCCTTTTTTTCTGAGATGAACCCCAGTTTATCCTGTAAATATCTTGTTTGTACATAATTATTTACATGTTATTTCCTCCATTAAACTGTTAACTCCTTAAGAGTTCAAGATTTTTTTTTTTTTGCTTTTCTTTGTATTCCTAGTAGAGTGGCAGACTGTAGGGCCTTAGTAAATACTAATTGACTGACTTATGGACTAGTAACAAATTCTCTGCTTGCCAAAGACCATATAAATACAAATAGATCTATCATCAGTAGTCTCTCCTTGATTACTGCCTTGTTATAACTGTTGAACCATACAGGATCACTTGCTTGATGGAGACAGCATAGTGAAGAATTCTGACAAAAAGTGACAAAAAATTCTCACGGGAGAAGGAAATGGCAAACCAATCTAGTATCCTGGCCAGGAAAACCCTATAGATCTTAAACTTGAATAGACTTTGGGAAATAGTGGAGGAGAGAAGAGTCTGGTATGCTGTATGTAGTCCATGTAGTTTCAAAGAGTTGGACAAAACTGAATGACTAAACCACAAAATCACTAGTAGGCTGAATGTTTGTGATGAATTCTTTTCATGGAATTCCATGAAACAAAAGAAGAATATAAAATGGATCTCAGTTTCATTTGTCCTATGATCATTCATGTGATTTACCTAAAGCCCTAGCAGGGCTTTGAGTAAGTTTATAGTTAAAAGTAATCTTTAAGTTAAAACCTCAAGCTTTGATTGGGACGTAGTTGGCGATTCAGTAGACAGAGTGCTGAATTTGGAGTCAAGTTCAAATTTTACCCTAGCCAAGTCACTTAATCTCTATCTGCTTCAGTTTCCCTAACTATAAGATGGGGATAATAATAGCACCTAACTCACAAAGTTGTTGTAAAGATCAAATGAAACTATAATCATAAAACACATAACACAGTTCCAGACAAAGAAAGTGCCATAAAAAGCTTTAGATTTGCATAGGAAAGGAAAGTCTAGGTCAATCAAGTCCCAGAGAAAGTTTTGCTCTAACTGTCCCCCAAATTAGCTTGAGTGGTGGGTGAGGTTAGAGAAAGAAATCATATTAGAGAAGGAGGACCAGATGAAGGGGAAGCTTTGTCTTCTTTCAAGTGAAACTTCTCTACATTTTGGGTAGAAGGAAAGAAGCTGCAAGAGGGAAATGGTGGTCCTATAACAGTAAGTAATCCTATTATGACTTTATCACTTTGCCCATCTTTGTTCCTTTTTACTTTAGTTACATGATAATTTTCCACCAATTGTGAAACTTTTTTTTTTGGAGACTCTTCCCACATCTGTCACATTGTTCAGCAATGGTTAGGGGGAAAAAAGCCACAAATACTTTAATAAGCCAGAAATGTTTATCCCAGAGTTTTTGTCATATGGAAGGAGTGAATTGCAGTAGGTGAAATTGGGATAAAACATGATTTTTGGTACAAACTCCAATAACCTAAATGTGGATTTTTTATAGTTTTGTGGAAGAATTGAAACATCATGTGTTTCTCTCTACTTCCTACTTTCAGCTTGGACTAGAAATGGATGTGCCAAACCTTGTGAGAAAGTCTTCACTTGTGGTCTCACTGGCCTGGGCAAATTCAGGAAGTTCTGGAAATCTCATAGAAACCCCTTGGGAAATTTTTAGCTTGCTTTCCTGTGTCAAGGGTTTCACACAAGCTTAAGGCTCAGAAAAGACATCCTGACTCCTGGTGGTTTATCTGGGCCAAATCTCATGGTCTTTTTTCAATGCTCTTGTGCTCTCAAGTCAGTTAAATTCAGGGGAGCCCAGTCTTGGACTCTGATACAGTACTTGGGGCTGCAAAGCAGTTAAGAAACAGTTTTTGTTTTAAAACAGCTTAATCTTATTGGGTGAAATAATAGAGAATTTATGAAAGAGGAAAATAGATGAGATCTTATGAAACTACTACTTAATGGGTGCTCATGGAGGTCCCAGGAAATAAAGATCAATCCATAATGAAGTTAAAAACATGGATGAGATAGGACTGAAGCTGAGCCTGGACAAATGGGTGGGATTGTTATAGAAAGAGAGCACAAATAACATTAGTAAAATTGTGAATGAGGGGGATTTTTCAAGAGACTTCAAAGAGACCCATCTGATTGGAATGGATAAACCTTATTGGGAGTAATCAGTACAACCAATGTCTATTAAGTACTTTCTAAATGCCAGATGCTGTATTAAAGATTAGGGATAGGGTGAAAAGCAAAAATAGGCTCCCTTCCCTCAAGGGGCTCCCATTCTAAAGGGATAAAAATCATTGAGCTTCCTTAAGGAAATTGTCTATTGGATAATTGGAAATAGATGCATAAGTGCTCTGTCAAGGACAGAATCCCCTTTAAAAAATAAATTTGTGGGAAGAAAATGGCACAAAATCAAATACCTACTGATTGCATGTGGAACCTATGTTTAAAATGTCCAAATACTTTAAAAACTTTTTTTTTTTTTTAAATCTGATTAACCATCCTGCAGGGAAAGGAAGGAAACAAGCATTCTAGATTCAGTTTTACAGTTTGGAAAATTTTAGTCATACTTTTGGCCAGAGTTATACAGTGAGTCAGCGGAAGAGATAGAGAAGAAATAATTTTCCATATCAATGCTCTTCTCACTGAAGACTTATTCAACATGTAGGGATCGTGTCTCAAGAAAGATTAATCCAAATTGTATTTGTAAAGAAACAAAAAAGAAATGTTTTTGTCATACCCTTAACATTCCCATCAAAGGATAATACTGAAACCTGTTCTCATTTTTCATTTTTTTTCTAATTTGGAAAAAAATACTTTTACATTTTAAAACATTTCTCTCCCAGCTCTTTTACCAGGAGAACATTCTATGAAACAAAGAATCTTTTTCCAAAGAGAGAAAAAGACGGAAAAAGTGGCTTAAAAATTAGCTGATGTATTCATCAAGTCTGACAGTATAGGTCTTGTTTTTCACTTATAGAACCCTATTTCTATAAAGAAAGTAGTAAAATGCATTTTTTTTTCATCTCTTCTTCTTCACCAAGGTTAATCTTTATAATGATAGTGGTGTTTAATTGTTGTTTTTCTGCTCTTTTCATTTATGGAGATTGTTTCTTTATTTTGTAAATTAAGTATGTTTAAGATCACTTAGAATTACTATGCATGGTTTCGGTGCTATATTAATATTTCTAGAGACAGCAGTATTAGAAACAAAAAATATGTTTTTTAAGCTTAAGCATGATTTTTCTTTAGAAATCATGAAGGGCGGCAGGTGGTAACGTATTTTCAGCATACTATTAGTCAAATGGTTTTCTCTGATGATCTGGTTTTGAATTCTTACTATCTTAGGAGAACACTAGTCATTGTGTGCTTAGGAGAAGCCACTGAGTTACATACAATTCTTGCTCAAATAGAGATTATAAGGGAAGGAAGATTGCTGTATCAAATGACTAGAAGTTACTTGTTAATTAATGTTCATTCTTAGGGGATCTGAATGTTTGTTACTTACAGATATGGAAATACACACATTTAAATATTAAAAATATAACATATAAGGGCTTGATTCCACCTAAATGACCATCTGCAGAAGGGTAAATCTTTTTTAACAGTAAGTTTTTCTTTTTTATGTATGCATGTTCACAACTACCATGTTTAAGTCATTATGCGAAGTGCTAAAGATACAAGAATGAAAAAATTAAAATCAACAAATACTTTAAATAGATTTAGACTTAGATATAAACACAATTACATAACTAAAGAATTT
Organism: Sarcophilus harrisii; assembly: GCF_902635505.1. Taxonomy (NCBI): domain Eukaryota; kingdom Metazoa; phylum Chordata; class Mammalia; order Dasyuromorphia; family Dasyuridae; genus Sarcophilus; species Sarcophilus harrisii. The sequence goes on from NC_045426.1 coordinate 72,044,671, forward strand.
GTGTGTTAAAAATTATAGAAACAACAGGTGATTTTTTTCCAAGGAAATAATAACAATGAAGCAATATACCAAAAATTGTGATGTCACCAAAGCAGTATTTGGAGAAAATTTATATCTCTAAACACATTCATCAACAAAAGAAAGAATCAAAAGATTGATGAAACTAAACTAAAACAATAGCAGTAACAATAAGAGGTCAGAAAAGTAGCAAAGCAAAAAGACTGCCCTAAATAAAAAATAGAAAATTTGAAAATAAGAGGTAAAATTGAAAATATCAGTTCAACCAATGAATAAAATTCGGAGCTATTTTGAAAATATTAAGCAAATAGACCATGAGAAAATTTCATCAAAATTGGAGAAGAAAATACAATTGTCAATATTAAGCATCAAAAAAGAAAAATTACAACAAATGAAGAATTTTTAAAAATATGTATATCTTTTCCTAATTATATGCCAATAAGACTAATAACTTAAAAGAAATACATGAAAACTTACAAAAATATAAAATGCTTATATTATTAGAATAAGAAATACAGAAATTAAATAATCTCTGAAGAAATTAAACAATCCATTAATCAATTCCAAAAGAAGCCAAGATGTATTTACAATATAATTCTATTTAACATTTAAAGAATGATGAATTCTAAAATTATGTATTTTTTTTAAAAACATAAAAATAAGGAATACTAGCAAATCTCTTTTATGAGAAAGTTATAAATCTGATACCTAAATCTGGAAGAGATTAATCGAAGAAATCTGGGGACTTTCTTGGAGTACATCTGTTTGGCTAATATCCTTATCTTATATAAAATAATCTGTTCTTATATTGCTTCGTTGTATGTTTGATATTTATTACTTTTCATTTTCTCTGTTACATTCAGAAAGTCTCTTTTCTTACAGAGAAATTGCTAGTGTATGCAGTAATGGAAATAGAAACTGACATTCCATGTAGGAAGTTTCACTGCATACTTAACCATATTTTGCCTGCATTCTTATGTTTCCAATAAACCTAAATACTTATGACTTATGTTTAATGACCAAAGATCCTTATTGCTGATGCCAAGGATTTAACAGATTTAATCATGTGAATTTTTGTTATCTAGAACTTGAAGTCATCAGCTATTTTCGAAACGTGACTATACTCTTCTTCCACATTCACTTTCTCTGTTCCCCAATTAGAGAGCAAGGATTGTGATATTTTCCTCCTTTGATTATTACTGCATGTTAAGATGATATAAGAAGAATATTATTTTGTATTTAAAGTTTTCTAGAAAGTTTTTCTTTCAAACTAGTTTTATAAATCTTAAAATATATTGATTTTACTTTAAAATTAAATAAGGTTAAGACAAATAATTATAGACATAGTAATTACGCATTATTGGATAATGCCAACATGAAGAAAATGATAGTATTATCTAAATTTTTTTGTAGATTTAGTATCATACTGATCATACTAATGAGTAATTTTAAAGATCTAGATAAAGGAATAATAATATCTAAGCAGAGAAACAAAATGTCAAGAATCTCAAAGAAAATAATGAAAAAAGTTGGAATGAAGAGGGAAAGAGATGACTATAAAATATAAAATGAACAATTTTGATTATAGGTGGAAAAGATTCTACATGAACAAAACAATGTACTTAAAACCAGAAGAGAAACAATGCAAAAAAAAAATCAGTATTTTTCTGATAAAGTTCTACTATTAAAGATATATGAAAAACTGATATAAATATACAAGAATGAAAACTATTCCCCAATAGCTAAGTGACCAGAGGATATGGATATGCTGTTATCAAATAAAAAAATGTGAGTTATTAACAACCACATTAAAAATACTCCAAATAAACTTAAAGATTCTACCTTACAGCTATCAAAATTGGTGAAGATGAAAAAAGAGGGGAAAAAACAATTGCTAGAGGAGTTGTGAACGGAGAGGAGCACTAGTACCCTTTTGAAACTATGGTTTTCCAGAATGGATAAAACATTTGGAACTATACATAAAAATCCATTATTTCTATCTTTTGACCCATCAACCTTACTATTAGACATGTATGCCAAGGAGGTTGAGCACAAGGATAAAGGGGCACACATACAAATAATTATACATACACATAGATATATTCTCTCTCTCTCTCTTTGTCTATCTGTATATTCACCACTTCTTGTTATGACATTGAACTTAAGAATCAGGTAGATCCGAGTTGAATCTTATCTCAGATACTCACAAGATTTATGACAACCTTTCTGTGCTTCAGTTTTGTCCTCTATAAAAGGGAGGTAGTAATAATCTCATCCTCACAAGATAATACATAATATAATACATAATAGCACCAATGATGTTGATCAAGTGAGATTTTGTTTGTATTTGTTTGCATTTTTAATATAATGCTTAAATTGCAAACATTAAAACTCTATAAATATTTATTATTATTATTATTAGCTATCACACAGAACTGCAAAAAGGTGTCCAGTTGTGAACAAATTGTGGTATCCAATGAAGTTTTATTGTAGCATAGGAAATGATGAATTTAATAAATTAAGAGAAAAACAGGCAGACTTATATGAATTGATGCATGACCAGATCCTGGAGAATAATTATGTAATGAACACAATAATTCGAGGGAAAACAACTCAGAAGGATTCTAGACTTTTGACTAAAACAATGACCTATCATGCTTCAAAAAAATTATGAATGAAATGTCTTTATTGGTACCACAGGTACTTCTCTAATTTGCAGAAGAGCTGCAAGCATGTGTTAGTAAAGGGAGGGAAAAGAGATCTCACCCAGAGTTCTCTTTGTGAATGAAATCATTGGTCAGTCCACATGCCTAAAAGTGAAAACAAAGTGGATAATTATCATACTTCCATTAGATTTCTTTCTTCTCTCACTGATAATAGTATTATTGACAGTTTCAGGCTATATCAGTTAGAAAGGAATTATAGGCTCCTTGTCCTGGTATTATGAAATCTAAATGCAGTATCTATGGCCTCTTCATATGCTCCAAGAAAAGTCTTTTTCTAGGTTGGTAACTCTAAAACACATTTCCAATACCTGGATATGACAGTTTTACTGTCTGAGGTGTCAGTTAAAGAATTTGACTGTCTTGGAAAAAATAATGATGAATGTTGGAGGGGATGCGGGAAAACTGGGACATTGATGCATTGTTGGTGGAATTGTGAATGAATCCAACCATTCTGGAGAGCAATCTGGAATTATGCCCCAAAAGTTATCAAACTGTGCATACCCTTTGATCCAGTAGTGCTACTACTGGGCTTATATCCCAAAGAGATACTAAAGAAGGGAAAGGGACCTGTATGTGCCAAAATGTTTGTGGCAGCCCTTTTTGTAGTGGCTAGAAACTGGAAAATGAATGGATGCCCATCAATTGGAGAATGGTTGGGTAAATTGTGGTATATAAATGTTATGGAATATTATTGTTCCGTAAGAAATGACCAGCAGGATGAATACAGAGAGGCTTGGAGAGACTTACATGAACTGATGCTAAGCAAAATGAGCAGAACCAGGAGATCATTATATACTTCAACAACAATATTGTATACGGATATATTCTGATGGAAATGGATATCTTTGACAAAGAGATCTAATTCATTTCCAATTGATCAGTTGTAAAGGGCTGAAATTCTTGAGTTCATGCACTGAGGTTCAGACAAACAAGCACTTTCTCAAGTGACTTTAAAATCTTCAGGAATCATTGGATTCCCTAACACATAAAAAGACTGTTGCAGGACTTCAAAAACTTGCAGGGATCATTGGATTCCCTGATACATGAAGCAATGGATAATAGATTGGTTTTGGACTATCTCTTGGCTGCTGAAGGAGGCATATGTGTGACTGTTGTTTACATACCCTCCTTCTAAGACTTCTGGAAATCTTTTACACCACCATGTTGATTTATATTGTTTGTTATATCACTACCTGCAGGTACAATTCATGTTTGTTACACCATATCGAGCCTGCACTGACTGAGGGGAGGGTCATCACTAATGACCTCTGCGTTATTGCTATGTGCTTGTATAATTCCTCCCATGCTGATGGGTTTGTGCATACTTGTTTCTAGTAAGACCCTTCAGCCCAGAAACCTACTAGCAATCCCCACTTCCCTTTGGTACTTTTCATCTCCCTTCCTGAGAAGTCAGGGAGGGCATGATCACCTCCTTTTTAGGGTTCTCACTTCCCTGAGAAATTAAGGATGGCATGACTACCTGTGTTCTAAAACAAAAGAAAGCGAGAGATGTAAAGGGCTGAAACTCTTGAGTTTATGCACTAAGGTTCGGACAAGCAAGTACTTAAGGCTAATTACCAATTGCACAATACTCTATTAACATTTGCTAGGAAATGGCCCACCCCACCATTCTGTGCTGGCTCCAATTGTTTTTCCAATTTATTAATTTTATTTCAATTTATTAATATTTTGGCCCACATTGGATACTGATACCAGCATTATCCATTAGCCTATTTCCTGATTGTTTTTCAACATGTATGCCTTTATCTAGAAGTTCAGAGCTTATGAGTACCATCTAATTTATAAAATATCATTATGAAATATATAGTATCATTACCATTAACACTGAACATCAATGAAACTTTCAGGAAAATGAACACCTTGGAACATTTTTCTTTTAGTTCTTTTGTCCAAGGAGAAGCAAGCAAAGGTTATATCATATAACCTGGGGAAACTTAGGGATGCCTGAGTAAAAAAAAAAAAAAAAAAAAAAGTTATGCTTCAATCTATACAACATAGCAGTATTTTGTCCTCCAACCCTCTAATCAGAGGGGAGTTGAGACTGAAGAAGGTGATGTCAGTCAAAGTTTGAGTCAGCAATATGGTGACAAGATTAGAAGTGATAAGCTTTATTTGGGAGGGTATCTTATTCCATGGATTTAAAATCAGGCGAGGTACTAAATGCAAAGTATTGAAAAATTATTTTAATTCCCTTACAAATATGACCAAAGGAGTATTGAGAACAAAGCATGTAGACAGAGAAACAGAGCTTACTTCCCAGAGATAATCGCTTAAATAATAGCATTAAAGATTCTGATCATTGCACGAAAGAAACTGGGTGTTGGTAGCTACCAGTGTCTCTAATTAGATTGGTGAAGGGTAAACCCAGAGGAAACTTCTTTCTTGCTTAATATTCTAATTATGGAGATATCTCAAGAAAAGAGTACATACAAAGAAACTCTGGAAATAGTGACAATTCTGAAACATTAAAAAACTCAGGATTGGGACCATGAGCCTGAAAGTTTGAGCATGTGTCAACTTGTGCCATCCATAAACTCAGGAGAAGTTTGATAGTTAGGAAGTACCTTTTGTTTTGGTTCAGTTTTATTTGCATGCCTAACAAGAGAGGATCCTGAAAATTTTTGTACTTAAATCAGATGCTGGGAAAAAGAGTTTTGGAAAGAAGAGTGAAAAGAAAAGATAATTTTAGCCTGGAACACTCTACCTGATTTGTTTTAACTGTATTTGCTGATTCATATTCTTTACCTGTGACTAAAGATCTTCCAATTCACTATTACCAGGGAGAGGCTTTCTAGTCACTATCTATACCTTAAAACTGATTGCCACAGTTGATTCTAAGGAGAAGAAGCTTAGAACCTTTAATGTATCAGAAAACAGTGAGTCCAGAAAAAAAAAAGAGAGAGAGAGAGAGACAGAGAAGGCAAGGAATGAAAAAGATAGAGAATAGTAGAAATTCAATACCTAGAGGGGAACAATATAGATACAATGAGCTATCCAGGTTCAGAGTCAATAAAGAACAGTGCCCAGTGGGGAGCAGATGCTGAGAAACAATTCAATATCATTACCAGAAGAGACCTGAAGTACTACAATATCAAAGATATTTCTTCATGTTTGTGTCCTAGTCATATGTATTCTTTAGGCATATATGTACTAATGTGTGATAGAATATCATAGAAGATATGGTAGAATATGCTAGATATGGTAGAACTATCATCTATCATACAGTATTGTGAGAAAAACACTTTATAAGTAAGATATAATGTACTAAGATGTACTTGTTTCTAGTAAGTACTAGATATAATGTACTTATTATATCTAATATAATAAGTATTAATTACTTATTATATAATGTAATATATACTTATATGTATAAGTATATATATATATATATATATACTAAGATATATATGTAAATGATTCAATATTATTTCTTTCGTCTTGTGCATACTATGTTGATGAGGCAGGAGGTAGCATGTGTTAGACAAGTCCAACTACAAAACACAAAACCACCACCTCCCTCAGGCGTTAAAGGAAATAGCCTAAGGCTCTGAACCTAAGAAAGATAGGAATATGGTTGTTGTTCTTCTGTTTCTGAAGAAAACCAATGACATTATGGGTGATGTTGTGATTTGCCTGTAAATTGGATTTAAGTGAAATTGTTGCTTAAAATCATTTATTTTACTCTCTCTTAAATCAGAGTCATCAAGGTCCAGTAGCAGCTTCCAATAGACTTATAATAAAAAGAGTCATCTGAATCCAGAGAAAAGATTATGGAAACTGATTATGGAACACAGCATAGCATTTGTACCTTTGTTGTTGTTGTTGTTGTTGTTGTTTATTGGCTTTTTTTTTCTCTTTTTTTCCCTTTTGATCTGATTTTTTTTTGTGCAGCATGATAATTGCAGATGCCTAGAAGAATTGCACGTTTAACATATATTGGATTACTTGCTCTCAAAGGGAGGGAAGAGGGAGAGAAAGAGGGAGAAAAATTTGGATCACAAGGTTTTGCAAGGGTGAATGTTTAAAACTATCTTTGCATATATTTTGAAAACAGAAAGCTATTATTATTTTTTTTAAAGTCCAGTAGCAAGACAAAAGTCAAGACAACTGGCAATAGTCCATAGCAGCCTTCCAGCCTATGAGCCCTGCTTCCAACTTTACCCTCTGCATCCACTATGGAAATAATCAATGTGGAGAAAAGGCTCACTTTGCTTGCCAACACAAACACCAACTGCTGAACAACAAATTACCAATAATGGACAAAGTAACCTAAAGGTCCTGAAAGTGGCAGCGCCTCCAAGATCACTGATCAAGATCAAGATCATTTCCAGCCCATCATATACTACCCACTCTTAGTTATTATTCCAGGGAGAAAGCTCTGTGGAAATGTGGCCAGATAGCTATTTCTGTAGGTGCTGGAGCCACAGCTACTAAAAAATGCATAAAAGAAATTTACTACAAAGTCCTTGGTGATGTGAAAAGAGTCCCTATTAGAAACAGACGTGATTTTATTACTGCAAATAATATTAAAGAAAAGCCATAACTGTCTACTTTGCTTTTGTACCCTGAGCATCATGTTTTTTTATCTCACTTGTAACTAAAATCTCCCAATATATGTTGTCTCCCTTGTTAGAAAATGAGTTTCTTGAGAGGGATCTGTATTATTTTGTTATTTTATCCCTTGTATGTAGCATATTGTATAAAATATTTTAAATGAATAATAAGTATGTAGTTTTGTGGTTTGTAAAGTGACTTATATGTACTATCTCATTCATTTATTCATCTAGGATATAATTTGATGGGCAGTGCCTCCTAGATCACTACTGTTGAACATCAAACTCAGTTTTCCCTGCCTTAGAACATTGTCTTCCAGATGATTTTTGAGGGTCAATATGGTAGAATGGAAATGCAAGTAGATTTTTATCATAGAACCTATATTCAAATTTCCATTTTCCATTTTACTGCACTGTGTGATCTTGGGCAAATCATTATGTTATCTGGTTCTTAATTTCCATTTCTTTAAAATTTAAAATGATCTCTTAGAGATATTCATTACAGAGCTAAAACATATGCTTCTATTGGATACATTCAAGTGTCCTTTCATTTCTCAATTCCTGATCCCCCTTTTTTTGGCAGGGGGAAAGGATTCTAATAATTACAATATCCTTTCAAGCACATTGTGATACTCTGTGAAGTGATGGACTATGTTAATTTGATCTCTTTGAAAGACACCTATATCATTATTGGAATGAATCTTTGGAAGAAAATCAGAAAATTTTAAAGAAATCTTTTCATTCAAAATCATGGCATCTGATTCACTCTTACCTACGAAACTGAATTTATTTAGGCTAGTTTAAAAGCTAATTGATACAATTTCAATTTCAAATGGAAACACTACTTACTATGCATTGTCATTCATCTTAATGGTGTGTTAATGTTCAAACATAATTGATATTCTTTGAATAAGAGCATCATTAACCCCCTTATTGCTGATTAATATACAGAATTGTTCTACTAAAAAGACTTGTCCAGTATGGTTGAGTGCACATCCAGGCATTTCTCATCATGGGAATTCCCTAAAGAAAAAGAGACAACTTTATAAAAAATGATCTCAATCAGGTAACTGAGTGATAAAATTCCTTAGCTCTCCAAATATTGTGATGTTAAAAACGATTGTGAGAGGTGATTACAAGGGCCATTTTTTTTTTTTTTGCCCTATTCCATGTAACACAGAGACCAGTGTGGGAGTAAGAAGTAGATTAGGCAAATTCCCAGAATGGGAGGATACTAGGTACAATTTCTATCCACCTTGGCAGAGAAGGAAGAAAGATTTGGAGTAGCTGAGATGAATTTTGCTCAAATGATGAAAAGCTTCAGGGTATTCTGATCTGTTGACAAAAGAACTATGCTTTAAAGTGTGTGTTGTCTTCTCCTCACCCTGAAGAAATTTTATTCTGTCTCATTCCAAAAAAATAAGCAGACAACTTTTTTTTTGAGGACATGGACATAACATTTTCATAAGCATAAGGAGGATACCAAATTTTAGAGTATTTGTTCCCAGCCCACAATTATTTGGGCAATTTATTTCTTTTTCTATCCCCTCAGTGGCCTACTCTCTACAGCCTTCAGGGTTGAAATAATTAGTAATAGTGATTGAAACAATTTAGTGTTAGTGGGAACTAGTGATTTGATATTTTATCTTTCCAGGTAATAGTCTCACCTTTCAAAAAGGCCCTTTAGATTTACAATGTAGAGACACAGTTAGTTATGACTAACAGATCATTATGGATTGTAGGATCCAAGAACTAGAGTAAGTAGAGGATAAGGTACATTTGAAACTGAAAATACTGAATCTGAGAATGAGGATTTCCTGTACTTCTATATCTATTTTTATGTCTCTGTCTTCTTCCTGCTATTCTAACCCTTCTCATTTAATTCTTTCTCACTTTCTGGTTGTGTCCATATAGTCCTCTTGCCATAGTCAGATGTCCCCTCTCTTGTGAGCTACACTTCCTTAATTTCCCTACATTTTTATTCTGCTTCTAAAAGAAATAATCAACCAATCTTATTCTTCACTCTTGGATCTCTGTGTATGCAGCATGATAATATAATTAGCATGCAATGTGTATCTGCATCAGTCCTTTTGTCTTATTTCCATACTAACATATAAATTTTATGAGGGTTGAGTTCTTATCTTAGAGTGCTTCATTAATGTTTGTTGAATCAATCAATCAATAAGAGAATCTTGGAATCTTAGAATTGGAAGGGATCTCAGAGCTTTTTATCGAAAACATAACTGAACAAGAACCATCTCCTTCAATATTCTCAATAAATTGCCATCCAGACTCTATTACACCTCCAGTGATGGAGAACTGAATGTGTCTATTGTTTTTATTTCCACTATTTGGGCCTATGAAAAAATTTAAGTCAAATTCCTTTCTTTTATAATAATTCTCTCTGTATGTCTCTTTCTCTATCTCTGTTTCTGTCTTTCTCTGACTCTCTGTCTTTCTGTTTCTCTTTCTCTCTCTCTCTCCTTGAAAACAAGTATAGAATTCTTTCCCTAAGTAAACTCTCCTTTAGCCCTCAAATCTCTGATTCCTCAATTGTTTCACACATAAGGTGGTATGCAGTTCCCTTAATATCCTGTTTCCCCCCTTTTTTGATGTACTACTGGTTTCCCTGGTTTCAACTCCATGTTTCAAGATGCCTCCTTGCTGGGTGCCCCTGTTATCCTGTACATCTTCCCCCCATTTATGCCTCATTTTGTATGTTGTATCAACCCCATTAGATTGTAAGTTCATTGAGGGCAGGTCCTATCTTTCTTTTTAATAATTGTATCCCTAGCACTTAGCATAGTGCCATAGTGCCTGGTACCCAGTAAGTACTTATTAAAGATTTATTGGTTTGGATGGAATTGGATGCAGTTCCCATAGTTGAACATCATACTTCCATAAATACCTACTAAATTTGCCCATCATTGTGATGAATTTATTCCACCACTATACTGAGGGAAGACAGAAGATTCATAAGACATTGTCCCCAACTTCTAAGTTTAAAATGTAGCTGAAAGAGCAAAGTGAATTCATCCAAGTCAAGTTAATAAACATTTATTAAGTACCTGTTATGTGGCAGGCTTCATACTAAGTACAAAAGCAATACACTCAGGGTAAAATTGTGTGGCATATATAATGAATGCTGTTGGGTTTCAGAAAGAAGGCAATGGATTTGGATAGGAATATCAAAGGAAGGCTTTATGGAAGAGGATAAAAGTATAAAGACTATCCTATAAAAATAAAACTAGATACAGGTAGTAAGATTTCTTTCATTCAGATGAAAACATCAGAATCTGAAGTAATTCTGACGATTCGTTCCAGATTTGATAAAGAAGATGGGAATATGAGAGACAAAATAGAACAGTGGGAAAAGCATGATATTTGTATCTGAGTAGTTGGATTTGAATCTTGTCACTGTATGTAACTATTTGTGTTATCGTGAACAAAACATTTATCCTACTTGGTTTTAGCACTTCATCTGACTAATGAAATTGTTTAACTATATGATTTCTAAGGTCCCTTTCAGCTTTAAATATTAACAGCTGAGGTAGCAAGAAGATACTTAATTTACATAAAAGAATATATTATTTCCAAGTTCCTTATCCCATATTAATGAGTAATGTTGACTTGCAGATCATTCCCATCTGTTTATTAAAAGAGGTTTCTTAGAGCATCAACTTGGTGACAGTTTATTATCAAAGTTTTAATTACTCTGTACAAAAATAATTAAATGGCCTTTCTTTGTACATATTCTATAATACAAACTTTTCATTAACTCATGAATCTTTCCACAAATTTATTATATCTTGGTCAAATCAATTCAACTTTCATTTATTATGTGTTTACTGTGTGTCAAGTACTTTGATAATTACTGAAGACATGCCTTCTCTACTTTTGGCAGAGGGAAAGAGAGAATGGGGAGGGGAAAATTCCCTGTGATAATTTCTAGAGGAATTGAATTATATCAGACTGTTAGCCATGTTATGAAAGTAGAACAAGGAGAGGTACCAGTTCTGCCGATCTTATAACATTTGCTTACATCATTAATTCAGCATTTATCATGAAGACTACAACAGTAATGATTTATTCCACATCCTGGATTGGAAGGGCCTTAAAAAGTCATCAAATCCAATTCTTCTTCACCATTATGACCAATGGCAACTGTGTTGTTGTTTTTTTGTTTGTTTGTTTTGTTTTTAGATAAAGAAATCACTCAAGGTCACAGAAGTCACTGTGTCCCACAATAGGGACAAAAATTTGGGTTGCCTAATTCCTGGACTATTGTTCTTCTAAAACATTGTCAGATGCATTAAGCTTCAGAGCCAAATCACATGTTAGGAAGAACATTGATGAGCTAGAATTTGTCAGTGGTAGGAGAAACAGAATAGAGAGGGGACTGCAGATCATACCATATGAGAATCATTTGGAAGAAATCCAGATCTAGAGATGTTTTACTTGATCAGAGAAGACCTGAGGGTTACAGATAATGTATGATAAGACATATCACATGTAAGAATGAATGATATTGTTCTATTTAGCCCCTAAGGACAGAAATAGGACTATTGGGTATAATTTACCTTAGAGAAGTAAGGAAAAACTTTTTAACTTTAGAGCAGTCTTCAGAAAGTAATGGGTCTATCCTCACTAGAAATTTTTGAGTGGAGGCTGGAGGCTGGATGACCATTTGTCTCTGATGTTATTCAAGACATTCTTTGATAATAGTAAACACTGATGTTTCTGTAATATTTTAAGTTTACAAAGCATATTAAATATATAATCTCATTTAATTTAACTTCCTATGAGGGCAGCTAAGTGGTGCCATGGATAGAGCAAAAGGCCTAGAATCAGGAAGACCTGAGTTCAAAATGGGCCATAGCTGTGTGACCCTGGCCAGGTCACTTAACTCTGTTTTCCTCAGTTTCCTTGTCTGTAAAATGAATTTGATAAATAAATGGCAAACCACTTCAGTACATTTGCCACGAAAAGTCCAATTGGAGTCACAAAGAGTTGGATATAAATGAAATGATTGAACAGTTTAAAAAAAAAAGCTATAGAAGAAAAAAGCATGGAAACATATAATAGAAGTCTTCAAATATTAAGACTGTTATGTGGAATTTGTTACAAGGCAACTTAAACTTGATGTCAGGATAAATCTCTTAACAATTAGATCTAACCAGAAGTGACATGGGATATATTTACATATGGTAGATCTCCCCTCTCTCTGTTCCCTGCTTTGTTAGCAGAAGTTGGTTGACCATTTGTCAGGTATGTTTTAATGGGGATTCCCTTTGCATATCAGTTGCTTATAAGTTTGCATATAAGAAAGACAAAGAGACAGAGAGATTAAGACAGAGATAGAATCTCAAATTCTGTGATTCTGAGTTTTGGGAGATAAAACTGGAAAGGCTGGTTGAAGTTAGATAACAGAACATCCTTTAAGGCCAGGTAAGTGAATTTAGGAATTAAATTATAAGCAACATGGAACTATTAAATGTTTTCTGAGCAGGATGTCAGAGATCACAATGGTTTCTGAAGAAGATTGATCTAATGAAAATCTTACCTATGCATTATAAAAATGTGAGGAAAATGAAATAGTATATATGTTGAAACACTTTGCAAATTCTAAATTATTATCAGAAAAAAAGATTCTGTAGACAGAAATAACAGTAACAATTAGGAAGCTATTGAAATAGTTCAGGAATTAAATTAACAATCCTTTGAACTAAAAATGGTTGCCTTAAGAGTGGAAAGGAAGTTTAGGTCTAAAACAGATGGAATAAGAGTCTTTGGGATGCTGGAATTGACCGGAATTCAGGTGAAGGATTAAAAGGAGGAGGTGAAAGATGACTCTGATACTTTGGTTTTGGCTTCTGGGAAAATTATAGTACCATTAACAGAAATAGGGAAATCAGAAGGAGGATCTTTGACTTAGAGAATTGAAAAGGACCTTTGGGACTCATTTTGCCCAAACCTTTAATTTTTCAAATAAAGAAACTGAGTCTAATATAGTTTAGTGATAAGTTTAATTTTAGATCTATTGCCCTTGAGATGCCAGTGGAACATTCAGGGGAAAATGCACAGATGAAATGTGCAAGTGGAAACCAGAGCTTAGGAGACAGGTTGGGTCTATTGATAAAAATTGGAAGCTGTCCATGTAGAAATAGAAGTTAAATCTTACAAGATAATCTCAGAGGGAATCTCTGCAATGTTTGGTTTCTATTTAATTGATCAAAGGCCAAAGGGTTTGGTTCTTTTAGGCCTGCTCAGATGTGAAGTTTGATAAGATCTTGACGTGAATATTCTCTTTGGAATGCTAGGGTCCGACCTTTTTTTTTTTTTTTTTTTTTGTGTGTGTGTGTGTGTGTGTGTGTGTGTGTCTATGGGGATATTGACACATAAATATTTACAAATGGATCTTAGTGTTTATTCATTTGCTCCCATACTCAGTGAACCTGGGCATTCCTTTTTTGTTTCCTCCTTTTCCCCGATTACATCATCTTAATAATCTAGTTTGCTCTTTCCTGACTCCCACCCCAATGTTATAATATCCAAATATGGGCATAAGTAGGAAAATAGGCTCTTATTACCTTTACTTTTATCCTCATATCCATTTATAATCCCTCTCTCCATTCTCCTCCAACCTGAGGAAGTTGCTTAACCTATCTGAGGTTCAATTTCCTTAAATACAAAGTTGGGATAGTAATATTCATCCATTCTCTATTCCAGAGTTAATATCAGGATGAAATGAAACATTTTGATGACCCTCTCATCCCCTTGACCTGCAGTACAAAGAAAGAGAGAGAGGAAGAGAAGGGGGAGGGAGAGAGAGAGGAGGGGGAGGGAGGGAGGGGGGAAGGAGGGATGAAAGGAGGGAAAGAGAGAAAGGGAGAGAAAGAGGGAGAGGGAAAGGGAGGAAGTGAGAGAGACAGAGAGGGGGGAAAGGCAAGGGAGAAAGGGAGGGAAGAAGGGATGGAGAAGGGACAAAGGGAAAGGGAGAGGGAGAGAGAGATGAAGAAAGGGAGAGGGAGAGAGAGATGGAGAAAAGGAGAGGGAGAGGGGGGAAGAGAGAGAGAGACACACACAGAGAAACAGAGAGAGAGAAAGAGACAGACAGACAGAGAGAGAAGGAAGGAAGGAGGGAGAGAGAGGGAAGGTAGGAAGGGAGAAAAAGGGAGACAAAGATAGAGCAAGAGACAGAAAGACAGAGACTGACAGAGACACAGAAAGAGAAGGAGAGAGAGGGGGCGAGAAAGAAAGAGAGGAAGAGGGAAAAGGGAGGAGAGTCAGAGATAGGGAGAGGGAGAGGGAAGGACAAGAAGAGGGATAGACAGGGAGAGGGAGGGAGAGGGAGAGGGATAGAAAGACACAGAGAGACACAGAGATACAGAGAAAAAGCGGCAGAAAGAGGCAAAGGAACAGAGAGAGGCAGAAGTGAAGAGACAGAGGGACAGAGAGATAGAGGGACAGAGGGGCAGAAACAAAGACAGAGATGGAGATACAGAAAGACAAAGAGAAAGAGAGACCAAGATAGAGATAGAGAAACAGAGACAGAGAGGCAGAGAGAGAGATAGAGACAGAAAGAGATAGAGACACAACTACACAGAGGGATAGAAAGACACAGAGAGACACAGAGATACAGAGAAAAAGCGGCAGAAAGAGGCAAAGGAACAGAGAGAGGCAGAAGTGAAGAGACAGAGGGACAGAGAGATAGAGGGACAGAGGGGCAGAAACAAAGACAGAGATGGAGATACAGAAAGACAAAGAGAAAGAGAGACCAAGATAAGAGAGAGAGAGAGAGAGAGAGAGAGAGAGAGAGAGAGAGAGAGAGAAGAATGAACAAATAGACAAAGAATGAGACAAACAGGCACTTAGAGATAGAAATAGAGACAGGCAGCAAGTCAGATATAAAAAGAGAGAAAGAATGTTTATTAAGTGCTTATTATATATCAAACATTGCATTAAGGAATGTAAATAAAACATTAAAAAAAAGATGGCCTCTTTTGGGATTGAATTGGATATAGCCTGGGTCATTCAAGAAATGGCTTGGGAATCACAAATCAAGAAAATAGTTCCTAGGACAGGTAGAGGACTAGACTTGGGATCAGGAAGATCTAATCAGATTCTTACTAATTATGTGACCCTGGGAAAATCACTTTGCTTCTCTGTGTCTCAGTTTCCACATATGCAAAATGGGGATAGTAATAGCATTTACTTCATAAAGTAATAATATAAGAAACAAATGAAATATTGCACATAAAGGAATTTAGAAACTTTAAAAATATTATATAAAAATTAGCCATTTATATTCTACTGTGCCAGTTTCCAACCCTGAATTATTTCTACTGCTCAGTTTCTTTGTACCTACACTCTGGCTGCAAAACATTTCATTTTCAAGAAAGCAAAGTAAGCATGTGGATTCATATCTCACTGAAATGGGACTCCACAGCTTCCCATAACTCTCTCATTCATCTCTTGTTGAATTACTTGCAAAATACCAATAATCAAGGCAACCTATTTTAGTATATTCAAGTTTCCAAAATGTTCTTTTTCATTCTCTCCTTTCTTAGCAAATGACTTTTCCTATTTTTCAAAGAAGATTGAGATCAGCAGATGCAAACTCCATCAGGTCAGAAGATTAAGGCTATGAAGTTGAGGTTAGGACATTCCAGGTCTGAGGGACATTAAGTGGAAAGGCTTGGGGTCAATAGTTGGAATGATGTGTTAAAGTAAAAGCAAGAAAATCAGCGTTACTAGATCATCAAATACATGGAGAAGAGTAAAATATAAGAGGACTGAAAAGGTTGGAATGGGCCATGATGTGAAGGGCTTTAAATGCCTACCAGAGGAGTTTTACATTTCAGATAATGGAGTCACTGGAGGTTACTGAGTAAGAGAAGACATATGAATAAAAAAAAATGTCCTTCAGAATGCTGAATTCTGGGAATGAAAATTCAGTTTCATTGTGATAGTTCCTACATCCTGATTTCTTCTCTTTTTTTTGTCTTAATTACTTCATTCTACTTTTCTCTAAAAATTTAAAGATTTCCCTAATTTTTTTTTCCTTACTCCTAGAATATCTTCTCTCCTCTCCACCTCTTAGGATTCCTGTTTTCATTCAAAGGGCATCATCACAAAATGTTACTTCCAACATGACGCTTTTTTTGATCCCTCCACTTTCTAATACTTTCTTTCTCCTCAAAATAAGTGATAATTAAGAACAAGGGGATAAGTGAGATCTCCAGGGAAGTATAAGAGGGCCAAAAATGGCATTGGGAAAATTCACATTTTAGGAGTGGGAGAAGGGCCTTCTCCTTCTGTTATAGGAAAAAAAATATTAAAAGTAGGCAAAGAATCAAAAAGTATTTAATACAGTGATTTTCACATATTAGGCTCTCAATAAGTTTTTGTTGATTAATTGGTGTATCATTATATAGACATAACCTCTTTTTGAACTGTCTAGGTTATTTGTTAGATTGTAAGACAGTTTTCTGTTTTATTTATCTCCCATGATAAGCATAATTTTCATGTTCAGGTAAGCCTTTGATAATCTCCATTCTCTCTTTCAAGTCTGGAGAAATATAATTAGATACATTTCTGAGCATGGAAAGGAAAAAAACATGTTCCTTAAAGACAGTATATTGTGATTAAAGAAGGCTGGTAGGTGACACAGTGGGTAGAGCATTTGGCTTAGAGTCAGGAAGACACAAGTGGATTCAGACACTTTACTAGCTGTGTAACTATGGGCAAATCACTTATCCCTGTTTGCCTCATCTTTCTCACTGTGAAATGATCTGGAGAAGGAAAAGGCAAAACACTCCAGTATCTTTGCCAAGAAAACCCCAAATATGGTCATGAAGAGTAGACAAGTGAAATAACTAAATAAGAAAAACAATTATAATTAAAAGAGCTCTGTTCTTATAGTCTGAAAATCTAGGTTCAAGTCCCTGTTCTGGTACTTATAAAGATAATAATGATGATGATGATGATGATGATGATGATGATGATAACTAATAAGTATATGGTATTTACTATGTGACAAGTTCTTTAGCTTTCTTAAGCATTTTATAATTATTATCTCAATTAATCTTAACAATAATCTTGGGAGGCAGAGGCCATTATTATCATCTCCATTTTACCGAAGAGGAAACTGAGATAAATATTGGGTATTTAATCCTCAGGGAATTTTAAACTGAGAATTTGAAGGCATGCAAGAAAGAAACAATCAGCTGGAAGTTGCAGTGTTTCTATGATCTCTCAGTAGTAGCTGGTTGTTTATAAAACTTACTTTAGTATCATGATACAATTACTTCTGGAATTTCCTCTTTTGAGACAAGCTTAAAGAGTGGATATCATAAGAAAGGAGGTAAATAAAATGAAAACATGCTTCTGTGAAATTAGCCGTGGGCTTCAAGACTATATAAGGAAAGCTTAGATAATTCTAGCAAAATTCCTCACACATATCTTCTGTCACTGGGGATTACTTATTCATTTTCCATAGAAGGAGCTGGTACACGATACAGGATTCAAATACACAGCACAGTGTAGTGACTAGAGTACTAGAACGGGAAGGAAAAGAGAGAGGAAGAGAGGGAAAGAAGAAGGAAATAAACAAGGGAGGGAAAGAGAGAGAAGGCTTATTGAGTGTTTTTTGTGTGCCAGCCATCATGCTTGGAAACAGAATGATGTATTTGAATCCTTCTTGAGAAAGTGTGATCTGGATACTGTAATAATTTCTCTGTAGTTTCCTATCTTTAAAATGGAGATGATATGAACTGATACTAAGTAAAGAGAGTAGAACCAAGAGAACATTGTACATAGAAACAACAAGATTAAATGACAATCAATTCTGATGGACGTTTGTCTTTTCAATAATGAGGTGATCCAGGGCAGTTCCAATGGTCTTGTGATGGAAAGAGCCATCTGCATCCAGAGAGAGGACTGTGGGGACTGAGTGTGGATCACAACATAGTATTTTTACCTTTTTGTTGTTGTTTGCTTGCTTTTTGTTTTTTCTCATTTTTTTTTTCTTTTTGATCTGATTTTTCTTGTGCAGCAAGATAATTGTGGAAATATGTATAAAAGAATTGCACATTAACATATATTGAATTACTTGCTGTCTAGGAGAGAGGGTTATAGAAGAGAGGGAAAAAAATTTGAAACACAAGGTTTTGCAATAATGAATGTTGAAAACTATCTTTGCATATATTTTGAAAATAAAAAGCTATTTTTTAAAATGGAGATGATAGTAATTAGCACTTGTCTTCCAGCACCTTGTAAAGTGTTTCTGCAAACCTCAGATATAACTTGTCACTTTCATGTCATGGCATCATCTCCTTGATGTCATGGTCCTTTGCAAGAACTAAGAACTAATAACAATAACAACAACCCTCAGAATAGGTTTTTCTTCCTAAAAGGACAGGAACAGAATTTCAGTGTGTACACACCTAAAGAAATCTGCCCAAGAATGAACAGGATGCAAACTTATTTATTATACTTGAATCCCCTAACTCAATTCTCCACATTTTGAATGTTAAAGAACTTTCCCCCAACTTTGGTCTTGTTTTCCAGCTGATGATACTGCTTGTAGAAAAATTAACAATTTGAGGAAGCAGTCACCCTAATCAAAACTTTTTCCAGATAATTAACAAATCAAGATCTCAGTGAAAAGTATATAATTATGTTAGCCACAAATGGTTTGATATAGTAAATATGTAAATATATGAAAAAGACCCAAAATACTCAGCAGCCTTAATGAGAGTTTGTTAATTGGTTATGAATTTTAGAAGAAGTGACCAGAGCATTTGCCTTTTTGCCCAATTGGTAAATAATAGAAAATTTTTTTAAAATTATGAATAGAAAATTTATAAATCATGCCAGATTTAGAAGAAGCTCTTAGGAGATCATTTGGCTCTCATTTTTTGAGATGTAGAAAATGAAATACAGACAGGTTAAGTCAAATTTTCTTTTCTTATTTTCTTTTTTTTTTTTGGAGGCAATTGGGTTAAGTGATGCCCAGGGTCTCACAGCTAGGAAATGTTCATTGTCAGGCAGGTTAAATTAGTTGTCCAAAATCATATTTGTAGTAAAGCTAGGATCTGAACTAAAGCCTACTGAGTAGAGGTTGAGGTATTGGTCAGAGTTCTGGCACTATAGGCAAAAAATCTGGCTTTGATTATTGCCTTTGATGCTTATTCCCTGACTGGTTTTGGATGTCACAAACTCTTTGGGGCTCAGTTTTCATTTGTCACATTAAGGAGTTAACCTAGATACCCTCTAAAATCCCTTCATGCTCTAAATACATGATCCTGTGTCTATGTGGTCTCTGAGTTTCTTTCCACTCTACAACAGGATTATTTGTTACTAAACATACTGGTTACTCTACTATAATACATTCCCCTTCATTCTATTTGCTATTAATAATAATTTTTTTTTACTAAGAATTACAGATCCAGTCCCTATTCTTGGACCTTTGAAATATCACTTAACCATCTTGTTCCTCAGTTTTCTCATTTGTAAAATAAAGTGATTCGGCAATGACCCCTAAAAGGGATTTTAGTACTTTTCAATACTTCTCTGTATTCTGCACTTCTCCAAAGAGATATCTTTTATATCAATAGATGGCTATGTCAGTGAGTTACTGGGCTGTAATTTGCATAATTGATTAGCCAAATCATCCATACTGAAGTTGTTAAAAGTAGTAAGCAATCCCAGAGGCAGAGTCTTTGGGGAGACTTCAGGGGTTCATTATTATTTCTGATCAATAGTGATTGAACCAAAAAGATAATACTGAGTACATATAACCTGCAGCACCAGTAATGATTTGTGCACATCTAGTGGCCTGAAAGATATAATCTGGAAGGTACATGGTTGGAAAAGAAAGTGAGTTGGTCATGTAAAAAAAAATGAAGATTAAAAAACAGCCCAATGCTGCATTGGAAGCTACCTACTGTTCAAAGCCCTAAAGAGACACTTTTATTAGCATGTTGGATAGACATCCTAGACAAGATTTAGAGGACATGATACCAAAAATTGTGCAGAATGAGAGAGTATATATGAAAAGATTATCCATATCCCATACTAATGATTGCATGGATCCATTGAGAGACCATTTCACAGAAATTTGTTTGCTTCCCTTGTGTTTCCATGAACTGTCCCCTGTCCCCCTAATTTTGAGTTAATGAAGCTAGCATAGAAATCATGTTTCTCATTATATTATATTTATTGAAGACCTTTGTGTGAAGTACTGTATTTAGCCAGCTACAAATTTGCCCGTGCTGGTCATACTCAGTTCATTCAATGTAGCCAGTACTGCCCATCTCCTCAGTTGGGAAAATTGCACAGAATTCTGTTGTTTGCAATGAAGAGCTTTTCTCCAAATCACTTTTAAAAAATCTTGGCCAGAGGCCTTGCTTACTAGACAGAGGAAGCTGTTTTCCAATTTTTCTTTTCAATCAGACATATTTCAAACATTATTCCCCCAGACTCAAATGAGTTGAAGCTGGCTTGGTCATTTACTAAAAAATTCCCATATGATTGGGAAAGGTGAAAAAAACAAAACACTATAGATAATTAGCTTCAGTCATACTTATTAAACTTTCCAAGAAGGAAAACTATCAGCTCTCCAAAGTTCCTCAGTTCTCCAGACATTGCTGTTAGAACTGTGTTTTTGTGTATAATAAATTGCTTCTAGTTGGCTGAAAATCATTTTTAGCCCTTATCTTTGTGATCGGTTACCTCTGCTGCTCTCTAATGGACTTCACCTCATTATGCGACTAGTCATTAAAAGCTTAGTACCCAATACAATGGTATCTTATGTAAAGTGATCTATGAGAGCTTTATAGAGGCTTACCAGCCGCAGCCTTAATTTTACTCATTCGTCTTAATTTTTTGTAATCATTTTTTGTAAAGAGGGTATAATGTCAGGCATGCTTCCCTGCTACTGACAGATCCAATCTAGCAGATAATTACCATAAGGAAATTGATGCTTTAGTGTGCGGGAGAGAATTTAATTTACTCAGACATCCTACAGTACAATGCATTCCAAAAGATATGAGGATTTAAGTTTTTAAGAAATTAAATTTTACTATTTAACATGATTACTTATGTTGAACATCATTAACTAGCTTTTTTTTTAACTGTTTGATATAATTACAAGTGTGCTTATTGGGCCTAAAAATCTAAAGTCTTCTCTAAATATGGGTTAAAGATCCATGAAGTGTAAAGTACAAAAAAGAATGGGATCCTTTTTCCCTCTAGCCTTCTAGCTGCATTTAAAAACCTATCAAGATGAGGTGAAGAGCTGCAGTCTTTGAAATATGGAGCACATTTCCCCCACTTCATGATGTTTTAATACATACTTTAATATACGACTATTCCACCATCAACTCTGCTGACCATCCTACATATGGCTAGTAAGCACTGAAAAATGCCGGTGGGCCCTAGAGGCACAGAACTGAGGTGAGTGGCTATTAGTATCATGTTACTCACAGTAGAGAGACTTTGTATAGCCATGAAGGAATGCCTCTTAGTCCAATAATGACATATTGGGAGCAACACAAAAGAAACTTCATTTTTGTTGGTTTTGATAAAGTCCCCTAAGAATAATAAAAGCATATGTATACATATATACATATATGTATATATGTATAAATATACATGTCTATATATAAATATGTACATCCACACCCATGTGTCTATATATTACATTATATGTTATATATCATTAAATAACATTATATGTTATATATCAAGTAGTAAACATAACAAATGTGTGAATGTATGTTATTATTATAATATGTAATATAATTATAAAAATATATTATTACTTCAAAATTTACAAAACACTGAATATATTGTCTGATGTGATTCTCACAACAACCTTGTGAAATAGATGTTGTTATGATCCCTAATCTTGCAAAAGAAATAACTGATGCTAAGTAACTTGTCCAGGAACACCCAGCTAGTAATTATCTAAGGCAAGAGTCAAACTCAGGTCTTCCTGACCCTAACTTTGATAATTCTATCCACTATTCCTCCTAGCTTCCTCTAAGAGATGAAATCTGGAAGATTTGAAAATAATAGTAAAACCAATAAGATTCTAGAAGGTTGGACCATTAAGGAACAAGTACAAAATGGTTGTATATTCCTTTAATGTTTAAGTTACAAAGGACCTTACAGATTATTTAAGTCAACTACCTTACTTTTCAAATGAGGAAACAGCTCTGGAGAGCTGCCTTGATTTAACCCGAGTATTCATTTCTCCTAAGGAATTACCTAGGACTAGAATAACTCTAGGAGACCAACAGAAGATAAAAGTCTGTTTGTGAGGTCCAAGTCTTGGATGATCAAATTCCCAAAGCTCCCTTCAGCCCTTCCTAAAAACGAAGTGAAACATTCTGACAGGAAATTTCTGGACATAGAATACCCAGAACTTCCGTTTATCCAACTGCCTTTACCCTGTTACATTTCCTCAATGGGGAGGGGTAAGAAAACCTTTGCTATCTATCATGTGTGCTCTGGCAATCCTGTGACAGGTTTGGTAAGAACTGGGGATTGCCCATGGCTCCTTACTGAAAAATCCCCTTCTCCTTCCTGTGGGGGGAAGTTGTTGGCTTTTTTTTTTCAGTTCACCTTCATTCAAATATGCATATATTAATCACCTACTATGTGTAAATGAAACTGTGTAGACTGGTGGCTAGAGAGACAGCCTTGCTGTTAGGAAGACCTGAGTTCAGTTTCTATTTCTGATGCACACTGGCTATGTGATCCTGCTGATCTGAATCAGTAAAAAGGAATTTCTTTACAGGGACTTCCCATTACAAATAAAATTTCAGGTCTAGGACAAAAAAATATGCATTTGACCTGTCAGAGCCTTAGGTGATTCTATGACATCTTCTTAATTATTTATATTATATACATATAAAAATATATTATATAAATTATATAAATATCTAATTATTTGTAGGATAGTTCATTTGTGGTGTAATGCCGGAAAAACTGAGGCAAGATAGAGATTAGAGAGGTTTTAATATTTTATTTGAGAGAGAGAGATCGTCTGGGGCTAAAATAGGATCCATGTTGACCCCTGCAGACTGAATGGGACTCGAAGTCTCAAAGCATTTAGAAAGGAGTGAAGAATTCCAGGGATTCTTTATAGGGCTCCAGCATTAGGCGAGACAAAGGCAGGGGAGAGGGAGTAGAATACTGGTGAGAGGACCATAAATTCGGTTCTGACAGGTTGGGGGTAAGGAACACAAATTCTTGATAACTTAGGAGGATCTAGGAGCCAGAATGTCTGAAATAGAAGATCTCCCTCTTATCTGAGATTAAAAATGTACAATTTATCACCCTAGAGTAGCCATCCTTAAGTTATCAAGAAGGGGATGTTGCAACCAAGGTATTGAGGCAGAACAATTCAGGGAAACTGAGATAGAACAATTCAGGGAAACCAAGGTAAAACAATTCAGGGAAACTGAGGCAGAACAATTAAAGGAAGCTGTGGCATGACAGTGGAAGGAATTCCCATACCAACAAATCATAGATCTTTGTGTATTAATACATACATATCACAAAATTTTGAGTACCTAGGAAAGGTCAAAGAGGTTTTATAAGCTGTGTGTGTGTGTGTGTGTGTGTGTGCAGGTATCAAAGGATACATTCCAGCGAGGGGAATTGGGGAAGACTTCTGTGGAAGAAGTGGTTTCTGAACTGGACCAAGAAAGGGATGAATGTCAATAAAAGGTGAAGATAAATGGGGAATATCAATTCCAGGTTTGTTTCAAAAGTACAAAGATAAGATATAATTGGATGCAGTGTAGAATACCCGAAGAGAAGTTCCTTGAAATAAGTTCAAATCGGGGAGTTGATGGTAATGTTCAGGCATTTATATTTTATTTGGCTGGCAATGGGTAGCCATGGGAGGTTTTTGATCAGAGAAGTCACTTGTTCAGATGTACTTGAAGGGAAGGGAACAAGCAATTAAAGCACCAAAAACAAATACTGTATTTCAGACATTGTTCTAAGTGCTTTACAGATACCTCATTTGAGTAGAGATTACTTTAGTAGTGATATGAAGAATAAATTGGAGAAGGGACAGGATGAAGACAAGGATACCTTTAGGGAATGATTGCTACCATGCAGGTGAGGGGCAATGAAGAAATGGCAGTGAGGAAATGGGTAAGAAAGATATTCTGGGACATGTCATATAAACAGTAAGGAAGAAAGAAAGGGACAAAGAATATTCTGGGCAACCTAGAATTCAAAGAAATAAATGCAATTTTTAGAATTATTTTAGGGTCATAGATTTAGATCTATGCATCTCAGTGATTTGTCCAAAGATTATAGTGGAAGCAAGTGACTGAGCCTGCGTCCAAACTTATGTCACATAATAGAATAATTTAAAAATGGAGTATTTCATTCAATTCCAGTTTAATCACCTCACCCAAGGAATTACTCAAGGAAAAGATGTTTTTGAATTTTTTGTTTTTTAAGTTTTTCTCACTATATGTTATTTTTTTAAAGCAAAGAAAACAGGAAGTAGGATTTCATGCAACATGAAAACAAATAGGGCAGGGTAGCTGGAAATCCTGGGCTATTGTTGGGATAACAGAAAGGATGACGCTAGACTTGCCATGTTGAAGCCAGGCTAACACTGCTGTCACTAAACAGAAATTCTTGAGTCTTTACATTATTTGTGTATGTATGTATTTGTGTATGCAAATATAGATAAAATAGAATATGGGGATTCAGGATATTCTTTTTCAAAGACTTTTTTTTCCTGCTCCTCACTCCAAGCCATGCACCTCCCCCCTATCCTGACCACACATACATGCAAACATCAGAACTTCCTCTTTAGGCCAGTGGGCTCTATTCCCTGAGTGTGGTCTCCTTACTTCTGCTCCCAGAAAAATGTTCATTTCTCTGGCACTGTAAATTTAACTATCTCACTACTGAACATGAATTTTAGTTACAATACCAGGAAAAGGTTCCCATTCTTGAAGCATTCTTCCTTCAAGACCGTTTTTTTGTTTGTTTGTTTTTGACATATCTATAACTTCAACGAAGAAACTCTGAATGAACTTCAACTGATGAATATCCTCAGTTGTTCTGTAACTAATAAATCTTCATTGATTGGAGGTACTGAGAGCTTATTTGATTTGCCTATGGTCCTATATGGTAAGTGCATGTCAGACGCAACTCAGGTCTTCAACTCCAAAGTTGGCCTTCTATCATACTACATAGCCTAAAACTCAAAATGTCTTGAAAATGTACATTTCTAAGTTCTATATTTCAAAATTATTGACACATTTAATAAATGTTAGTTCCCAGATGCAAGCCTATGTCTTTGTTAGGTTCACTTATAGTATACTTTCTCTTATGGCAGGTAGTCTCTCCAGGTTGATTTGACACACTTTGATTTCTAATTTTGTTTTTATTTTAATTAGACAATAGCATTTTGAATTGTTACTACTGGATTCTCTTAATCCAATCTAGATGAATTTCTTTAGAATTCAGTATTCCAATGGATCTTTCTCTCATGAATCTCATCTCCTCCATGACTCTCATCCTTTGTGACATAATAATATTCTCCCATAAATTTCCAGGAGGGTTCTTTTTCATTCATATATTTTTGTGTTCATACAAAACTAAGAACTTTTATTGAGTTTGCGACAAGACACCAAAAGCATTTTTGAGGTAACCTGTCAGCAAGTAAAAAGTGAAGCACAGAATTTTAAATAATTTTTTTAAAACACCTATTTTGGTGATTTCACCTTTAAGGGGAATGTAGTAATATATAATAGTGGTAGAAAAATATCAGTCTTTATATAATAGATGATTCTATAATTTCCATTCTCTCCTTAGTTTTACAAAGTACTCTGCAAACATGATACCACAAACCTGTGTACTCACCTTTTATCGGCCACAGTCATCTTGTTCATTCATTCAGTTGTGTGCGACTCTTTGTGACTCCACAGACATTACTGTTTGAGTTTTTTGTTTGCTTGTTTATTTTAGGCAAAGATACTGCAATGGTTTGCTAGGTAACTTGCCCAGGGTCACAGTGTTAGCAAATGTCTGAGGGTGGACTTTAACTTCAATCTTGGTTTTAGGACCAGCACTAAGCCATCTAGCTGCTATTCCCTACTCTACTTTGTTTTATTTTATTTTGTGGTGAGCAAATGTTTCAAAATAAACAAGATATGATTCACATCTTTGCTTAAAATGAGGTTACCAAAATTGGTTCATTTGTTCAAAGGGTTTAAAAATATTTAACTCAGTCCACTGCTTCTGTGTGATTAAAGATGGAGGTAACTGAAATATTACAGGAAAAGCTAGTAAGTAATACTGCTCACATTTACATAACTCTTCAAGGTTTACAAAGTATTATCCTTACAACAACCCAATGACATAGAGAGCATTGACTATCATTATTTTCACTTTACAGAGGGGAAATTGAGGTCTCAAAAATCTTATACGATTTTCATATGAATTTTGAGTGATTGGAAAAGTTTAGATAATTGGGAAGAGGTTCTGTAAATGAGGGATTAACTCAAAGCAGTTTTCAAAACACAAATATCCAATTGTTTTAAAACTATTTGGGAGCTTATGGATCAGCTTTAGTCTAGTCCATTTTATAAATAAGGAAATTAATAATCAGAGTTTATAAAATTTGCCTAAGGTTGGACAAAATAGTGGAAAAGTAAATATTTGAACCTATGACTTCTGAAACCAAATCTTACATGTTTCCCATTTAATAACAATAACAATAATAATAATCTTTCACTATTTATGTAGCACTTAGTACATGCCAGGTTCTGTGCTAAATGCTTTATTTACACTTGTGATATCATTTGATCCTCTCAACCACCCTGGGAAGTACATGGGGTTAGTATCCCCATTTTCCAGATGAAGAAGTTGGGGAAAATAGAGGTTACGTGATTTATTCAAGATTATGCAGCTAATATTTGAAATAAAATTTGAATTTAAGATATTCTTGACTCCAGGTTCAGAACTCTATCCACTGTGCCATAGTTCTTTTCATTAGAAAGTACCTCTTGTATCACCTAGATGATAAAGTAAAATTTACTTAAAATCTGAATATAAATTGAGTTTCTTCTCAATAGTGTTTTCATGTATTCTCTGTTCAGTGCTTTAAAAGCCATCTTTCTCTGACCCTTTTGAAACCAGATGCATCTTCCATACTATTTTATACACTCTGGATGATGTTAAGTACATATTTTTAATATATTTTCATCTCAAATGACACATTTGTCTGGGAAGGTGAAGTTTGTATCTGCCTGATTGTGGGCAAACCAGAACTAGTCTCAAACTTTAATTCGTTCCAGAATTTTCAAGCCATCCTCAATGTTATTTCTGGGTCTTTGCCACAAAATATATTCTTGTGAAAAACTGTAGCAAACTGGATAAATAATGTTTAGACATGTCTTATTTTGGATGCAACCATCGTTAGAAGCCATGAAGAGAGTGCTGGGCCTGGAGTCAGGAATTCTCAACTTCTTGAGTTCAAATCTGGTCTCAGACACTAGCTATCTGAACCCAGTTAGACAAGTTGTTTCACCCTGTTTGCCTCAGTTTCCTCAACTATAAAGTGAGCTAGAGAAGAAAATGATAAAACCTTCCAGTTTCTTTGCCAAGAAAACCCCACATGGGGTCATGAGGTAGTGGACATGACTGAAATAACCCACCATAATTAGAGCTTAAGTTTCAACACTCTATTTTATTTGTATAGATATACAATATAGACACATACATAATGCACATACCGATGTATATATATATATATATATATATATATATATATATATGTGTGTGTGTGTGTGTGTGTTTTTGCATCTACATACTCATTTTTCAGTATAATTTTCTAAAAATTGATTTCCAGGATGTTTTGACCAGAAGTATATATATTTTTTCAATAGCCCACCTGCTTTTTTTTTTTTTATCATCCCTACATTGCAATTGTTTATGTATGTGACTTACTCAACAGAGCCTTTTTTTTTCAATTGGTATATTCATTATTTAATAATTCTTGAGAAGATACAGGCCACTGATTTTTTGCAATTTGCATCAGCACACTTTAACTTATGTTGAAAGCTGAGCTTTTTAGTCCTCTTGCTTTGGAAGTACATTAATATTTCTGTGACCTTTACTAGATGGCAGATGAGAAGCATTCAAAAACAATAACCAAAAATAAAAAAAAATCACATATGCCCTACCACTCTAAAATGCATATACCTGACCCTCGTTTTATAAGCAAAACAGAGAGGGTCCTTTCCAGAGGGAATAAGAAAAACAATGTGACTTGCAAAATTCAAATTGTTTTGATGTCCTAATGTCAATATATTTTTCAATAACTCCTGACAATTTTCACTATTTAATTAACAATAGTGTTTGAGTTTCTTATACATATGTGTCATATTATACTTATATTTACATACATATAGATGCATATTCTATGCAGACATCTATAAACATGGAGTTGTGTGTGTGTATATATATATATATATATATACACGGACAAACATGCATTTGTGATGTTATTGATATAAAGAACTCTCAGGGAGTAAATATTCTCCAACCAAATTGATTGCATATGTGCATATACTTCTATGTATATGTATATCGATAGATATATAAATATGCACAAATTTATGTATAGATATTTTGGTTCAATTTTTCTGTTGTGTCCAGCTCCTTGTGAATCCATGCACTACATGTCTTTTTTTATTTTTTGACAAAGATACTGGAGGTTTAACATTTTCTTCTCCAGTGGAATTAGGTAAACAGAGGTTAAGTGATTTGGCTGGAGTCACACTTCTAGTAAGTGTCTGAGGTCAGACTTAAATTCAGGTCTTATGACTCAAGGCCCAGAATTCTATCCACTGATCCATTATCTCCCTCTTATATATATATATATACATATTAATATAAATTCAACATATAAATATATGAAACTTGAAGTAAATGTTCATGCTACCAGAAGCATGTTTTAAGTTGAATAACTGTAAGTTATTTCCACTAAATATACACCACAAAAACAATATATTTTATACAAAAATGAAAATAGTATAATCTATACTGACAATTATAGGGATGTTCAAATATATCAAAAGTTGAGTAATGATGAAATGTTTCACTAATATCCACTAATTTAATGCCTCTTTTTAGATCAAAGTCTAGTTTTATCCAGGAAACTAAATTCCAGCAAAACATCATTGTTTCTGAGAGTTGAACTCTGCGTAATAAAATAGTTCTCTGGCTGTACAATCTATAGGATTTTAAAAAGAAGAGGTCTCATCTGAATTTTCAGTAACATGAAACGTCATTGGTTTGTATGCAGCCTTAATGTATTGAGGACAGAGGGGAGTTGCTCTGACAACGATTATTGTTAGCATAGCCTATACCACTAGTAATAAGGAATGTGTAAATGTATCAAATAAAGGAACAGTATTGCTCTTGAAGGCCTTTCTTATAAGTTGCATGGGCAATTGCTGTGATAATAGCATCAAACTCCACATAGAGAAAAATACATTTACATTCAACAAAGAACAAGATTAATCTGTTGGCAAGATTTGTTTAAAATAAACAGTGAATAGTTCTCATTTTAAAAATAATAAAAAATAATTTTTAAGAAGAATGATTTTAAGTTTACTCAAAGTTTCTTTTCTGCACACTTCCAAATATAAATTGTCATTTGTGTATGTATATATCTTACAGTAAATCATGAAAACATTTTTGCATTTAGGTGAACCTTTTTTGCTTAGCAAAAAAATGCAAACTCATACCCTGTTCTCTGGATGTAATTTTTGCCCTTGTCTATGTCATAATGCTTTGGTCATAATACTTTGGAACCAGGCCAAAAAATTCAATCTCTCCATGATCATTAACCTCTAAGTGAAACTTGGCATTTTCTTTAATTATAAATTTTTAAAAATTATTTTGAAAAATCATAAGATTTAACCAAACTGCCAATGAGCTAAATAATATAATAAAGATCAAAAACCTATGTTTAAGAAATTATAGGCCTCTAGATTTCTGTTTAGTAAAACACTTTCTAGTAGCTGGTGATGTGATGCTCACTCCAAATAAACAAGTGACTGTCTAAACTATTCAGGACAGATGAGAGAGTTTAATCTTGATAAAAAATAAAACAAAACAAGCAAAAAAAAAAACCATTGATTTAAAAAAGAAATATCAAAAAACCCTGGAGTTCTGTATATAGTGAGTGTTTAATATGTTATTGTTGAAGTGAAATACTACAATTGATAACCTATAGACACAAAATAGGAAGCTGTTTCTGCAATTTTTTATTGGCATAGAGCATACATATACCGACGCATTTAACCACTTACAAGACAGTCTTATCTATGGCTAACTAGGTTTCTTTGACATGCTATTGAAAGAGCAGTATGGCTCCACCAGAGTAACCATTTTTGATAAAGGTCCTTTGTGACGATAATTAGGCTCATCCTTACTTTCCCAAATGGTGCTGTAATTAGAAAAAAAAGTATTTAATAAATATAAAACTATAAACCCTTGTTTTTGAGGCAATTATTCATGCATAGGTGTTTATATATATATATTTGAAGAACTGGGTGATTCAATGTGAAGCACATTAGGCCAGAAGTCAGAACCTGTAGCTTCTTTTAGCTTGAGTTCTAGGTTACATTGTCCCATCTGTACATAAATCATGGATCTTTGTAGAATATCCTTAACAAATTACCATCCAACTTTTTATTTAAAGACTTTCAGTGATAAAAAGCTTGTTATGTCATGAAGTAGTCCATTCTATTTTTTGGACACAGGGACAGAAGCAAAACAGACAACTATTAACCACCTTATAGAAATTTCCATTCTGATATATGAAAAACATACATTTTCCTTCCGCCTTTTTAGTAACAATTAGGAATTTCAGAAGTGTTTTCCATTAAGACTTACCTTCTAAAAAGGTCCCTGCCACTTGTAACTGACCAAGATGACAAATGATATAAGTTCTGGCCATAGATTTTGAATGCTTACAGTAGAGGTAAGCCTTTTTCTTTCCCAATCTTGAAGAATGTAAACTAAATGCACTGACTCAATTAAACAGAGCCTGGGATCTCTCCCCAGTACAACAGGGGAAGGAGTAGTATTAGGTATGATTATAAGCACAGCAATAGCATCCCTTCTTTTTCTCATGTTTTTAAGTTGAGGTTTAGATAAAGAAGCTAGTAAATGAATTATTATAGATCTACAGGGTTAAATTTTGATTCTAATAATTATTCTAATGAAAATAAAACTAGCATGCATGATATTTGAACTTACCTAGACCTTCTGAGCCCAAATTGAGAAAAGGCATGAAAATTCTGCATTCCAAAATATTTTATCATTAACTTTTAGAAAAGATAGTGTGCAAGTATAAATACTTAAAATATTTTTTTTCTATTTTCTAGGATTCCATTGCAAGTCACTTAATCCTGTCTGCCTTAGTTTCCTCATCTATCAAATGAGCTGGGGAAGGAAATGACAAATATTCCAATATTTTTTCCAAGACAACCCCAAATGGAATCAGGAAGAGTCGGACAAGACTGAAATGGGTGAGCAATCTTCCTGATTCCACACTAGAGCTCAGTCATCTAGCTGTATGAGAATATATGGATGTTTTCCAACTTGCACTGATGGACAGAGTTGTGTTTTCAATGAAGAGACCACAAATCCATTCATGAAGAATAACAGTTTTTGACTATCTTCTAGGTCTTTAACTATATTTTTAAATAAAATTTTAAAGTGCTTTATAACTCCACTATATGAAGACAGAGAGTGAATTAGTTATTGGACATTTAGAGATACACTTCTAATTTTTGAAATCGACCCTCCAATTATATCATGTAAAATGTATTAATTTTTTATACTTCAATTAATTGCTTGTAAGTAGAAATCAGTGGATGAGAATCATACACAGGGAATAATCTCTTTTAAGAGCAATGATTCCAGAGATAGAATAAATTTTGGGACCTCGCTGTCTTCAGGCAGCAGGCAGACTGTGCATACCACCCAGAACAAGGGTTACTTCTTTGATTCTTAAAGAGCCCCAGATAAAGAATAAAGAGAGTTTTGTTTTGTTAATATAGCAATCTCTCCTCCTTTGAGTGTATTTTCTTTTAGTCATTACCTTTTTTTTCTTCCCTAAATATTAGTAATTCGTTATAGAGACTGTACAACAATATGCTTACAGTTCACCTTTGGGGGTTTAAACACTTCTAAGATCATAGATTTTGAGCTGGTACGAATCTTAGAAATGATCATATGCAGCCTCCTCATTTTACAGAGAGGAAAAATGATTGTAAAAAGTCATATAGGGATTAAGGGGTAGATCCAGGATCTGAGCCCAGATCCTTTGGTTACAATGCATCTTTTATTAACCTTCCTTATTGCTTTTCTTACTCTTGCTTCAACAAGGTGTGAACTTCACTCTGGATTCTTAAACTTTTTGCCAAAGGAATTAAATCCCTAGTGGGTCATACCAAGTTAGAAAGAAAGAAAATAAGAACCCACAGTGGAGTAATTGGATTGTCATTAGTGGGACATACTACCTAAGATCAAAGAAACTCTGTAGGTTGGCTATAGGGTAAGGAACTTTTGGGGCAGAGTGATCTTATAGCTGTCTATTAAATTGTGGTGACATTACAGTAGATCTTGTTGAAAGGGGCCCTATACAGACCAAAACAAAGTTCCTTGAAATATGGAAATGCTTTCCTTAAAGTAACTGTTCTGAGACTCCAATCCCACTCCTATCTGCCTTGCTTTCAGCCTTCTGTTTTACTAAAAAGATCAAGACCATCTGGTAAGGGATTCTTGACTCCTTGTAATATGACTTCCACATCCAAACTGAAAATGCTTTTAGTTATTTGAAAAGCTCCTTCTGCTCTTGCTCTCCCTTTTTCTCTCTTGGCATTCTCTCTAGGTTACCTCACCAGGTTCCATGTGATCAACTAATATCTCATCACAAATGGCTCTGACATCTACATATCCAGCCACCATTATGAGTTTTTCTATCACTAACATGCTAAGATGATTGCACATCTCTATTAATATACCAATAAGATGTCTGTTCTATCTTCCCTTTATGTATTGTTTCCCTGTACCCTAAAATATAAGCTTTTTAAGTTCAGGACTTGATTTTTGCTTGTGTTTTCTATCTGCAACACAACATAGTGTTTGGTATGCAGTAGCACTTAATAAATGCTCGGTTTATCTGTCTTTTTTTCTCAAATTCACCTTGTCCAAAACAGAACTCATCTTTCACTCTAAACCCATCCTGCTTCCCCACATTCCTGCATATGACCAAGGGGACTATCTTATATCTACTTCTGTTTCAAGCTGAGAAGTCATGCTTAACTCTTTACTCATTTACCTATTTCTAATAAGTTTTATCTCCTTAATCGTTCTCAGATCTGTCTACTTTGGCCCATTCACATGACCATCACCCTCATCTGGATTCTCATCAATTCTTCTTGTCTAATACGAGAACTTTTTTAGTTGGTTTCTCTGAATCCAGGTCCCTCTTTTCCTTTATCCTTCATGTATCCAGTTGGGTGTTACTAAAGCATGGAGCCAACTGTGTCACTTCCCTAATCTAAAAGCCTCAGTGTCTACCTAGTGTCTCCAGGATAAAAATGCAAAATCCTCTAAATGTCATTTAAAGGCTATTTCTATCTAGCTACAACTGTTTTTTTCCCTTTTTAAATTAAAGGTTTTTAATTTTCAAAACATATGCATGGATAATTTTTCAACATTAATCCTTGCAAAACCCTGTGCTCCAATTTTTCCCCTCCTTCTCATCCCCTCCCCTAAATAGCAAGTAATCTATTATGTTAAACATGGTAAAAATATGTTAAGTCCAATATATGCATACATATTTATACAATTATCTTTCTGCACAAGAAAAATCAAATCAAAAAAGAAAAAAGTGAGAAAGAAGATAAAATGCAAGCAAAACAAAAAGAGTGAAAATACTATGTTGTGATTCACACTCAGTACACACAGACCTCTCTCTGATTGTACATGACCCTCTTCATCACAAGATCATTGGACCTGGTCTGAATCATCTCATTGTTGAAGAGAGCCATGCCCATCAGAAATGATCACTATATCATCTTGCTGTTATTGTGTACCATGATCTCCTGATTCTATTTATTTCACTTAGTATCAGTTCGTGTAAGTCTCTCTAGACCTCTCCAAAATCATCCTTCTGATCATTTCTTATAGAACAATAATATTCCATAATATTCATATACTATAACTTATTCAGCCATTCTCTGACTGATGGACATCCACTCAGTTTCCAGTTTTTTCCACTACAAAAAGGACTGCCACAAACACTTTAGCACACGTGGGTCCCTTTCCCTTCTTTAGTGTTTCTTTGGGACATAATCCCAGTAGAAACACTGCTGGATCAAAAGGTATGCAAAAAAACTGTTTTTTATGGTTATATATACATTTATCAACCCTAATACATTCCATTTGCTAACTCCATATACACTATTTAATCTCTTGCCTTCATGTATCTGTATTCTATCTTTTGAATGCTCTTCCTATTCACCTCCCCTGTTCAGGTGATCAACAAACATTTACTAATAAGCTACTACATGTCAGAAACTGTGCTAGGCACTGGGAATATAGTGATAAAAATAAAACAGCTTATGTCCTCAGGAACTTGTATTTTATTAGAGTAGGCAACATGTACACATATAAATAAATAACAAAATAAATGCAAGGTAGTTGAGAGGGCATTTGTGGGAGTTGAGTCAAAATTTAAAGGAAGCTATAAGTTTTACAAGGTAGAGATGAGAAGAGGATACATTCCCAGCCTAGAGGTCAGCCTGTTTTAAGGCACAGGGATGAGAGATGGAAAGGTGTTTGTGACAAACAAATAGTCTAATTTAGTCTTCCCACCAAAATCCTTGGCATTGTCAAATGGTATAATATCAGAAATGGATACAATTTTATTAGAAGAAATAAACTTAAGAAGAGGCATTCATATCTATTTTGTTGTTGCTCCCTAAACTGCATGAGATCCTTTCATCTGACATGCACCTGAAACTTTCCACATGTATTGTCTCCTCCATTAAAATGTAAGCTCCTTGAAAGAAGGAGCTATCTTGCTTAAGTTTCCCAGTGCTTAGCATAGTGCTCTGCAAAATGTAAAATCTTTTTTAACTCTTTACTCATTTATTCCTTCATTTTATGGATTGCATGCTTTCTAGAAAAAGCCTAAAAAGATAAGTTGGATTACTTAGCAATCTTTGAGGCTCAGCTCAAGTTCTGCTTCTTACATGAGTTATTTCCTGATTCCTCTAGTTGTTAGGGCCCCCATATTAGTTTTTATTTACTTATTTGTGTATATGTGCTCTCCATTCCCAGTAGACTATAAGTTCCTTGGGAGTAGAATCTATTTTCATTTTTTTGTCTTTATATTGCAGAGCCTAGCATTTAATAAGTCCTTGCTGAATTCATTTCAGTAAAGTACAAGGTAATATTAGGAACCGAGTTGTTGGGAAGGTAGAAATAAGACTGGGTTTCGAAGATATGGAAAAATGTTGGAGCATCTACTAAAAGGAATTCATTAGGAAGTTAATATGGGATGAATAAAAGGAAAATTAAGTAGCAGTGAGAAAACATTTGGCAATAGGTTGCAGAAATCTGTAATGGCTCTAGTCAATATACCTTTACAGCAATAAGATAAAAATGTGTCAAGCTGAACAGACAATTAGGAAAAAATTAATTCATTAGGTTCTTGTGATCTACCTACCATAAGTAGTTGTGGGCTTAACTCTTACTTATAGATACTTTTTCAAAATATGAACAAAAACTCAAAACAAAAATCATTGAATGGCTTTTTACAAAGAAATAAAAATTAGCTATATAGTAAAGATCAGGTGAAATTGACCCTTGAAGGTTGAAGGTCAAAGTTAACACTCCTGCATCACAGAAAACTTGATTCTAGTTAAATTCAGTACATTTTTTTCCTTGATTAGAGAATTCTAACCCAGTGTAAGCAGGATGATTTTCTCTGTTAAACTGTATTTTCACAGTTCATTAAGTATTATATTTCCGTAAAACACCACAGTTTTTCAAGAAGCTCATTGTAAGAAACCAAGAAGTCAATGTTAACAGTTATAAAACTGAGAGTAGACAGCATGGACAGTTGCATCCAATACCAATCTTTGTCATTAATTTCTTAAGGTTCAATTTAACCCAACAAATAATTATTAAGAAAGTTGATGTTTTAGGTATAGGGAATTAAAAAATAATAACAGAAGAGAGTTCTTGTATCCAGATAGCTTACATTTTACCTTAAGGTATATAATATATACACAGAGAAGTAAATAGAAGGTAATTTGAAGAGGAAGAAATATTAGTAACAACTGAGTAAGTTTCCACTGAGAAGGTAATACCTGAGCTGAATCTTGAAGGAAGAGAAGGATTTTGAGAAATGGAGCTAAAGATGGAATGTATTCATGAATGGGATGAGTGGGTTGTACAAATGTACAGAAGCAGGAGATGGAAAACAGGATTTAGGAAATAATTCAGCTGGAATTTAAGGGAAAATAATGTAAGACAAGGCTGGAAAGAGAAGTTTGAGAATAGATTGTGAAAAGCCTTAAATTCCAGAATTCTGAGTTTATATTTTGTACTATAGATGATAGAGGGCCACTGAAAGATTTTAATTAAAAGATCAAACAATAGGTAGAGTTTTAGTTTAGTGAAATTATTTTGACAACTTTAAGGAAGATATATCACAAAGAGAATAAAAGCAAGTAGATACATTAGGAATTATTTAGACAATACTTTAGATGAGAGATAATGAGAGCATGAATAAGGATAGTGTTGATATGAGTGGAGATAAGGGAGAATGGAAACAATATTATGATGTTAGAATCAATAAGACTTGGCAATTGATCATAGGAGGGTGATAGAGAAAGATAAGTCAAGGATGACTAAGATTGTGAACCTGGGTGATTAAAAGAATGACAGTGGTCTCAACAGAAGTTAGAGGAAAAGGAAAGAATATGATTTCCTTTTAGATTTATTGAGTTTGAGATGTCAGTTGGAACTCTTGGTGCATATATCCTGATATCAATTAGCAATTGATGACTAGAGTTAAGGACAGAGATAAGAAAGACAGACCAACAGCTAGCTAGCTTCCTAAACAGATAAGAGATTTAGGTTACATAGATTTGACTGATGAATGAAGCTGAAGACAGAATATATGAAGTCAGTAAACATAAAGGGAGAGAAGATCAAATGAGAAGAAGGCTCAACAGCATGATATTTGTGGAAATATGTATAGAGGAATTGTACATGTTCAACATATATTGGATCAATTGCTGACTGGGGGAGTGGGTGGGGAAAAGGAAGAAAAAAATTAGAATACAGAATTTTGTAGGGGTGAATGTTGAAAATTATATATATAATAAAAATTTTAATTTAATTTTAATTTTAAAATTAATTACAAAATTTAAAATTTTAAATTTAATTTAAAAAAATAGAAAAGAAGTCTCACTCTAGATTCTTGAGGACACCACATGGAACAAGTAAACAGTAAAGCAAAATGAAAAGAAGTGGTCATAAAAGTAAGAGCACTGTGTCACAAAAGCCAAGAGCAAAGAAAATATGCGAGAGGCTAGTCAATATTCCCAGATTAAAGAGAAGCCAAGAATTTAATAGTTAAAAGTTCTTTGGAAACCTTGAAGAGAAGAATTGCAGTAAAGTAGCAGGGTCAGAAGTCACCTTAAGAAGTAATTGAGTGAGTGGTGAGGCAGTAGAGATGTATAAGAGGAGACAAATCTTTCTAGGAGATTGTCAGTGAAAGGGAGGGGAGTTCCTATAAGTAGGTTTCAGGGATAGTAGGGTTAAAGGAAGTTGTGGATTTTGTTTGTTGGTTTGTTTTGTTTTTAAGGTATATGGGAAACCTGGCTATATTTGTAGGAAGGAAACAAGTAGAAAGAGAAAGACTGAAGTTGACTGAGAAGGAAGAAATGACTACTGAGGCAAGAGCCTAGAGAAAATAAGAGGAAATGATTAGTTTGACAAAGACGAGATTTACCTCTTATTCAGAAGCTGGAGCAAAGTCTGAGTGACTTCTCCATGGTCATAAAGTTAGTATATATACTAGTGGCCACCTTCCTAGTTTCCAGGTTGCTTTTTAAAACATTACATCACACTGTCTTTAGTCAGTACAGTTATATGACATTCCAATGGCACATAATATCAAAACAGAAGCAAAGCAAAAGAAGCAAAGGTTATTTAATATTAAGGTCCTAGGACATAAAAAAAATGTAAGATTAGAGGGAAAGGATCCAAATATACAACTGAACTGACAAGCTGTAGAATCGAGACTATGAAAAGTAGAAATTGAGACCAAAAGAGATGATGGAGAAAGAAAACAGAAATGATAGAGGAAATGGGAAAGATGAAGAATTTGTTCAAGACAAATGATTCGGGGGGGAAAAATGAAAGTAATAAAGTTTATCAACAAAATGGAATATCAGAATTTGAAATTATGGAGGCAGAACAGGGTGATAGTGAATTATGAACTGTTAGGAAATTTTTACTAATGTCTAGTTGAAATTTGTTTCTCTTCAACTTTCTTTGCTTTTTAGACCAAAGATCCCCATTTCCTTCAACTAAGCTTCAAATTGAGTGATCTCTTGTTCTCCCTGCATTGTGATCAGTCTCTTTGTGTATGGACAATCCTGCCAGTGCCCTTCATGTAAAATCCATCACTGAGTAAAGTATTGCAGATGTGGTCTGATCAGGACAAAAAACTTTCCCTATTTTTGTAGCACAACTCTATATGTTGGATCAAAATCAATATGACTCATAGATTTGTAATATTTGAGTTTCATTCTGCCATGAGGATACTTCGTTAATGACAAAGACTGGTCATCCTGAGGTTCTACCATGAAGATTTATGGTGGTAAGTCAGAACCACAGAATATATTTTATTGAACTTATTAAGTTCTTAATAACACAATGATAAATTATCAAGTAAGCTTGATTACATGCTAGTAAACTTTTGTCTTTTTGAGAACAAATAAACTATAACTTTGAAGTAATTTTAATGTTGATCTTGTTTTTTTTTAAGTCTTCCTCACACAAAATAAATAAAATATTCAGTTTTACTTAATTTTCAAAGATTATGCCTAAATCATATTGCCTGGAAGTTGATTCACCTTTAAATAAACTCTACAAAAACATAGCTGCACCTTGTGGGTAACATTTGAAGACTTGTTCTTAGAGCAAATTGAGAGCCATAAAAGTCAAGATCTTTGTTGTGTTGGGTTTTGCTTCTTCTGTTCTCTATTGTCTCAATTTTGTCATAACAGGAAAAGCACTGGTTTATCTAACTTCATGAACACTTTCAATTCTTCTGAACCAGAATGATGAAGAGATAATGGGGCCCCTTAGAAAGCAAGAGCCTTGCTCTTTTTTAATTACATCATAGAGCATTTAATGCCATACCAAATACATAGGGACCCTATTATTAATGTGTTATTAATAAGTAATTTAAATATTGAAGTCAAAAAGCTATGAATGTGGTTGAGCTGTCCCCTTTTCTTCTTCTAATAAAGAAAAGGAGATAATAGTAATGGTTCTGTTAAGCAGACTATAAAGTATGACTTCACTATGACTTTCTAAGCTGTGCTGTCTAGGAAAATATGGTCAAAAAGATAATTCCCAGGAGAAGGATTATTTGATGGGTATACCATCTGAGACCTTACATGAACATATCTATAATATCTCCCTAATTGTGCATCCCTTTTTAAAGATAGCTAGCCCTTTCCATTTTAAATAGCTCCCTATTCAACAAAGGGAGAAAAATATATCTATTCAGTCATTTTAGGGGGCAAATGGGGAAAGGACATTCTTTCCATCCAATTCAAAAAGAATATGAAAAAAATCATAGAATTTTGAATCTAAAAGAGATCTCCATGGCCATCCAGTCCAATCTATACCTGAAAAAAAAATCCACTCTACACAAACTTAGCAAATAGTCATCTAGTCTTGGCTTAAAGTACTCCAATTTGGGAAAACCTCCAACCTCCTAAGAAGCCTATTCCATTTTCAAAAAGCTCTATTTGTTAAAAAGTTTCTTTTTATTTTTTAATTTTCAAACCTAAATTTGCCTTTGCCATTTATCCCATAGGACTAAATAAAACAAGTATATTCTTTATTTGTTGTGACTAATCAAAATAAATCATTTCCTGCTACTCCCTTCCCAGGTATCTCTTGTCCTAGTTAACCATCCCCATTCCCTCCAATTGATTTAGAGATAGGATAAACTCAAGAGTCTTGATTCTCCTCTTTCTGTATTGGTAATTCATATTTATAAGTGTCTTTCCTAAAATATAGATGTTTTTAGTATTTTCCCAGAAGCTATTTTATTTAAGATTTTTTGTTATTCTGAACTTGAAAAATAGCAACAAACATGAATGTTTCTATATACAAAGAACAAAAATAGAGGATTGTATATGAAAGCATCAATCTCCATTATGTGCAT
This sequence comes from Sarcophilus harrisii, assembly GCF_902635505.1. Taxonomy (NCBI): domain Eukaryota; kingdom Metazoa; phylum Chordata; class Mammalia; order Dasyuromorphia; family Dasyuridae; genus Sarcophilus; species Sarcophilus harrisii. The sequence continues at coordinate 72,085,554 of NC_045426.1, forward strand.
CTTGGTTTTTTTAAATTATGTACTAAACTCAGCACTTTATATCCAAAAGGGTCTTGTTTGTATGCATTTGCTTCTGAATCTTTACTCTATAATGTGCATTTTTAAAATGCTTCACTGACACTTTTTCTATTCCCTTTTTTCCCCCATGTCCATAACACAGTATGAGTATTTATTCCGGTTTTCTTATATCAAATACAATATCTCTTTCATACACTGGATTAATATAAAATTTATATTTTATATTATATATATATAAAGGATTAATACAAAATTTCTGGTTGGTCCAGTAAAAAAATTTGGCAAATTTAAATTTGGATCTACTACTAAAGTTAATGCTACTTTCTCAAGTAACTGTAGTTATTAGTTTATGCTTTGTTTTGAAAAAAACAAATAGAAATTATTAGAATTTATTCTACATTAATTAATAGAAAGAGATAAAAGATGGATTTATAAATAGATGATATGGATAAATTGACAGGCGAATGGATGGCTAGCACATAATTTGATAAATGACTAGAGAGGTAGATGGCTAGAGAGACAGACAGACAGATGGGCAGACAGATAGATAAATACATAGGTAGGTAGACACAGCTGGACATCCAGGCAGCCAAACAGATAGGCAAATTTGCAGACAGATAATTTGGGGTGATTTGGCACTATGGTGAAGTTAGCAACTGAATTTAAAACACAACAGCTTTTTTCTTTTTCAATAAGTTATTGATGAGTCACTGCAGATCAGCACCTATAATATTGGTTTGTGTCTTGGTCACATTTTTAGGACCAATTACAGTGTAAAGTTCCACAGTTTCTTTACTCTATCAAATTAAAACCAGGAGTCAAAATGTCACTAATTTATACACTTAATGGAAATCCACAGGTCCCAGCAAACATATTCACATTTGAACCCTCATAGTCATTTGAAGGCAGTGTTTCAAAAAATCACTATTAATTCAATGGCCATCTCTGTACTGGTCAAGGAAAGATCACCAAGGATATCTAAAAGAAAGGCTCTTTGATGAGTCGATGGGATTCTAGAGGTCCTATAAGGTCAGAGTAATGACCTGCCCTAGATTACAACATTGCATTTAACTGCAAAAAAGTCAATCTGAATCTATTTAAGACCTGATCTACATTTTCAGCAATACATTATTTTATTTTCAAGACCAAGCCTTCTAGCAAGTGCTTTCAAATTTGAATTATAATGAGCAATAAAGCGGTTTGTTTCTTTACTGGCAGCTTCAAACTAACGAGCCTTCAGTAAGCTAGCATCTAACAGCTGTTCTTTTCAATTTGTAAATGTGATGTTTGAAAGATGGTTATTATCTTCAATAGAATTTTCTGTTTTCTGAGAAATAATGCAATTATTCCCAGAAAAAAAAAAGTGATTCACAGACAAATGAAAAATGTACATGCCTTCTAAACAGCATGCATTTATTTAGTTAATGCAGGTACATGGGTTGAAATACAGAACTGTAAGTCTAACTAGCAGGGTTGAGTCCAAGCTAAAGCGAAGCAAGAGCATTCTTCTTTCCACATACACCAACTTTTTAAACACTGATGTGTGAAGACTGATACTGATCCCTTGAAGTGTGAAAATTAAACCCATTCTTTTTCATGGAAAAAAAGTGACTCCTCCATTTTTTTTAACCAAAGCAAATTCGTTTTTAGTATTTAATTGTTCTTTAATGAAATAACCATAATTAGGATTCTCTCTCTAATGTATCTGAACAAATTGAATAATCGTCTTTGCACTTACCGCCGAATTGCTGAACTTGTGTCTGGGACTGTTGGTGGAATATCAGAATTTGCTGGGTGGGTGGCTGTGAAATGAACCTTGCCAGCATATCCTGGAATATTTGCAGAGCTGAAGAATAAAGTCAAAAAAGAAGGAGGGAAAGACATTAAGAAAGTAAAATGTAAAAAAAGGCCTTTTTTAAGAAGAGAAGGGGAAAAGAATTATAACCTATATTTTTTTCCTTCTAAATTTGAGGAAATGGGATTCTGATTGCTGAAACTGGGATGAAGGATATAAATCTGTGGCATTATCATACATAGAAATGTCAATTTCCTCCTGTTCTGAGATTAAAAAAAAATAAGGATTCTCTCTCTCTCTTTCTCTTTCTCTCTTTCTCTCTCTCTCTCTCCCTATCTATCTATCTTTTCTCTTTCTCTGTCTCTCTTTCTCTAACTCTCTCTTTCTCTCACACACAAACACACACAAACCCTTACAATGTTCAAAACATCAACTGCAGTATTCCCTTTTCCTATTATTTAGAATTTGCATACATTTTACAACTATGCTTCATTGTCAAAAATGACATTTCCTAAGAAGGAAAAACCAGGAACTAGTGGTTTACAAAAATATCAGGCATCAAGTTCATATATAACTTGGCAATGCTAATTTGAATATTTGTCCTCAAAACCATTATATTTGCATTAGCTTTGTTATTTTTCAAACTGTTAACTTGTGACACTGTATTCTGTATAAGTGATTTAGAATAGTCTTAAAATATGAACTGTTAATTTTAATAGAGTAATATATGAGTCTATGTCAATTTCATTTAATATCCTACCCAAAAAATGAGGCAAAAAAGAAAGAAGAAAAAGGGAAAAGAGATGACAGGAAGAGAGAATAATTGGGGTCTCTCTCATTGTATATATTCTGTCAATAGCTTGTTTAAAGAGAGAAACAATTCTAATGCCAAAAAATACTCTAAATAATTATTTTCATAAGTAATTCATAGGATTAAGATGAAAATTAGGTAAATTAGATAAAATGAATATAAAAACTTATTTCACAGTCTATAATTTCAAAAAAGATTTAAGAGTTTGAAAAGGACTTTCTAGATTTTCTAATTCCAATACCCTCATTTTACAGATGAAAAAACTGAAGCCACTTTTCCTATTACACCACATTCCCACAAATCTTGATTTCTTCCATGTGAGTATTCTCTCTACCAGTCTATCGCCAAGATAAAAAACATGGATAAAAAGTAAGTAAGAAATTGGAAAAGTTTATATAAAAGATATGTGTAGTGTGAAAAGACACATTAGTTCTTCAGAACTAATCATACATTAGTAGATGCTACAATCAACATCTACTAAGTTCCTAGTTTATTACAATAAAAGTTAGCTAATTAGGAGAAATGAATATAGAGGCTCTCTAAATTGTGATGTAGCGGCAAGACTTTAGATTCAGAAGGAACCTTAAAGATATATTTAAATTCCTTCATTTTGAAAATGAGTAAACAGACTATAAAAGACAATGAGATTTACACAAAGTCCCAAAGCTAATTTATGGCTGTACAAAGATTAGATCCAGGTGTCTAGACTAGAATTCTAGTTCAGTGTTCTTTTTACCATATTGCCCACTGTCATTATTCTCCCTTTATCCAATATCACTGAAGGATGAATTATTTTACATGGATGAGTTTCCCAAAGAATACTTAATTCACTTAAAATGCAAAGATTTTAAAAAGTATTTATTTTTGATGGTACTTTTTATAAAATATATTACAAGGTGGGCACCCATTGTTTAGGAAATGGCTGGATAAATGTGATATATGAGTGTAAAGATATTATTTTACATATATGAAGAATTCCTAGGAAGACAAATGAAGCATTGTACAATGAAGTAAATAGAAACAGCGTACACTAGAGATATAGTAGTATAAAGGAAAGCTAATACAAAATAATGTAAAGGAAAAACATTGTAAAAGGAGGACTAGCTTTGAATAATAATAAAAACCAATCTTGATTATGGGAAACAGAAAATAAAACAAACCTACTTCATCTTGGCCAAATGCAGAATTCTATATACGATGTTAGATATATCACATATTTGTTAATCCAATCCAATTTCTTTGTTACAAGGGAATGTTGAATGTGAGAGTGGTTGGGGCTAATTTTCAAAATGACTATCATGTAAAAATAAAAGTCCTCAATGAAACATTTTAAAAGTAAAATGAAAATTATCACATATTTCAAATTTTCTGAAGCCAAATATATTGGATAATTAATCTTATGCAATAATATATTAATGGCCTCAGGGACTATTCTATTAAATGGAACCAGACTATTGGGCTTTTGAGTTTTTGTGTCTTTTTTTAATTGATTTTCTGCCTCTTCTTTGCAGTAAGACTATCAGCTTTTACTTCATGCTGTTGTCACTGGGCTTATCTCTAACAGTTCCTTCTCTCAATCAACTTTCTAATTTCCTGATAGCATTCTGCCTGGGTTTGGGGAACCAGAAAGTAAAGCTTTTTAAAATTATGTCAAATAAAAGTGAATATTCTCTGAATGAAACACTTAAGGGGTTCTACAATATGTAGCTGTCATGATCCATGTTGCAAGGACTTTGTGGTATTGATTCTAGACTTTGTGGTATTAACTTTGGTCTTTTCAATATTCACTGTTATCCACAGGCATTTAACAACAACAATGTCAATAACAAAAAGCTTATCCAGATAATCAGCAATATCTTAGAGCAGATGTTTTTTAACTTTATTTTATGTCATAGACTCATTTGGCAGTCTAGTGAAGACTGTGGAAACCCTTTGCAGAACAATGTTTTTAAAGGCATAAACAACATAAGATCACTAAAGAAATCAATTATATTGAAACACAGTTTAAAAAAATATTTTTAAAGATTAATTCTTGGACCCAGATTAAAGACTCTCACCTTAGAAAGTTGGGGATTCAGAATAAGTGCCTTCTGGATTAGTAGGATAAAATAAATTTAGGAAGGTGGTGAAGTGTGTAAAGTGCTAGATTTCAGACAGAAAAATCTGAGTTCAAATCCATCCTCAGAAATTTTTGAGCTGTTACAACTTCTCTCAACCTAATTTTTCTCCTCTCTAAAGTAGGGATAATAATACACAGGATAAATGTAAGGATCAATTAATAAGCATTTATTGAACATATACTGTTTTTCAAGTACTACTTAAGTTATGAGATAACCTTTCTTAAGTATTCTCAAACCTTAAAGTTATAGATAATGTTGAATATTATTATTGTATAATAATACTCATAATAATGTATCTGTGAAATAAAAATCAGCAAGTAGTCATTGACTGGTTCTTGTCATGTGCAAGGCATTATGTTGTATAATGTGGGAAATGTAAACAAGTAGAAGATAATATCTCTGCCCTTGAAAGGCTGTCAATCTAGTTGGAGAAAGAAGGGCAAGTGAGATTTCCACTGTATTCTGCCTAAGTCCTAAGATCATTTTGGAAGGCCACTTTGTAGGAAGGATAGTAATAAACTATAAAGAGTCCAGAGTGGAGTGACTGAGATAGTAAAAGAATTTGAGATCATGTCATACAAGCATCATCAAATGTAAGAAGAAGCTGAAGTCATTTAGCTTGGAATAGAAAATATTTAGAGGAAAGGATTGGTCAAGTGCTTGAAGTGCCCTCATGTGGAAATGATGTCTGTCAAAGTGGCTAAAAGATTGATTTTTGGCAATTAGGAGAAAAATAGTAGTTTTTTTGTTTGTTTGTTTTTGTTTGTTTGTTTTTAGCAATTATTAGATTTATCTAGAGGCAGATTCAGCTGCCTAAAAATAGTGAGCAGCCTCACACTTGAGATCTTCAAGCAAAGAATAAACTATTTGTTGGGTGTATTGTTGAGAGCATTCTGGACTTAGTATCCTCTGAGGTCCCTCCTAGTCTTGATAGTATATGAATCTGACACTTACATTTCTGAAAATTTCAATAACTATATGTTTTAAATAATAAACAGGAGACTTTAGTTCAAAGTATCTGTTTTCATCATCACCTTTCTTATTTCTTTTGCATTTTCTCAGAAAGAAAAAACATTCTATACCACAGTGACAAAACAGAGACACAGATACAAGGTTACAAACTTGGCTTGTGCCAAGTTATTTTATGTGGTTCCAACTTCTCATCAGTAGGATCTCTTTCTGTCAGTGTGACGTCTCTCTTGGTGATCCTCTCCTTTGGTTCCTCATTACTGCACTGTGGCAGAGTCAAAATGAAAAGGAGGAGAAATGACCAAAACCTCATCCAAAGTTAAACAAAGACCCCACCCATGGATTACTCACAAGTAGATGCTTTCTATTTAACTCTAAGTGTACCCACTCAAAGAATAAAGAGTTCTATATGTGCAGAGGACCTGGTTCAACAGCCTGCTCTGTTACTTAGTACCATTGGTTCTTGGACAGATTACTTCTTTGGAAATCAGTTTCCTCACCTGTAATGAATGGGTTAGATGATCTTAAACATCTCTTTCAGTTCTAAATCTAGGATTCTATGAGCAAAAGAAAAAAAAAAAGGACCAATTGTGTTCTCAGGGCATGACAAATAGTTCATTTTGGTGGGGCTGCAGGATATATAAAGAAGGGTAATTGAAGATGAAGAAAGGATGGATTGATGTCAAATAGTGAATATAAAGTGAATGAATTTGTGCATTTTGTGGCAAGCAATCACTTCATGTCTTATGAACAATGGAATGTAAGATCACTGAGAGCAGAGACTATTTCTCACTTTTGTCTTTTTGTTTTTAATTCCTGGTACTGCTTGTTATGCAATAGGTTATATAATAGGTAATAAGCAATTATTATTGAGGGGGCAACGAAGTGGCACCTTAGTGTGAGCATTGGAAATTGAATCAAGAAGACCTGAGTTCCAATCTACCTTATGTGACTCTAGACAAGTGATTTAACAATTTGCCTCAATTTCCTCATATGTAAAATGTACTGAAGAAGAAAATGACAAACCACTCTACTATCTTTGCCAAGAAAACCCTGAAGAGGTAATAAAGACTCAGATGTGATTGCAACAAGTGAACAACATCAATAAATGATTATATAATTTAATTGGTACTGGTCTATATTAGTTACTGTTGTTTTTGTTCATCTACTCCTGGAAGAAAGTGAATTCTGGAATATGACTTTATCCTTCATTAATCTAGCATGGTATATAGTAAGCCTTTAATTAATGTTTGTTGAATGACTTACACTGACCATCCTAAAAACTAACATAAAGAAGAGAATGAAGTCAATAACAATGGTGAAATAAATAGTATAGCTTGCTAGGGTTTCATGGGATTTTTAAAATGTGATATTGTGATCATGTGTATCTAAAAAATACATTTAAAAATCAGTAAATGAGATAGAGTAGTTTAGACATATATATAGCACATAATTGACTGAGAAAACAATTCCAGGTTTGTTTGTATGGATTGTCATTGTCCAAATGTTGACCACTGGCCTTGAGATTTAATTAGGGATTTCCTTATACAAAAGTGGTGGCAAGTAAGAGAAGTAACAAGAGTAAAGCAAAATTATTGAAGTATGTCTGTCTCCCCAAGCATTAATTAAAGCTTCCATGCATATTACAAAGGAAATCCCCATCAACTGTGCTGGAGTTTTTTTCCACTCACCCTAAAACACCTGCAGAATTAAAATATATCACTTAGATCACAGTCTCCTATTGCAGGGCTTTCATAAAAGAAAGAACTTAATGTAAAAAGCTTGGTAATCATGCTAGATTCTCTATAAACAGATTTTGAATGATTAGATTTTAAAAAATAATGTTGTGCATGGAAATATACATACATGTGGTATCTATATGTACATACAAGGTTTCCCAGAAATCTAAATGCATTTTTAAGTCCAAAATAGCTTCAAACTGCACTAAGACTTTGGGAATATAGTGTATGTACACACATATGTATATATGTAGACATGATGATTGGAACCAGCAGACTGAATTTAGAATTGTTTGTTTAGTTTTGAGAAATGAATAGAAGAGGAAGAGCACAATAAGCTGATTTATTTTGGTGATTTGATAAATAAGAAAAAAAGGCATTACTGATATAGATCACAATTCATTTTTGCTTAAGCTTGGAGCAGGCATATGAAAAAAGTGCTATTTCTCAGTCTTGATGCACCCATCAGAATGTGGTGTCCAACAAGCATCCATCACTCTAGCTTGGGGCACTGTGTGACTGCCTGATTGTGCTCAGTGGCTTGTTAAAGAGGGATGGAAACATTCTCAAAGTGAACTGAGGAGCTGAAAAAGACTGGCAAAGGAATTTTTAGCTTCTGTGCATGATCCAATACTGCCCCCATTTGTGGATCTCAGAGGGAAGCCCCAGCTAATTTTAACTGAAGAGGTTGTAAATTTCATTCTGATTCACTGAATCATAACCTTTTGTATGATTTTTATTCCTGGATGTGAAAATCATGTGGCACTGACACAAGGCAAGATAAGTTGCTCATTTTCTTTCTAGTTGTAAGAGGCCTGATTTGATTTATGAAAGAAAAAAAAGTTAATAGTTGGTCCCCTAATTTTACAACCACTTATTTTTATTATTATTATTATTTTTTTGCTCCTGAATCATGACAAAAGAGACAATGAAGGGATTAAATAATCTTGGGAAAGAAAGAAACAAGAAGATGACCATCTTGCTTTTTCTCTATTTTCTTCTAATTCCTGTTATCCTTTTTAATCTTAAAAATTTCCCCATTATCTTCCAATTTCTTTGTTCTCAAGAATATGTGTGTATGTATATGTACGTGTGTGTGTATGTTTCCCATTCCAGATCTGCTTCTTTCACTGACTCTGGCTCTTGCTTGTTCTAAACAGTAAATTAGCTTGGGATGAGCCTTTATTTTGTTTGTGAAAGGGAAAAACAAAATAAATAATTTAATTTATTTTTCCAGTAAATTTATTTAATACATAATATTTTATGAATTATATTGGGAGAGAAAAGGAAAAACCATGGGAGAGATAAAAAACAAAAAAAACAAAAAAAGAAATAAACATAACATGAATTGATTTACATCCAGTTTCCTTAGTTCTTTTTCTGGGTGTGGCATTTTCCATCCAAAGTCTATTGGGATTGCTTTGAATGACTGAACCACTGAAAAGAGCCAAGTCTTGTTGCTGTTATTGTGTATAATATATTCCTGGTTCTGCTTGTTTTGCTCAGCCTCAGTTCATATCAGCTTGGTCATTATTTTTGTAAAACAACAATATTCCATTACCTTCATATACCACAACTTGTTCAGCCATTCCCCAATTGATGGGCATCTTCTCATTTTCCAATTCTTTGCTACCATAAAAAGAGCTGTTACAAACATTTTTGTACATATGGGCCTCTTTCCCTCCTTTAAGATCTCTTTGGGATATAAGCCCATTAGTAGCACTACTGGGTCAAAGGGTATGCAGAGTTTGATAATTCTTTGGGGATAGTTCCTAATTGCTCTCTAGAATGGTTGGATCATTTCACAACTCTGCCAACAATACATTAATGTCGAATGTAAACTGTTTGCATTTTTGTTTTTCTTCCCGGGTTATTTTTACCTTCTGAATCCAATTCTCCCTGTGCAACAAGAGAACTGTTTGGTTCTGCACACATACATTGTATCTAGGATATTCTACGACATATTCAACATATATAGGACTGCTTGCCATCTAGGGGAGGGGGTGGAGGGCAGGAGGGAAAAATCGGAACAGAAGTGAGTGCAAGGGATAATGTTGTAAAAAAAATTATCCTGGCATGAGTTCTGTCAATAAAAAGTTACTATAAAAAAAATAAACACTTATCCCCATGGGAAAAACAAAACAAAACAATACATTAATGTCCCAGTTTTTCCATATCTCTCCAATATTTATCATTCTCTTCTCCTGTCATTTTAGCCAAGTATGAGAAGTATGAGGTGGTACCTCAGAGTTTTAATTTGCATTTCTCTAATCAATAGTGATTTAGAGCATTTTTTCATATAACTATAAAAGGCTTTAATTTCATCATTTGAAAATTATCTGTTAGTATTCTTTGACTATTTGTCATTTGGGGAAATGACTTGTATTTTTATAAATTTAACAGGATTCTTTATATATTTTAGAAATTAGACCTTTATCAGAAATGCTGGTTATAAAGATGTTTTCCCAGTTTTGTACTTCCTTTTTAACCTTTTCTGTTGGTTTCGTTTGTGCAAAACTTTTTTAATTTAATGTATTCAAAATTGTTCATTTTGCCTTTCATAATGTTCTCCAGTTCTTCTTTGGTCCCTTCTCCAAAGATCTGATAGGTAAATTATCCCTTGTTCTCCTAATCTGTGTATGGTATCATCCCTTACACCCAAACCATATACTCATTTTGACCTTATTTTGGAATGGACTGTGAGATGTAGATCTATGCCGATTTTCTGACGTACTATTTCCCAATTTTTCCAGCAATTTTTGTCAAATAGTGAGTTCTTATTCCAGAAGCTGGAGCTTGGGGGTTTATGAAATACTAGATTACTATAGAGCTTGATTATTGTATCATGTGTGTCTAATCTATTCCAGTGGTCCACCACTCTATTTCTTAACCAGTACCAAATGGCTTTGATGATTGCTGCTTTATAATATAGTTTTATAATATACCAAACTATAATATAGTTTGGTACTACTAATATCATTTAATTTTATTACAACATGTTTTTAGAGTATATTTTTGCTTAAAAACTATGGCAATGATTTTTTTCACTCTAGATCCAGAAATTTTTGTTAGGAAAGATAGATAGAAAGGTCTTACATATTAGGACCTCTTGTGGAGACCTGGTTCACTGGGCTCTGGCAGGAAGGAACTCTTTCTTGGTGACTCCTAGGAAGAAGGGAGTGGGTAACCTTCAAGAACATTAGTCACTCCTAAATAGCAGCAGGTTATCCAGAAAGTCTTAGCATAGGTAGTAGGACAATGGCAGCTGAAATAGCTGTGATTGAAAAATCAATCAACACAAAAACTGCTGGGAAAAATGGAAACTAATATGGCAGAAACGAGGCATTGATCCACACTTAACACCGTACACCAAGATAAGGTCAAAATGGGTTCATGACCTCGGCATAAAGAATGAAATTATTAATAAATTAGAGGAACACAGGATAGTTTACCTCTCAGATCTGTGGAAGGGGAAGGAATTTATGACCAAAGAAGAACTAGAGATCATTACTGATCACAAAATAGAAAATTTCGACTATACCAAACTGAAAAGTTTTTGTACAAACAAAACTAATGCAGACAAGATTAGAAGGGAAGCAATAAACTGGGAAAATATTTTTATAGTCAAAAGTTCTGATAAAGGCCTCATTTCCAAAATATATAGAGAATTAACTCTAATTTATAAAAAAATCAAGCCATTCTCCAATTGAAAAATGGTCAAAGGATATGAACAGACAATTCTCAGATGAAGAAATTGAAACTATTTCTAGTCATATGAAAAGATGCTCCAAGTCATTATTAATCAGAGAAATGCAAATTAAGACAACTCTAAGATACCACTACACACCTGTCAGATTGGCTAAGATGACAGGAAAAAATAATGATGATTGTTGGAGGGGATGCGGGAAAACTGGGACATTGATGCATTGTTGGTGGAGTTGTGAACGAATCCAACCATTTTGGAGAGTAGTTTGGAACTATGCTCAAAAAGTTATCAAACTGTGCATACCCTTTGATCCAGCAGTGTTACTACTGGGATTATATCCCAAAGAGATTATAAAGAAGGGAAAGGGACCTGTATGTGCACGAATGTTTGTGGCAGCCCTTTTTGTAGTGGCTAGAAACTGGAAACTGAATGGATGTCCATCAGTTGGAGAATGGCTGAATAAATTGTGGTATATGAAAATTATGGAATATTACTGTTCTGTAAGAAATGACCAACAGGATGATTTCAGAAAGGCCTGGAGAGACTTACACGAACTGATGCTGAGTGAAATGAGCAGGACCAAGAGATCATTATATACTTCAACAACAATACTATATGATGATCAGTTCTGATGGACCTGGCCATCCTCAGCAATGAGATCAACCAAATCCTTTCCAATGGAGCAGTAATGAATTGAACCAGCTACGCCCAGAGAAAGAATTCTGGGAGATGACTAAAAACCATTACATTGGATTCCCAGTCCCTATATTTATGCCCACGTGCATTTTTTATTTCCTTCACAAGCTAATTGTACAATATTTCAGAGTCTGATTCTTTTTGTACAGCAAAATAACAGTTTGGTCATGTATACTTATTGTGTATCTAATTTATATTTTAATATATTTAACATCTACTGGTCATCCTGCCATCTGGGGGAGGGGGTGGGGGGTAAGAGGTGAAAAATTGGAACAAGAGGTTTGGCAATTGTTAATGCTGTAAAGTTATTCATACATATAACCTGTAAATAAAAGGCTATTAAATAAAAAAAAAAAGGAAAAGAAAAATCAATCAACAAGCTTTAGAGTCATCCTCTCTATTGTGTTCTACCACTTGTATTTACCTTGCATATTCTTATTTATATATGATATCTTTTCATTAGAATCTAAACATCTTGAGGACTGGGATTGTTTTTATTTTTTCTTTGTATATATACCCAACACTTAGCATAATGTCTAGAACATGTTAAAAGCTTTGTAAATACTTGCTAACATTTAAAATATTTACTGTCAGGCACCTAAAACAATACAAAGACATAAATGAAGTAAGTTCCTGCCCTCAAGGAATTTATACTCAAATGCTGTAAACCTGAGTTTGATTCCCCAGGAGTAAGGAGTGGGAAGGAGATTATGGAGCATGAGAATAAGGGAGGTAGAGAGGGAACCCTGCATGTAAGGTCATTAAAAAGTTCACTGTCTTTAGTTAGAGCTTGAATTGTAGATTTGAATTGTAATGTTTCACAGTTGGCATGGTGTTGGAGAAGAGGAAACATGTGATCCCTGGGGCTTAGTCTTTGGGTGGAGAAATTACCCAATTTTAAATCCCACAGGTGGTGCCAGTGGAAAAATGACCCAAGGCAAACAGCTGTAGAAACTCAGCTGTGAGTATCCTTTCTTTGAGAGCCACCCTGAGGTGCCCTATTTTTCCACTCCCTTAGAAAAAAATGGTTCAGTTCCAGTCCATCAAGTAAGATTTAGAAGAGTTTTTTTTAGCTTTCTCTAACCTTTAGCCATTTTTAAAGTGGCTGATTCTTGTTCTTTCCTTATTTGCCAATTTAACTCAAAAAATTAGCATACATTTCTATTATTATCATCATTAGCTGTTGTTTTTGTTCAGTCTTTTTCAGTCCTGTCTTATTCTTCCTGATCCATTTTTTTTTAGTAAAGACTAGAAATTGCTGTTTCCTTCTCTAGCTCATTTTATAGTAATGACTAATATTTATTTAGAGCTTTAATATTTCCAAAAATTTTAAAATACATCATTTCTTATTGAATTCCTACCATGTGCAAGATACTCTGCTAAGTAGTAGGAATATTCTACCATAGAAATTAAATAGTCCCTACCTGTAAGAAATTTACATTCTATTGGGGAACACATCATTTAGTTGTTAGCAATTATGTAATTAGTAATTATGAGAGACATTGTAAAGGGAAAGAGTACTTATGATTAGGGATAGAGGGGTGAAAAGGATACAAAGAAGGACCTCAGTTCAAATCCATCCTCAAATATTTATTAGCTATATAACCTTGGAAAAATAATTTAGCCTTGAGCTACCTCAGTTTTTTCATATGTAAAATGGGGACAGTAATAGCACCTACCTCACAGTTTTGCTGTGAAGCTAAGTTAATATTGCAAAGTTCCTTGCAAACCTTAAAGCACTATATGAATGTTCTCCATTCTAGCAGAAAGTTGCATTTGACATATATATATATATATATATATATATATATATATATATATACACATACATATATTGAAGGATGTTACCAAGAGGAAGAGAAGAGAAGGGGGTGAACAATGTGTGGGGGAGATAGCCTAAGCAAAGGTATAAAGAAAAAGAAGAAGCATTAATTTAAGGGAATAGTAAATTGACCAGTTTGGCTGGACCAGATTTGTGAAGAAGAGAGTATGTGTCGGGGAGAGAGGAAAAGAGGAAGGGGGAAGCCTGGAAAATTAGGTTAGAGTTAGATTGTGAATGGTTTTAAATAGCAAGCTATGGAATGTATATATTATTTTAGAAGAAGCCTTTGAAACTTCTTGAACAGGGACAGATATGCCAGGTCAATTTGCAACTTGTTCTTTTTGAGGAGGTATAATTTAACAGAAGGAGAGTAGAATTAAGAATCAGAATACCTACCAGATTCTATTCTGGTTCTGCTGTGGGAGCTATTTAACCTCACTGATTCAGCTGATTCACTGGTAAAAACAGCATCACAAGATTTTTATGAGGAGTATGAGTAAAATAATAGATATGAAAATACTTTAAAAATATGAGTGTTGTACTGTTACAAGATTTTGACATTCTTAATTGTTAACAGTGTCATTATTCTCTGACCTAAGAAGTGATGAAGGAAAGAAACAATACTCTATAGAAAGCTGCATTATCACCCAATTCAACCTGATCTCCTGTAACTGATTATGGTCGGGGAACATAATCTAGACAGTGCCATGGGACAGACTTCATATGTTGCCCTGAACAAACTACTATTCTATATGGAAATATCAAAGCATTATGCTTTGATATTTCCATATAGAATAGCAATCCTTAAACAATCCTTAAATCCTTGATCTTAAGATCTTTCAATATTTATAAATTATTGAAGATTCCCAAAGAGCTTTTGTTTATGTGAGTTATATCTCTTGATATTATTAGTATAAGAAATGAAAACCTTTTGACATCATTATGAAAATAGTTTTGACCTCATGGATCCCCTGAAAGGATTCTCAAGAATTCCTAGGAACCACACTTTGAAAATAACTTATTAGAAAACATTTCATATATATGAAATTTTAATAAGTAGGAAACTATTATACATATATATAATAGTTTTCTACTTATCCCATTCCCGATGTGAATAAGTTTTTAGGACTGCTAACCCTTCTCCCCCATCTAATGCCTCTGTATCTGTTCTTCTTTTGTACCTCATTTATATAGCATAATTACTATTACATTTTCATATGTGGTTGGCTTTTTAAAATCACATTCAGTTCTGCCCCAGTCTTTCTTTTGGATTACCCAATTACCAATGTCAGTGTTAGGCATATAGCTTACATTTCCAGGTTTAAAGCATAAACCGTCTGTCCTTATTGAGTCCCTTGAAATTAGTTTTTGATGTTGGTTCTTATAAGTATGTTAAATTTTCTATTGAGTTCAGATTTGTTTGAGACAAAATCTTGAAAATCTGAGAGTTCACTAAATGTCCACTTTGGGGGGGGGGTTCAATAATATACTCAATTTTGCTGGATAAATTATTTTTGGCTATAACCCTAGTTTTTTTGATTGTTGATATATAATATTCCAGAACCTGTGTTTTGTGTCATAGCTGTGGATAAATATCGCACAATTCAATTGTAGCTCCAGCACATTTGAATTATTTTGTTTGTTTCTTGTAAATCTCTTTGATCTGGTGGTTTCAAAATTTAGCAATAATGCCTATTGTTTTCTTTATAGGATCTCTTTGAGTTGTTAATCAGAGGGTTTTGTTTTTTTTTCCTATTTCCTCTTTCTACACTTCAGGAGAATTTTGTTTGATTCTTGTATTATTGTGTCAAGATTCTTTCATTAGTCACAGCTTTCAGTCAAAATATTCTTATATTTTCTCTTCTTGATTTGTTCTCTAGATCTCGTTTGTCTTATGCTTACACTCTCTTCTATTTTTTTTTATATTTTAAGTACCCATAGCTATCAGTTTCCCAATCCCACTGTTTTTGCACTCATTAATATGTGCTAGTTCCTTCTCACCTACAGTCTCTGCAGCACAGCTGAGTCTGGCTTTCCTAAATACCAGAGGTTCCCTTAGTCTTCCCAGACTCAGACCCTTGACACTGCCAGCTGCCCTAAAGGTGAGAGTTTCTGTATTTGTGGTTGAGTCTATCTTTGAACACACCTAACTCCAGGGCTCCCCATTTTCTGTGGATCTAGCCTGGAGGTATTTACAATTCACAATGATTAATTCTTAGTCTTAGAGTTCTTCTTAGGGTCTTTTCAGGTTGTTCCAGGAAGACCACTGTCCTTTCCTAGTCTTATTTCTTTTTCACTTGTCTATGTTCCCCTGAGGCACAATTTTATTTTGTTTGTGGGGAAAATCTGGAGAGCTTGGAAATTTCTGATTCACTTTGCCATCTTCCCAGATTTCTCCCCTAATTATTTTTTTTTAAAGTTAGTTGTCATGCTATTAGATGTGTATACAGTCAACACAGATATGTTTTATTAATGTCTTTTAATCAAAATAGAGTTTTCAAACTTATCTTTCTTACAATGCTTTCAGCTCTGAAGCCATAACTATAGCTTCTGATTTTTTGCAATCAGCTGGTACATAATTCTCCCTGCTCCCAAACATCTCATTTAAAATAGTTTAATAGAAGGATGTAATATATTTCTGTTAGAGGTATGTTTTCTATGTAGGCAACCTATTTTTTGGGGTTCTCTATTTTCATTCCATTTGCATTCCATTTTGTTTCTTCAAGAAAATTCAGTCTAAAAGTATTCAAAATTATGTATATACCTGATCACATCCTGATGGAGACAGCAAGAAAAAAAGTAATTTTTCCAGTTCAGGTCTCCTTAGAGAAAGTCAGAGAGCACTATGGACAAGCATGGGCCAGAATCATGTACCTAGGGTAGGTAATGTATCAGGGCAGGAAGAGGTCCTAGATATATACCCACTGGAGCGATACAACTGCAACAGAGACATATCCAAATTGGCATGTTAATCACCCATTCTTTAGTGGGCACAGATGCAAGGTGAACTGAGAAATGTACATAGTGGTAGCATTCCTAGGTAGGCCATTGGTGCACCAAAAAAGGAGAAAATTTAGAAGCCAGTATCAGCAGCAATGGAATTCAGAACCCAGGTGGAGAAGAGAGTCTTATAACCTAAGCTTGTAACCTAACCTGCAGAAATATAACTTCTAGAAAGCAGCAACAAAATTAAAACTTTCTTCCAGAAGTCCTATCCTTCCTGACTGGTTCAAAATTAGGAAGTAGTTTAGAAGAATTAGGAAAAAAAAGGAATTCCAATATTAAAAAGATAGTGGCAGGAACTGAATCTGAAAGAAGAAAATAATTCAAAAGCACCTGTAAACAAAACCTCAGAGAAAAATATAGCCCACACAAAAATTCAGTGGTAATTCCTTAAAATGATGAAAAGTCAAGGAAGAGTTAAATTTAAAAAAAATAAATTAAATGAGAATATTTGAGGAAAATGGAAAAGAAATGAATGCTATATAAGAAAGAATGGAAAAGGAAATGAACAATATGTAACAAGAGGTATAAAATCTTGCTCAAACAACAAACTCTGCAAATTAGAATGGGTCAAATAGAAACCAATGACTCATGAAACAATATTAAAACAAAGAAAAAATCCCAAAATAATAGAAAAAAATTGAAGGTATTCAGCAAAAACAAATGATCTGGAAAACAGATTGAGGAGAAAAAATATTAAAAATCTTCATATTATGTAAATACCATAAGCAAAAGAAAACTCAGACATCCTATTTTAATAAATCTGAAAATAAAATTGCCTAGATATATCTCTTAGAACTAGAGTCTGAAATGAAAATAGAAAGAATCAAACATCACCTTCTATAAGAAACCCTCAAATGAAAGCTTCAATATAGTGAAATTCAGAATTTTAGGTCAAATCAAAAATATTCGAAACAACCAGAAAAGAATTCAAGTACTAAGGCTTCACAGTCAGCATTGCACATAATTTAGTAGCTACTAAGATAAGGGAGAAGAAAGAATATGGGCTTAGAGACCAGAATAACTCAGCCAGAAAAACTGAGTATAATGCTACAGATAAAATAGACCTTTAATAAAAGAGAAGACTTTCAAGCATTTCTTTCTGATGAAAAGAACAGAGATATAGAAAACTTGAAGTTCAAACACAATATATAAGAGAATATAAAATGGTAAATATGAATGAACAATGATAACTAAACGAAGACAAAGTATATAAAATAGAATTTTTTTTAAAGTTACATGTGTCATCTGAACTCTATCACCATCAAGCTTGATAGAGTCCAATTAGAAAAGATCTGGAATGGTTCTGTTATATCTTGATAATTTTAAGAAAAGAATATAGAGAGGAAGAGGAATATACTTAGTGGAAGGGGAAGTTAAGGGTAAGAAAGTTAGGGGAAATGATCTAAGTCAAGGTGTACAAATAGACATTTATACTATCAAGAAGGAAGGGAATGAGGGAAACGGCTGCCACTTGAATTTCACTTTCATATAATTTGGTTAAAAGAAAGAAAAATACACAAATTTGGGTACAGAAATATAATTCACTCAACAGAAAAATAAGAGAGAAAGGAACAAAACAGGCAGGGAGAATTTGAAAGAGGATAGATTAAGAGAATCATTAGTTCTAAGAACAAGCTCTAAGGATACATAAAAGTGTGTACAGCTCTCTAAGGTGACAAAAATGGTAATATGAGAGGGAGTCCTCAAATTAGGGAATGGACGAACAAGTTATTATGTGTAACTGTTATTGGAATACTATGGACTGATCTCTTAACAGAGTAATGATCAATAGTGATTCCAAAGGACTGATGATGAAACATATTATCATCCACATAGCAAAGAGATAAAGGACTCAGAATGCAGAGTAATACAACTGTTTTTGGACATGGACAATATGGAAATTTGTTTTGATAACTGTACATGATTATAATGGGTTGTGTTCTTATGTTCTCAATTGGGGCAGAGGCCAAGGAGGGAAATTTGGAGATGCAAGTTGTGCCTGATTAAAACAAATAAAGTAATATGGCAGTTAAGCTCTTTCTTTACATGTAGTCTCTCCATGCTCTCCCCAATGGTTCTATCAATATTAAGTTGCAAAGTCTTCCACCTTCTATGGTTTTATTCAAGTTTTCTATTGCCAACTTCATGATTTAGTTTTATCTTGCTTTTTTCCTGATAATTCCTTTTTATAAATATCAGATCTTTTTTTAATAAAAAAATCATACCCAATTCGCTTTAATTTCCTTTAAAAGAATTTTAAATATAACTTAATATGTCATTACAGGCCTTTTGTGTGGATTGACTATAATTAGTTATTTTCACTTTTCAGTGACTTTTTGAGATCTTTAATTTATAACATGTATTCATCATATTGCAGGTTTTCTGCTCACTCATTTCCTTATTCCTTCCTTTTCCTTTTTCGAGATTCTTATCCATATCTCATAAGGTTATCTAGCTATACCTCCTTCCCCTTTCCCTTTTCTTTTTAAAAAATTTATTTGTAGGTATTTCTGACTATTCATGCAAATGATATGAGAATCCAGATCTTTTACAACTTCTTCTCTGCTACCTTGCTTAAGTCAGAAAATCCATACTAGATAATACTGAATTCCTTATTGATTATCAAGGTATAAGTGAAAGTTTGAAGGAAAAAAACTATGTTATCTTGAAATTTGTAATAGATAATAGGTTGTGCTGTGGATAGAATGGCAGGTCTGTTTCAGGAAGACTCATCTTTGTGAATTCAAATCCAACTTCATTTGCTAGTGGGACCTGGGCAAGTCATTTAACCCCATTTCCCTTATGTTAAATGGGCTGGAGAAGAAAATGGAAAACTGGTATCTTTGCCAAGAAAACTTTAATGGGGTAATAGAGTTAGCAATGATTGAAAAAAGACTGAATAACAAAAAGGGAAATGATAGACTTAAGTCTGAAGTGGTGAACAGATTTCAAAGAGTACAAAGAAAGGTTCCCTTAGGATCTCATTATCTAAAGTTCCATACAGGAGAGATGGCATGTTCTCCAGAACAAAATTTTAAGGGCACAAACACAAATGATTATGAGGAAGAAGCAATAGGAAGCTACCTGAAGAAGGATACAGCAATGGAAATTTCATAAATCAATTGGATTTTTAAATGAAAAATAAATGGCAATGGCAAATAACTGAAGTGAATTAGAGAGGGGGGCATAGTCCTATAATAATAGGTAAACTAAAGCTCAGAATGAACTGAGGCTGATGATGAATGTTAAGTATAATGAAAAAAAAAGTCTTTTGTTTTAGCTATATAGTAAGAAATATGTCTAATTTTGCTTTCATGTAACAGCCATTTATTAGATCTCTTCTTAGTGTTATCTTTCCTAGAATAAACACTTTCACTTGCATTATTACATTCTGGTTTGGTATGATATCTGATCTTCTTGATATCATGCCTGAACTAGTCTGAATGCACACCAATTTACTAGTGCTCTTCTTTGAATGTGGTACTAATAACTGAACACATTACTTAGGATATAATCCAGATGTGTCTCTATATGGGCAGAGGATAGTGGGATAATATATCTTTTAAAAAGCCTAAAATCCCATTTTTAGTTATTTTTTATGTGTCATGTTACTCTATTATTCATGTTTTTCTTTCTAATGAAATCATCTCTTGCCATGTTTCTCATTTTGCCTTTTTTTTCCTAACAAGAACCACTTTTAGACAAACTACAACAGAAATGTTCAATGAGAAAATGAGACCGAAGAAAAGTGAAGAGGCAGGAAAAGAGCACATAGATGCTGTCATCAAGTTCAGATAAACTAGATTCCAGGATATTGTTGGGGAATAGTTTAGAAGAGATGACCTCTGAGATTTTTTTTGTAATTTTGAGATATGGTGATTCTGTGCAATGATGACCAGGCATCATTTGAAAAGTACTACTATTTCCAGGGGAATTATCAAATGATTCTTGCTTTATAGAATAGTGAATAAAGTAATTAAAAGTGAACCACCAAAAAGAGTAAGAGTAACAGAAAGGGTTCATCAAAGTTATCAATTTTCTTGAGACTAATATGCTGGCTAGAACTGGCTGAATCAACCCTAGCCTAATATATAGTGGTGACAAATCTGAGACCAATTTTGCTACAAATAGAAAAAGAATATTAATCAATTGACTTCTTAGGAAAAGTTTGAGGAGAAATCATGAAATGAGGAGAAATGAAAATTATGTCAAGACCAAATTTCAAGACCAAAATAATAAATACTAATAAAGAAAAGAAAAGAAGGTTTTGTTTTTGTTTTTGTTTTTTTTAAGGAAACTTTGCAACCTTGGAGGACATCTAGTGCCCAATCTGATAATCACAAGTTTAACATATTCAGACTTGTGTTCTGTTCCCAAATATAATCCACAAAGAACTTAACTTTCTTCTTTCAAAATAGCACGTTGTCAGATTGATAATGTAATTGAATGATGTTAAACTTGAATAGTAAATTAATTCTAGAGCATTTAACATATAATAAAGTGGCCCTAGAAATGTGATCATTTTAATAACTAAAATAGCCTACAGGAATGATTTTATCAGTGTTTAATTCTTTAGCAAAAACGAATTTGAGAACTATTTATTTGTAGTGTTTCCATATTAGACACAGGTCAGATTGTAATTTTATTTTATAAATTAAAATATGGATTTGTGAGAAGAAATATACTTACTAAATTGTTATATATCTTGAATATTTACATCAAAGGCAGATTCTCATATGCTGCTTTAAAATAGCTATGAATCAACATGTTTCTTAAAAGTAATTGCCTTTATAAAATGATGAAAATTTTTGTGAGTAATGATGTGTGTATTATCTATCCTTTCTATAATTCAAAAAATATACAGATATATAAATTAATCTAAATCAAATAAGTTGAGCCACTAAGTCACATAATGGGAAAGCTTCCAGGAAAACAAAACATTTTAAACATTTTAAAAGAAAACAATTATCATAATTTTAAGCCTTCAGAGCATACCTTCAATCTAATATCCTGCAGCTGAAATTGCAATTTCTTTCCATAGATGCATGAAATTATATTGTTCTCTTTTAAATATTTTTACAGAAGTATATTCTGACAATGTATTCTACAATCTTTGCAGTGGGAGTGGAGGTGGGGACGGGTGGGAGGTTGAAGTGCCAGACCTGTTTTGTCAAAGACAGTTTCTGAGGTGGAAACTCCACCAATGCAGATCTGTTCTTTTCTAATTTATAGCCTTCAGATGTTTGCATGGGACACTTGCCTAGGGTCCCACATAATATATATGTCAGAAAGAAGGCTTGAACCTATCCTGACTTTGAATCCAAAACTCTTTGTTCTGTGCCATGCTGTCCCTGTTTAACATCGGAATCACCCTGAATAAATGAATGATGAATGAATGGGGAAAAAAATGTGTTATGACCTTCGTAGTAAGTAATATGAAGGCAACTATAAAACTAACATAATCCCTGCTCTCAAGATGATTGTTCTAATACAGGGGAACAATATAGGAAGTTTTAGCAGCAAGTCAGATGGAATGGTCCAATGGTTCTTCGGGTAACATCGGGCAAATGTTAAAAAAATCTTCTTCAATGTCATATCCACTGATAAGGTTGTATAAAAGATTCAGGGAAGACTAGCATCTCTAATGTGAAGGTTTGCTAAGCCCTTTTGAGGATTGTTCATCCAACTTAAGTGTCCACCTGTAGCATGCACAGTGGTTACACTTTGGTAAACTGTTTCAGCAGATGGACTTAATCAAGTTGAAGGTAACTGACAGGCTTCAAATCTGTCAGAGAATTAGGGAGGTGTCTATCAAGCATGTGAAAACTCTCTTTGGTAGAATGGGCAGCTAAGAATAATTTTTCCAATAGCCATGAAAATGGCTGAACTAGGTGCTATGGTATGCTTAGAGTTTGGCCAGACATCAAAATCACCAAGATTATCCTGCATCCTGTACCATTGCATTGACTTTTGTATGTCCAATAGACCTTAAGGAATTAAGAAGAAAGTGTGACGCTGATGACTACACAATTCTGCTTTACTTAAATCCAATTCATATTCAAATCAAGACATCCCCTGTGATATCACCGGTCCTCTTCAAAATGAAGGATAAACAACATTCATTGATTAAACTCCATCTCTTTCTGATATTGTGCTGTTTGACAATGGCATGTATTTTGAAAAGAACTTTTCTTTCCCACATCATCTGTAGTTGGGACTTCCAGGAGATAGGGACTATAGCACTTATAGAGTCAGTTGCCAAGTTGGACCTCAACAAAAGGAGAATAGGTTTCAGGATAAGATGGAAGCAAGAATGGTAACAGTGGTTTTCCTGGGACTTTTGGGAGCAGGGTCCATGTACCCAGTGGATTCCGAGGAGACATGGTAATTAAGGTGGTGGTTCATTTCACATAAGTCATCTTTTTCTCCTGCTTCCACAAAATACTCTCTCAAGACTAATAGATCTTTATGAGGAAAAAACCCCATAAAATCAATAAATATATAATGAATATCTACTGTGTGGTGGGAAGGCAGTGTTGGGTCCTAAGATTTTTAATAAAGCCAGATGTACACCAATTTAGAAATTAAATAAAGTCAGTATTAGAGGTGACAGTCAAATCCATATCTTTGCCTGTTCTTTTAATGTTCTTGAAATAGCTTAAAACTATTTCTCTAACATGAGACACCTTTCTTCCCCTTATTATGTAGTGAATAAATACTTTTTTTCTAAGTAAGTTGTATGTTTCCTTTAGTTATTATTTTGCAATTCTTCAAAGCTTCAAAATGCTAAATGATAGGCATTAATTAATCAACAATCATTTGTTAAGTGTGTATTATGTGTCACAAATACCTCAATTGAAGCAATGCTTTTTTTTTTTTTCCTGAGGTAATTGGGATTAAGTGACTTTCCCAGAGTCACACAGATAGGAAGTGGTACGTGTTTGAGGTCAGATTTGAACTCAGGTCCTCCTGACTTCAGGGCTAGTGCTCTATCCACTGTGCCACTTAGCTGCCCCTGCAATACTTATTTTTAAGGAATTTACATTCTATCAGGAGAGACAAGTACACATGTAAGTATACACACACATGAAATATACATTCATACCCATATATACATCCAGATAAATACAAGTAAATATGATATAGTTAGCAAGAAAGGGAATTAAATTTGGAGAATCCAGATAGGCTTCTTATGGAAGGTGCTGTTTGAGTATCATCTTGAAAGAAGAGAGGAATTTTAAGGCAGCAATGAGGGAAGAATGATTCCAGATATGGAGAATGGATGAACAATGAGAGTCATTGAAATGGCAGATAGAGTTCTGTGTATGAGAAAGAAAGAAAAGGTGAATTTGGTTGGACTGTTAAAGCCAAGAAGAAGAAGAATATATAGTGAGTCTGAAAAAAATAAGCTAGTACTAGGAATAGAAGAGCTTTAAAAGTCAAATAAAGGAGTTTCAATTTATCCAAGAGGCAAAAGGGAGTCACTGGAGTTTGTTGAATTGGAAGTGATAAATCTTTTAATCTTCAATTCAGTGAAATCACAGGCAACTTTATGAAAAATGATGTAGAGTAGGGAAGGAGTTGAGACAGGGAGACCAATTAAGGAAGTATTGTAATAGTCTAATAGGACTAGTAATCATTAGTATAAGGGATATAAATAATAAATAGGTTACATTTACTATTGTAAACTAGAAATGGAAATGGTTCATATCACTCTTATGTCTGTCTTTGTTCCTTCCCCAACAAAAATCAAGTTGTTCTAAATCTTGACCTCTCTGTAACATAGTATCCTTAATGGTAAAAATGTATATAAAAATACCCATCATTACCTTTTTCACAGGGTTGTTATATAAATTAGTTGAAATGCTAATTTGAAGGATGATGAATATTTACAAAAAATATAAATTGCCCAATTAACAATAAACAGAATACTTAAATTACCCTATCTTAGAAAAAGAAATTGTAAAAATGAACTCCCTAAACCCAGTGATGTAGCTGAGGTAGCAAAGTAGTTATAGGCACTGAATGATGTGCTTTAGGAGAGCACTAAAAATTGGCATTCAGTCACATGAAGAATTCACAATGGCTATTCTCTTTGGCATAGTAGGGGGATGAGTCCTTCCAAATTCCCTAATAACACAAATAAGGTGTTGATAGTAAACTAGGAAGAGCAACATCAGAGAAAGAAAACTAAAGATCAATTTCCCTAATGAAAAGTGCTGCAAAAAATTTAAATAGAATTCTAGCAAGAAAATTTCAGCAATTGGCAACAAGGATCATAAACTATGATCAGGTGGAATTTATACCAAAAATCAACACTAGTTCAATATTAGGAAAGCTATCCACATAATTGACACATCAATAACAAAAACAATAAAATTATATGATTATCTCAAAAAATAGAAAAAAAAAAGTTGTGACAAATAGAACCCATTCCTATTAAAAACAGTAGAAAGTGAAGGAATAAATGTATCTTTTCTTAAAACAATAAGAAGAATCTATTTAAAACCATCAGCAAGTATTATTTGTACAGAAATGAATTGAAATCTTCCCCATAAGATCAGGGTGAATCAATGTCCATTATCACCATTATTATTCAATGTTGTGCTGGAAATGCTAGGCAGAGCAATAAGAAAAGGAAACTGAAAAAATTAGCATAGGCAATAAAGAAACAAAATGAACACTCTTTGTAGCTGATATGATAATATATTTAGAGAACCTAAAATAGTTAACTAAAAAACTAATCAAAATAACTAACAACTTCAGCTAAATTGCAGTTATAAAATAAACCCACTTAAATCATCAGCTTTTTTATATTACCAGTAAAACCCTGCAGCAAGAGATAGAAAAAGAAATTTCATTTCAAAATAACTATATGCAATATGAATAGTTGGAAGTCTATGTGCCAACCCTCCCTCCCTCCCACCCCTGGAACTATGTGTACACAATCACAAATTTCACACAGATTCAGATCTAAACAAGTGGAAAAAATATCAATTGCTTGTGAAAAACCAAGTCTATATTATGAAACTCATAATTCTACCTAAATGGATTTACTTATTCCATACCATACCAATCAAACTACTAAAATTAATTTATAGAGCTGGACAAAATACTAACAAAATTCATCTGGAAGAAGAGAAGTCAAGAATATCCAAGGAATTAATGAAAAAAAAAAACCCAACATGAAGAAAAGTGGCCTACTAGTACTGGATTTCAAACAGTATTACAAAGTGATAATCATCAAAACAATTTGATACTGCTAAGAAATGAGTTGTGTATCAGTGGATAGATTAATTACACAATAAACAGGAGTAAATGCCCATAGTAAGCTAGTGTGTGATAAATACAAAGGTCCAAGCCTTTGGGATAAAAACTCACTATATGACAAAAATTGCTGAGGAAACTAGGAAAACAATATGGCACAAATTAAATTTTATGGATCAACAACTTACCTTAAATGATAAGATAAATCAAATGAAAACATGATTTGGATATAAAGGCTGATATTATAAGCAAATTGGGAGAAGATAAAATAATTCAGTTTCTTAAACTGTGTGTTGTGACTTTAGGGGTTTTGTAACTAAATGTGGGGGGCTGCAAAATTATGACTTATTATCAGTAAATATTTGATTGGCATATTTATTATATATATGTATATATCAGGTGTCGTGTTTATTTCATCATACTAGCAAAGATAACACACCATTCTTCACATGTAAAAAATGTCATGGTGGATCTCATTCTCCAAATCATTTTCCTCCATCAGCATCTGATCAACAGCATTCTTTTGCAATGTCTTGTTTTAAAAATAGTTTTCATATAGGTGTGTAGGATCATGAAATTTTACATTTAAAAGAATCTTAGAAATCTTTAAGCACAGTTTTCCACTTTACAGATGATAAAGATGAGTTTCCAATTGAGTAAGTGTCTATGGTCATATGCACTAAGTAGAAGTATAATTTAAACACAGATTCCTTAATTCTAAATTCTAAAAGAAAGGGGGCATAGTAGATAGAATTCAGAGTGCAGATGGTCTGGGTTCAAAACTTGTGTCTCACTCATATAGGCTCTGTCTGTGATTCTGGGCAAGTCATTCAATCTCTCAGTGCCCCTAGGTGAATTTTATAAGAACAAAAATCATGGAATAGTACATTGGTTTTATCGTTGGGAGTTGCCTAGTGAGATGGAATTACAGTATTTGTACCCAAGTTTCCAAATTCAGAACTCTGCAAGCACATATCTTTCTCAGCAATAGAACCATTTTTCTTCATTTATAACTAAATTAATCATTAATTTCTAGCATTAATAAATGTCCATTTTTATAAACTCACTGGTTCATAATTGTATGAAGTATCTTTGAAGCCCGAGGCTTGCCCAAAGATTTAAGGTCACCATCAGGATTATCTCTGTCGTCGGGGTTTAAGGACTCATTATGACCACTGTGGGGATAAAAGAAGTAAATTATATATAAGAAAAATGGGAGGGATAGTAGAACTACTTTCTAAGTTTAATAGTCTATTTACTAAGATGATTTGGAAGAGCAAATGCCAAGATACTCATGCCACAGTATGCCTTTAGGAGCACAAATTTAGATGTGAAAGGAAGTAGGAAAACTATCTAAACTTCTCATTTTACACATGAGAAACTGAGGAGAGAGATGAAGTGCCCAAAGGCACCCAATAAGCAGAGCTGAAATATAAGCCAAAATCCAGAACTCTCCATGGTAGCTCACAATGCCTGTTTTTGAAATCATAGGGTCTGGACCATTTTATTGAATCTAACTCTGTGAAGTAGATAGTTTAAGGAAAATAGAAAAATTCTAACAATAGGTGCTGAATTGCTATTTTGTAAATGAAAATGAACTCTGAGAAAAACTTTGGGGTATACTATATTTCTTCCTTTAGTCAAAGTGGATCATGGTTAACCCATTTGAAAGAAAGTGTTGATTAGAATGATCAAAAGAGTTTTTTCCCAGCTCAGAAATTCCATAATGCTATACTCTAGCTAATAATATGACAGTGAATTATCTGGACTTGGGAATAGTCAATTAATTGGCATAATAAAGTACTTACTATGGGGCAAGCATTATGGTAAATCACCTAAAGAAGTTCAACTTATTTTATCAATGACTTACAAACAAGGCAAAAAGACCCTGATTCTAGCTACCATTTTGACACAAATTATACATCTTCAATTCACAATACAAAAATTTACTTACGTATAAAGAGGAATATATTGAGTTCGACGACTTGAGCTTACACTAGGAAATAAAGAGAAAGCATTGGTAATCAATTTAGAGATAAGAATTTAATAACTATTTGGGCCCACAGTGAAACTAGCATTTCTAACCAGCCTGCCCCACCTTTCCCTGGCCCTTGGAATAATAGGTCTGAGAGACTCTGCTTTAATTAATGCAGGGAATGTTTTACTACTATCCAAACCAATTCCTACAAATTCTCTAAGGATCTTTATTTTAGCCTATCCTGCTCCCCAGAACACATCATAAAAGAACTCAATTTCAGGAATCCTGCCCATCAATGAACAGCACATTATAGGAGAGCTTCAATGGTACATCTTATATGTCCAGAAAACCCTTTTACAAGTTGTCTGAATTTACCACCACTGCTGCTTCTATTGATGTAAGCTTTTGAACTCTTGCTGAAGGTGATTCATTCCCCACTGATCCACTGTGATTTTTCCTGTATGCTTTATTTTTTTCCATTTCTGGTTTTAACTTTCAATATAAGACCCTGATCCATGTTCTCCATATTCCATCATCTGCCCTAGTGTTGTTTCCATCTACTCACTCTGAATGCTTTGTTTAATCAAACTTTTGCCCCGCCTCACTTTATTATAACCTACTTCATTCTATCGATATACTGTCTACATACTTCACACAGAGTATATGGAAGGAAGTAAGGAAGAACACCTAAAAAGTCTAATTGGGCTAGTGTCTGAAAGATTTTAAAAGCCAAACAGAAAATTTTATATTTTATCCCAGGAAGATCATTTGGCAGCTGAATGGAAGATCAGCAGGAATGGCAAGAGACATAATAGGCAGAACGACCAGTAGATTATTCCAATTATCTAGGAATGAGGTAATAAGAGCATGCACCAGAGTGGTGGCAATGTCAGAAGGAAAAGGGGAATATATAAGAGATGTTATGAAAGGATGAGATTTGGCAGTTGCTGCTTGGAAATGACTAAAATATTATATTCTATGATCTATCTGATATCTCTTAATTTTATCATGATTTTTACTAATTAATTAAATTAATCAATTTTTTTAAACTGTGAAATTGAAGTCTAACTGAATCTTTACAACTTCTATCTAAGGGAGCAGTCAGGAGAAAGGAAGGGGGAAAGAGTTAATAATATAGACAGGAAAAATAATAAGGATGGATGGAATGTCCGACACTTGTCATTGTGCCTGCAGGATAGATTCTCTTCACCCACATCAAATTCCTGTTGCAAAATCAAGTCCCACTGGTTCTAATGGATGACAGTAGGATATGTGTCATATTACTTAGTATTTGGTTTTGGTATGATTATTTTCTTCCCTATTTCTTGCTTTCCTTCCTTCCTCCCCTCTCCATTCCTTCTCCCTTCCCTCCCTCCCTCCCTTCTTCTCTTCCTTTCCTCCTCTTTAATTCCCTTTGTCTCCCTCTCCCTCCCTCCTGCTTTCTTCCTTTCTCTCTCTTTCTTTCCTTCCTTCCTTCCTTCTTTCCTTCCTTCCTTCCTTCTTTCCTTCCTTCCTTCTTTCCTTCCTTCCTTCCATCCTTCCTTCCTTCCATCCTTCCTTCCTTCCATCCTTCCGTCCTTCTTTCCTTCCTTCCTTCCTTCCTTCTTTCCTTTTTTTCCTTCCTTCCTTTCTTCCTTCCTTCCTTCTTTCCTTTTTCCTTCCTTCCTTCCTTCCTTCCTTCCTTCCTTCCTTCCTTCCTTCCTTCCTTCCTTCCTTCCTTCCTTCCTTCCTTCCTTCCTCCATCCCTCCATTTCTCTCTTCCTTCCTTCCTTCCTTCCTTTCTTTTCTTTCTCTTCAAATTTTGGCTCTAGTACCTATAAGCTATGTGACCTTGAGCAGTCCCTTAACCCTTTGGGATTCTCTTTTTTAATATGTAAAATAAAGGGGTTTGGATGAAAGGGAATTCTAAATTTGCTTCAGTCTTTAACTCTCTGATCTCTCTGATCCTATTCCTGAAGACCTGAACTGTATGTATTATAGATTATTAAAATTAACACTGTATAACTTATTGTCAACATTATTACTTTGTTGTAAAGTTAAGAGTTGACATTATGCTTTTCTGGGTTCATTATGATTATGGTTTTAGCTAACATAATATGATGACTATGTATATTTGAAACAATGGCATCTAAGAATGAAGTTGATTCCTCAAATGGGATATTGTTTTAGGGGATACCACAGATCATGGGAAAAGAAATATTGAAAATATCATATTGAAAATGAATGTTAGGTGTTGATGGAGTTGTGAATTGAGCCAACCATTCTGAAGAGCAATTTGGAACTCTGCCCAAAGAACTATAAAACTGTGCATATCTCTTTTTCCAGTAATACTACTACTAGGCTTGTATCCTAAAATGATCATAAAACAAAGGAAAATAAGTCATGAGTATAAAATATTTATAGTGGCTCTTTTAGTGACAGCAAAGAATTTGAAATTGAAGGACTGTCTATCAATTGAGGAGTGACTGAACAAATTGTGGTATATGAATGTAATGGAATGGTGTAAGAAATGATGAACAGGAAAGATTTCAGAAAAACCTAAAAAAGACTTACATGAACAGATGTTGAGTGAAGTGAGCAGAATCAGAAGAACATTATACACAGTAACAGCAACATTTGATGATCAACTATGATAGACTTAACTCTACCCAGCAATGCAATGATCCAAGACAATTCCAAGAAACTTAGGATGGAAAATGTTGATTACATCCAGAGAAAGAATCATGGGAATCATGGGGTCTAATTAAAGCATACTATTTTCACTTTTTTTTCTTTTCTTTTTACTCATGGTTTTCCCCTTTTGTTCTGAGTCTTCTTCACAACATGACTAATGTAGAAATATTTCTAACATGATTGCACATGTATAATTCATATCAGATTGCTTGGTTTCTGGGAAGAGAGGAAAAAATGAAGGAGGAAGGCAGAAAAAATTGGAACTCAAAATCTTACAAAGATGAATGTTGAAAACTATCTTTACATGTAATTGGAGAAAAATACTATTAAGTTAAAAAAATGAAAATGAATGCTGGGCAATTATAAACACCAAGAGCCACATTTAACCTCAAATAAGAGATATGAACTGGTAGTTCCCTCCATCTTTGAAGAGGTAGAGGACTATGCTTAGGAAACATTGTCAGACTTTTTAATATACTGGTCAATTTTGCTGTATTATTTCTTTTTGTTAACTTGGTTATAAGGGATGGTTAAGTAGGGGAAAATGGGGATACAAGGAAAATTAAATGATAGAAAGTGAAATATATTAATAATTATTATTTTAGATTTTTAAAAAAGAATCTTATGTGTTTAAAAAATATAGGCACCTCACATGATATTGTAGATAAAAAGGCAGCATATGAAATACTTTTTCCAAAGTATAAAAAAGGAAAAAAAATCATTGCTTAGTTTTTGTAAATTATTTGACCCAATGGCCTATTACATATAAGTTCATGTAAGTCTCTCTAGACCTCTCCAAAATCATCCTACTGGTCATTTCTTACAGAACAATAATATTTCATTATATTCATATTCCATAATTTACTCAGCCATTCTCCGATTGATGGGCATTCATTCAGTTTCCAGTTTCTTACCACTACAAGGGCTGCCACAAACATTTTTGCATATGTGGATCCCTTTCCTTCCTTTAAGATCTCTTTGGGATATAAGCCCAATAGAAACACTGCTCAAAAAGACCCTTTTTTTTTTTTAAAGAAAATAAAAAAGGATGAAGAGAGAAAAAAACAACAACCTTAAAACTATTGAACAACAGATTTTGAAGTTTTCTTATTCAATTCCTAACTTTTCTTTTATTGGATGATTTAGTCCATCTACATACAAAGTTATAAAAGTAAGGTTTATATTTTTATCCTTGTTTCTAATCTGGCTGTTACTGTTTAAGTTATTTTTGTGTAATCTATTTTAAGGAGTACTATTTGCATAGATTCTTTTCTCTTTATCCAAATAGTCAAAGGATATGAATAGGCAGTTTTCAGAAAAAAATCAAAGCTACCAAGAGTCAGATGAAAAAATGTTCCAAATCAATATTTCTTTGAGAAATGCAAATCAAAACAACTCTGAATTACTACCCCACACCCATCAAACTGGCCAATGTAATTGAAAGGAAAACAATAAATGCTGGAGGGGAGTCGAAACTATAAGGACACTATTATACTACTGGTGAAATCCTGAACTGGTCTAGCCATTCTGGAGAACATTCAAGAACCCTGTCCGAAAGATATACTCTTTATGCATATTTTTTAATCCACCAAGTCACCACTAGGTCTGTATCCCAGAGAGATCCAAGAAGAAGAAAAAAGACCCACATATACAAAAATATTTATAGCATCTCTTTTTGTAGTGGCAAAGAACCAAAAATTCAGGGGATATTCATCAAATGTATAATGGTTGAACAAATTGTGGTACATAATTGTAATGGAATATCATTGTACCACAAGAAATGATGAGCAGGATGGTCTCTGAAAAATTTGGTAAGATACCACAAGAAATGATGAGCAGGATGGTCTCTGAAAAATTTGGTAAGATATATGCAAATTGATTTAAAAAAAGTGAAGTAAGCAGAACCAACAGACCACTACACATAGAAACAGCAATAGTATAATGATGGTCAACCATGAAAGACCAAACTACTCTGATCAACACAGTGACACAAGATAATTCCAAAGTACTCATGATGAAAAACTCTTTTTATGAAAAACACTATCTCCAGAGAGTTAACAGTGCAAATTGAAGAACATTGTTTTTCATTTTCATTATTTGTTTCCTTCCTCCTCCCCTAACCCCATGGTTAATACAGAAATGTTTTGAGTGAATTCATGGGTATAAGGAGTATCATTTTGTTTGCCTTTTCAATGGGTAAGGGAGGGAGAGAACTTAGACTTGAAATAAGAATAATAAGAAAAGGATATTATAAAAAATAGATAGATAGATAGATATTCTTCCATTCTCCCTACCCCTTCTGTTTGAGATTTTTGGATTTGTTTAGATGACATTTTCCCTATATTATTGATAGTCAATCTGTTAATTTATCTGTGTGTGCTCAACTTTTTAAACAAAATTTTCTTCTGGGATCTTTAGCAGCTTCAGTCTTTCTTTTATTCCCCTGTCATTCAGTTTCTGATTCTTTTTCTTTTTACAGCAGATCTACTGAAAGTTGCAACTCAAAGGTGTCGCTGCCTCTTCCTGAACCTAATGGGAAGTTCATTTTGCATTAGCCTCAACCCCTATACTTTCAGTGGATTTCAGTAAGTGCAGAGCTGGTTTCTGCTGGATTTTAGTCCACCCAGGTATAACATTCCACCCACTGGCATTCTGATCCAGTTCTCTCTATTCTTTAGTTCAATGATTAAGATGTCCCAGTCTAACCAAACTTTTGATTTCCTATACCTCCACCTCCTCTGCGTCCATTAATTATCACTTTTTCACAATGCTATATTTCCACAGGATGTCTAATTTGGATATAGGTCTCACTGCTACTTGGAAAAAGTCAATTTCATTCCTGTAGGAAGATGCACTAGTAGGAACCTGGTGTTCCTCTCAGGCAGATGAGACACTGGTGATTACTCCTAGTGCTTGATTCAAAATTCCTAGTCGGTGGGTAAAGAATACACTGAATGGAATTAAAAAAACATACTTACATAACTATGATTACTTTGGACAACTTATAATGAATGTGGAACAAAATAGGTTTCCTAAGGTTGTATGTGAACTTGCCATACAATATCAGCTATAATTAAGTATCATGGTATATGGTCACTCAGGTATGCTCTACTTTGTGAAATATATTAATTACTACAATATAATTAATTATAGCTTATAAAGTGTTTAACAACTTAAAATATCCCTTGATATTTATGATCTAGCTTATATTTTATCAAGGCATTGAATTCTAATAGACTATGTAGTATTCTTCATTAAAAAATATGGCCCCAGTAAATACCAGAAGAAATATTAACTCATATTTATAAAGTTTAAGCTTTACAAATGATTTTCTAATAGCAATCCTTTGAGGGTCAGAAAGTGAGAAGCATTATTAACTCTATTTCACAGATCACTTAGTTGTGTATAATTAATAAATGTTTATTAAGTACTTTCTGCATGCTAAGTGCTGGGGATACAAAGCAGAAGGAAAAAAAATCCTTTTCCTCAATGAACATAAACTCTAATAGAGTAGAGAACATAAAATAAATATGAGTAATCAAGATATAGAATAAAGGGAATGTATCTTATTTCTCAGGATCATATAACTTTAAGTTTAAAACCAAAATGGAATTTTGAAGCCTTGCCAATGAATTTACTCCTGAAAAATAACTTTCTAGGACACTGTTGTCAAACTCAAATAGAAATAGGGCCATACATAAAATATACATAAACATGAAGATCCCTGTGGACTGCCTATTGACTTAGAATTTTAATATTGCATATTGTAATATTATGTTCTATTCCATTTTTACTTATTTTGTTAAATAACTATATCAATTACATTTTAATCTGATTGGACTAAACTGGGAAGTGTTGAAGGTACAGTGAGGCCATGTGTTTGACAACTTTCCTCTAGTACAGAGGCTTTGATTTGATTTTTTAGAAGGGGATAAGAGATCAGTTCTGATCTATCCACATTTTCTTACATGCTCTTCCTTGTGACTTTGAATTTACTTATAGAATGGCTGATTGAGATAAGGAGGATAGATAATAGTGAGAACAGAATTATTTCATGTATAAAGTTCACTGACCTATGTTAGGATCAATTTCTAATTTACCAAAAAATGTTTTTTTAAAGAAAAGGGAATGGACTTGATTATTGCTCCAACTAAAATGCATAGTGAACAGTCAAAAAATGCTAAAAATAGTTCTTGGAGATTACAACTAGAATTCTGTCTACCAACTGATTGGTCTTCCAACTCTGAATGAATAGAAAAAAGTAAAACTATTACTATTAATTATTACTATCCATCAATAAAAAGTATTGTCAAATCTAGCAATAAGTACAAAAAGGTAAACTTACAAATTAATTGGTCTTTTTGATGATATGAAGGATCTTGTTTGAAATCTGTCCCAGAGGTTTCCAACAAACTAAAACAATTTTCAGAATGAATGTGAGGGAAAGTTGTTGATAAATCATTTACATTTTCCAGTTTTTGACATATATTTAAGCAACACAGTTTGACAGTAAGAGTTCATGGCAAACAACAGAAATAGTGGAGTTTTCAATTTTATCAAAGTCCATGATGCAAGTGAAAAGTTCTCAAAAGTGTTTCTAATAGTGATATTAAACATGAAAATGTTTGAGTTGATTTTGTTAGTTCAGCTTTTTTTTTTTTTTACTGTCTCATCTATTTATTCCTAAAAGTGATTAAGGTAAGACATATTGTGGACCTGATGCAATTATAACTAGAATCAGATTTTTTGTTTGTTTTTTAAACCATCAGAAACAAATATTCTGAAAAAAAGGTGGAAAGAGGGCAAAAACTGAACCAATTTTGCTCAAGATGCAGGCTCACATGTATCCATCAGTTAATTCCCTAATACAATGCCTTTTTTTTTTAATAGCCTTTTATTTACAGGATATATACATGGGTAACTTTACAGCATTAATAATTGCCAAACCTCTTGTTCCAATTTTTCACCTCTTACCCCCCCCCACCCCCTCCCCTAAATGGCAGGATGACCAGTAGATGTTAAATATATTAAAATATAACTTAGATACACAATAAGTATACATGACCAAAACATTATTTTGCTGTACAAAAAGAATCAGACTCTGAATTATTGTACAATTAGCTTGTGAAGGAAATCAAAAATGCATGTGTGCATAAATATAGGGATTGGGAATTCAATGTAATGGTTTTTAGTCATCTCCCAGAGTTCTTTTTCTGGGTATAGCTAGTTCAGTTCATTACTGCTCCATTAGAAATGATTTGGTTGATCTCGTTGCTGAGGATGGCCTGATCCATCAGAACTGGTCATCATCTAGTATTGTTGTTGAAGTATATAATGATCTCCTGGTCCTGCTCATTTCACTCAGCATCAGTTCGTGTAAGTCTCTCCAGGCCTTTCTGAAATCATCCTGTTGGTCATTTCTTACAGAACAGTAATGTTCCATAATTTTCATATACCACAATTTATTCAGCCATTCTCCAACTGATGGACATCCATTCAGTTTCCAGTTTCTAGCCGCTACAAAAAGGGCTGCCACAAACATTCGTGCACATACAGGTCCCTTTCCCTTCTTTATAATCTCTTTGGGATATAATCCCAGTAGTAACACTGCTGGATCAAAGGGTATGCACAGTTTGATAACTTTTTGAGCATAGTTCCAAACTACTCTCCAAAATGGTTGGATTCGTTCACAACTCCACCAACAATGAATCAATGTCCCAGTTTTCCCACATCCCCTCCAACAATCATCATTATTTTTTCCTGTCATCTTAGCCAATCTGACAGGTGTGTAGTGGTATCTTAGAGTTGTCAATACAATGCCTTTTTACAAATAAGTTAAACAATGCAAGGATAGAAAAAAGTCTATTTTTTCTCTGCTTCCAAGAAGTCCTCTGCTTCCAAAGCAAAATTTGTGAATAGTGTTAATTGGATTTTATATATATGACATCACAACAAAAATTATACTATTATAAAATAATTTAGAACCCATTTATTTCAATTCATAAAATTTTCATAAAACAAAATAATTTGGACAGTGCCTTTTTTTTTTGGTGGGGGGGGTGGCGGGTTGGTACAGATTTTAAAGAATGCTTGTTTGTGTCAAGCAGACTGGAATAGAGATTCTTTAAATTAAGATGAGTCCCTGCTCAGGGTGATAACAATATTAGATCTGCAACAAGCAATTGTAAAATTAAAGGATAGATTTTTTTGAATCTACTCTGAGACTTCCTTAAGAATTCAGTCTGTTCCCATGACAGTGCTGTGTTATTAGAGTATTATTAGAGTATATGAAATCAATTACATTTGATAAATGTTTATTAAGTTCCTTCTATGTGTGGGCATTATGCCAGGTGTTAGATATATAAAAATGAAGTGGTTTGGGCCTTCAATGAGCTTACATTCTGTTGGGGAGAAGGGAGGGATCAGAGCTGGTTCTCTCTAGTTATTAACTTAAGCAGCAACACAAAAACCCTGGTGAAGCTATTGCTTCGTTTAAGGTCCTAAGCAATTCTCTAGATCTAAGCCATGCTAAAGAGTTGCCATCTGCATTCCTAGAGGGGTTTTCTCCAATAGCAACAAAATCAATCCTGTGACAAAAAAAGGAAATGACCAAAATACCAACTTGACATGAAATTTTATTGAAGAGTTAGCAAACCCATGCAGGTCATTCACTTGAGTACTGTAAAATGCCATTTAACACCAGTTTTGAGACCCATTTTTTATTCTAGAACTCTTCTTGAACTTGTCTTTTAATCACAGGAACTCAGTGAGATCATTATAGTTTGATTTAGAAACAAATACTTTTATACACTTAAAAAAGTTAAAAACTGAATTAAAAAAATCTAAATGCTTTTAGCATGGAATTCTAGAACTGGATCAGTGCTTACAAAAAGTATGAGCTTCACATCTTTTAATGCTACAAATCATCTAATTCATTTACTATTTCTTTGATCAGGGTGAACGTGGAAATAAATGGATGAGCAATTGTTATGCCCTGGACACACTTACTTGCACTGCATTTAAATAACAAGAGCTAGTTACTTGCTGAGAAAAATTCACTGACCTGACTTGTCGATATCTCTGATTCATATCTTTTCAGTATAGAACAGTGTGAAATAGGGTCAGCACTCTTTTCAAATGTCGTTAGTGGTGGGGTAAGCTTTGGTGGGTACAGCCGATCCAGAGGAACTGATTCAAATGCTCTACATCATTGACAAAATAAGGATAATTTTTGACTCAAGAGTTGACAATTGGACTCAGCACATGTAATACAATTGGAAATAACAAAGCCCAACTATTTGAGGTTTAGCAAAATCACTTTTCTTTGCTTCTCTAGGTTCCCTCCAAACCTACTTCCCATGGGTAGAGAAGATCATAACATTTCCTGATATGTAATAAGAGGATAACAACCTCTTAGATCATTAAGTATGGCTTTCTAAGAGGCAATACTCAGCAAAACAAATAATGGGGATGTAGGATAAGGGGAAGAGAGATCTATTATTAGATGAAAAATGTTAGCAGTTTTATTTTCCTTTATTGTCCTCTCCCACTCTTAATCCACCCTTCTTAAAGGTGATTTTTTTTTCTCTTCAAAGTGATTTTTTCTGAAGTGTGGATTTGATTGTGTCTTCTTTCCTGCTTAATGAACTCTAGTGATTTCCTATTACCTTAAGGATAAAATATTCTGTTTAGTATAAAGTTATTTATAATTTGCTTCCTTCTGTCTTTATAAAATTATATCCTGGCTACAAACACCTGACCATTCAACTGAACTGTTTTCCATTCTTCCAATACTACACATTCCCTCTAATGCTTATTGGCTGTCCTCCATGCTTGGAAAGTTCTGCCCCCTCACCTCTGCCTCTTTGTTTCTTTCCCTTTCTTTAAGACTCAGTTCAAATTGCACCTCCATAGGAGGCTCCATAGGAGCACTAAATGCTAGTGCTTCCTTCTCAGATTGCCATCTATTCTGTATATTTCCAATAATTACAATTGCATGAAATTATTAGATAAATACAGAATATAGAGTCTCTCCCCATATGCATACACACATACATATACACACATATATGCATATACATATATGGAAGTTAACTGCCCCATTAAATGAGATTCTTGGATTCAGGGATTAGTTTTAACTCTTTGTATTCCCAGCATTTAGCAACATGCCTGGCTCATGGTAAGCACGTAATAAAATGCTTTTTGCCTGACCAATCTAATTACTCCTCTACTCGAGTATTTTACCACTAGTCCTGTTTGGACTCTTTACCCTGGGGGATAGATCCTGAATACTTATGATTACAAAAAAGTAACCCAAGGACACATAATATTAACAACATACTCTTTCATCCCGTCTCCTATTATTTGGACAGAACAATTCTATTAAAACTTTCATTTTACAGATGAGAAAGACGTTTTAGAGAGAAGAATGACTACAAAGAATGGCAGTATTTCAGAGGAAATGTAACACATATATAAAAAGAATCCCAATTAGGAGAATGGTATATATTATGCTGGATGTGAAGTCAGAAAGACCTGAGTTCAAATCTAATCTCAGATATTTACTAATTGTGTGACTCTGGACAAATCACTTACCCTCTGTCTGCCTCAGTTTCTTCAACTGTAAAGTGGGAATAATAATAGAGCCCACTTTCCAAGTTTTTAATAATAAAAAATGAGATAATATTTATAAAGTGTTTGATATAGTACTTAATATACAGTAAGAGATTAATAAGTGTTTTTCCTCTCCTCCACAAATGGTTATCTATTAAAAACTTCAGTGAGGAAGAATGTTCTTTCTCCAATTATAGTCTCATCTGAAAACCAATTAAATGACAGGAAACTTTTTAGGACATTAAACCTAAATTTATCTCTCTGAAAATTCCACCTGTTGCTTTTAATTTTACCAGCATGATCAGTATCCAGCAGTTAGTAAATGGAAAAGTTCAGGCTAAAAACAGGTCTCCCAGATGCCATTCTGAATTTCTCTTTCCATTTTATCCCACTGCCTCTTGAAAAGATCAATCATTTTTTAAAAGGCAGTTTATGTGGATGAGATTCCACATTGAGAGAAGTGGAAATTACTCTTGGGAGTTGTTATTATGTCTTTTCCATTCAGAGAAATGTGTCTGCCACAAAGCTAAGTGAAATCATGACAATTTGGTCATTAAGGAAGACTATAATTCAAGATTATATAGTTATTGGAAAGTACTAGCCTGGTTAATACTCATAAGGTCTTTTAACTTTTAGTGAGTAAAGTTTCCTATTTTTTATGATTTAATATTATTACTATTAATATATTATAATTTTGTTAATAGTATTATGATTTGATATTATTTTATTCCTTCCCAATTATACATGTAAAAATAATTTTTAAGATTTTAAAGAAATTGAGTTTCTATGCCCAAAGGCTATAAAATTCTGTAAACTTTGACCCATCAATGCCACTATTGGGTCTGTATTTAAAAGAGGTCATAAAAAGGGGAAAAGACCAATATTTACAGAAATGTTTGAAGCAGCTCTTTTTTTGTGGTGGCAAGGAATTAGAAAATGAGTGAATGCCCATCAGTTGTAGAATAGATGAATAAGTTATGATATATGAATATAATGGAATACTATCATGCTGTAAGAAATGATAAGGAGATAGATTTCAGATATGTCTGGAAAGATGTGAATTGATGCTGAGTGAAATGAGCAAACCCAAAATAACATCGTACACAGTAACAGCAAGATTGTGTGATGATTAACTTTTACAGATTTAGCTCTTAGACAATGCAGCAATCCAAGAAAATTCCAATACACTTGGGATGGAAAATGCCATCAACAGCCAGAGAAAGAACTATGGACACTTAATGTGGATCAAAATATCCTATTTTCACCTTTCTTTTTTTGCTTGTTTTTTCTTTCTCATGGTTTTTCCTTTTGTTTTGATTTTTCTTTCATAACATGAGCAATATGAGAATATGTTTAAAATGATTGTACATCATGGCAACAACAAGATTATACAATGATCATTTCTGATGGACATGGCTCTCTTGAACAGTAAAATGATTCAAATCAGTTCCAATGATCTTGTGATGAAGAGACCTTTTTACACCCAGAGAAGGGACTGTGGGAACTGAATGTGGTTCACAACATAGCATTTTCACATTTTTTGTTGTTGTTTGCTTGCATTTTATTTTCTTTCTCATTTTTTCTGGTTTGATTTGATTTTTCTTGTGCAGCAAGATAACTGTAAAAATATGTATGCATATATTGGATTTAACATATATTTCTATCATGTTTAATCTATATTAGACTACTTGCCTTCTAGGGGAGGGAGTAAAGGAAGGGAAGGAAAAATTGGAACACAAAGTTTTGCAAGGATTAATGTCAAAGAATTATCCATGCATATATTTAGAAAAATAAAAAAAACTTTAATAAAAAATTGTATATGCGTAACTTTTTCAAAGTATGGTTCGATTTTCATTCTGACTCTATCAGTTTTTTCTCTGGAGGTAAGATAGCATTTTTCATCATCAGTCCTTCAGAATTGTTTTGGATCATTGTATGGCCAAGAATAGTTGTCATTCACAGTGGATCATTGTTGTTGAGTACAATGTTCTCCTGGTTTTATTTATTTCATTTTGCATGAGTTCATGTAGGTCTTCCCAGGTTTTTTCTGAGAGCATCCTGTGTATTATTTCTTATAGCACAATACTGTTCCATCACAATCATATTCAAAAACTTATTCAGCCACTTCCCAAATGATGGATATTACTTCAAATTTTCAATTCTTTGTCATCATCAAAAGAGTTGTTATAAATATTTTTGTACATATAGGTCCTTTTCATTTTTGTTTTTTATCTTTTTGGGATAAAAACCTAGTAGTGGTATTTCTGAGTGAAAGGGTAACCATTTGGGCATAGTTCCAAATTGCACTCCACAATGGTTAAATCAGTTCACAACTCCTCCAACAATTCTTTAGGGTCTCTCACATCTCCTCCTACAAGGATCATTTTCTTTTCTGTCATATTAATCAATTTGATAGATGTTGTTTTAATTTGCATTTCTTTTATAAATACTGATTCAGAGCCTTTTTATATATGCTTATAGATAGCTTTGATTATTTTGTCTGAAAACTGCTCTTATCCTTTGACCATTTAACAATTGAGGAATGGCTCTTATTTTTATAAATTTGACTCAGTTTCCCCCTATATTTGAAAAATGAGGTCTTTGTCAGAGAAACTTGCTGTAAATTTTTTTTTTCAGTTTTGATTACTGTATAGTCTCCATTTTATTTTTTTTCTTCTGTTTATGTGACTTTTTTCTCCTTTTATCTGGCCCAACTCAAAAGTATTTTGCTTCTGTCTTTTACCTAGCCCGATCTAAATGCTCTTCTATCACACTCCTCCTTTTAAAATCTCTTTCCCCTCCTACTTTCCTCTAGGATAGGATAGATGTCTATACCCAACTGAGTATGCACCTTATTTCCTCTTTGAGCCAATTCTGATGAGAGTAAAGTTTACTCACTCCCCTTTCCTACCTCCTCCATTTTCCCCTCCACTGCAAAAGCTCTTTTGCAACTCTTTTATATCAGATAATTTACCTTATTCTACTTGTCTCTTTCCACTTCTCCCAATGCATTCTTCTCTCTTAACCCTTAATTTTATTTTTTTTAAAATCATGTCATCATATTTAATTCACACCCCTACTCTCTGTCTATATATAATCCTTCTCACTGCACACTAATTTTAAGAAAGTTTTTAGGAATCACAAATATCATTTTACCCATGTAGGAATGTAAACCCTTATATTTTCTCTTTCTTATTTACTTTTTGTTTCCCTTGATTTTATATTTGAAAGTCAAAATTTCTATTTTGCTCTGGTGTTTTCATCAGGAAAGTTTGGAAGTTTTCTACTTCACTGAAGGTTCCTCCTCTCTTTCCCTCTCACCCATCCCTGCCTGTCACTCTGGTAGAAGGATTATACCAGTTTTTCTGGGTAGATAATTTTTGGTCATAATCTTAACTCTTCTGGAATATCATATTCTAAGCACTCTGATCTTTTAAAGTAGAAACTGCTACATTTTTGTGCTATCCTGACTATGGCTACAATATACTTAAATTGTTTCTGGTTGCTTGCAATATTTCTCCTTGATTTGAAGGTTCTGGAATTTGGCTGATATTCCTGGGAATTTCATTTGAGGATGTCTTCCAGGAAGTGATTGGCAGATCTTTCAATGTCTGTTTTACCCACTGGTTCTAGAATATCTGGGCAATATTCTTGATATTCTTGATGTTTCTTGATAATTTCTTCAAAAATGATTCTTAGGCTCTTTTTTTTTTTTGATCATGGCTTTCAGGCAGTCCAATAATTTTTAAATTATCTCTCCTGCATTTACTTTCCAGTTCAATTGTTTTTCAAATGAAATATTTCACATTTTCTTTTGTTTTTTCTTTTTCTTTTTTTTCTTTTTTCACTGTTTCTTGATGTCTCATAAAATCATTAGCTTTCAGACCTTGGATTCCATTCCTTTTGGGAAGACGAGTTTACTTCTATACTACAATGACATATCTGCATAGGATTTTTGTAGAAGTATACCTTATAAACCTTGATACTTATGACTTCATAATTTCATGGAAGATCTCCCAGATTCTTATGGATTGCCCAATAATAGGTACCAGGTCAAGCCCCAAGTAGTCATTGTTTGGGTCCTGATATATTTAGAATGAATATAAATGACTGCCTTTTCTATTTTGGCCCAAAATTTTGAGGGTCTTCTCTTCCCAGATTTATTTATTTAGATTTTTTTTTTTTTTGGACTAGGTGAAAAAGGCCATTCTTTGCCTCATTTTCTAATCATCCTTAATCATTGAATAGTTGTGATTTTTAACTTCATGCTAAAGTGGGGCTGTGCTTCTTGGATCAAAGAGCCACTTTGTCAAGATTCAGAGTTTTTTTTTTTTTTCATAGATAATTTTAAGGACATGTAAGTTTACACTTCTTTCAAGGTGGCGTGACCTAAAGAGAGATGTCTTTGCTACTGTTCTGGCCTGTGCTCTGGCTTGTGAGTGACCACAACATTTTTTCCTACCCTGAAAATGTTAGCAGTGTCCCTGCGCCCAAAGCTTCTTGTCCTGGAACTTTGACCCATCCAAGACAAAGACAGGTACGTGAGAATAGGTGATGTAACACAATCCTGCCCCTGGTGTCAGCCCCTGTAATCTCCTTCTGGCCAGTTGTTCAACTCCTCTTACCTCTGATGAACTAAGTAGTCTGGAAGCAGTCTGTGCTGCTGTAGCCTGCTCTAAATTTGCATTGGACTGCCTACTTTCTAAATTGTCCTGGGCTAAAAAATATTGCACTCTGTCCTTTTGTGGGTGCTCCTGCTCCAGAACTTTTTTGGGGTATTAGTTCAAGTTATTTGGAGACAAATTTGGAAGAGCTGAGGCAAGTTTCTGCCTTCTTAGCTCTGCCCTGTGAGTAAAGTTTTCAATAAACTTCTTATAGTTAAAATTTTTTTTGAAATCATTTGGACAAAATTGTAAGAAAACACTAATTGTAAGAAAACAAAATTGTAAGAAAGCACTATTGTTCTATAGTAGTCTCTGAACAAGTCAGCTTTTCTCTAAGTGAGCTTCAGAATATTATCAAGTACTTTTTTTTTTTTAAAGGGGGAAGAATCTGCTTATTGAAAGGCCTGCAACTTCACTTCTAATAGCATACATTTATATAGCTCTTTAAGGTTTAGACACTGCTTTCCCTCACAGCAGGTCTATAAGACAAATTTAAATATTATTCTCA
This sequence comes from Sarcophilus harrisii, assembly GCF_902635505.1. Lineage (NCBI taxonomy): Eukaryota > Metazoa > Chordata > Mammalia > Dasyuromorphia > Dasyuridae > Sarcophilus > Sarcophilus harrisii. The sequence goes on from NC_045426.1 coordinate 72,129,939, forward strand.
GAGGGTTAACAAGTAGGAGAGCTGAAACACATTCCCAGCTCTTGTGGCTCTAGACCTTGTTGGCTTTCAAGGCTTCAAATAACTGAAGGAAACACTCTGTTAACATTATGAAACTTCCACTTAGACATAATTGAAATGATTTGAATAGTCAGTAAGCATTTATTAATCACTTTACTATATGCCACACCCTGCACCAAGCCCTGGGAATACAAAACAAACAAACCCAAAACAAAATAACAAAAGAAAAAAAAAAAAAAGCAGAAGTGTTCTTATTAGTCAATTAACAATGAGATTCATTTAAATGTCTAGCATATATTAAAAACTGTGACTAGAATGGAGAATATACAGACAAATATTAAATAGCCTCTGCCTTACAGGAGTTAACACTTTTAGGTTATAAAGTTTTTTGCTCTGAGGTTAATATCTTTTTTTCTGAGGAAAAAAAAATCTGTAGTCTCTGATTTTAGGAAAATAATTCTTCAATGATAAAGGCTGCAATATTGTGTTATTCTTATGATTTCTTCCTAAAGATTGCTCGTGGCTTTCTATCCATTACATGAATGTTATTTGTATGAAACAAATCACTGTTCACTGAATATATTTGAAAAGAAAATGTTTTCACAAAATGCTGTGATTTCACAATTTTTTTTTCATAAAATACAAAAAAATTCTTAAAGGCAACCAGAAGTTGTATTGTGTTTTCTGATTTGATTTGTTGATAACCTTGTACTTGAAGAAATCAACTGGAGTTCCATAAAGATCAACATCTAAATTTGAGAGATAAATCAGTTTTGAGAATCTATTATTTTCAGAAAGAACTTATGGAACTTCTAGTAACCATAAATATTTGGATTTGTATGTTTAGAAGTTCTTTAGGGTAATTCTGTGTATATTTAGAAAATATTTCCATGTTTTATGGAGATGATTATTTTCTGATTTAAAAATAGTGAATTAAGCGAAATATTTCTGATACTATTACTGCAATGTTAATTTACCCCCCAAAAAGAATTTTTGTATTTAGTTGTTTCAATCATGTTATGTCTGACTCTTTGTGATCCCATTTGGGTGGTGGTTGTTGTTTTTGTTGGCAAAGATACTGGAAAGGTTTGTCATTTTCTTCTCCAGCTCATTTTTACAGATGAGGAAACTCAGGCAAATAGGTTACATGACTTACCTAGGGTCACAAAGTTAGTAAATATCTGAGGGTGGACTTGAATTCAGAAAATGGGCCTTCTTGATTACAGACCTGGCCACTGCAAGAAAGAAAGAAAGAAAGGGAGGGAGGAAGGAAAGGAGGGAGGGAGGGAAAGAGGGAGGGAGGAAAGTAGAGAGGGAGGGAGGAAGGAAGGAAGGAAGGAAGGAAGGAAGGAAGGAAGGAAAGAATGGGGGGGGGCACCTAGGTGGTACAGTGGGTAGAGCACGAGCCCTGAAATCAGGAGGACCTGAGTTCAAATCTGGCCTCAGACACTTAACACTAACTAGCTGTGTGACCCTGGGCAAGTCACTTAACCCCAACTGCCTCAGCAAAAAAAAAAAAAAAAAAAAAAAAAAAAAAGAATAGGGAATGTTATAGTGAAGAAATCTGTAAACTTTGTCATCCAGCAGTACTGAAAAAGCAAAACCTGCTTCACATCTGTTAGCATGAGCAGCAACTAGCCTTTATGTTCCTAAACGCTTAGATGGCACTTCATGTATTTCTCCTCATTAACAAGCCTATGAAATAGCTTCCACTTTTTAGGAAGCTAAAGTTCAGGGAGGTTCAGTGAGAAAGCTAATAATTCTATGGGGGAATCTGAACCTTGGTCTTCCTACCTCCAAATCCAGTTTTCTAGCTATCTCATTCTGTTTCTCTTTGTATTATAAATCAGCTTCTAAATCCAAAATGAAACAACTTCCATATTTCTCAAATATTCAGCTACTAAAATGGAAATAAAGATTTTTATAGGATCACAATCTTAGGGGTAGAAGGGAACATAGAGGTCATCAAGTTTAATTCTCTTATTTGACAAATAAGGAAACTGAAGACCAGAGCTCACTGGTCTGGGGCAGGAATATATTCCTGATGCCAAGTCCAATACCCTACCCACTAGAATATGCACTTTAAATATGGCAAAAATTCTGTGACAGAAAAAGGAAGTGCTCACTTTTGTGTACTAGACTTGTAGAATGATTCTTTTACTCTCTGTTCCTCGCTCTTCCTTACTGGAACTCTACCTTCTTCATGCTTTAGGAAACAAGAAAAAAAGAATGACAAAAAAAAAAATGTTGAGTGTGAGTTGGATATGCTATACTTTCAGATTCCTTTACTAGCTTTAGTGAAATAGCTAACTTACATAAACTTTCAATTTACAAACACTTGATTTCTCATTTGATCTTCAAAGAATCCTTTAAAGTTTGTGATGCTATTATTCCCAATTTACAGATGAAGTCACTGTCTAAATGATCAAGGCAGAATTTGAGTTACAGTTTTCCTTACTCCAAGTCCAACAGTCAGTTAGAATATGCTACTTGCTCCCTATATGTACCTTTCTCATAGGCCAGAGGTGTTGATACATAGCTACATGTTGTTATCCAGATTTTAGGATCCTATATTCACTCTGGAAGATTCCCTAGAGGTCATTTGGTTCAACTTGCTCATTCTACAGATAAGAAAACTAAAATAAGGAATTTTAAGATATCCTTATTCTGATGTATTCATGTTTTTAGTAAAATAAATATTGCATTTTGTCAAAAGCTTTTTCTGCATTTATTTGATGTAATCATACGCTATTGCTAATTTTATCAATAATCAATAATTATAACTTTTGTGATAAGTTATTTTAGAATCTTTGCTAATATTTTATAAATTGTCACATCACTGTTCATAAAAGATGCTTAGAGTCATAGCTAATTAGCATCTAAGTCAGATTTGAACTCAGGTCTTCCTGACTCCTGGTGAGGTGCTCTATCCCATTGTAGCACCTAGCTGCTTTGGGGCATTACAAGAAGGGTAGCTGGCAGAGGTAGCAGACTTCACCATGTTATTAGCTCGCCAGTGAGTAAAACATATAGATTGAAGTATAACTCTCAAAGTGTTAGATTATGGGATTTTTTGCTTTATAGTTCAATTTCCTCTGCACCCATATAAGAATAGAATGCTTTTCTTTCCCTCTTTTAAGTATTCTTGATTTATGTAGCATAAACATACCTTTGTCATAGTATGACTTTAACAAACTTCTTTTGTTGCTGTTGTTTTGCAAAAAGTTTGTGTAATGTTGGAAGAATTGATTTTTTGAATATTTGATGAAATTTAATTATAATTCCATCTAGTCCTAAAGTTTTTTCTTTGAGAATTTATTTATGGTTTGTCCCTTTATTCCTTTGAAGTTGAATTTTTAAAGTTCTCTATTTCTTGTTTCATTAAATCAAATATTTTATATTTTTATAAATATTCATTTATTTAAACCATTAGTTTAATAACCATCTAAATTAAAATAGTTTTAAACAATATTCTTTATTTTTTCTTTATTTATTGCAAATTGTCCTTTTCTTCTTTTAGTTTTCTTTTTTCTTCTTTTTAATCAAATTGGCTAATAGTTCATTCTCTTAAAATGACTTCTAGTTTTACTTAGTAATTTAATTTCTTTGTTTTAATTTGTTACTATTTAAGGATTTCAATATTAATCTTTAATTGGGATTTGTAATGTTTTGGTTTTCTAGTATTTTTAGTTACATTCTCAATTCATTGATTCTTTTTTTCACTTACTGCCTGGAATACTGCAATACTGTCCCAGACAACCTTCTTGAATTTAGTTAGTTTCTCTGCCTTCTAATCTATCATGTTATAATATTGTTAGAGAAATTGTACTAGATTTCCTCCATAGGTTAAGAATGCTACAATTGGAGTAAAACACAGTATACTCTGGGAAGGCAGCCATTGACTAAACCCATTCAAGCCAGGACTAGAGAGAACTTCAAAACCTAAACAGAACATTGGATCCCTCTCCAAAGATTTTATGGGTTTTAAATTGATTCCATTCTTATATGGGTGCAGAGGAAATTGAACTATAAAGCAAAAAATCCCATAATCTAACACTTTGAGAGTTATACTTCAATCTATATGTTTTACTCACTGGCTAGCTAATAACATGGGGAAGTCTGCTACCTCTGCCAGCTCCCCTTCTTGTAATGCCCCAAAGCAGCTAGGTGCTACAGCGGGAGAGAGCACCTCACCAGGAGTCAGAAAAACCTGAGTTCAAATGTGACCTTAGATGCTAATTAACTATGACTCTATGCAACTCATTTAACCTGTTTGCCTCCATTTCCTTGTCTGTAAAAATAGGGATAATAATAACATACTTTTCAGTGTTACTGTCAGGATCAAATGAAGTAATGATTAATAATAACACTATTTGATCTTAGCTATTATTTTAATAGTGACAGGCCTCAAAAATATGAATAATGGCTACACTAAGGAACATGTGGCCCCACATTTCACTTAATTCTTAAGTTTACTGACACATAATTGGGCAATATAGCTTCTAATAATTGCTCTTATTTCATTTTCATTAATTATATATTCATCTTTTTAATTTTGATACTAATGACTTGGTTTTCTTCTCTCTTTTTGATTATACTAATCAATGATTTACTTAATTAATTTTTCTAAAACAAGCTACTAGCATGATTCACTAATTCAATGGTTTTCTTACATTCAATTTTATTAATCTCAACTTTATTTTTTAGGATTTCCAATTTGGTGTTTAATTGGGGATTTTAAATTCTTTTTCTAGTTTTTTTTTTTTTTTTTAATGGCATAACATTGTTGTAATGTTCTTCTAGGTTTTCTGGAGGTCTTGGGAGCAGCCTTCATTTCAGTGGAGAAGCAAAGGAGGAATGCCTGCCACCACGGTGGTGTGAGATAGAGTGAATGTTTCTGAGTCCAAGGGTTTGTACTTCAGCCTCCAGCCACAACAAAGGTGGATGATGGAATAGATATGTCTCTGGGTCCCACTCTGACTGAGTATGTCCCAGTTTATAGGCTCTATTAGAGTTAAATCCATTCATCATACTGAGTATAAGCAAATCATTATATCATTAGGGAACCATTATTTGTTGTAAGATTAAATTAATCATACTGAACTAGAGAACTATTAATCACCATGATAACCTAGATAACCATTATCTTATCAATTCCACTTAGTACCTTGTAAGAGAGTTCTGGCCCATAACATCTGCTTTCTTTTGTTTTAGAACATAGATGGTCATGCCTTCCCTGACTTCTCAGGGAGGTGAGAACCCCAAAAAGGAAGTGATCACATCCTTCCTGACTTCTCAGAAAAGGGGGTGAGAACACTAAAAAAGGAGGTGACCAAAGGGAAATGGGGAATCAAACCAGGTTTCTGAAGGGTCTCACTTGTAACAGGAATACATAAATCCATCAAAATGGGAGGTATTACATAACAAACAACATGAACCAACATGAGGAATTATACATGTCCTTAAGTCTTAGAAATAGTCCAAAACCAATCTATTGTCCTTTACTTCATGTGTCAAGGAATCCAATGATTCCTGCAGATTTTGAAGTTCTGTATCAGTGTTATCATGTCTCAGATTCCTGCTGGTTTTGAAGTTCCCCGTAACAGTCTTATTAACAATTTTTTATCTCAGGGAATGCAATGACTCCTGCTGGTTTTGAAGTTCTGTAATAGTCTCATTATCAGCCATGCTCTTTCAGTGTCAGATGTTTCTTAGGTCTTCTCCTTTGTTTCAATGTTTTTCTCTTTTTCTAGCTCTCTCCAGGTGCTTGTTGATACCCATCTGATTCCTTCTCCATCTGTAGAAATACAAGCAAACCCTTTCCCTAAAGCAGTTAAACTATCTAGTCCCTTCTATTTGCCACTTTCTGAATCTCTCCACATCATCTGGAGATTATGTTGAAGCTGCTTGCACTGGACACTGCTCTTCTGTTGGGTTAAAAAGCCTGTATTCTCCCCAATTGCTATCCCTTTCTGCCAATTGCTTTTTGACTGATTGATCATGTAATCCCTTTCTTCTATCAGATTGCTTCTCTGATGATTGATTATATCAGGATATTTAACTTTTAAAGACTTTCTGGGTGTAAACATGGCTGCCATCATGTCCCACCTGTTTTTTGTTTGAGGTCTTGGAGCTGGACCCCGCCTCTCATTTTCCTGGGTCAATCTATACTCTGAGGCCCAATGGAAGCCCTTGTGGCATTTTAGACATAGGTTTTGGGTCTTGTTCTCTCACCCTGTCCTCTCCCTCTATTTCTATGCCTACATTAAGCTTTCAGATACCTGACTTTACCACACTGAAAGCACTGACAAGTCTCTCTGGAAGTCCCTTGCCAAGCAAGACCCTGTCTTCCCATGTTCTGCATCATAGCCTGGGTATAAAAGGCGTTTGTGTTCACTGTGGCAGAGTGTCTTATGATCTCCTTTAAAGGAACATCCTTGTGTAGTCCAAGAATAATTCTTCTACAAACCTCATTAACATTTTCCTTAGCCAGTTGTCTTATCATAATCTCTGTAGCTGCATTTTGTCCAATAGTTCGTATGACAGCTGTTTGTAGATGTCCCACAAAATCAGCAATCATTTGGACCTTGCTCTATTTTTGTGAAGGCTTCCCCTCAATCTTGCTTTCCTGGGAGAGTGCCTCATGCTTTGATAGCAGCAGCAGCAATTCGCTCATATGCTATCAAAGGGTAATTAATTTATACTGAAGTGTCTGCATACTGACCTTTACTTGCTAGTTGGTCAAAGGTAATTCGTATATTAACTCCAGTTTGCCTATTTCATTGGGTTTGTATTCTATAAAGTTCATTATACTCTAAAAGCCACAAGTTTTGTCCAGGTTCTAAACATGTTCTTGCTATGGATTTCCAATCACTAAGAGTTAAAATTTCATAAGCCAAATTCTCTAATATCATTTTAACATAAGAAGATATAGACCCATAAAGAGTGCAACCCTTTTTCAAATCCTTAATTTTTTCCAGATCAAAAGGAGTGTATCTTCTCCTTTGTTGACCTCAAGAGTCAAATTCTTCAATCCCAGGGTATGCTTCTATTAAATCAGACATATCCTGTTCTTTTTTCACTTTGACTAGTGCCTTTTTTAATCTTGTCATAGGCTGCTTCATAGGTGGTTGCTAATTGTGTCACTGCCCCTCTCCCTCCTCCTTCTTCCTCCACCCCTGAAAGATTAATTGAGGGGAGAGGATCATGAGATGGGGAAATGCCCTAATGGCTCCTGCTGTAAAGCACCACACTCCTTAATTTCATCAGAATTGTACTTAACTCCATTCTTATCTGATTCTTCATTCTTTTCACCTAGTTTGTCAGTATCCTCACCCTCCTGCACTTTCTTCTTTTTTCTTATTCTAATACTTATATAATTCCTTAAAGCCAGTTGTATTGTTTTCTTTAGGAATCAAATTAGGACCATTATCATTGTAATATTCACATAGTTGCTCCCTACTAATTTCCACTCATCTGGATTTAATTATTTTTCCTTAGAGAACCAAGGAGGTGTGTATTTTGATATTTGGCAGAATTCAATGATCTGCATCCAAGTTACAATCAAACAAACCTTGGTTTTTATGAGTTTAAATAAGCTTTTAACACATTTTCCTTGAGGTGGAAAAGAAGGCTGTTTTCTAAACATTTGTCCCATTTCAGTTGAAACACTGATTTAGCCCTTAACAAAGTTTCCTTCTTGTCTATTTTTGTACTTACCTAATTTCTGGGTCATGGAGACTTCCACTAAACCCAGAATTGTGTCAGTCCCTGTTCAGGTGCCAAAATATAGTGTTCTTGTAGGTTTTCTGGAGGTCTCTGGACCAGCCTTCTTTTCAGTTGAGTAATCACCACAAGAATAGCCAGGTGTTAAAGTTCAAATTCTTTATTATCTCCTTCACAATCTGGTTTCCTTGTCTAGGGCCCTGGCCAGATTTCTGGAGAGCCTTTCAGACTGCCCTTGGTCTCAGTGGGGGAAGTGTAGGAGGCCAGCCACCACGATGGGGTGAGATGAAGTGAATGAATCTGGGTCTGCCCCTGGCTGAGTTTGTCCCAGCTTATATGTTCTACACTGAGTATAAACCAGTCATTATTATCACTAGAAAACCATTATTTGTTGTAAGATTAAATCAATCATACTGAACTTAGAGAACTATTAATCACCATGCTAAACTAGATAACCATTGTCTTATCAATTCCACTTAGTTAGCACTTTGTAAGAATCCTTGTTTCAAGTTCAGAGTTCTGGCCCATAACACACTGTTAATGTTCTGCTCTTTCAGAATTCATTGTTCTGCTCTTTTTCTATTCATGTAAATATTTAGAGTTACATTTTCCTCTGATTACTGGGTTTTTTTCTGATATATTGTTTTGATATGTTTTTTCATTATTATTATTCTCTTTAATAAAATCATTTATTGTTTCCATGATTTGTTCTTTAACCCATTTATTTTTTAAGATTACACTATCCTCCAATTAATTTTTGAAGTGTTTTTATGTTCCTTATTAAATATAAATTTTATTAACATTATGATCTGGAAAAGAATCTGCTTTTCTGCATTTAACTATACAGATTTTATGGGTAATATATTGTTTATTTTTTGTAACGGCATCATGTTCTACTGAGAAAAATAGTATATTTATTTCTATTCCTATTCAATTCTCTTCAGAGATCTATCATATATCTAGCTTATCTCAGATTCTAATTTTCTCTATGATTTCTTTTTTACTGATTTTTTGGCTAAATTTATCTGATTCTGAAAGAGGAAAGTTGTAGTTCCCCCACTATTATAGTTTTATTATTTCTATTTGTAATTCATTTAGATTTTCTTTTAAAAATTTAAATAATATAGCATTTGATGCATATGGGCTTATTATTGGTATATCATCATTATTTGTGGTACCTTTTTATCATTATATAGATTTCCAATTTATCTCTTTTAATTAAATTTATTTTAGCTTTAACTTTGTCTAAAATCATAATGACTGCCCCTTCTTTTTCTTTTGCACCAGATAAAGCAAAATAAATTCTACTCTAGCACTTTATTTTTACTATATTTTGTGGCTCTCATTTTTATAAATGTTTCTTGTAAACAACATACTACCAGATTTTGGGGTTTTAATCCATTCTGCTACCTATTACCATTTTATGGGTGACTTCATCCCATTCAAAGTTATACTTTATTCATATTCAAAGTTTTAATTTACTAGTGGTGCATTTTCTTCTATCCTATTCCTTATCACTATTTATCCTTTCCTCCTCCTCTTTTTACCCTATCCTTCTTCAAACCTTATCCTTACCCAAGCCTTCTTCTTTAACTGGCTTCTAATTACTGTATCATTAATTTATACTCTTTTAAAGAAATCCTCTCTTATCTTTTTCCTTTAAGTTCCCTACTCTATCCATCTTTCTAAAAAAATCTCTTACTTATTCTATGCCAATTGCTTTCCTATTTATTTGTAAGTTGAGAAGAATTTTATATCCTTCTTTATAGGATTTTATAACCTAGATAGGGAATGTATGTCCCTCTTTAACTCAGTTTTGATGAGAAAGTTCTAATACTACCAGTCCCTCACACCTTCTTACCTATACTGTAACATCTCATTAGAATGAGATAATTGTTCCATTTTTTACCTGTCCATGCTTCATTTTATTTTTTAGGATCATCCCATCATATTCAACCCCCAAACTTTCTATGTATGCTCTTTCAAGCTATTCAAGTAATAATAACATTAAAAGTTACAGATAGCATTATCCCATGTAAGACATAAACTTGTGCACCTCATTAAATCTTTTATAATTTGTCTTTTATATTTATCTTCTTATGCTTCTCTCAAATCTAATAAGTAAAAATTTTCAATCAGTTCTGGTCTTTTCTTCACAGGAACCTAAAAGTCCTTTAGTTCATTAAATACTCATTCTTTTTTCCATTCAGGATTACACACAACTTTTCTGAGTAAATTATTCTAGATTGCAAGCCCAGTTCTTTTACTTATTGGAATATAATGTTCTATGCTTTTTGGTTTTTTTTATGTAGAAGCTGCTAAATCTTGTGTTATCTTGACTGTAGCTCCATAGTATTTACATCCCCCACCCTCCTCACCCTCAGGTGCTTGTAGTATTGTCTCCTTGATCTGGGAGCTTTGAAATTTAACTATGATGTTCCTGTGAGTTTTCATCTTGGGATATCCCTCAAATAGCAATAAGTGGATTTTTTCCTATTTCTATTTTATTCTCTTGTTCTAAAACTTCAAGACAATTTTTCTTAATAATTTCTAGTGTCTAGATGCTTTAAAAAAAATCATAACTTTCATGTAGTCCAACAATTCTTATATTGCCTTTCCTCAATCTTTTCTCCAAGTCACTTGTTTTCTGATGAGATGTTTCACATTTTCTTCTATTTTAAATTTTTTTCAAGTTGTAATTTTTATTTCTTGATGTCTTATGAAGCTATTAGCTTCCCCTTAAAACAATTCTATTTTTTAAGGAATTATTTTCTTCTGTAAGTTTTTGGATCTCTTTTTCTAATGATTGACTTTCTTTTTATAATTTTCTTGAGTTTCTTAAATTATGTTAAATTTAACTCCCTAGTTCTTTCTCAACCTCTTTTATTTGGTTTTTAAAGTCCCTTTTAAGATCTTCTAAACATGCTTTTTGGGCTTGTGACTATTTTGCTTTTATCTTTAAACTAGAAGTAGCTGTTTTGACTTCCCTATGTTCTTCTGAGTTGGACTACAGATCTTCTCCATCACTAGAGTAGCTATGTATACTGGATTTTTTTTTCTTTAACTTATTCATATTTTTAGCAGTTTATTTGTTGTCTATTAATTTTGTGTTAGAGACAGGCTCTAGCCCCAAAGTATGAAGGATCATCAATATCTCAGGCTTCAGGTTTTTTTTGTGCTGTCATTACCTGTATTGTATCTAAATAATTATTGGGATTTATTATGCTCAATTATTAATCTTGGTATCAAACCAGTGCACAAAGAAGTTACTTGTATACCTCAAAGAAGAAGACATTGAAGCATTGTGCATACTGAAATTTGGCATAGATCCATCTTATTATTAAAAATTTCTTTGTTAATTGTAGTCAGTGTCTTTCCAAAAAAGAGGGCTAGGTTCAAATTCTTGCATTGGGAAATTCAACCTGCAAATTACTGTCTTCTCAATGCCTCTAAACAACTAAGGCTATAGCTGTCCCAGACTTAAAACTGTATTACAAAGCAACAATATTGAAAACTATTTGGTACTGGCAAACAAGTAGGGTAGTTGTTAAGTGGAATAGGTTAGATTCACAAGACATAATAATCAATGGACTTAGTAATCTAGTGTTTGATAAGCCCAAAGACTCCGGCTTTCTTGGATAAGAACTCACTATTTCACAAAAATTGCTGGGAAAATTAGAAAACAATATGGCAGAAACTAGGCATTGACCCACACCTAACACCCTATACCAAGATCAGTTTGAAACGTGTTCAGGATTTAGACGCAAAGCGTGATACCATAAGCAAATTAAGAAAACAAAGGATAGTTAACCTCTCAGATCTGTGGAGAAAGAAGGAATTTATGGCCAAAGAAGAACTAGGGAACATTATGAAATTCCAAATGGATAATTTTGATTATATTGAATTAAAAAGTTTTTGTACAAATAAAACTAATGCAGACAAGATTAGAAGGGAAGCAGAAAACTGGGGAAAAAATTTTACATCCAAGGTTTCTGATAAAGGCCTTATTTCTAAAATACATAGAGAATTGACGCAGATTCATAAGAATACAAGCCATTCTCCAATTCATAAATGGTCAAAGGATATGAACAATTTTCAGATGAAAAAAATTAAAATCATTTTTGGTTTTGTGAAAAAATGTTCAAAATCACTATTAATCAGAGAGATGCAAATTAAGATAACTCTCAGGTACCACTATATACCTTTCAATTGTATAAGATGACAGAAAAAGATAATGATGAATGTTGGAGGGAATGTGGGAAAACTGAGACACTAATATATTGTTGGTCAAGTTGTGAACTGATCCAATAATTCTGGATAGCAATTGGGAATTATGCCCAAAGGGCTACCAAATTGTTCATGCCCTTTGATCCATCAGTGTCTCAACTGGGTCTGTATCCAAAAGAGATCATAAAAAAGGGAAAATGTTCAAAAGTCTTTGTAGCAGCCCTTTTTGTAGTGACAAGGAACTGGAAACCGAGTGGATACTCATCACTTGGAGAATGGCTGAATAAGTTATGGTGTATGAATGTTATGGAGTATTATTATTCTATAAGAAATGATCATCAAGATGGTTTCAGAAAGGCCTGGAGAGACTTACATGAACTGATGCTAAGTGAAGTGAGTGGAACCAAGAGAACATTGTACACAGTAACAAGATTATATGATGATCAATTCTGATAGATATGGCTCTTTTCAATAGTGAGATAATTCAGGCTAGTTCCAGTAGACATGATGGAGAGAGCATAATAAATGTATAAATATGTATAGAAGAATTGCCTATGTTTAACATATATTGGATTACTTGCCATGGAGAGGACAAGGTGGCAGAAAGGTAGGGAGAAAAATTTGGAACACAAGGTTTTGCAAGGGTGAATGTTGAAAATTATCTTTGCATGTATTTTGAAAATAAAAAGCTATTATTAAAAAAAGAAAAGAAAAAGAAACTAAGGCTATCAGTTATACCAAATTGCTAATATGCTTCAGAGAATGGAATTTTGTGTACTAGAACTTCTCCATCCTGGCAAAACCCCAGGACAAGATCACTCTTCCCCCCCCTGCCCCAAAATAAGGTTCTTCCATAAAATGCTGTATTTAGAATGTTTATACTTTATTCTTCATTTTGCCCCAACTTGCTGTCATTTTAGGGTAAACTATCTAAAATTTAATAATTAAAATATTTTCTTCTACAGATACTATGGCACCCATCTACATATTTCCTTTGATTATGAATGAATTCAAATGGTTAATAAATTAACAAAGATATATTTTTGGTCATATGATACTGACACCCAAGCCCACAGAATATAAGACAACTTATAGAACAAATGAAATGTCTTACCTTACATTTTGAATCATCCAATGAAAACCTGTATGTGCTTAAATTGTCTTGCATTTTAGATATATCAGGAATAACTCACTTAGTATTTCCTTTGAGTTGAATGAATGAGTTCCAATGGGTAATAAATTAACAAAAAATATATTTTTGTATATATAATGATGCCCAATGAGTCCCAATAGTTAATAAATTAACATAAAATGCAATTTTTTTGTATACATAATGTTGACACCCAAGCCCACAGAATACTAGACAATCAATAGAACAAATGGAATATATCTTACCTTATATTTGGAATCAACAAATGAAAACCTGGCTGTGCTAAAACTACCTTTTATTTTTGTTAGATCAGGAATAACCTTTTTTGAGCTTGTCCAACCTAAAAAAGAAAAAAATGTTGGTTTTTGAGCTAAGAAGTTAAGAAATTAGCACGGACATTTTCTTTCTCACTAACCAAAGACTTTTCTGTTAGAAAAAAATGCTGAATGTAAAGTGAGCTAATTTTTCAGTGACTGATATTATTTGCCTAAAATCAAGAACAAAATAGAAAATAAGTCTGAACAAGTCAAATATATGTGGGAAACTATTTAGTTTCATTAGTTTATATTGCCTGTTATTGCTTATTAAGAGAAAAGAATACTTATGTGATTAAAAAAAAGATTATGTTGAATGAATGCTATGGTTTGCATGTTCTAGCAACTGAAATTGATTATTTACTAATATTTAGTATCATTTTTGAAAGAGGAGGCACAGGTAAGAACAAAAGCACTTTTTCCAGAAGTGACTATATTTTGATAGTATTAGAAAATGACTATAGAGATAATTTCCTGGACAATGAAGGTCTATTAGTTTGTTTAGAGACCTAAGATACAGTACAGTAAGAAAACATTTATGCCACAGTTCTCTTTTATTGTCCTGACTCAGTTTCCCTAATTATCCTGACTCAGTTTCCCTAAATTGTCCTGCTTTGTTTTCCCTAATTGTTCTGCCTCAGTTTATAATTGTTCTGCTCAATCCTGCAAAACCATCCCTCTCTCTTAATCAGAATATTTGATAAGGATAAAAGATCTTATATTTTGGAATATCAGAATGCCTCTCCCCATCCCAAGCTATTAGAATATCAGATATTGTCTTATCAAGATGCTTCTCCCCATCTCTGGGGTGCCTCCCCACATCTCCCATAGCTCACCCCTCACCCCACCTTTTCAGAGTCCTGTTCCCACTCTCAGCACCCTGACTCTGCCCCTACCTTGATCTATCTCCTGTGTCTGAGCCACATGTATATATGTCATTGAGAACTCAGATTGTTTGCTGGATTCTTGGAGAGAGGATAGTCTCATTCAGCCCTGGGACCAAACAATGGATCCATTTGGTCCCAGGAAATCTCTCCCTTTCAAAAAAAAATTATTAAATACTCTCTAATCTCTATCTTGGCTCAGTTTCTCCAGCATTACAATTATTTTTCTGTATGAAAATGTTCTCTTCCAGACCTTTTTGGAAGGTTCAGTTTGAACTTGAAATAGGTTCAGTTTTAGGATTTCATACTAAAATCTCTAGTTTCCTTCTTACATTAAATACTGGATCTTCAATTTGGCAAAGAAAGAAAAATATATATGCCCCAAACAATAAATAATCAAAATAATCCCCTTTCCTCTTTTGTGAGCTTCTAACTTGCAGTTCTCTAAGCCTATCAATGTGCTGGAATTGAGATCCCCACCTCTAAGACAGAAGTCCCAAAATAAGTAATTGATTCTAAAATTATAATTTCATTGAAATATAAATCATTGTTGTAAAACTTTCTTTTTAGTAAGACCACAAAACAGAAGGGGAAAAACATTTGTTGAAATAGTTAAAATTTTCCTTCTAGAACAAATTTCAAGAGTATTAATTCAATTGATTCACTGTTCCTTAATGGATAAAGAAAATATGGTATTATCTAGATATGCAGCCAAACAATAACCTAAACATAAGGAATAAATTTCACAATTTGACTTTATAAGAAAATAAATTCTATTTCTCACATAGAAGAGTTGTTAGAACTACTGAAATCTGATTCTGGCCTCAAGTTAGAACATAAGAATGCAGTAAAAATAACAATAACAACAACAACAATAATAATATACATAGATGTACAGAGTTACAAACCTTGGAATTCCTATACTCAAAATTCCCTTGTTTAGAACAGACAGGAAAACCAAGTTCTTGAGCAGTTAAGTAAAGTTCCACAAGATCACACAGTTACTTACATAGTGAAGCTAGTATCCAAATCCAAGTCAGGAGGTAAGGGGATAGGGGTTGGGATGGGGATGGTGATGAAGTGGGGGAATTTTGTTCCTTCACTCTGCTGCACACAAGGTCTTGAAAACTCAGATCTATCTTCCCAAGTCTTAGCTTCCTCTTCTCTCCAATCCTAGGGCTGGAGAGTAGAGAGTAAAAAATCGCCTCCCAAAGCCCAAATTTATAGAGGGCAGAAATTGGGCTTCAATTTACTCCACTTTTCATCTGCAACTCTGGTTTTTATTTCCAAACTGGTTAACTCTGGTATCTCCCCCGACTCTTACTTTCTTGCTTACTTTTGTGTATTGCCTTCCCCTATTGGCTATAAAGTCCTTAATACAAGTTTATTGAATTGAATTTAAACCCTATTCGCTGAAGCTGAAACCCAGCAAAATTACCAGTAGAAAATGGAGCACTGAATCACATCCTTTTCTCTATAAAGGAAGGTTTGGAGAAGAATTTAGTACTCCACCCTTTAGCTCTCAGGCCTGAGGGGAGAAGAAAGTGAGAGAGGTGAAAAAGGTAGTTGTCTGCATTATGATGAGATTAGAAATAATCTGTTTATCCTGGGAGGGGCATTTTGCTGTAAGGAGTTGAAACCAAACTGAGTGGCATATGCAAAGTGGAATATGAGTTCAGGCACCAGGCAGGAAGGAGAAAAGCATGCTTAGGAAATGGAAAGTCCAGTGTATTTTGACCTTAGAGATAAATTAAAAATAGCAATAGTAGATAAGAATGGAAAAGTAGATTACAGCCAAAACAGAAATTAACTGAGTGAAAAACATCTATAATAACAACAACCTTTAAGTGCTATGTGCCAGGCATTATTTTTTGTTTGTTTTATAAAGCTTTTTATTTTCAAAACATATGCAGCATAATTTGACAACAATGACTTCTGTGTTTCCGATTTTCTCCTCCTTCCCCCCATCCTCTCTCTTAGATGGCAAGCAATTCAATATATATTAAACATGTTAAAATATATGTTAAATCCAACATATATAAACATATTTATACAATTCCATTGCTGCACAAGAGAAATCAGATCAAAAAAAAAAGAAAGTAAATAAGTAAGAAAACAAAATGTAACAAAAAGAGTGAGAATGTTATGTTGTGATTCACACTCAGTTTCCACAGTTCTCTCTCTTGGTGTAGATGGCTTCTTCATCACAAGATCATTGGAACTGGCATCAATCATCTCATTGTTGGAAAGGTCAGATTAATCAGAATTGATAGTTGTATTGTAATGCCAGAGAAACTGAGGCAAGATAGATTAGAGAATGTTTAGTGATTTATATAAAAGGGAGAGAGATTTACTGGGACTAAGTGGATGCATGATTTGGTCCCAGGGCTGGATAAGACTACAGTCTCCAAGAATCCAGCAGCAAATGTTGAATACAAGATTCTTTTATAGGGTAACAAGATAGATGACATCAAGTGGGGGAGGTACCTGGATGGGGATGACCCAATGGGGAGAGGCACGTAGGATGACATAATGGATGGAGACACCTAGGATGACATACTGGAAGGAGGTACAGGAGAGGCTCCTGATATTCTAATGATGTCTAAAATGAAGACGTTTATCCCATCAAACATTAAGAGGGAATGATTGTAGCCTGAGGTCTAAGATATAAAACCTTTATTCAATCAAACATTCTAATGATTAAGAGGGACTGGTTATAGCCTGAGGTAGAGTAACTGAAGTAGGACAATTAGGGAAACTGGGTCAGGACATTAAAAGGGAACTGTGGCACAACATTATAATACTGATGTTGTCTGGTACAATAATCTCCTATTTCTGCTCATTTCACTTAGCATCAGGCCTCTCTAAAATCATCCTACTGATCATTTCTTACAGAACAATAATATTTCATTATATTCATATACCATAAATTATTCAGCCATTCTCCAATTGATGGACATCCACCCAGTTTCCAGTTTCTTGCCATTACAAAAAGGGCTGCCACAGACATTTTTGCACATGTGGGTCCCTTTCCTTCCTTTAAGGATATCTTTAGGCTATAAGCCCAATAGAAATACTGCTGGGTCAAAGGATATGCATAGTTTGATAATTTTTTGAGCATAGTTCCAAATTGCTCTCCAGAATGATTGGATGCGTTCACAGTTCCACCAACAGTGTCCCAGTTTTCCCACATCCCCTCCAACATTCATCCTTGTCTTTTCCTATCATTTTAGCCAATCTAAGAGGTGTGGAGGGGTCTCTCAGAGTTGTCTTAATTTGCATTTCTCTGATTAATAGTGATTTAGACATGTGCCAGGCACTGTGACAAGCACTGCCTTTTACAAATCTAAAAAAAAAGTCTCTTACCTCAAGGAACTAACATTTTAAATAGTAATCAACATAGTGCTTATAGAAGGTGTTTTGGACTGGGTAAGGGAGACATTGTATGGAGATAATGGACAAGTTAATGGACTCATTCTTTTCAGAATCAGTGGTAGAATTGATTATATTATTTATTGTTTTAAAAGTAAGAGATGAAAAAGGAATAGGGGAAGAATACATATGAAGGGAAAGGGCTTGTCAGGAAGATAACTAGAGAAAAGAATGGTCTTGAGCCTTGGGTCAGCAATCTACAACCTATGTGAGTTAAAATACCATGTGAGCACTTACCAAATTGGAGAATATGGCTTCAGAGTTTGAAGTCCCTTAAATTCCAAGGCACTTAGAAGATATAGTTTCTGGAAGTCTGATTGTGATTGAAGAGAATACAAAATCTGAATTTCAATTTTGTTTAAAAGTTTTAAGAGGCTAGTGATAGATCTTGAACAATCAAAGACATATTCAAAGTTTTGATAGTGTCTTGGGTTTCCAGCCAAATCTATAACACATTTCTAATTGGTAGAACGATTGTTTCTTGCCTCTGTGAGGAGCAGAGTTGATTTGAGAGCTTGGGACAGGAGAGATATCCTTCATTTTTCTTTGAGAAAAGACACATGGTTCTATCCTCTGTCCAGAACTAACTCCACACACATGGAAAGAGATGGTGTGACTTTGAAAATATAGACATGTAGGAGAAACTAATTCCTCAATATAGCCCTGATTTCCAATTTGCTCCCAGACGGATTTTGTCTTTTGGCTGAGATTTCAAAAAAAAAAAAAAGTACAAGTGACACACTTTTAAGTTTAAACAGCATTACCGACATTTCCTCTATTACATTCCTATGCCTAGACATTCAATAGAATAATAAATAAAACTTCCATTTTTGGAGATGTAAATATTCACTTCATAAATTTAATAAGTGAATTTCCCAAACAGGTTAAAGCTGGCTTCAACTCAAGAGTCAAATATAGTTTTGAAGTTCTGAGCCTGAGTGATAAGTGAATTCAACAAAACTCTGAATTAATTTTCTCCTAGAAATATTTTCTCCCTTATGTCTGTTGACAGTACCACTAGCCTTCCAGGCTTGCAATCACAATAATGATTCTTCATTTTTTACTCTTCCTTACTCCACATTTCTTATCAATTGTTGACTTTTGCTATTTCTACTTTTACAACATCTCCCACTCACACAGTCACCACCTCTTGCTCAGATTATTACTGCAGGCTTCTTTTTTTTTTTATTTAATAGCCTTTTATTTACAGGATATATATATATATATATATATATATATATATATATATATATATATATATATGTAACTTTACAGCATTAACAATTGCCAAACCTCTTGTTCCAATTTTTCACCTCTTACCCCCCCACCCTCCCTAAATGGCAGGATGACAGTAGATGTTAAATATATTAAAATATAACTTAGATACACAATAAGTATACATGACCAAAACATTATTTTGCTGTACAAAAAGAATCAGACTCTGAATTATTGTACAATTAGCTTGTGAAGGAAATCAAAGATGCAGGTGTGCATAAATATAGGTATTAGAATTCAATGTAATGGTTTTAGTCATCTCCCAGAGTTCTTTTCTGGGTATAGCTAGTTCAGTTCATTACTGCTCCATTAGAAATGATTTGGTTGATCTCGTTGCTGAGGATGGCCTGATCCATCAGAACTGGTCATCATCTAGTATTGTTGTTGAAGTATATAATGATCTCCTGCTCCTGCTCATTTCACTCAGCATCAGTTCGTGTAAGTCTCTCCAGGCCTTTCTGAAATCATCCTGTTGGTCATTTCTTACAGAACAGTAATATTCCATAATTTTCATATACCACAATTTATTCAGCCATTCTCCAACTGATGGACATCCATTCAGTTTCCAGTTTCTAGCCACTACAAAAGGGCTGCCACAAACATTCGTGCACATACAGGTCCCTTTCCCTTCTTTATAATCTCTTTGGGATATAATCCCAGTAGTAACACTGCTGGATCAAAGGGTATGCACAGTTTGATAACTTTTTGAGCATAGTTCCAAACTACTCTCCAAAATGGTTAGACCCGTTCACAACTCCACCAACAATGCATCAATGTCCCAGTTTTCCCGCATCCCCTCCAACAATCATCATTATTTTTTCCTGTCATCTTAGCCAATCTGACAGGTGTGTAGTGGTATCTTAGAGTTGTCTTAATTTGCATTTCTCTGATTAATAATGACTTGGAGCATCTTTTCATATGACTAGAAATAGTTTCAATTTCTTCATCTGAGAATTGTCTGTTCATATCCTTTGACCATTTTTCAATTGGAGAATGGCTTGATTTTTTATAAATTAGAGTTAATTCTCTATATATTTTGGAAATGAGGCCTTTATCAGAACCTTTGTATTGCTTCCCTTCTAATCTTGTCTGCATTAGTTTTGTTTGTACAAAAACTTTTCAGTTTGGTATAATCGAAATTTTCTATACTGCAGGCTTCTAATGAATATTTCTGTCCCACACTAATCTATTCTCCACACTGTTGCCCTATTGATTTTCCATAAAAGTTGTCCATCAGTTTTCAATATGTACCTGAATCATCTCTTTTTCCTATTATCTATTTTCTAGATGAACATACACTTGTCTAAATACTAGTTATCTTTTTTTTGTTGTTATTATTCAGTCATTATGACTTGTGACCTCATGTTTTGGAGGGTTTTCTTGACAAAAGAAAAAAACTGGGTGGTTTTCCATTTCCTTTTCTAGCTCATTTTACAGATGAGGAACTGAAACAAACAGGTTAAGTAAGTGACTTGCCCACAGTCATACATCTGATAAGAATCTGAAGGTAAATTTGAAATCATGATGATGAGCCTTCCTGATTTCAAGCTCAGTGCTCTACCAAATGAGATACCTACTTTCCCCACTCATCCTTTAGTCAATCAATCAATTAATAAACATTTATTTTATCTTCTGGATAATGGATGATGGTCTTGTGTTGTTCTGGTCACTAATGGAGTGAAGCATGGATATGGTCTCATTCTCTGGTTTATTAACATAATGTTTTCAAAAATGTTGTTAAACACCTTCAATAAGGATGAAAACAGCATCAAGGACAAGTATTGTGTTGATGGTAAATTATGTTAAAAAAGCTACAAGCCAAGACAAAACTGAAGAGGAAGAGTTAATGAGTGACTTTTTGTTTGCAGATGATTGTATACTCAATGCAGCCTCTGAAGCTAATATGCAACAAAGTATGACTTGATTCTGTGTTACTTGTGCTAATTTTGTCCTAACAATTAACATCAAGAAAACAGAGGTTGTCTACTGGCTAGTACCATAACATATATATATATATATATATATATATATATATATATATAAGCTATTAGTTATGGCAAAGAGAGAATTTTTGAATACAGTGGATAAATGTACTAATCTTGGCAGTATACTTTTCAGAGATGTGAACATATATGAGGAGGTTAACATACATATTGCCAGAGATAGCTCAGATTTGGAAGTCTCTGAAGGAAAGTGGGAGGAAAAAAGAAGTATTATATTACCTACCAAACTATAGGTCTACAGAGATGTTGTACTGACCTCTTTGTCATATGTCTGTGAAACTTGGACAGTTTACCAATGTCATGTCCTTTGAATTGCCTTAGGAAGATTATGAAGACCACCTGGAAGAATAGGTACCAGATGCTAAGGTCCTTTCTCAAGCTTCACTGCCAAATATTCAAATTCTGCAGCAGAGAGGGCAATTCTGTTGGGCTGGCCATTGCTTGAATGCTAAAGATGCATCTACTTAAAAGACTATTTTTATGGAGAATAGAAGGCAAACACTCATATAAAGGGCAGAAGTGATACAAGGACACTCTTAAGGTCTCTCTGAAGAACTCTGGAATGAATTGGGGGACATGACACATGCTGGCACAGGACTTCCTAGCATGGCATGCCTACATTAAAGAAGGAACTGAGCTCTATGAGAAAAGCAGAATTATAGTAACTCAAAAGAAATGTGAGATATGCAGAATTACAGACATCTCCATTCTAAATGTTCATATGGATAATTTGCGCCTGACCTGACCTCCTATTGATCTGATCAGTCACTGTCAGGCATATTATACCTTGACTCCAACATGGTAATGTCATTTTGGTCCAATAACCAAAAGTTCATTAAGTCATTATGAGTAGTGTCTTGGACAAAAAAAAGTAAAAGTTAATTCCGGCCTTCCAGGAACTCCTAATCTAATGGGGAAAGACAACACATAAAAAGAAGCTGATAAGAGGATAGAAGGGGAAGAGTATCTGACAGGAGAGTAAGAAAAACCTGGAGCTGGTTTGGAAATAATGAGATGAAAGCTCTGGGTCCCTTCTTTAAATAGAGAATATAATGGCAGCTCTCCGAAGTCCACCTCTACCCTCTTTCATCCATTAATCCTACAAACCCATAAAGCCCTCTTTTTATATTGAAATGCTTTTTGCTTCTTACCAACACTTACCACTTACTCTCTAATCTTTACATTGAATCAAACATGGCCTGACTTGAGATGCTGACAATTGCCTTCTAATTGTATTCTCAGGCTTCATTCTTTTCCTCATATCAATATATAACTCCTCATAGCTGCCAAAATGATTTTTTTTAGAGGTTTGACTATGTCACCTATTTGTTGAATAAACTCCAATCTCTTTAAGGATCTCTAGCACAAAACATAAACTTTTATTTGGCATTTCAAAGTCTCTATAACTTCATCCTTTACTATCTTTTAGGGGTTTTGTTTGTTTGTTTTTTAATGTAATACACCCCTCCATGCACTCTATGGGCCATTTATGCTGATTTACTTGAATTTTCTCACACATTACGATGCTTTCTCTCTCCATATTCTTATACTGCTTGTTTTTGATATTGGCAATTCTTGCCTTCCTCACCTTTAACTCTTAGAATCTCTGTATTTCTTAAAGAATTAGTCCAATAGGTACCACATTTTTCAGGAGGCCTTCCCCTTTATGGCTATTTTTTATCTATTTTGTGTTTATCCTTTATGTAATAATTTATGTATATGTTTTATTCCCAAATGGAATGTACGTGCTTGAAGCCATAAAATGTTTCTTCTTTTTCTTTTTATCCTCAGCAGTCAGGCAAAGTTCCTGGCATATAGTAAGAACTTTATAAAGGCATCATTGTTCATTCATTTTTAGTTGTCTTTAACTCTTTATGAATCCATTTTGAGTTTTCTTGACAAAGATACTGAAGCGGTTTGCCATTTCCTTTTCCAGCTTATTTTACAATTGAGGAAATAGAGGCAAACGGGGTTAAGTGACTTGTCCAAGTAACACACCAAGTAAATGTCTAAGGCCAGATTTAATTCAGGAAGATGAGTCTTCCTGACTCTAGACCTAACACTTCTTCTAAGGCACCATCTAACTGCCTTCACAAATGCTTATTGATTGATTACTTCTGATATTATACTAAATTGTATTGTTTCTTTTTGTCATTTCGCAAGTTTATGTCTTATCGCTGCAATTAAATAGCAAGCTTCCTGAATTTTGGATTGTCTTTGTATCTTCCATTGAGCCCACTATAGAGTCAAAAATGTAGTATGTATATTGTATTTCAATTTGATAGTCTTCCTTCCTCATCCCCTAACAACTTGGGTCAAACATTTATTCCAGAGTAATAGCAATGATACTATTTTATGAATGTTTTTCCAGTTTATCTGTGATATCAAAGGAAAATCGAGTAACTTTTCCAAATCTCAGTTTCCCTGGCAGTCATTATTAATTTAATGAGTTCTTATAAGTCAACAATCATTTACTGATATTCTATGTATGAATGATTTGACTTATAAACATTCTCAAATGAGATAGTGGAATTAGATATGATACCTTAAAATTCTAAAATTCAGAATGGCTCAATTGTATTAAATTTACCTTATTTTTGTGCATTTTTTCTTTCCTAATTAGAAATGTTTGCTTACAAGATTAAAAAAAAAAAATCTTTCAAAGATTTTTGGAGCTATATCTTAAGTCCATTGATTAGTGATCTGTATCTCTAAAGTCAAAGTCAATTGACAGTTGGTAGAAATCTGTATGTACGTGGCCTGAATTATGATTTACATACATTTTAGTGGCTTCATAGTCCTTTTTGATTAATAGACTATGAGTTTACTTAAGAGTTAATTAGCTTTGGATCTCTTTCCTCTATTATTGTACATTTTAATTTCCTATTTTGACATCTGGCCATTACCACAGCTGAATATACTTAATCTTCCCCAAGATCTAATCTCTGATGGTTGTTGTTGTTCTCTGGTAAATACAGTTTACAGTAATTACACTGCCATCAACTATTGCCTTGATGACAGATTTTAATCCACCACAGGAATATAAAACTTATTATAATCTTGTTCTCCTGACAAGGATGTAACACTCTTATCCTATTAATTTTAGGATGGGACAGTTTCTGATTTTGTTAATATTTTCAGTCTATTTCAAGGTTTGTCAACCAATCACTCAGTTAACAGAATAAGGTTAGAAGTTGAAGCTACATCAGAAAAGAATATGGAAAAAACAGTGAAAAGCCCCCTTAATTATAAAAAAAAATATTTTAAAATTTGAATTATCATGATTGCAAACCCCAGAAGCTGATAAAAAGGAAAATACAGAAGAAGAGGTTAATTCCACATAAGGAATATATAAAAGAAAACAACCCAATAAGTAAAGTTATCTAAAACCAAAATGGCGTTTTTTTTAGAAAAATTGTCAATTCTTCCTTGTTGGAAGTCTTCAAGTAAAGTTATAATGCTGGAGAAACTGAGCAAGATAGAAATTAGAGAATAATTTAACAATTTATTTAATGGAGAGATATACTGGGACCAAATGGATCCATGTTTGGTCCCAGAGCTGAATGAGACTATTGTCTCAAAGAATCCAGCAATGAATGTCAGATACAAGAATCTTTTATAGGGTAACAAGAACAATGACATAATGGGGGAGGTACCTGGATGGGGATGACATAATGCGGGGAGAGGCACCTAGGATGACATAATGGGAGGTACTAGAGAGGTTCCTGATATTCCAATGATGCCTAAAATGGATAAAGACCTTTATCCTATCAAACATTAAGAGGGAATAATTATAGCTTGAGGTCTAAGATACAAGAAAGTTATCCTATCAAACATTAAGAGGGAATGGTTATAACCTGAGGCAGAGTAACTGAATAGGACAATTGGGAAACTGGGTCAGAATGTTAAAAGAGAACTGTGGCACAACAAAGTTAGATGACCATTCATAAGGGATATATTGGGATACTGTAGACAAAATACGTGATTTGGGGAGGAGATGGCTAAATGATATAGTTCTATGTAAACTTTGTAAATGTGCTGCTTCTTATCATCATGATGAAAACAAAGTGCTACATCAATTCCATTCTACCACTATTTTTCATAATGGTAATAATAGGCAACATACAAGCAGTATTGGTTTTGAAGGTTCAAACTATTTGTATCAGAAGATAAATTCCATTTAGAATCTCCTCTAATGTCTTTTTTCCAATTTCCCCTGATGTTTAAGTAACCTTTGGGTTCTTGTAGGCTATGGAAACTCTTGTCAAATCAGGTTTTGAATATATGACAGACTGTATAACTATGATCCAAGGACCAGTCTCATTTAAGTTAGAAAGGTTAATATTAAGGTTGTTGGTCAGTCAAAAAATATTTAAGTGCCTACTATGTGCCAACACATGCAACAAAAGGTAAGACATATTCTGCCCTCAAGGACCCTAATGGAGGAAACAATACTCCAACAACTATGATCAAATAAGCCATTTACAGGATAAACTGGAAATCACCACAGAGAGAAGGCATTAGAATTAAGGTTGACTGTAGGGTGAACTTTTTTTTAACCAGAGGAACTCTTGACAACCTACTAGGATGAATTACTAAGTAGTTTTGCTATTGTTGCTAATGGTTCTTGTAGTTCATCTTGTCTTCTCTAAAAGGACCATGACATCATGGAAGTGATATCACTGATGTAATAAGGACTCTGTGATCCCCTGATCTTTGTGGAGGGGAAGGCTGGGTTAGAAAACCCTAAATCTCCTGACAACCCCTCTCCACCCTTTCACTTGGCCTCAGGGAAACTCCCCAAATAATCCCCACAGGCTTTCACCTGGCCTGGAGGAAACTCCCCAAATAATCCCCACTTTCAATTCATTTGGAGATCCTGGCCTGAGGAATAATCTCCACCCATTATTGACCTAGAAATTACTCCCTCAATTCATTTAAAGATCAGGCTAGGGATGAGCCTATCCTCAGGCCATAGAAAGCTAAATAAAATTGAATCCTGTAATCCCAATCTTTGCTGCTAATCAGGAGCCCACTGAGAGAAAGAGCTGCTAAGAGTCAATAAATCCTTTTTTGCCAAAACCTAATTTGGACTGAATTCTTTCACAAAACCTGTGATACTGACCTGGGGACCCTCAAACACTGTTGGGGTGTCTCACCCCTTAACACCATGACATGCAAGTGAATTGGATTGAAGTGTTATGCCACAGTTCCCTTTTGATGTCCTGACCTAGTTTCCCCATTGTTCTATTTAGTTACTCTGCCTCAGGTTATAACATTTCCCTCTTAATGTTTGATGAGATAAATTGAGATAAACACAGTTGCTCTGCCCCAGAACTCCAGATTATAATCATTCCCTCTTAAATTGTTGATGAGATAAAGGTTTTATATCTTTAGGTTATAGACATTCCTTCTTAATGTTTGACAGGATAAAGGTTTACCCATTTTAGATGTCATTAGACTATCAGTAACCTCCCACCATTGTGTCATCCTAGGGGCCACCCCCCCATTAGGTTATCCCCATCCAGGTACCTCCCCCACTATGTCATTGTTCTTGTTATCCTATAAAAAAGCTTGCCCTCTTATACTTAAGGGCTGGACTCTTTGAGATGATAGTCTTGTCCAGCCCTGGGACCAAAGATGGATCCATTGGTCTCAGTATCTCTCTCCATTTAATAAACTATTGAATTGGTCTCTAATCTCTGACTTGCTGAGCTTCTCCTGCATTACATTTTACAGCAAGATATTTATAGGATAACAACAACAATGACATAATGGGGAAGGTACCTGGATGGGGATAACTTAATGGGGGGGAGGTACCTAGGATGACACAATGGAGGGAGGTACTGGAGAGGCTCCTGATATTCTAATGATGTCTAAAATGGATAGAACTTTATCCTGTCAAACATTAAGAAGGAATGATTATAGCCTAAAGATATAAAACCTTTATCTCATCAAACATTAAGAGGGAAAGATTATAACCTGAGGCAGAATAACTAAATAGGACAATTGAAGAAACTGGGTCAGGACATTGTAAGGAAACTGTGGCATAACAATATAAGGTATATTTCTACAAAAGTTCTATGCAGGTATGTCATTGTAGTCTAGAAGTCACTCTGTATTTCCAAAAAGATGCTAATGGAGTCCAAAGTCTGTAAGGTTCTATTAAGCTGGAAAGATTTTGAGTATGCATGCTCACAGCAAGGCAATTTGACTTCTCATCCCTATGATATATATATTTGCCTAGTCAATTCCCATAAGGTCTCCCTTTCTCCTGTC
Organism: Sarcophilus harrisii; assembly: GCF_902635505.1. Taxonomy (NCBI): domain Eukaryota; kingdom Metazoa; phylum Chordata; class Mammalia; order Dasyuromorphia; family Dasyuridae; genus Sarcophilus; species Sarcophilus harrisii. Next base: position 72,157,246 of record NC_045426.1, read on the forward strand.
TAAATGATTTGTTCCAAATTCCTTAAATTTCCCTAAAATGCTAATTTCTCTAACCTCTTTTCTATTGTGGAGTCTTCTTGGACTTTTCAGATGTATTCTTTTTAAACTGGTGGCTTCTCTTTTGGCTACTAGTAAGCTGTGCTATTTAGCAATGAAATTCTGAAATGTAATTGATGTAAGGAACTCTGAAACTATCTCTCTCTGACTTTGGGAGTGAACCATGAGGTAAAGCACTTGAGAACTCCTTGGAGAGGAGAAACTCCTTGAACTCTCCCCTGAGAAAGACTGGCTCTAGGGAATCAACATAAAGTGGTTTCATGCTGTTTATCTTGGTGGGACTAGTTGAGTCCAGGATCACTCCTACTTAGCCTGAGCTGGAAATCTAGATTTCAGTGGACCTCTATTGAGTTGGAGATTAGTCTAGGAACACTCATTCAATTGGAAAATTTCTATTCAATTTGCAAAGATTTCTGTCTGATTTCAATTCAAAATGCACCCAGCCCCTAGCTAAGGTTTCAAATTATAGAAAGAGGCAACTTGGGGTACTTCCTTGCAGAGGGGCAAAAGCAGAAATTTTGCCAAGGAACTTATCTCTCTCTCTCCTTGACATAGCTACCTTTGAGGACCCCCTGCCAGCTGAGAAAACATTCTCTTTTCAGTGTTAACCCCTCTTTATCTCTCTCACCTATTTCCCTAATAGGACCACCTCTTTACCTCTCTGTTGGATTTCTCTGCTAGGATCTTTATCTCTCTCTCTGCCAGGACTCCTCTGCTAGGCTTTTATTTTTCTGTTGGGGCCTTGTCATGAAGGAAGTCAGTCTTCCTAGCAAAGGCCGACTTCTTAGTGCCAATAAACTTCTTTTTGCCAGTCTAACTTTTCGGGTTCATAAATTCTTTTATGAAGGACCTGCACTGAACAGAAGGGGTTCCCACAACTCTCTACCCTGTGCCAAATCTCATTATAATGATTATTTCTCTTGGAATTTTAAGCTTTAGATTTTTCTGCCATTAGTTATCTGTGGACCTTATCAATCAATATTTTGATATTGATTTTCAAAACTTTGGGTCAAATTGTTTGTATTAATTTCAGTCCTGTGGTCTTTAGGATTTATAATCATTTTTTCCCTCCTAGATGAGGTCCAGAGTTACTAGGTGGGGTTGGCAGAGAGAGCCTCAAGTAATGATAAAATTACCCCTTGAGGCAAACAGGGAAGAGGACTAATGGAGATCAATTTAATCTTAAAGTCCTACCTTCTATGAAGGCATGGTTGACCCTACCTTTTTATATCCAGTTAGAAATCCAAGTTATGTCAAACTTCTAGAGTTAAATTTCCCTAATAAATAGGTCTACAGCCCAAGCCATCTTTGTTGAATCCCTTTGGATTAAGCCCACCATGATAGAGTTCTGATTCATGGTATCTTTCTCCTCATTCCTCCCCTATGTCTCATGATGTCTTTCTCTTTCTTATAACTAACTCATTTCTTTAGGATGCTAACCTTCTCTATTGATTTATCTTGTCAGTTAAGGGCATATTTCTACCTCATGGAATGTATATCTTTTCTCTGGTTTAATTATGAGGTCCACTAGAGAATTTGTCTTTTCTGTTGTTAACTGTTAAAATCACTTTCCTGTCTAATCATATGCTCTCCCAACTCTTTTATATTTACTAGTCCTGGTGCTTATTTTATCTCTTCATTTTGTCTGTAGCCTCTTTTCCTAAATAAACCTATCTTTTGCCAAAGAAAATGGCCATTGTTAATTCTTCACATGACTGAACCCCAACATTTGGTGGCTATATCAATCTCATCATTTGGTACGAACTGCAAATACATCATTTGGCTAGGAATTGCTACCCTAGACACATTTTATGCAAGTGGTCTTGAAGATCAGTTATTTCAAGTTGTATAAAATCCATGGATTCTTTCAAATTTTTTACCTTTCCTTTTATCAAATTATCTTTCACTTTATGATTTAGAAATATTTCATTCTCTTTTTCTGAGCCTCTTAATTTGGAGAGATTTTCATCATGTGTTTTATTGTTTATTCTGTTGTTAATCTTTGAAAGCTTTTATTTTCAATTTAGTTTTTTAAAAGATTTTATATATTTTTGAATGATTCTGGAATTTATTGTCAATTCACAATCTCTCAGCTATACTTAGAATTAACATTTTTTGCTTTTTCATAAGAATCTTTTGGTTTGCTTTTCTTTAATTATATGTATTTCATTGTAACCTTTTTGGAAGTTCTTGTCCCTTATTCTATTTTTATTAATTCCTATGCTGCTGTGTTTCTTTAGCGCTAAGCCTGTATTTTTTTTTTTAATTAAAGCTTTTTATTTTTCAAAACACATGTGGACAATTCTTCAACATTAGCACTTGCAAAACCCTGTGTTCTAATTCCCACCTCCTTCCCCCTGCCCTCCCCTAGATGGCAAGTATGTTAAACATGGTAGAAATATATATTAAATCCAGCATATGCATGCAGTTATATAATTATCATGCAGCACAAGAAAAAAAGTGAAGCAAAATAAAATGCAAGCAAACAACAACAAAAAGAGTGAAAATGCTTGTTGTTGTGAACCACATTCAATTTCTATTGTCCTCTCTCTAGGTGTACATGGCTTTCTTCATCACTGAACAACTAGAACTGGTTTGAATCATCTCATTGTTGAAGAGATAGGCCTAAGTCTAATCTTTTTCTCTTGGGTATTTTGTTCTTGTATTTATCCTGGAGTTTTCTATTCCTGGTACTCTTGAATCAGGTTTCCCAACTCACTGTCTCCTCTTACTTCCTTGATATGGCAAATATATTGTCTCCTGTATAGGATACCGGGAGTGGCAGAGTGTGTACAGATACCTATTATTCTCTGCCACATGTAAAATCTTCTAGGAGAGACTTGACTGTCAGTGTTGCCCTATTGAATCCAATCCTGTCCCTGTAATGGCAGTATCTACTTTCTATCATATGATGGGTGCAGGAACATTATTTTCTGCCCCTAATATATTCTTTATTGAGGGAAGGGGCTGATTCAGAACAAGTAACTGCCCTAGACTTGTTTAGGGAAAGGCTACTATAGTCCACTTTTAACACAGACTGTCAAGTTGTATGAATTGGCTGTGTTTCTCCCAGAACATAGTACAATTGGAGATGTTTATGAAATTTTAGTGAAAGCTTTAAGTAGTACAGCTTTCTGTTACTATATCAATAGGCTTTATATAAAAAAGTAGATATGTTTTATCTTCTCCTATTGATGCCATGGCTTCAGAGAATTTTTTCTTGTAGGTTTGAGTATTATTTTTCTCATTCTTCCCCTTTATTTATAAATTCCTCCAGAGGGGGAGAAATAGGTTTTGTAATCACATGTCAGAACAAAAAAGATTATTCTATATGAAACTATGAACCATTTTACATAACTTCAAAAAATTCTACGTTACTTTCAAAATTATTCTATATAATTAAAATTCTTTCTGAATTTCAATAGCCCTCTTTTTTAAAATCATAATTGCTAACCTCTTGACTCTTCCTGATCTCCCCTTCTCAATTAATACATAAATAAAAATTTGCCTTTCTCTGCATCTCCAGTGCTTAATATAGTACATGGAACTTAGATAAATTTAACAAATGCTTATCAATTGGTTGAAAACAATTAATGAACCTTGCTAGGTACATGAATGCCTATTTTTATTTTTCTTAATTTTCAAACATATATTGCTTTCTCCCAGTTCAGTTCTTCCAAGGTGGTATGATCTAAGGAGAGATATGGTCACTGCCCTTCTGGCCTATAGTCTGGTCTATGAGCACCCATAAGGACTCTCTTCCAATCTGGAACCATGACCAGGGACCCCACTCCTCTTCAGCCACAAGCTCTAGTATATTAGTCATTCTCTTCATCCTCAGATTTATAATGCCCTTTGATATTAACCACATAATAATTAGCATATGGTTTATGCAATAAAATATTAGTTATATTATCACTGATTTTATAGCCTAGAATACATTTTTTTGTCTTAAGGTCTATATATATATATATATATATATATATATATATATTATTATCACCAATTTCTTAATTAAAAAAAAGCTGCTTTTTTATTTACCTCCAAGTCTGGCTCTCATGGCAGCATCAGATATTTTTGTGGAATTCCATCTTGTGTTCTCATTTATCTCTTCTAATAGTGTTGTTCTCTTTTTAATTTCTTTCTTTAATCCCTTTTCTGTTAAAGGGATTCGATCTTGAGGCTTCAAATCAATGTAATTTGCTAAGTTTGGGATGCATTTGCCAACTCCAGGCAGTAAATTAGCATCACCTCCTGCACTTATAAATCCTGAACAAGGATCACCCAATGACATTTCTTTTCGATGTGGAAATGAGGCAAAATCTTTCCCAGGAGGTGGGGGATATGGATAGTATAAGTGATAGTCTGGCTGGCCAGGAGAAGGATAAGGGTGAAATTTCAGGAAAGCATGACTGTCTTTCTCTTCAAAACTGCCAAATAAATGTCTGTCCTCATTTCCTCTCACAAAGGGCATCTCCATCTTTTTAAGGAGATGACAGTAGTGAGCGTAATCCATTTTCTTCAGTGGTACTTTCACTGCTTTGATGGGAGACTCAGGGATAGTGGTCTGTCCTTGTTTATGATCTGATGTCATTTTGGTTTTTAAAATGTTTTAATGACCACAATTTAAAATAAAGACTTTATAAACTCTTTTCCAATAAATAGAAATTGGAATTTTTCTAGAATAAAAATTTGTTCATGCTTCTAAATTGCAGTGTAGTTTGAATTGCTTTAAAGAGGGGAAAAATGATTTGTCCTACAGCCTTTCCCTGTCCTCAAGACAGTCAGTTATGTAGAAGAACTTGGCTGCAGAAAGAATTATAAGTTACTTTGTTGCTTGGCAACAGTAAAACATTGACATATACTGAAATAAATTTTATATATCATAATATAATTTCTGGGAAGAAGAAACAATTAGCTTTTGTTAATAATACTTCTGTCATAGCATCTTTAGCAGACCCTATGAAGATGCTTTCTCTTTCAAAAAAATTTGAGTTTAATTATAACTATAACTTATTAATTGATATTATATGAGAAATATAAATCAAAATATGCAAGTTAATTGTCAAATTAAATATAAATTAAAATATTCCAAGCATCACTTGGCACAGTAATTGGGATTAAGTAATTGTCTCATATATACTAATTGTGTGAACCTAGGAAAATCATTTAACCTATCTACCTCAGTTTCCTCCTCTGTAAAATGTGGAGAATAATAAGAGAGGATAAAATGAGATACTTTATTAAAGTGCTTCACAAATCATAAAGCCTATAATATGCTAGCTATCTTGTTATTACTTTCTGTACTTGAATAATATGAACTTTGAAAAAGTTAGTTATGCTTGATACACTCAATAGAAAAATTGAGATGTATTCTTAACTCCTCTAAGATTTATTTCTCTGCTTATCCTAGATGAAAATCCCCCTGAATTCACTAATGAAAGTATTCTTGCAGAACCTGACTTTGAGGTCTTGCAGCACTGAGTTAGAAAGGAGAATAAAGTTAGTGATTGTTATTCAGGAAAAAAAAGAAGATTGAGAGAACACAGAAAGTTTAGATCCTCAATATTCCCTTCAAAAATAATACAAAAATATAAAAAAATGAAATGGGTAGAAAAATCTGAGGACTTTTTGGAGGGATATTCAGATAAATGATCAAATGAAATTATCAATGCAATATTAAAATAAAAACAATTGAGAGAATTGAAGGCAAAATTAATAGAGGAAAATGAATTCAAACAATTTCAACAGAGATATCTTAAAGAAAACTTATTTCAACCAACAGGATGATTTCAGAAAAGCCTGGGGAGACTTACACGAACTGATACTGAGTGAAACGAGCAGGGCCAGGAGATCATTATATACTTCAACAACAATACTATATGATGATCAATTCTGATGGACCTGGCCATCTTCAGCAATGAGATGAACCAAATCAGTTCCCATGGAGCAGTAATGAACTGAACCAGCTATGCCCAGCGAAAGAACTCTGGGAGATGACTAAGAACCATTACATTGAATTCCCAATCCCTATATTTTTGCCCACCGGCATTTTTTATTTCCTTCACAGGCTAATTGTACAATATTTTAGAGTCCGATTCTTTTTGTACAGCAAAATAACGGTTTGGTCATGTATACTTTTGTGTATCTAATTTATACTTTAATATATTTAACATCTACTGGTCATCCTGCCATCTAGGGGAAGGAGTGGGGGGAAGGAGGGGAAAAATTGGAACAAAAAGTTTGGCAATTGTCAGTGCTGTAAAATTACATACATATAACTTGTAAATAAAAAGCTATTTAAACAAATAAATAAATAAAAAAGAAAACTTATTTTGTTAGAATAGTTAGTGGACACATTGTAGGAACTAACTCTCCAATGCCTTGCCCCCTCAATTGTCTCCCAGATCTTTTTCCATCACTAACAACTTTTTCAACTGAGAAATTTTGCTTCATATTTTTTAGGAAAAAACTGAAGCCATTCTACATGATCTTCCTTTCCTGTCTTCTTTAATTCCTGTCACTTAAGTGTCTTCTACATCTATGTTTTCCTTTACTCCATCTCACATGATTATATTGGACTTACTCCTTATTAAGAATAACCTCTTTACTTAAGTGACTGATTCCATTCCCTCACAATCTAAACCCAATCATCTTTCTAGCCTCATTACACAGTATCCCTCTTTCCATGTTCTCTGAAGCCAACAAATTGGTCTTTTCTTTGCTTCTCACACAAGGTCCTCCAACCTTCATCTATGTGCCTTTGCACTGATCTTCTTCCATGACTGGATTGTACTTTCTTCCTCACCCCCTATTTCTTCTACATGGAGTCTTTCCTGATCTCTTCACTCCTTACAAACTCCTTTCAAACCATCTTGTAGTAAATTACCTGATATTTAATTTATATTTATTTTGGATATGCTTATTTAATTTCACTCAATAGAATGCAAGCCCTTCAAAGATAGACATTATTGTTATTTGTATACTCTTGCTCTTTAGGAAGATATAGCAAATGTAGACTTGTTTGTTAGGAAGGTCACTTTGATATCTGAGTGGAGAATGATTTGGAGTAGAGAAAGATTTATGACAGGGAAAGCAACCATCAATTCCTGGACTATTACTATAGATTGATGGTTGCTACATTTTGAGAAATTTTGCTTCATATTTTTTAGGAAAAAACTGAAGCCATTCTACATGATCTTCCTTTCCTGTCTTCTTTAATTCCTGTCACTCAAGTGTCTTCTACCTCTATGCTTTGCTTTACTCCATCTCACATGATTATATTGGACTTACTCGAATTAGTGTTAAAGGGAAGAAGGGACCTATGTGAGAAATGTTAAGAATATTAAATAGACAAGCTATGGAAACAGATTGGATATTAAGGGTGGAAGAAAGTAATGAGTCAAGGGTGACATATAGGTTTCAAACCTAGGTGATTATGATTGAGTATGGAGGGAGAATGGATTTTCAGGAAAATATGAGATCTTTTGTGGACATAATGAATTCAAGATGTTAATGGGTTAGCTGGAGGGAGATATTCAGTAGGGAATAGACCCTGTAAGACTGGATTTCTAGACAGAAATCAACAGTCATCTGCTTTAGGCATCCTATCTTTTCCAAAAGATTGCACCCTCTAACATCCCCATTCTTTCAATCTCTCCCTGTCCCTTCTTTCCTACTGCCTACAAACATGTTCATGTCTCCCCCAGGAATCTTGGTAGGCACTGGGTATACAAATATTTGACGACTGAAAAATAAAATAAAAACGAACTAGTTCCTGCCATTTATTATATTGTTTTTCTGTGTTATTTGACACAAAGAGATTTAAAGGGAGAAAGAAGATTTTGGGTTAATGGGAGAAATGGTAGAAAAACAAAGGAGACAGAAGATGCTTTAGAATAATACAGCCACACTTTCAAGGTAAACTTGTGAAAACTGTGAAGGCATTGGATCTGCAGTCGGAGGACCTGGATTAGAGGCACAGCTCTGCAATTTAGGGCCCATATTGTTTGGAGCAAAACACATTTTTTTTTTTTTTTTTTTAATCTCAGTTTCTTCATCTGTCAAATGAAGGGATTGGAGTAATTAGCTTCTAAGGGTATCTTCTCCCTTTCCATTTTCCCCTTCCCACAATGTGAGAAGTCTTTTCCTAAGAGTTTCCTTGGTTTGAAACAGCTTGAAAGTATCCCTTCCTGTATAACCTCTTAGAATCCTTAACTTTCTTCAAGGCTCATTTCCACATTCCATTTATAGTTCTACAGGAAATTTTTCTAGAGCTCCCAGTTATACTCACTTCTCAGTTTTATCATGGATATATTTAATTGTTTGTGGCATATTGCAATTTCACTATAATTACTTTCTATTTATTCTCATTTTGTATTTGCGTAGTTGTGACTGTTTTTTCCCCATTAGAGTGTAAGCTCTTTAAGTAGAGATTGTTTTATTGCTTTTCCTTGCTATCTCCATCATTTAGCACAGTTTAGGAACACAGTGAATACCTAAGAAATGCTTGTTGAGTATTGATAGATTTATATTAGCTTAGCCTTACTAGGGGCAGCTAAGAGGTACAATTCAAATTCAAATTCTACCTGAATCACTTATTATCTATGTGACTCTGGGCTCTCAGCCCAGGGTGTTATGAGAATCAAATAATTAAACATAATCTCAACTTGCTATGTAAATACTATTGTATTTATAGATATACAATACCATATTATATATATACACCCATATATAATGTTCTATCATTGACATGATTTGTCATGACATGACATAATATAATGTAATATAATATATAACTAGCTAATGTAGAATAAGAGCTATTATTTATTAGTTTTTAGCACGGTGACTGACTCATAGTAGATGTTTAATAAATGTTTATTGATTATTATCTCAGTGGATAAAATGCTGGACATGCAACCAGATTTGATTTCAAATCAGACCTCAGACATTAGCTGTGCGACCCTGGGCAAGCCACTTAATACCTGCTTACAAGTTACTTAATCCTGCATTTGTAAAATGGACTGGAAAAGAAAATGACAAATTGATTCACTATTTCTAAGTAAACACCAAAAGGGAAACAAAGAATTAAGCACAACTGAAACGACTGAATAACAAAATTTATCATGTTTGTACTCATCTGCTGTACTGTATTATTCAGTATCATTGCCCCCAGTAAAACTTTAATTGCTTAAAGCAAGGTCCTATTTTTTCCCCCTTTTGTAGAAGTGATTCCTCAGAAAAAGTTTTTGCATTTTGTGATTTCACTGATTTAGGGAAATACCCTAATAAAGGAATTCCATTTTACCATCGCACGTCATCAGCTTCTGTGTTATTTTTAATCTTTGAGGATTGCCTACAACAAAGGTTCTCAAATTTTCTAGTCTCTGAACCCCTTTAAATCCAAAGATTATTGGGGACCCTCTCCAAGAACTCATGTTTATGTCCAATCTTTCTTTTGATATTTATCCTATTAAAATTCAAATACGTTGGTATTATTTTGATCTTGTGAACACACGCCACTTTTATTGCTTTTTCTTATATCTCCATCATTTAGCAGTTTAGGAACACAGTGTACATCTAAGAAATGCTAGTGGAGTGTTGATTGAAGTTAAATAGTTCCCTACTTAGGATAGGATCTGACACTTGAATACAGTGGAGGGAAGATGTCTTAAGGAGGCATCCTCTGTCCCCATGGGAATTGATGAAATCTCCAAGAGAGATCAAGGCACTTACAGGCACAGGTTCCAAAATCACAGCTGAAAGAAAGTTCAGAGGTAACTTAGTAAGGTCTCTAGTATTACATCTCCCATCCTGCCCCACGTGTCCTTTCCTAGATGAGACTCTCAGAAGCCTCCATTCAGCTTCCATTTTCCATCTTCTCCCTGCCCACTCCTGGTCCTACCCTTCACTACCCCGGGTCTCAACGCTAGTCCTGCTCCGCCCTCTTTCGCTCCGCCCCTGCGCACTGGACATTCCATCGGCGCAGTCGCAGACGAAGCAGCGTTCATTTAGATTTCCATGGTAACGATGTTCTGGGCCAAGAGCCGGTAGGAGGAGCCGTCTGGATGGAGGGCGCGTCCCGGGTCCTGTTGAGGCGGGCCCGGGAAAGCCGTCGCCCTCGTCTTTGCCGCCGCTCCCAGTATTTCCTCCTCTTGTTCTTGCACCTCCTGGCGTCCCCTTCAAGTAAGGCTGCTCTCGCTCTGAGAGGGATAAGAGATGAGAGGCCTCTTAGGAGTTGTGGGAAGAGAGAGGAGGAGAGAGCAGACCCGGCAGGGATAAATCTAAAAAAGAAAGTGGGAGGAATAAAGGGGGGGTCTGGGGTTTAAAAAGAAACATCCCGGGCCATGGCGGATCCCAACCTGCTTAGTCTGAGCACTTAATTGTAAGGTTCTCTTGAAAGGTGGAGCGGTGCTGTGGAATGTTCTCTGGGTTTGGAATGTCAGATTCTTGGGTTCGAATCCTCCCTATTATCTAACTGTTCAGGTCTCAGCTTTCTCATTTATAAAAAGAGACTAGAATGACTCAGATGACCTCTAAAGTATTTACTAGCTTAAAGTTGTGATCTTGAGTATAATAAATTAACAAATGTCTGCTCTTTGAAAAAAACCTTAAAATAAATGGATTAATTTTTATAAATTGTGGTAGTTTGCTTAATTGTAAGAAAATAACTATTATCAAAGACAACGACCATTTTTAGAGGACGCAAATAAAGCCGATATTTTAGTTATTTTTGGAAGTTATTTAAGCTCTCAAAGATCCTCCCAGATTGGTTGCTAAGGTCTCTTTCATCTCTAAATATGTGGTTTTATGAGGATAAGATTTTCTTATTCTTGCTTAAAATTTATGTTAAACATTTCTATACTAATATTTAAGTGAATGGTAGCTAGGAAGCACAGTGGATAGAGTGCTGGACTTGGAATCAGACAAATCTATTTGAATCTCCCATTTCTATTGTGCCTGAGGTAAATTGCTTTGATTTAGCTGTGCCTCAGTTTTATTATTTGTAAAATGAGAGGTTTGAACTCGTCCTCTATGTTCAGCAAATTTGTGATATTATGATGCTTTATAAACTACTCCAAAGCAGAGTTCTGCATTTTAATCTGCACCATGTGCATAGCAGTCCAGTTTTTACTATGTTTTTTCAAATCATTTGATTATTCAACTACTAGTGCAGCTGGATTTCACTTCCAATTCAACCCATATGGGTTCAAGTACTATCTCTCCAGTTGATTCTCATATCTGCATTTCTAGCTCTTAATAATTCTTCTGAGTGCTAATCATAAATCATGAACTGCGTCATTTATTTTATTAGATATAGGATAGATATTGCAAACTCAATACTTAGAAAATGTAACTCATCATCTCTCCTACCCTCAAAAACTGGCAGTCTTCCAAACTTCCTTTTTTATGGTGAAAATGCTACTAGCATCCTCCCAGGCATCATCCAGGTGTATAATCTTGAAGTCATTCTTATGTCCTTCTTTATCTCCTATATCTTTTTGATCATTTGTCAAGTTTTGTCAACTGGGCCTCTGTAATATTCTCTCTCTCTCTCTCTCTCTCTCTCTCTGTGTCTATCTTTCTCTGTCTCTGTCTCTGTCTCTGTCTCTGCCTCTCTCTTTCAGTCTCTTGTCTCTCTCTTCTATTTATATGACCACTATCCCAGTACAGTTTCTCATATCCTTTATTCTGCACTACTATAATATCCTCTTGGTTTCTCTGCTTCTGGTCTCTCCTCTTCAAGCTGTTTCCTGTTTGGTTTCCAAAAATCTTCAAAAAGGAATCACTGGCACTAACCTGTTATGAAGATGGCTTTCCACTTCTTATTGGATAAAATACAAATTCTTCAGTTGTGAAGTTCTGCACGGTCATGCTTCTGCTATCTTTCCAGTCTTATTTATACACTTGCCTTTTAGGAACAATCAGCCAAGTTGTACTAATAAACAGCTTTGATAATCCATCTACCATTTTTGCATATTTGCACAAGCCAACATATCATCTTTCCATATCTTCATCTCCCCATAACTTTGTCTTTGACTTAACTTGGGCACTATCCCTTGATCTCCTGCTTCTCTAATTATAGCAGTACTAGCCCTTCCCACAATTTCCTTGTACTATACTTCTGTGTTTATAGTACTCCAATAGAATATAATCTATTTGAGGAGTTTAAAACTCATGTTTTTACCATTGTATTCTTAGTGCACAGAACATGGAAAACTTTAATAAATGTTGAATTTACTCCTGAATATAAACCTGGGCCTTGAAGGTACAAGAGATTAAAGGTTCATATTTTTTAGGTTTGGTTTTCTTCCTTTCTTTTTTTTGGCTATTAATACATTTACAATTCAGTTTTTTAGTTTAATTTTTAAACTTCACTCATACCTGTTTATATACACAATTTGGTTTAATAAAGTATCATATTTCAACATTATTTGTCATCTTGCTGCCATAAAAAATATTAATGATACTAGAGCTCCATCTATAGGTGTAAGATATACATAGCAGGAATTTTGTTGATTTTTTTTAAAAGATGTTTTTATGGATTTGACTGTCATTCTAAACTCTTAAGCTCGTAAGTTTTCATATTAGTTTGGCTCTGTCCCTTCAGTTTTTAAGACAGAAAATAACTTAGATAATTTATAACTGATTGAAAGTTGATCAGTAAATTGTTACAAAGATTTATGTTTAAATGAATACTTTGCCTTTTAACTCAAAAGGTATGTTTTTAACTTAAAAGGTTCTGGCCGCATCATTCTTTATTTCTTTTTTATATTTAGGAATATTTTGTTTAAGGAAAACACTGTACAGAAAATTGTCCGAATAATTTCAAGGAGTTTATTTAAAATGTAGAAACCTTGGGGAAGGTGAGAAAACTAGACATCTGGTAGAAGACTCAGTGTGGTAAAGGGAAAAATAAATAAATATAATGGGTGATCCCATATCTGTCATGAATTAGAGGCAAACAGAAATCCTGTGGTGGGCACTGTTTCTACCAAAACCACTGATTTTTCTTGACCACATAGAGAAGTAGAGTAGTATTAACATTATTTCTTCATTAGTATGTCAATATGTACATAAATGGATTCCTTTTACCTTGCCCATGCTATATGCCATGCTATAAATGGCACCATTATTAAACCCGTCATCCATATTCAAAACCTCTTTATTGCTTTTGCTCTCCTTATTTTTTTATATCCAATCACTTACTGAGTCTTGTTGCTTCTGAATATCTCTTGAATCTTCCTGTTCTTATTACTGTCTCTTAAATGCAGATTATCTGTACTTACTTGAAATATACAGGATTATAGGATCCCAATTGGTTATTCCCCCTTGCTCTCCATTATTCATCCTATTTTATGATTTTTGCAATTTCCTTATTACTTAGTACAGAGCATTTATATATCCATTAAACATTTATTAAATTTACTGTCTGCTAATGGTCCTGGATATTAGATGAAATAAAGTGTTAAAATCCGGAAACAGTTCTCATAGTCTTTCAAGTCTAATTAAGTACTTTCCTAGGAACAAACATGGAAGTGTTTTTGCCAGTGGGCTCAGTGCTGGACAGTAGCAGTTATTGTTAGATTTGGCCTCTGCCCTTTCCTCTCTGTACACTAGATAGATAAATGAAGCTATACATAAGATGCAAAAAACAATCAATAAACAACACAGATGTCAGTGTAATACAAATGGTACCTGACATTCATGTAGCCATTTAAAGTTTACAATGTGTTTAACACATTGTAACAGTTTATTCTTTCAATAATAGTAATAGTTAACATTTATACTGCCCTTTTAGCATTGCCCAAAGCTTTCTTTACATGTGTTTACTTCACTTGATTCCCACAAGAACCCTTGGAGACAAGAGTTATTATTATTCTCATTTTAAAGATGAAGAAACTGAGGTGGAGAAATTAAGAAAATTACTCAAGATCATACAGATAGTAAAAGAGGATTTGAATTCAGGTCTGGTGGACTCAAAATCTAGTAAAATCAGTATTATAGACATTTTCTTCCCCATTAAAGAAACTGAAATTAATAAAAAGCCAATAAAAATGATAGCTGATATGTTGCACTTTAACATTTACAAAGTATTCTAAATACATGATCTCATTTTAATGTTTACAATCTCATGAGGTAGTGACTGCTATCTGTTATTACTATTATTTCCTGAGAAATTACCAAAACTTTTTGAAATAATTTTTGACAGCATTGGACACTATAGAAGCTTTGTTGAGACCACTAATTCAAAGTTACTGACACTAGATTCTTTTTTTTTTTTTTTTTTTTTTTTTTTTAAATTTAATAGCCTTTTATTTACAGGATATATACATGGGTAACTTTACAGCATTAACAATTGCCAAACCTCTTGTTCCAATTTTTCACCTCTTACCCCCCCACCCCCTCCCCTAAATGGCAGGATGACCAGTAGATGTTAAATATATTAAAATATAACTTAGATACATAATAAGTATACATGACCAAAACATTATTTTGCTGTACAAAAAGAATCAGACTCTGAATTATTGTACAATTAGCTTGTGAAGGAAATCCAAACTGCAGGTGTGCATAAATATAGGGATTGGGAATTCAATGTAATGGTAAAAAGTCATCTCCCAGAGTTCTTTTTCTGGGTATAGCTAGTTCAGTTCATTACTGCTCCATTAGAAATGATTTGGTTGATCTTGTTGCTGAGGATGGCCTGATCCATCAGAACTGGTCATCATCTAGTATTGTTGTTGAAGTATATAATGATCTCCTGGTCCTGCTCATTTCACTCAGCATCAGTTCGTGTAAGTCTCTCCAGGCCTTTCTGAAATCATCCTGTTGGTCATTTCTTACAGAACAGTAATATTCCATAATTTTCATATACCACAATTTATTCAGCCATTCTCCAACTGATGGACATCCATTCAGTTTCCAGTTTCTAGCCACTACAAAAAGGGCTGCCACAAACATTCGCTGACACTAGATTCTTGCTACCACTCTTAACTTTCAGGCATTTCTTTTTGGGTAGAGAAAGAATAATTTAATGGTGTTTAATTATTTAAATCCCTAAGAAATGTAGGTTTCCTTTTAAGACATTATAGAATAATCGTTCATCTGATGTAGTGGAAAAAAGTATATTTCAAATTAGGAGCTCAGGTTTTGAATCCTCATTGTATTTGTTGTTACTTATGTGAACATATGCTGGATTTTTTTCATCAGCGAATTGAGTAGTTCGGAGTAAATGAAGTCTAAAGCTTTTAGGTTTAAATCCTCTGTTCTCTGTGAAATGCAAGAGTAGTCTTATAGTAAGGTTTCAGGTGGTGAGCATCCATATCTGAAATTTATTTTGTTTTTTTCCTTTATATCAAAAGAAATAAACATCTTCTGGGAATATTTGTATAATGTCGTCTCTTGAAAAGAACTGTGACATACAAGTGGATATTTATTAAATTTAAATAAAATATTTGTACTATAGGATAGAATGATCTGAATTGAAAAGACCATTTAATATCATTACATATGCACAGCACAATCATTTGTATATAATAAATGTTTTAATAAATTATTGTTGAAGGTCTGCACATTTGCTAGTGTTTTTCTTACCAAAAATACTACAAGTTTCAGGGGTAATAGATTTACAATTCTCTTAGCAATTTAACAACTGATGCTAATAATTCAAAATAAACAACTTATCTTTTCTATTATAACCTAAAGCTCTGTTAATTTCTTTCAAATTTCTTTTACAGTTGGATATTATTCTGAAGGATACTTAAGAAAGATCATTGAAGAGGCAAAAGTAGTGAAATTTGTAGGATCATTTAACTTTCCAGGTATTCATAAATTAAAAAATAAATAATGCTTCTGAGACAGTAATATGAATATTTTTCTTTAATTAAAGTCCATTTTAGCTTCAGAAATTAGAAGACAATGGTACACCTCTTCATGTCTCTAAGATAATTTTTACCATATGATTGTGTCCATTCAAGTTCAACCTTGCCTGCTGCAAGATTTGTGAGGAAATAATATTTGCAGCATGTGAGCAATTAATCCTTCCTCAAAGTTAACTTGAAAATTTAAGAGTATGTAAAATATCATATACTCTATTACAGTAGCATCAAAGGTAGACTCCACTCTTTATATACTTTTAAAAAGTACTTATATAATAATTTCACATTTTGAATTCAGTCCAAATTGATAGTTTTACCTTGAAATCCTATATATTTAATCTTATGAGATTAGGTAAACTAATGAGGGAAAAACATTTTATTATTTATTTATGTTATTTTTGTTTGTTAAAGTGGGCTTCTTTGGAAACAGTGAATGTTTGAATTTAACTTGTGGTTCTTTAGAGTTTATTTTTTGTGATATGGCAAGTTGATTCTTTAATGACTTTAGAGGACTTATTTTTGTCATAATTTTTAAATATATTTTTTCTCTTTCATATTCATTACAGAATATGAATTTTAACCTGTTAACTTTGCAGCTATTCTTAGTCATCATCAAATAGTCTATTGCATTCACTATAAAATGTAAACATTGTTAAATACTTTACTTTGCTCTTTGCTCTCTATTAAATTTTGTACAGTGAGAACTTAAGATATGAAAATATATAATGAGTATATTACAGAAGTACATTTGTACAGAGGTGTCAAATTGAAGGGCAGCAAAACTCACAGCTGGCACCTCGTTAAAATGTAATTGGAACATATTTAATAAAACAAATTAAATTATACATTATAGATAGTGTCAATTTATGATTTTCTGTCATGGGAGCTCAACTATTTCTGTTTGGGTTTGACACTGCTTGTAGACAATATTTCTCTAGAGATTTAATTATCATATTGTTTCTTCTGGTTGATATGCAACTTTTGTGGAATTGGTATAACTCTCTGGACTCCTAGAACAGAACAATAGTTGATAGTTTTTTTTTTAAATACATTTTAAATAATATCTTAAAAACATTTTTTATTTTATTACAACACAAAAACTTT
This sequence comes from Sarcophilus harrisii, assembly GCF_902635505.1. Taxonomy (NCBI): domain Eukaryota; kingdom Metazoa; phylum Chordata; class Mammalia; order Dasyuromorphia; family Dasyuridae; genus Sarcophilus; species Sarcophilus harrisii. The sequence goes on from NC_045426.1 coordinate 72,174,285, forward strand.
TTCCAGTATCCTTTTCCCTCTTCCTTCCCAGAGAGTCATTTCAAGTAAGATGAAAGGTTTTAAATCATCAGTGAACTTTCTGGTATCATTAGCTCAGCCATCATATATTCTATTACCATCTGGATATTTTTATAACTAAAGGAATAAGAAGAGGGTTTTTATAGGATTGCAGGAGAAGCAACACTAATTTTCCATTTAGTTTGATCACTTATGGTGATCAAAACTTGGTATACTACTTCTCCTGTCTTTCTTTTTGATTCTGTGAAAGAAGGTAGAAAAAAATATTTATTCAAATTTGCTTATGACTGAGGGAAGGAAGCAGGGTGAGCCCAGTGTATGACATTCCACCTAATCAAACGCAAGATAAATTGGGAGATAAAGTGTCATCAAATCACTAAACTCTGATAAGTTCCTTTCTTGGGCCCTGAAAGAAATGGTGAATGTTATTGTTGAGCTACTGACAGATGTTCGAAAAATTTTGGCGAATTCAAGAGGTCATGAAAGATTAGAGGACAAATATCTTAATTTTTTTGGAAAAGGAAATATAGTATCTGTAAGTAATAAGTCAATAAATTGGATTTTTATTCCCTCTGAAATCTCTTATTTAAAGGAATGATTAAGTATCTACATGGCTAGCATTCATTAAAAGAGAGTCAGTGTAATGACTAAAGATAGTCCATGCTGGACTAACCTTTCCTTCTTACTCTCCTCTCTCCTCTCTTTTTTCCCCTTTTTCCTTCCCTCCCCCCTCCCTCCTTCCGTCTCTTCCTTCTTCCTTTCCTCTTTTTTCCCTTCCTTCCTTCCTTCCTTCCTTCCTTCCTTCCTTCCTTCCTTCCTTCCTTCCTTCCTTCCTTCCTTCCTGGAGATCAGTAGCAATAATTTATCTAGTTTTTAGCCAAATCTTTGATTTGATTGATAGGATCTCCTGCTATCCTTGGAAAGATGGTGAGCTAAGATGTATTCTGAAAGTTAGGGTAGCTAAAACAATATAGGTGATAATCTAGTTATTCTCTTCTCAAGGCAGATAATCTCTGGAATATTAGGCTCATTTTTGTTATCACTTTTGAGAGAGTGATAAGCTAGAGGAGACCAGGTAGTATGTAAAGACTTTTAAGATCCTGCCATATGAGGCTGGCTAAAGGAATTATAAATGTTTAATCTGGAGGTGTTTTTTCTTTTTCTTTTTGGAGTGGGGCAGAGATGATTTGTAAGTATCTTAATGCTTCTAATTTTGAAGATAATGGATAAATGGATAGATGGATTGTGGTTGATAGAGTGCTGGGCCTGGAGTTAGAAAGTAAGACATCTTCCAGAGTTCAGATTTGGTCTCAGATACTTAGTAGCTGTGGGCAAGTCACTTAAACCTATTTGCCTCAGTCCTTTATCTGTAAAATGATCTGGAGAAGGATTCTTTCCATTCCATTCCAGGATCTTTGCCCCCACCAAACCCCAAATGGAGTCATGAAGATTTGGGCATGATTGAAGTGACTTGAACAACAAAAAATTTTAGGAAATATTAGATAATCTCAGAGACTGAAGTAGGAGCAATAGATGAAGTTTAGAGTTACAGAATTGGGCTCAGTATAAAGAAAAACTTTTAAATTAGTAGTGTTTTCCTAAAGTGGAGGGACAATAGCAAGCAGCAGGCTTCTGCTTCCTTGAGGTTTTTAAGCAAAATATGATTGAGTACCTATTGGGTATTTTGTAGAAGGTACTTTTATTTAAGTAAGGATTGGACTAGATAGAGTCTGAAGTCCTTTCTCTACTTGTATCATCCAATCTAACCTTGTTATTTTTACAGACAAAACTGAAGATTAAGAGAGTTTTTGTGATTTGCCATAGGTCACAACATATCCATTTGTGTGTGAATTAAGTTTTTTATTTAATTAAGCAATGCTTCATAAATATGGAAATATTTTTGAATGATAAAGACACATTTATTAGGAATATTGAATAAAATTAGTGGAAAAAGAATAAAGAAGATTTATAAGCCAAGGCTAAAAAATATTTTTCTTTTTCTAGAAGGACAGTTATTATAGAATTAGAGTAGAGAACTATAACAAAATCCTGACATCTTTGTTTTTATGGGAGAAGTTTTATAATATTAAGATAGTATGGAAAAATCATTAATGTAGATATATAATTGACAATTTTGGATATTATATTTCAGTCAAAATTTATGTCATGTTGCATCAAAAAAGTCCTCATATACTATGTATAACTGAAAATCTGCGCGATGTAGAGTTGATAGATCCATCATTCCATTGGCATACACCAATTGACACTACTGTTCCAGGTAAGATTTTATAGTTTTTATTATAATATATACTGAAAGACCTACTTATTTTTATTCAGTAGAGAAGGTTATAGTATGTGCCTCATAAATGAATTTATATCTTTGTTTAATGTTTTCTTTTAATTTTTGGATGAGATTTTTGAATTTAAAGTCTAAGGTTTCAGTGGCTATTTACTTAGGAGGATGAATTTAAAAATAAAGAAACACAGACTAGCATAGAGGAAATACTTTCCATATTGTTTGAAATATGCAGCTTCCTTTTATAAGCTTAGATTATTTGTACTATTTGTACATATTTTAAGAAGCAGATTTGTTTTTTGGTGTTTAAACAAAATATAATTATTTACTTAGAGATATGTATTCATAATTAGAAAGCTTTATTTTACCTGAATAGGTATATCAAGTAAATCTACTAAAGAATCAATTTATAATAACTTTTGTAGATTGTTCCAAAAATATTTCCAAATAAGATTTTGGACATAGCATGCTATTAATTTGTCCTAATTTTCATTTTTATGATTCACTGAATTACTATTGAATATAATACACAGTATTTCTAAGCATTAAAAATATGTTTTTAAGTATTAATTCTATACCCAATAGTTTTACCATAAATATGTATCAGTTAGCCTGGTATTTATTTTGATTAAGTAGTAGCTCTCCTTTGTTCTATATATCATCCTTTTTTCCTCTCATATCTTCAATTCTTTCTCTGCTCACTCTTTTTTCTTCTGCTTATAAATTATACTTAGGTCTTCTTATCTCCAAAAATCCTTCCTTTGATTTTAATACTCTTTCAATTTATTATTCTTTCTCTTTTTCTTCACTATCAATCTTCTGGAAGGAATAATTGATATTGCTATCTCAACTTAATCACATACTTATTCCTCAATTCTTTAATGTCTAATCTTAATACTACCCTTATAATTTTATTGTTTTTTTTTTGTTCCCCCTACAGGGTTGCTGATAAACTCTGTATTGCCAGAGATTATGACTTTTTTTCCAATCTTCCTCCCTACTTGATCTCCAGTATTTAATGCTTCTCCTCGATAATCTCTCTTGTTTTGACTTCTAAATTAGTTAGTTCCCTTTTACTGGGTCATGATCTTCCTCAAAGATATTAAATATGAGTTTCTATTAAAGACCTGTTTCTAATGTTCTCCTCAGTCTTAGTTTTTTATCTTCTTCTCCTTGAGGTCAGGCACTTAAAAAAATATTATACAGCTTAGTATGGTTCCTTATTATTATTCTTATTTCTATTCTTGTGATTCTTCAGTGACTTCATCACCAAAATGATGCCAAATCTATATCTCTTCTTTTGCCCTTTGCCCAAGAAACTGATTCTTTAATTTATAATGTCTATTAAATATCTTAACCTATTTATCCTCCTGACATGTAATACTTAATTTCTTCCGAACCAAACTGATCATCTTTCTACCATAACTTGTCATTCTTCCTGGCTTCTCTATGATGTGAACTCTGAAACCAGCTTATTCTCTTCCCTTTTCAGGAAATGCTAAAAGGAACCCATCATGCTATTATCAACCATATTTTCATACAAAAAGGAAGCTAGTTTTCTCAGCTTGTCCTGTTTGTATGGAATGCTGTCAAGCCTGAGTCTGTTTTCCAACCATGGTGGAAATTTAAGTTTCACAAGACTGTCTAGTTAGCATCTTAGACAGTCACAACAACCTTTGAGCCTTAATGGGAACTAAGTTTTCCCAGACTATCTTTAAGCTAAATCCACATCCTTGTCACCCCCTAGATCCCTCCTTTATCTCTCCCTTCTCCCTTTGAGCTATAAAGCTGTCCCCTTCCAAAGCAAGTTGCAAAATAATCTCTGGATTTTTTTTTTTAATGACCTTTTCTGGTGAATAAAAGTACTGTTTGGCAAAGAGAACACTATTGTGATGTGCCTTGTGCCTTGCCTTTAGAACAAGAAATTGCTCTTCTGACTCTCATCATCTATATCTTTTGATGCTACTGTTTCCTTCCTTTGTTCAAAAGCTCTATGCAAAACTTTGCATTCAACTTTGACTTTTCTCCCTCTTACTATATCGTCTTTCAGTTGTTAAGTACTATCACTACTTCCTCAGTATTTCTTAAATTTTCCCTTCTGATAACCATTTCAAATATCTTAGTTAAGGCCTTTTTCATTCTTCAATTGAGTTCTCATTGAATAACTTGCTAACCAAAAGTTGGGGGCCAATCATGAGAAGAATTCACAATGGCCATTCCTTTTGGCAAAAGGTAGATTTATTGAAGAGAATGAGTTACAGATAAAATTAAAGGATGCAATAGATACTGGGAATGGTAAATATAAAATAAAATGAGAAAACACATGAAAGACAAGTTCCTCAGTGGAACTCACAATTACCTAGAAGAAGGGGAGCATTCCACTAGATTAGGCATGCCCTTAGCTGGCAGAATAAATTCTGAAAGGGACTTAGCACCACAAAAGAGCTTTTTCATTCCTCCAGTTTCTTCTCTCTGCAATATATCATTTACTTCTCTCTTACTGGTCTTCCTAATGTATGCAGCTCTCTGATTATGTTATTCTTCTATTTAGAAACTTGCACTGTCTTCTTATTAGTGATTTAATAAAGTATAAATCCTTATCTTTGTTTCTCCACAATTCTGGCTCCAACTTAATTCTGGCTTTATCTCCTATTACTTCTCATCATAGTTTATAGTACAGCCAAATATATCACCATATCACTCTCAAGTCTTTTATTTCCTTTGCTCACACAATCCCCAAAGCCTTGAACAAATTTCCATTTTCCCTTTTAAATTCTTCACCTTCTTTAAGCTCTAACTCATATACTACTTCCTTCATGAAGATTTTTCTAATTGTTCTTAGTTAAAAGGAATCGCTGCTTTCTCATATTTCTTATAGCAGTCCATCAGGAGCTTTTATTTATAACAAATATATTCCATCTTCTATAAATTTGTTGTTTTTGTTGTTATTGATGATGTCTTATTCCTTTTCTCTCATTTCTGCCATTCATTGATCAAGTTCTTGAGGGAAAGAGTTATGTCTTATTTCATCTTTGTATAAGAAACATCTGTAAGAGCATTTTGCATATGATAAATACTATTTAAATGTTGCTAAATTGAGTGGAAATAATTTATTCAGTTACTTTTTACTCACATAAAGGATGGATTTGTGCCAGACCTAAATGTTGGATACGTTTTACCAATAAATAAACATAAAACTGTCATTTGCAAATGAGTGTTTCTATCGTCATTCATATTTGTGTTTCACAAATGTATTTTCTCCATTTTTTCTTATTCTCTATTATAATTCTTAAAATATATTTTTTTTGTTTCTCACTTGGTAAAAAATACGTTTTATTTGTTTTTTTTTTTGCCATTTAATTTTAAAAGATCCAAATTAACAGAGCTGTTTTTATGTTCAGGCCTGCCACAAATCCAGACTGATGCATTGTACTCCTAATGAACTGTTGGAAGAAGCATCCAATCATCATCTCATTGCCTTTGGAAAGAGGGTTTTTTTTTTTAATTGTTCTATTCTTTTTTTTCCCTTACAATTGTGAGATTGTACTTAAGGATAAACATTTCTACTTACCTATAAGTTTATCTTATCTTTGAAGGAAAAGAAGAGAGAAAAGCATCAGATATAAAAGTGTGCTAAAATCACAGCAAACATTTGTTTTGAGAAATAAAGAAGTCTAGTTTACATTTTTATGTGACTATAGAAATTCATAATCCTATATAGTAGTGTTGGCATTCTCATATTGATTATAAAATGTCACAGAAGAATGTGCTATACCAGATCAGATCATTGCTAGTTATATCCAGTTCTTTTTCAAGTAGTTGACTGCTTGCTATCTATAAAACTCTTTGAAGAATGCAAAGCTGCAAGACTTGACCTTTCTTCTCAAGAGCTCTAACACTAACAACACTTCTCTAACACTGACAATTTTATCTCAGAGCCCTTGGTACTATTAGTTAGATACTTGTTAGCATTCCTGTTTTGTAATATTTATTTGGGTTCTCATCTCATTCTCCCTACTAGTTTGGAAGCTACTTGAGGTTAAGGACTACATCTTATTTCTCTTTGTATATTTTTGTCCCTATGCCCTATATCTAGTACAATGTTTTATACTTGATGTGTAGTTAAAAAATAATTTGCTGAATGTATAAAACCAGTGAGTTTTTTCCAGGAAAGACACCTATCATCATAAGGCATCATAGAATTCTCTTGATTTTACACTTTATATGTGCAGCACTACACAGGAAAAACAAAACAAAACAAAAAACATTTGTTCCTCTTATTAACTTATCCTGTAGGTAAGATTGTTCATCTCTGGCACTAAACAGTCTTTTTCTATTAAAATATTTAGTGGCTGATGATTATTTCTGGTTACTAATGTCATTTTCACCTCAAAAGTAATCTGGGTACTGATGTGATCTATGGTGTAGGGTTTGTCATCAAATGATGGGGGGTTCCAAAAGTTGGGGGTCAGTCATGAGAAGAATTCACAATTCTCTTTGGCAAAAGGTAGATTTATTTAAGAGAATGTGTTACAGACAAAATTAAAGGATACAATAGATATTGGGAGTGGTAAATATAAAATAAAATGAGAGAACACATGAAAGACAAATTCCTCAGTGGAACTCACAATTACTCAGCAGAAGGGGAGCATCCCATTAGATTGGGCATGCCCTTAGCTGGCAGAATAAATTCTGAAAAGGACTTGGCACCATAAAAGAGTTACTTATAAGGAGCAGAAGCGGGGAAGAGAAGTATAGTGGAGTTAGGGGATGTACTATGTGGCATGGGGCCAGTAAAGGATAAAGACACCAGGAGGCAGAGTTCCATGGAAGACTGACCCACAGGAAAGTAGCAGCTATGGGATGGCCCACAAGTAGGTTTTATAGGGAAAATTTAAACTCATGACTGGGATTTCTACAGAGGGTAGGTTTCAGGAGTTTGATATTATTTCGATTTCAGACTGGACCACCTCCCCAAAGGGTGGGACTATGGAACTCAACTGATCTCTGTTATCAAAGCCTTCTTCCTGCTTGCTTAAGAAATTAATTTTTATTAATTCCCTACTAACCACACCTAACATTGAAGACCTCATCAATATCATAATCAAACAGGTAGCTGTCCCCAAATGATCATAAAACTTAACTAAGAAAAACATCCTCCTGCAGATTCAGAGGATTCTCATTTTCCTTTTTCTCTCAGAAACACACAAATACATAAAAGGAAATCAGTATTTTAATATATCCTGTTTGTTAAAGACCAAGGGTACATCTCCTGCATGAAATTACAATTAAAAAAGGTAATTCATATTGCTGTTAATTTTTATAATACTTTGTGTTTTATTAAAATTGAAGATTCTTTATCACATTCTAAAGGACAGAAATACATGTTTCATAAAAAAATGCAAGAAAATAGGTTCTTATTGGAATAAAAGTCTGTTACCTATCCTTTTGAGACTTCTGTCACTAGTTTTCCCTGAAATTTTATCTTTTATTTTCTCTTGTTATCTTTCTTTTATAACATTTACATAGTGTTTGGAAAGCTCTTTATATCCATTAATTTGATGGTTATGACATTTCTAAAAAATCTATAGTACTGTTTTTTATTTTGTAGATCAGAAAATTGAGGCTTAGAGATCATGATCATACTGCTAATATGTGTTGGAAGTGGGATTGGAATTTTCATCTTCTTAACAATTTTTCAATTGTCAGAAAGGTAGTTTTATTAAATGGCTATGATTAGGTGTTCTTGACAAAATGTATATCAACTATTATACATAGATTTGTATATTAGAAGAATTGTGATTGCCAGTTACAAAATAAGCATCCATCATTTTATGGCACTTTATGATAAACCATCTCCAATTTTCCATATAACAAACAGTAGTTATTTTTCATTTTTATCTAACAGATAGGAACATTAGCACTTTGATTTTTAAAACTATTTAAGCAATATATAAACTTTCCATATTATCTTACAGTGATGTGAATACTCCAGATGAAAACATAACTTGAAAAGGACATATTAATTTATATTTCTTTCATCAAGCATTTTTTTGATTTCCTTGACCATACAGAATAACAGTGTGTTAGGTAGTTTGGGAGGCATAAAAAAAGGAATTTCAGTTTAACAGTCTACTTGGGGGATAAAATTTAGGAACCTTAGAAAAACCTTAGAAAAACATTTTTTATAATGTTCTATTGGAGTTTATGATGACCAAAGAAGGAAATTAGAGGCATAGTCAGATATATGACTTTTTTGGCAACTGTTCCATTTAGGAAAACATATTTCAAAAATTCCCTCATCAGAAACAATAAATATGATCCTATAACCTTCACCAAAAGTTAAAACAGCTAGTTCAGTATGCATCTTAGGAGCCTCTGAAAAATGAAAATTTTACAATACAGTTGGGAACGACCCTAATAAGAAAGAAATCAGAGATTGATTTGACTTCAGATGAAGATTTTATTTTAAATGCACATGTAAAAAAGGCATAAGGGGAGCATTATAACAAATTACTATTGGCATTCACATAGTTTTTTTTTCTTTAGTTATAAACCAGTATGTGTATATCAAAAGACTTAATTCTCATAAGTCTCCTGTCAGTCACTCATAAGTCCAGTCAGTCATAATTACATGTCTTCATTTTACATGTGAGGAAGCAGGCTCAAAGGTTATATGACTTTCTAAAGATCAAATAATTGGTGGAGCTAGAACACAGACTAAGATCTTTTGCCTCCTTTTTCATTGTACTTCCTAGTATGCCGTAAAAGTATGATATAGAACTTTTAACAGTGACTAAGTTTACAAGAATGCTGAAACTCAGCATGAATTGAGACTTATTGAAAATTGGATACCAAATATGGCTTTTGTAGCTATTTTGGTGACAAGAAATATAAAACAAAAGAGAAATGAAACCTCAGACTTTCTTTATTCTTTAACAGACAGAAAACAGAAACATCTAACTTTTATTTTGCTATATTTTTACAATAATAAAAAATATTATTATTAAAAAATAACAGATTTGAAAAGCTAAAATAAATTTAGCCAAAAAAAGAATTGAAGGATTGTGCGAAGGTAGCAGTATGCAATATCTCACAAGCGTTCCATTGGGCATAAATATGCACCATACTACTAGTCCATAGAAAGACTCCCCAGGCCAATCCAGATATCCATAGATGGAAGCCTGTAGTCTGGTAGAAATCTGGGAGAGTCATATACAGGGATATATCTCAAGTAGCTGACCCTAGAAACTTTGGGATGGTCCTAAAAATTTAGGCCTGAGGTCTAATGCTTATGTTGAGCCACTTACTCCTCCCTACACCTGTATGGCCACTTAAGCTAAACTGGCAAGGGAGTACTTTTGGGGCATTCCCAGGAGATCCAGTAACAATACTTCCAGAAGCAGTCTGAGACTGGCCCAGTCCTAATAGGGTCTAGGTCAATACAGGTGAAATATAGCTAGACCCCAGTGGCCTTAGTCAAATAGTAGGAAAAAAGACCTTAAATAAAATTCAACATGAGTAGTCCCTGAAGTTTGTGATGAGAACCTAGAACTGGGAAGAAGGACCAGAGTTGGAGTCTATATATATTAGGAGAAATCTTGGAGCCCTGTGACAAGATAGAGCATACAGGCAGAGCCTAGAAATGAGTCCCTTAAAGGAAAGGACCATCTTGAGGGAAAACGTTTTAACTCTAAACTCTCAATAACAAAAGTGAGTAAGAATAAGTCAATGAATTAGGCAAGCAATTAGAAAAAATATATCAGAAATCCCCACTAAATAAGAAAAAAAATTAAAATTAAAGGAAAAAGTAATGTGATTGAAAGCAAAATGGTCATTGAAATGATAAACAAAACTAGGAACTTTTTTTTTAATGAAGAAAATAAACACATTGATTTAAAAGAGAGGAAAATCAAATTTTATCAAAAGTGAAAAAAAACCCATTGAAGAGAAAATTTGAAATTATTTAAATATTTATCCAGTTATATGGTAACAAAACTGATAACTAAGAGGTGCTAGGCTATTAATAACCCAATATTAGAAAAAGAAATTAAGCCAAAAATGAACTCCTCAAGGAAAAAAAAAAAACTTGTAGGATCAGATACATTCACAAGTCAATTCTATCAAACATTTGAAAAACAATTAAAATATTACATAAAAACATTTTGCAATAAGAGGACAAATCTCCAATCTCTTTCTATGATATAAGAGATTTTACCTAAACCAGATTATACTGCTAAAACAAGGAGGTGACAGAACAGAAAAAAAGATCAACATTCCTCATGAACACACATGCAAAATAGCTTTTAAAAAAATTAGCAAATAGTCTGAAACAACATATTAAAGAGATTATGTTATGACTAGGTTGTCTCATATTAGAAATGAAGAGGTTGGTTAATCATAAGGAAAACTATACCTACAATCAATTTTGTTAATAATAATTAATAAAACTATGATTATATCAATAAATGCTAAAAAAAGATTTTCAAAATTGCATATTTTTTTAAACTCCAGAAATCATAGGAATAAAGGAACTTTCCTTAATAAAGAAAATAATATTTTTCTAAAAGCAAGGCCAAATATGTAATTAAGAAAAAGGAATTTCCCATTAGATCAGAGGTAAAAAGCAAGGAAATTTAGTATCACCACTACTACTGAATAGAAATGCTAACCATTACATTGACAAAAAAAAAAAAATTGAGGTAGGTATGAGCAAAACCAAAATTATCACTCTTTGAAGATGATATGATGATATACTTAAGAGATCCCCAAAGAGCCAATTAAAAATTGAAATAATAACCAGTAAAGTTGCAATATATATATATACACACATAAATCATCAGATTTCCTATACAAAATCAACAGACTCCAGCAAGGAAGCCTAGAAAAATTCCATTCATTCAGCATAAATACAGCAGATTTTAAATGTTTGGGAGTGTGTGTTCATTGAAACTATCCAGAAACTATATGAATGTAATTATGAAACACTTTGCATATATATTATAATTTGAGAAACATTAATTGTTCATGCATAGGTCAAACTAACAAATTAAAGATAAAAATATAATCTAAATTAACTTACTATTTAATGATGTACTATTCAGACTACCAGAATAATATTTTATAGAGCTAAAAAAAATAACAAAATTCAGATGGAGAAACAAAAGTTTGAGAATGACAAGAATAATTATTGAAAATGTAAAAAGATCTTTACTACCAAGGCTCTTGAACAAACTAAATTTATTTGGGGAGTTTGATTTATGTATTTTAAAAGTAGCTCTAATTATCCTTCGCCATTTTAAAAGAGACACAGAGAGGCACAACTTAATTTATGTGCTGGTGTGAATACATAGCTTACAGCTAAATCCTCTGATTGGATACCTTTGCCGACAGGTCATCTGTAGGATAAACAATCAGTCTGAATTTGTAGCATCTCATAAAACAAGAAAAGGTAAGAAATGACTTTGAATTTTAACAGATGTTACTAAAATTATCTTGCTATTGTAAGAAGTACTTTTGTGCTAATTTCTATACAAATATTTATTATTCTAGGAAAAGTATCATAGTCTCTAGCCTTGATGTGAATGTTTAAGCAAATGCATGTTTCATCTGTACGTAGATATAATATTTTAAAGCGAATGCAAAATAGGATACCAGAATAACAAATTCTATGGTATTCTTGATAATAATAGCTTGAAATTTTTAAAGAAAAAAATACTGTTAATAGTATATATATATATATATATATGCATATGTATATCAAATTTAAAATATTTCCCCCTTTTAGTATGTATCTATTTATATTATGTAATATATACATTATCCTAATTAGAACAAATAATGAATGCTGTGAAGTGGTTATGCATGTTGAGTCACAGTGTGTGAAGTTAAAAGGAAGTAAAATAAAGTGGTAGTTGGTTCTAACCCAATTAAAATGTACTGTGTAAATTTATGGAGCCATTACCATTATTATAATTATCAGGACTTAGCTCTATATTGCTACACACACACACACACACACACACACACACACACACATACACACACAAGTAAGTAGGCATTTTGAAGACAGCCTGGCACAATGGATTGAAAACTGGTCTCAGAATCAAAATTTGGGTTCATGTCCTACCTTTAACATATACTGGATATTATCTTGGGTCACCTAACTTCTTAGTAGATTGAGTTTCCTAGTCATTGAAAGTACAGGTTCAATAAAAGTAGTGGTCATTTATGGGATGAATTGGCAAAGACACTGTGGAATGATATGAGATCTGTAAAATACAGATAAGGAAAAACTTTAGTTTGATATATCACTTATGTAGAGAACATTTATCTTGCATCTTCAATTGTCTGTAATCTACTGAAATAGAAAGCAAAAAATACTGTGTGTATGCATATGTATCATATGTGTATTTGTATGTCTATAGACAACCATACATATATATTGACATATATCCTACAAATAAGAAAGTCTATCAGTTTCTTCAGAGACTAATAATTTATATTTTAGTTACAATTTTTATAGGCCTCATTAAATTTCTAATCCAAAGCATACAAATTAAATAAATTAGAAAGAGGAATATAAAAGGAAAAAGCTACAATTTTTTTTGCAGCAATAAAAAAAAGATTGCTGACAAGAAAGAAGAAAACTTTTAGCAAATAATAGAAATCAGATAGTTAAATCTTTATCCATTTAGTTATAGAACAAGCAATCCTATGTACTCTAAATCCCAGAGGCCATTAATTAATTATAGTATAGAGGAGCAAAATATTATTATCATTGTTCTTAATGATGACCCTCATTAAGTATAATTTTCTTAGAATCCTTTTGCTTAGTTCAACAAACATTTGCCAAAACTGGATGTGTTTAAAGCACTGTGCTAGATGTGAGTAAGAAGGGTAAGAGTCATATGATATGTTTGAAAAAAATATCCCTTAAAACAAAGGTCTTGGTGTTTTTAAATGATTTAAATCTTGGGGGAAAGGATGATGATGTCAGAGGTATATTACTGTAATTTAAGCTCTGTTATTTTTCACTTTTTTTCATATTAAAGTAAAATGATTTCCATTATGATAGCAGAAATTGGCAGAATTTTTGGATCATTTGAGCAATGGATCCAAAATCCAATTTTGGATGATTTCCAAAAAAAAATGTAGTATTAAAATAGAAAATTATTGTGGTTTGTATTGTGGAAAACAGGAGCTTTTGAAGTTTGTTGTGGGAATAGAAATGGAAATGAAAATTTTGTGACATAAAAAAACGACAGGACTTGAGCTTTGATGTCAAGGTATTGTGTGGGGTGGTAGTGCTAGAAAATAATAAATAAAACTTTGTTTTTTAAACTATTTTGGTGCTTTCGATGTCTAGCACCTTCTATTTATTTTTCTCAAAGTATTTATAATATATAGGTGTGAGGCTTCAAGTCTTTGGCTTTTCTCATTCATCACCTCTGAGAACATATCAATAATGTTGCACTCAAGTGAACAGGTATCAAAGTATACATGTTGATTTAATTTGAGTGCCTTATTGAATTCTGTTTGGTATTGTTCTAAATTTTCATTCTCTGAAACATGTTGGCACATGATATATAATTATTTTTTCATGGTGGTCTTTTTGTAAATGAGTACTGCTTTTCAAGGACCAAACAGCTTATGAAATTATTTCTAAATCAACTTCACCATCTCCATTGTTTATCTATCCAAGGAGAACTTGTGAGCCATCCTTCGATTTAGTTGCAACTTCCTTTTGTCTTCTGATTTCATTTATAGCAAGAATATCAAGAGTGGAGGAAGGGTTCAGGATCAAATGACCAGCAAGATGGCAGAGTAGTTGCTTCCAGAAACCGTCAGAAATCCCAAAATCTCAGAGAAAAAAAATATGTACCAGATATAGAGTAATTTCAACTGAATTCACAAGTTAAGAAGACAGAAACACCATTCAAGGTAAAAACTTTATGAAATAACAGCGGAGAACTTGAATACTTAGAACTTTCACTCAGAATCCCCCCCATCCTTTTTCCCCTCTCCAGAAACTACTCCATCTACACCAGGCCTAAGTGTACAAGCAAACTTCAGGGTTTTGACTTAGGATTCAGATTTTGGAATCCTTGCCCATTATTTCCATGAAATTTATTTAGCCTGAACTCTTTTGCCCCTAAACCTTCTTCCATTCCATTGCCAAACTCATACTGTATAAGAGTCAACCTCCATTGGATTTGCCAAACCTGGTAAATCCTTTAAGAAGGAAAAGAGAGTGAGGTAGAAGAGAAAGGAAACGCAGGCACTGCAAATTATAGCAGAGAGATATAAGTTAGAGAGTAAAAAATGACTATGACTGAGAAAATGGGAACTAGAAAGTCAACTGGGTCAAGTCATATACTCCTGGAGATTACTGAGTAGGGATATAAGCATAACCCACCTCATGTCCCTCCATACAAAGAGATTGGGGGGGAACCAATAGGTTTACTTCTTGGGTTCTGTGCATCAGTGGAATATGGAAGGATAAACTGTAAGAGGGAGAGGCCAGAAACAAGTGGTTGGGAACAAATGAGGAGAGTTGAAAGTGCAGTTCCATGGAAAAAATAACTCATAAATAAATAAACCAACAGAGTATACTGAAGACAAATGGAAGAATGAATAAAATCTCAAAAAGAAGCCAGAGCACATGGATCAGTTACTATAATATTAAGGACAACAAACCAAAATTGTCCAATGAAAAGGTAATTCTGCAGACAATCACTTAATTCTTATAACAGCAAGAAATTCCCAAAATTGCCTTAAAAGCAAAATAAAACTTTTTTTAATGAAGACGTTAGGAATGATTTTACATAGGAAATAATAGCTCAAAGTAAAATTCAAAAAATGCAAATAGTGGAATATGAAAAATTAAAAGCATAAAGAAAACTTTTTCCAAAGCAGATTTAGAATTCATAAAATACTGACATGCAAAATATTGGGCAGAAGAGAAGCAAAAGCCAGCAATGCCAAAATAATACATGACTTCTATAGAAATTAAAATAACCAACCTTGAAGACAGTAAGCCTGCAGATAACTTATGAATATTAGTACTCCCAGACAGATTAAAGAAAAAACAAAACAAAACAAAACAATAAACAAGCCTGAACACCACTATGTAAGAGACAATACAAGAAAACTTCAAACTTTTGAATAGATATGAAATAACTGATTAATAGAAATCACAGATGAAAAAGAAAAAAATGCATCAAATTCTTGGGCATGAAGTGCTTAAATTTCATTATTTCAGTTACAAACATTTTGGAATCAGCCAGGATAAAGACTTTCAAATATAAAGGAAAGGCAATTCAAATAATCCAGAATCATCATGTAGTCAGAAGAAAATACAACAAAGAAGAGAATAACATTTCCTAAAATCAAGGTACTCAAACTTCTATCTTAAATAACATAATGTAAAACCAATGCTAGTCAACAATGAAAAGCTGGACTTTTAAGCCAGAAAGGCATTTAAGGCATTTCTGTTAAAAAAGGAGAAAAAAAGAAAAACAAAGGTGAGCAAATAGCTCTGAACAACAGAATCACAAGAAGCCAACTTTGATTCTCAATGAAAAGATTTGCTATGGAAATAAACTGATTTTTAATAAGCATACCTTGGCGACATTGTGGGCTCATTTCTAGACCATTGTAATACAGTGAATATTGAGATAAAGTGGGTCACCTGAATTTTATGTACATAAAAATCATGTTCACACTATTAAATTTATTAAGTATGCAATAATATGTTTAAAAAGACATTGTACATAACTAATTAAAATACATGCTATATTATCTGAGCCTTTGGTGAGGTGTAATCTTTTTTCTGGTACAGGATCTTGACTTAATGTTGATGGTTACTGACTGATCAAGCTGGTGTTTTGCTGAAAGTTGGGATGGTTAAGGCAATTTCTTAAAATAAGACAGTAATGAAGTTTGCCCCATTGATTGATTCTTCCTTCCACTTGAATACTTTGAGGCCATTGTAGAGCTATTAGTTGGTTCAATTTCAATATTTTGTCTCATAGAATGGTGAGACCCAAGGGGAGGGACAAAGCCAGGCACAGCTGGTCAATGGAGCAGTTAGAACACGCATTTATCATTTGTGGTACCTCAAAACAATTATAATAACATCAAAGTTTGTTGATCACAGATCACCATGACAGATATAACAATAATGAAAAAGTTTGAAATAGTGAGAGAATTACCAAAATGTAACACAAAGACATGATGTGATCACATGCTGTTGAGAAAATGTCCCAGATAGACTTGCCTGAAGCAGTTTTGCCACAAACCTTCACTTTGCAAAAAATGTAGTATCTGCTAAGCACAATAAAGTGAAATGCAAAAAAACCGAG
Organism: Sarcophilus harrisii; assembly: GCF_902635505.1. Lineage (NCBI taxonomy): Eukaryota > Metazoa > Chordata > Mammalia > Dasyuromorphia > Dasyuridae > Sarcophilus > Sarcophilus harrisii. The sequence continues at coordinate 72,190,965 of NC_045426.1, forward strand.
ATATGTCTGTATTGGGTTGTTGTTGGTATTATTGATGTTGTTGTGGTGATTGTTTAAGGAACTTATTTTTGGTGGAAAGAAAGAACAGAGATACTAAGGCATTATGAGAACCTAAGAATCTATGAATTTAAGGGAAACTTTTAAAGATCTGAAAAAGGGAAAGAGAGAATTAATAATCTGTGGACTAAATTCCTTGACTCACTATAAGTGAATCAGTATATTTTATGGCCATCAGATTGAGATATTATACAAAGAGGGAAAGGGAAAAAATGGCAGAAGAGATAGGTCATTCTCTTCTACCAACCTCCACTACCAAGATGAAATGTGAAATATAATTACTTTAGTGTCTCAACCAGAGTAGAGGTTATGGGAAACTTGAATAAAGAATAAGGGAATTAGAGAGCAGATCACTGAAAGACTGTCATTAAAGAATAATTTTATAGAAGAGTTGATATTACATATGTATATATATATATATATATATATATACACAATATACATAAATGTATGTTTCTTCATGTGTATGTATTTGCAATAAAATCCTGGTTCAGTGTACATTTAGGGAGCCATATACCCTAAGCAATGTTTGTACATTTTTGGACATTATCTCTCCCAAGAGAGGGAGTAAGAATCCTGAAAGATGTCCAAGTAGTGGTGGTGGTAGAGGCTCATACAACCAGAAACAGAATAATAAAACACAGCTTCCATGTGATTGCACTATTTCCTGAATAGATATTCCTAAGAAAAATTTCAGAAGAAAATAGGAAGATGCTTTAAGATCTATAGATGCAGTAACATATAAATGAGGTTTTTTTGGTTATGTTAAATTTAAAATGTTAACTGGACAATAAATAGTAAATGTCTGAAAGGCAGTTGATGATGCAAGACTAGAGATCAGCTGAGAGTTTGAGAGGATTGGTAGCTTTGAGAATCACCAGCACAGAAATAATAAATTTACTAGAGCTAATGAGATTGACAAGGGAGTAGAAGACAGGGAGCAGAGAAGAGGACACAGTACAAAGTCCTGTGGGACATGCCCATGCTTAGTGGGAATGAGTGGTATGAGGATTTAGCAAAGGAGACTAAGAAGGAGTAGGAGAATCAAGATAGTAGTCTTTGTACAGTTACACTTGGTTGATGTGTTGGTTAGCTTTGCAGAATTGTTTTTCAAAAGCCTTATTTTTAATGGTTTGAAACAAAGATGACTTTCTAATTATGGAAGAGGAAGAAGAGAGATATCAGAAATAAAGGTTATGTAAAAAATCAATTAAAAATAAAAAGTAATATTAAAAAAGATCAAAATATAGTAACAATACTTTGGAGACAAATTAATGACTTAAAGGAGAAGGGAAGAAAAATTGATGCAAAAGAAACAGGTGAAGAAAATTACAATATTAACAATTGTAACTTTAAATAAAAGTAATCAAAAACATGTAGAGAGGATAAAAAAGCAAAATCCAGCAATATATTGTACACCAGAAAAATAGTGTCTTTAGCAGTTTAAAACTTTTCTATCTATAAACAGAAACATAACGCATTTAAAAAAAGAGAAACTGAAACAAAATTTAGTGTGCATCAAATAATTCCAAAAAAGTTTAAATCACAATAACATGTAAAATAAAAAAAAAATTGAATGATACTATCCATATATATAAGCAAGGAAGCCACATTGTACTAATGAATAAATTTACTAATTTTAGTGACCAACGTTATAAATGAAATATTAATTGTGAAGAGGTTCAAATTATAAAAATAATTATAGAAATTGTAATATTTCTTCTTCACATATGAATGTCTAAGAGAAAGATTTTAAAAAATGTAACAAACTTTTGGAGCACTTAGATCTGAAAGACTAGGATTTCTAAGAAATGTGAAAAAAAAAGTCTATACATTGTGTCATTGAACCACATGCAAAAAAATGTGCTTAGATACAAAAAATTTACAAATGTTAAAACAATAAAAATACTAAACCCATTCTTTATAGATTGTAATATAATGAAATAGGGAACATGAGCAAAACAAAGTTTCATGTTGGTTGAGAAGCATCCTGAATACTTTAAAGAACAAATATAAAAAGGACATTTACATCAAATAGAAAAATTACTAAGCATTATTTCAAAATGTATAGGATGCAGTTAAAGCAATTCTATGATTTCAAAAATAAATAATCAAAATAGAAAATAGAATTAATGAACTTAATATAATTAAAAATGAGATAATCAGCACATTAAAAGTAAGCACAAAAAAGGTTATCTTGAAATTTGGAGTAGAAATAGGCACATTGAAAAACAAAAACACTATAAAGAAATGATAAACAATATGCAGTTGCCACTTTCAAAAGATTAATGGCAAATTAAACCAGAATTCTGATTAAAAAAAGTGAATAATGTCAAATTAATAATAAGGAAAAATCACAGCAAACAGAAAAGAAATAAAAAATGGTTCTTTCACTCATCAGATACTTCATTTTGGTGTAGAGTTTCTTTCATTACTATTACCTAATAGGAAAGATAAAAATCTTTAGACTTTTGTGTTTTTGTTTTCGTTTTTCTTTTTGTTTTTTAGAAATTTTTTTCCTAGGCACTAAGTATAGCAGAGACTATGGAATGTGCAGATAGTAGAAATCTCCTTCTACATCTAGGACAGTGCTTTGTATATGAGAAACCCTCAAATAGGGACCTCAAAAATCAGCTTGTAAAACAGAAAGTAGCCTGAGACAAGAAATTCTGGTTTAGTTTCCTCTTGAAATCTTAAGTAACTAAATCAGTTTTATATGCAGTTTTTAACACATTCATAACTGAAACCATTGATTTCAAAACCATTAACCAGCGATAAACTTTATTGCATTTTTTTAAATGAATAGAGCTCACTTTACCTTCAGCATCAAATTGCCTGCTAATCTTTCAACTAATTAAGTTTAAAAAATGCTATTTCTGGTAAGAAAAATAAGTTTTAAAAATTCACCCAAATCCCCAATAATTTAGAGTACTGAACTATCCTAAAGAAACTTCTGACAGAAGTAATAAATTTATTAGAGACAGGTTTCCAAAATGATGTTAGAATGTAAATATAAATATAAAATAGCAAAAAACAATAATTTTAAAGCAATTTTACTCCTTTTGGTCATGGCTTTTGGTCAGCTTAACTAATTCACTATGCAGCAGAAATAAAGGTCTTCGTATTCATCTTCCGTCAGCAAAAAATTTCTTGGTACACCCATATTCAAAAATTCTTTTGAGTCATTAATGTTTTCTTTTACTTAAAACTCGCCTTGATTTAGGCTTCAATCATGACAGGGTTGTATTTACTGAACATATCTCATTGATTCCATCTTGATACCAAAGGACTTTTAATTTTTTTCTTCCTATATCCCCTGTAGACCAGTAATTTCACTGATGGAGGATACTCCCCCTGAGGAACTTCTACCAATGAAGATTTGCATTTGATATAAAGCTTATAATCTTTGGGACTTTCTTTCAACTTTGAGAGATTCAATGTTCTCATGATCTAAAAGCTAGTATATGTCAGAGGTGGGACTGGAACCTATGTATTCTTGATTTTGAGTGACACTAATCATTATGCTTTGATGCTTCTCTTAAAGTTTGTTATTAAACACATTAAGTGCATCATTTGAAAATTAGAATCAGAAAATATTTTGAGTATCATCTGAAATGAATTCTAACAGTTAATTTTTATGGGTATGGTATATCAAATTGATAGCTAAACATTTTATTATCTAAAAAAATGGTTATCTGAAGCAATATTACTGACTTCCATTTTGATGATCCAAATAGTAATTATAAAGATTTGGAAGGGACTTTATTGATCATCCAATCTTTGCTCTCAAAAAAAAAATATAGGAATCCATCCTATGTCATCATCATTTTTAGCCTCTAGTATCTTCAGTTTCAAGAGTTTAATATCTTATGAGGCAAGCATTGCTTTGTTATTATAGCCCTAGTAGTGAGGAAGGTATTTCTTTTGCACTTGACATTTGATTCTTTAAAATACATATATATTCATTTCAAATAGGCTATAAATTCCTTAGGAGATTGTGTCTTTGATTTTCTTAACACATCATAGAAGCTCAACAAATACTTAATTGCTCTTTCTCCTTATAGCCCATAGAGCTGCTTGATTAATAAACTTACATTATGAGGGAAGCAAGATCTCCTTAGCTGACAGACTTAATAATCAGTTTCTTCCTTTCGTTTACCTTCTGATATCCAGCCCAGTGCTAGAATCTTTGCAGTTGAATATTGACAGTTTTAGATTGATTGGAATTTTACTTTGGTAGTTTATCCTAAGAAATTAGATCAAAATTCAGTGGTTAAGAACTATATTTATTTCTTTATTAGACAATTCCTCTGTAAAAGTAACATCAACAGGAAGCCTTATATTCCATAACTTCACTGAAGAGATGAGTGGAATTTATACTTGTTCCCTTACATATAAACGTATACCAGAAGAGGTGGAAAAAACTCTCCAGCTAAAATATGTTTTATACGGTAAGAAGAACATTTCTCTTTTGCTTTCATTTTTACATTTTAAAATGTTTAATTTCTTTAAATTTTTATTAAAAAATCTAATCTTATAGCATGCACAATCACAATACCCTTTCTTGGTGCAGCTAATAGCAATATTAAAATTAAACAAATGCAAATCATGATACTGAATAATAACAAATTAAATCAAACAAATAACAATTGCTAAGCAATTGGCTTATCATATAGAGTAAATTTGGATAAAATGCTTAGTGAGATATATAGCTTCACTGTAGTAATCCCTGTACATTGAAATCTCTTCTGGGCTTTGCTGGACAGTGGAAGTAAGAAAGATGGATATAAAAATCTAACTTTCAAGATCCATTCTGCTGAATCTTATGCCAACAATCTATTTCCACAAAATATTGCTTAGTGAAATTAAGTTCCATTATATACTTTTTTAGAAAAGTAGTTTTATGACATGCACTCTTCACATTTTGGTTCATTGTGAGAGAATTTTTTTTCTTCATAGATACTTGCTCTACAATTTGAGTATATTACATTATTCCATAGTGAATGAAAATGACTTCAAAAATTTTTTAAATGTTAAAAATAATTATTTCCCCCCCCCACTTGCACATAAAACAATTTTTAATATTTGTTCTTTTAAAAAATTTTGAGTAAGAAATTCTCTTCCTTTCTTTCTTCCTCCCTGAGATAGTAAGTAATTTGATATGAGTTATACACGGGCAATTATGCAATTATACAAAATATATTTACATATTAGTTATATTATGAATTAGGTGATAGACAAAAAAGAATATAACAATAAAGTAAAAATGCTATTATTTGCTCTGCATTCAAACTCCATCAATTCTTTGTCTGGAGGTAAATTGCATTTTTTTTTATCATGAGTCTTTTGGAACTGTTTTGGATCATTTTATTGCTGAGAATAGTTAAATCATTCACAAGTGATCATTGTAAAAAATTGCTGTTAATTGTGTACAATGTTCTTTTGGTTCTACTCATTTCACTTTGCATCAGTTCACATATATCTTTCCAGTTTTTTTGGAAAGCATTCTACTCATTGTTTCTTTCTTTTTTCTTTTTTTATTTTTTAATAGCCTTTTATTTACAGGTTATATGTATGGGTAACTTTACAGCACTGACAATTGCCAAACCTCTTGTTCCAATTTTTCCCCTCCTTCTTCCCACCCCCTCCCCCAGATGGCAGGATGACCAGTAGATGTTAAATATATTAAAATATAAATTAGATACACAATAAGTATACACGACCATACCGTTATTTTGCTGTACAAAAAAAAATCGGACTCTGCAATATTGCATAATTAGCCTGTGAAGGAAATAAAAAATGCAGGTGGGCAAAAATATAGGGATTGGGAATTCAATGTAATAGTTTTTAGTCATCTCCCAGAATTCTTTCGCTGGGTGTAACTGGTTCAGTTCATTACTGCTCCATTGGAACTGATTTGGCTTATCTCATTGCTGAGGATGGCCAGATCCATCAGAATTGGTCATCATATAGTATTGTTGTTGAAGTAAATAATGATCTCTTGGCCCTGCTCATTTCACTCAGCATCAGTTCGTGTAAATCTCTCCAGGCCTTTCTGAAATCATCCTGTTGGTCATTTCTTTACCAAACAATAATATTCCATAATATTCATATACCATAATTTATTCAGCCATTCTCCAATTGATGGGGATCTACTCAGTTTCCAGTTTCTGGCCACTACAAAGAGGGCTGCCACACACATTCATGCACATATAGGTCCCTTTCCCTTCTTTATGATCTCTTTGGGATATAAGCCCAGTAGTAACACTGCTGGATCAAAAGGTATGCACAGTTTGATAACTTTTTGAGCATAGTTCCAAATTGCTCTCCAGAATGGTTGGATGTATTCATAGTTCTACCAACAATGTATTAGTGTCCCTGTTTTCCCACATCCCTTCCAACATTCCGCATTATCTTTCCCTTGCATTCTAGCCAGTCTGACAGGTGTGTAGTGGTATCTCAGAGTTGTCTTAATTTGCATTTCTTTGATTAATAATGATTGGAGCATCTTTTCATATGGCTAGAAATAGTTTCAATTTCTTCATCTGAAAATTGTCTGTTCATATCCTTTGACCATTTATCAATTGGAGAATGGCTTGATTTCTTATACATTAGATTCAATTCTCTATATATTTTAGAAATGAGGCCTTTATCAGAACTTTTGACTGTAAAAACATTTTTCCAGTTTATTGCTTCCTTTCTAATCTTATCTGCATTAGTTTTGTTTGTACAAAAACTTTTCAGTTTGGTATAGTCAAAATTTTCTATTTTGTGATCAGTAATGATCTCTAGTTCTTCTTTGGTCATAAATTCCTTCCTCTTCCACAGGTCTGAGAGGTAAACTATCCTGTGTTCCTCTAATTTATTTATAATCTCATTCTTTATGCCTAGATCATGAACCCATTTTGACCTTATCTTGGTGTACGGTGTTAAGTGTGGATCAATGCCTAGTTTCTGCCATATTAGTTTCCAATTTTCCCAGCAATTTTTGTCAAACAGTAAGTTCTTATCCCAAAAGCTGGGGTCTTTGGGTTTGTCAAACACTAGGTTGCTATAGTTGTTGACTGTTTTGTCCTTTGAACCTAACCTATTCCACTGATCAACTAATCTATTCTTCAGCCAATATCAAATGGTTTTGGTAACTGCTGCTCTATAATATAATTTTAGATCTGGTACAGCTAAGCCACCTTCATTTGATTTTTTTTTCATTAATTCCCTTGAAATTCTTGACCTTTTGTTTTTCCATATGAATTTTGTTGTTATTTTTTCTAGGTCATTAAAATAGTTTTTTGGGAGTCTGATTGGTATAGTGCTAAACAAATAGATTAATTTAGGTAGTATTGCCATCTTTATTATATTTGCTCGCCCTATCCAAGAGCATTTAATATTTTTCCAATTGGTTAGATCAGACTTAATTTATGTGAAAAGTGGTTTGTAATTTTGCTCATAAAGTTTCTGATTTTCCCTTGGCAGATAGATTCCTAAGTATTTTACACTATCAGTAGTTACTTTAAATGGAATTTCTCTAAGTCTGACTGTTGGATTTTGTTAGTGATATATAAAAATGCTGATGATTTATGTGGGTTTATTTTGTATCCTGCAACTTTGCTAAAGTTGTGGATTATTTCTAATAATTTTTTAGTAGAATCTCTGGGGTTCTTTAAGTATATCATCATATCATCTGCAAAGCAACTCATTGCTTCTAATAACATGATAGAATTCCGTTACAATCATATACTACAGCTTGTTCAGTTGTCCTCTCAATTAATGAGCTTCCTCTCAATTTCTAATTCTTTGTTCCAACAAGAATTGTTATAAATATTTTTGCACATATATATGCTTTCCTGTTTTAAAAAAAATCTCTTTGGAATATAGATCTATTAGTGGTATTGTTGAGTTAAAGAGCATGCACAATTTAATTGAATCAAGATGCCTTTATTATGATTTCATGGCTGTTATGTTAATAAGGTGATTAACTTCATTTTCATTTTGCTTGTCCATTTTTATTAAAAAAATAGCAACTAATCATTTGAAACCAAATATTAACATTAACTTGCATTAGCAAAATACATGTTACTATAAAAATAAAATTACATACATAATTTAAAACAAAATTCCATGAAATGTAAAGATCTAGTTAAAACTGTGAAACTTTTCTCTTTATTCCTTAACCACTGTTTAATTTAACCTTTAATGCAATTGATAGAGTCCTACTCCATGGAAGTAGCTCCAAGTTCTTAAATCCTGGACTGAAAGGTATTGTTACCATGTTGGAAAGGCTGCAAATATGATTCTGGCAACAGACTGAAATTGCTTCTGATATTTAGGTGGTAGACAGTAGATTGGCCACATCGTGATGATTTAGTTGGTCATGGAAACTTATGAAAGAAGAAAGATCCAAAAGGACTCCCCCTTAAATTTTTATAGCCTTCTTTTCCTTCTTAATTCTAGGTGGCAGTGGCAGAAGAGGAGGCAGAGGGAATTAAGAACTACCAGGGGTCCTCAAACTTTTTAAATAGGAGGCCAGTTCACTGTCCCTCAGACTATTGGAGAACTGGACTATAGTTAAAAACAAAAACTTTGTTTTGTGGGCCTTTAAATAAAGAAACTTCATAGCCCTGGGTGAGGGGGATAAATATCCTCAGCTGCTGCATCTGGTCCACGGGCCGTAGTTTGAGGACCCCTGTAAGACTGTCTATAAACCTTATCTGGGCTATGGCTACTTGAAATATGAGGTCTTTGTTAGTGATTTAAGCAGACACTCCTGGAGGGGAATTGTATAATACCAACCTTGATGTTCTTGCTAAAAACTGAAACCATAAGATAGAAATTGCAACTAAGTAGGAAAAATAGCTCATAGCTATCCCTATATATCTGGCACATAATAAGGATTTAATAACTCTTTATGGACTTTCTTTTTGTCCTTGAAGAAAGGAATTGAGAAAAATGACATTCTTAGTATACTTAAAATGCACAAAAATGTTATTTGGTGGATCATGTGTTAATCTTGTCTTCTAGTACTCATGATAAAGTATTAACAAAGAAATCCATGATGAAAATAATTGCAGCCACTGCACAAACTTTGGTTGCAGAGGATAAAATAGGGATATTTTATAAAGAATTGATCCATATGGATTTTTTATGCACTTTGATATTTGGTGACTTTAATACAAATGTAGTGTACAAAAAAGGTGGAAGTGTTATTAGAAAATATATGTCTGGAACAAGACGTGAGAGAACAAAAACTTGCAGACTACATAAAAGTCTTATGACTCTATATCACAAATACTATATTTGAGAGGAAAAAAGTTGGTGCTGAATATGAATATTTCTTTCAAAAAGAAATTGAATTATTATTTGACATCATTGTTGATATGGAGTTATCTCTGAACTAGCTATTATTGTATAATCAGATTTAATATATCTATATTCCTATAAATGCAGGATATTTATGAGGGTATAAATGGGAGTTTTTTTTTGCTTTTGTTTTTCAATCTTTCCATTCACGTTGTTGTAGTTGCTGTGCATGTTATTTTTTTGGCTATACTTTCTTCACTCTGCTTCAGGCTATGTGAATATTTCTATTCTTCTCTCTTTTCTTCATAATTGTTATTTCTTATAGCTTCACAATAATATCCCAATACATTTATGCATCACAATCTGTTTATCTATTCTCCAGTTACTGGTCATCTTCTCTATTTCCAATTCTTTGCTATCACAAAAATTGCTGATATAAATTAGATATATATTGGGACTTGATTTTGTTCATTGACTTCCTTGGGGTATAAACCTAATTGCTATATTTATTAAATATGTTATTTGATTAATTCTAAATTGCTTTCCAAAATGTTTGTACTGACTCACAGATCCATTAATAATGCATTACATTTTTACTATCTTGAAATGGAATGATTTTAAGATTAGAAAATCCCACTGTGCTTGTTTACTGATTATGAAAAAGCTTTTAATTTGGTACAGCAAAACACCAACTTACACACAAAGGGTCTTTATTCAAGTTTCCTTGAAAGCTATAAGAAGATGAATAAACTTATCCAGTGACCCTTTGAAAAATATCACGTGGACCATAAATAGGTTTATGTTTATCAAATATGTCCTGATTGCTTTGGAGAAGATCAAGCATTGTTTATGAATGGCGAGATCCTCTACATTATCATTTTTGCTGATGACATTAGCCTTAAGCATTGGAATATTGCAGAGCCTCCTGGAAGGAATTATAAACACTTTAAGAATTTGTCCTAATCATATATATATTTAGGAATGACTCGATGGATGAAGAAAGTTTGTTTCTTAGATTTCAGCTTGTAGTTGAACCATAGAGCTTGTCAGTGTGTGCATTTTAATATACATATACATTTTACATATATATTTATGCATATATGTAGATATACGTTTCTATACATATATTTATATATACATTTCTACATGTATATTTATGTATATATGTGTGTAAATATAGCCATATCAAAGTCATAGAATACAAATTGATAGTAAATTCATTTCCGAATTAAACAGTAGAATGAAAATGGGTAAGATAGTCTTCAGAAAATTTCAGAGTTCCTTAAATGATCCCAAAGTATTCCTGGAGACAGAAGCTAATGTTTTTAATACTAATATTCTTCCAGTTTTGTTGTAAGGAGATTTTGAACAGAGTAGTTTCTTAAGAATTGAAAATGACTGTCATTAAGAGGTGAAACCAATATGGCAAAGTAAAAATAGGGACTCATGGAAGTTTCCTCCAAACCCCTCCACATTCCTTAAAAAATGACTCTAAACATATTTTAGAGTGTCAGAAGACACAAAAAGATAAACAGGAAAGTTCTGTGGCACCATAGTGGGAGTCCAGCATGCAGTCCTGCACCAGTGCAGCTGTAGTCTCAAGTGCCAGCAAAGCAGGAACAGGCCCTAGAGCTTTTGAATTAGTGATAGTACTGGTGGTTTCTAAATATCTCAACCCAGAGAAACCAAAGATGACTTGGAAGGTCAGCAACAAAGATAGGATGAGAGGGACTTGGAAAACCAGAAAACCAGGAGTGGGAGGCAGCTTTCAGAGGCCTCAGCACAGGAGTTCTCTTTATTAGTACTGAGGAAGGACTGGGTTGATAATTCAACACTAGTATTCATAGCCACAGTGAAATAGGGACATTCCTCATATTTCCAGGGCAGGCAGTAAAGAGTGCTTGTGATCATGTCCCTAAAAGCATATTGGAAAACAATTACACAAAACCCCTGAAACTTGGGACAATGGACCCTACATCCTGGAAAAGGAGCCCTACTTTAATAAAAAGGTAAAAGTCAAGTAATAAACTGGGGAAATGAGCAAACAACTGAAAAAAAATTCTGGCCATAGAAAGTTACTGTGGTGACAACAAAGATCAAAACACACACTCAGAAGAAAACAAAGTCAAAGCTCTAACATCCAAATCCTCCAAGAAAATTATAAGAATTGGTTTCAGGCCATGGAAGAGCTCAAAAGAGATTTTAAAAATCAAGTTCAGGGAGATAGAGAAAAAAATGTAAATGAGAATTGAAAGGGTTCAAAAGATAACAGAAAAAAAAACTATTGAGGAGAAGCATACCTTAAAAAACAAAATTGGCCAAATGGAAAAGAAATACAAAAGCTCACTAAGAAAAATAATTCCTTGACGATTAGGATTGAGCAAATAAAAATTAAGATGTTATGAGAAATTAAAAAAAAAACCCAATAAAACAAGACCAAAAGCATGAAAAATAGAAAACAATGTGAAATACTTCAATGGAAAAACAACTGATCTGGAAAATAGAAAATAGAAATAATTTAAAAATTATTGGACTACCTAAAAAACATGATTAAAATAAGAGTCTAGACCTCATCTTTCAAGAAATTATGAAAGAAAACTGTTCTGATATTCTAGAAGCAGAGGGTAAAATAGAAATTGAAAGAATTCATAGATCACCTTCTGATCACCTTCATCCCAAGATGAAAATTCCCAGGAATATTATAGTCCAAATTCTGGAATTCCTAGGTCAAGGAGAAAATATTGTAAATGTCTAGAAAGAAACTGTTCAAGTATAGTGGAGTCACAGTCAAGATATTACAAGATTTAGCAGTTTCTAAATTAAAGCATTAAAGGGTGTGGAATATGAAATTTCCAGAGAGCAAAGGAGCTAGGATTGCAATCAAGAATCGCCTGTTCAGCAAAATTGAGTATAATTCTATAGGGAAAAAGGTGGAAATTCAATGAAATAGAGAACTTTCAGAAAGCATTTGAGATGAAAAGACCAGAGCTGAATAGAAAATGTGATTCTTAGGAGAAACAGAAGGAGGTAATCAGGAAAGGGATAATCATAAGGGACTTAATAAGATTTATCTGTTTACATTCCTACATGGGAAGATGATACTTGTAACTCATAAACACTTTCTCATTTTTATGGCAGTTTAGAAGGACTATGTATAGACAGAGGGCATAAAGTGAATTGAATATGAAGGGATAAAATCTAAAAAAATTAAGGGGTGAGAGAGTAATGTACTGAGAAAATGGGACAGGAAAATGTGGAATGGTATAAATTATCTGCCATAAAAGAGGCAAAAAGAAGCTTTTACAGTAGAGGGAAAAAGAGAAAGAGAGGAGTGAGTGAAGCTTACTCTCATTAGAATTTGCTCAAAGAGGAAATGAAATATATAACATATACACTCAATGTGTGTGTGTGTGTGTGTGTGTGTGTGTGTGTGTGTGTGTGTGTATCTTATCCTGTAGGAAAGTAGGAAGAGAAGGAAATTAAGGAAGGGGGCAGGTTTATTGGGGAAGGAGGTAATCAGTAGCAAAACACTTGAGGAGAGTCAGGGTGAAAGAAGAAAGAGAATAGAATAAACTGGGGGAAATAGCAATAGTAATTGGAAAAGAACTTTGAAGCAAGTTTCTCTGATGAAGTCCTCATTTCTCAAATGTATAGGAAATGGAGTCAAATTTATAAAAAGCCATTCCCCCATTGATAAGTGATCAAAAGATATGAACTATACCCAAAGGGCTATAAAATCATGCATATCATTTTATTTAAAAATACCACTACTAGGCATGAATCTCAAAAGAGATTTTTAAATAATTTATATGTGTAAAGTATTTATAGCAACTTTCTTCTCAGGACAAAGAATTAGAAACTGAGGTTAGCCCATCAATTGGAGAATGACTAATAAACTGGCATGTGATTTTTATAGAATATTATTGTTCTATGGGAAATGATAAGCAGGATGCTCTCAAAAAAATCCCTTAGAAAGTCCTCCATGAACTGAAGCCAAGTAAATGTATTGTGTACAAAGAAAATAACTATAATAAGAGCAGTGGGCAGGGGCATGGTGGGTATGAGCAAGATGCAATATATAGATAATGAAAAACTTTGAATAAGAACAAAAGAAAAAGATGACATCAGGGAAAATATGTGGCGGAAAATGGAGGTGACATTTTCCTAAGAGGAGGATAGGGAAAAACAGTTGGAAAGCCTAAATGCTCTCTGGAATATCTTTGTGATATTAGAAGAAAGCAAAGAAGATCTCTAGCAGATTGGCTATAAGCTTTTGGGAGGACATGGATAAAAATTGTAGAGATGGGCAAATATGAAATGATTGTGTTTTCCATCATTGGAATGAACACTTATTTTATGAGACCACATTTCCATTTAAGTACACCCTAACCCTCATTTTTCATTCTAGGCTTGAGTACAGCAAAATTCTTTCTGAACCTCTTTTTAGAATTGGGATTTCCAGTGAATTTTCCATTATTATGGAAATATATAATTTCCCCCATGCTGTTTCCTCAAAAAATACTTGATTTTTTTCAAATTTAGTAATTGGATATATTGAGTTGCTTTCATAAATTTTTCAACTGGGTTTCAGAATGCTGAGAATTGCTGCATCTTTTTCTTGCCATTGGTACAATCAGAAAACTTGGAAGCCACTGTCTTTTTCATTTTTAAATATGTAAAGGTCTGAAACTCTTTAAAGGTGTGCTTGAATCAGACAACTGATCACTTAAAGCTAATTACCTATTGGACAATGATTCTATTATCATATGTTTGGGAAAATGCCCCTTCTCACTATTCTGTGCTGGCTTGATGTTTGGTGTATCCAGATAGGCAAAGATTAGAGGGTGGAATGAAACAAGCCAGACTCACTTTTTAGGCAGGACAATGAGAAAAGAAGTTGGTTGAGGGCCTCATGGCAGTTTGTCTACTTCACTTCTCTCCCTAAAGACCAAAGACTTTTACTTATCCTGACTCCAGCTGTTCCTGAGGCCTCCAGGGAGCTAGCCAGGACTTTATATAAATTATTGTTTGACATTGTCATAGTAATAGTTTTATTTTTAATTTTTTTATTATAACTTTTTATTTACAAGATATATGCATAGGTAATTTTTCAGCATTGAAAGTTGCAAATCCTTTTGTTCCAACTTTTTCCCTTCTTCCCCCCACCCTTTGCCCCAGATGGCAGATTGACCAATATATGTTAAATATGTTGAAGTATAAGTTAAATACAATATATGTATACATGTCCAAACAGTTATTTTGCTATATAAAAAGAGTAGGACTTTGAAATAGTGTACAATTAGCCTGTGAAGGAAATCAAAAATGAAGGCAGACAAAAATAGAGGGATGGGGAATTCTATGTAGTGGTTCATAGTCATCTCCCAGAGTTCTTTTGCTGGGCGTAGTTGGTTCAGTTCATTACTGCTCTATTGGAACTGATATGTTCATCTCATTGTTGAAGAGGGTCACGTCCATCAGAACTGATCATCATATAGTATTGTTGTTGAAGTATATAATGATCTTCTGGTCCTGTTCATTTCACTCAGCATCAGTTCATATAAGTCTCTCCAGGCCTTTCTGAAATCATCCTGCTGATCATTTCTTACAGAGCAAAATATACCATAATATTCATATACCACAATTTATTCAGTCATTCTCCAATTGATGGGCATCCACTCAGTTTCCAGTTTCTGGCCATTACAAAAAGGGCTGCCACAAACATTCTTGGACATACAGGTCCCTTTCCCTTCTTTAAAATCTCTTTGGGATATAAGCCCAGTAGTAACACTACTGGGTCAAAGGGTATGCACAGTTTGATAGCTTTTTGAACATAGTTCCAAACTGCTCTCCAGAATGGCTGGATGTATTCACAATTCCACCAACAATGTATCAGTGTCCCTGTTTTCCCACATCCCCTCCAACATTCCGTATTATCTTTCCCTGTCATTCTAGCCAATCTGACAGGTGTGTAGTGGTATCTCAGAGTTGTCTTAATTTGCATTTCTTTGATTAATAATGGCTTGGAGCATCTTTTCATATGGCCAGAAATAGCTTCAATTTCTTTGTCTGAGAATTGTCTGTTCATATCCTTTGACCATTTATCAATTGGAGAATGGCTTGATTTCTTATACATTAGAGTCAATTCTCTGTCTATTTTGGAAATGAGTCCTTTATCAGAATCTTTGACTGTAAAAATGTTTTCCCAGTTTATTGCTTCCCTTCTAATCTTGTCTGCATTAGTTTTGTTTGTACAAAAACTTTTCAATTTGATATAATCAATTTTTTCTATTTTGTGATCAATAATGATCTCTAGTTCTAGGTCTGAGAGGTAACCTATCCTATGCTCTTCTAATTTATTTATAATCTCATTCTTTATGCCTAGGTCATGAACTCACTTTGATTTTATCTTGGCTTATGGTGTTAAGTGTGGATCAATGCCTAGTTTCTGCCATACTAATTTCCAATTTTCGCAGCAATTTTTGTCAAACAGTGAGTTCTTATTCCAAAAGCTGGGGTCTTTGGGTTTGTCAAACACTAGATTATTAAAATTATTGGCTGTTTTGTCCTTTGAGCCTAACCTATTCCACTGATCAATTAGTCTATTTCTTAGCCAATACCAAATGGTTTGGGTAATCGCTGCTTTATAATATAAGTTTAGATCTGGTAACAGCAAAGCCACCTTCATTTGATTTTTTTTTTCATTAATTCTCTTGAAATTCTTGACCTTTTGTTTTTCCATATGAACTTTGTTGTTATTTTTTCTAAGTCATTAAAATAGTTTTTTTGGAGTCTGATTGGTATAGTGATAAATAAATAGATTAGTTTAAGTAGTATTGTCATCTTATATTTGCTCGCCCTATCCAAGAGCATTTAATATTTTTCCAATTGGTTAGATCAGACTTAATTTGTGTGGAAAGTGTTTTGTAGTTTTGCTCATATAGTTTCTGATTTTCCCTTGGCAGATAGATTCCTAAATATTTTATACTGTCAGTAGTTATAGTAATAATTTTAAATTTATGCTTCTGTGATCATTGATGCAACCAGCTTTAAAATTTTGATCTTATGATTTTTCTCATGCCTTTAATTTCTTCTTCTCAGTTAGATACCTTATCAATCAATCCCTTAATGTCCTCACAGTATGATTTTATGGAAAGAATGATAGATTTAGAGGGTCTGGGTTTAAATCCTGGATCTACCACATCAGTCAAGTAGGCCAGCAATTTGATATGGATGTTATCTGTGCAGCCATGCAAAACATTTCTGTATTAGCCATGATGCAAAAGAAAGCTCAGAATGAAGAAACAAGAGTAATAATGAAAATTAAAAATACTAAGTTTCATATGGATACAGATGACATTTTTCATTATAAATCATCAGAATTGTTTTGGATCATTTTATAGTTCATCCTACAATGTTGCTATTACTGTGTACAATGGCTTGGTTTTGCTGATTTCTCTTTACATTAGTTCATGCAAGTCTTGCAGGTTTTTTCTAAACATCCCACTCATCATTTCTTATAGTGCAAATAATATTCCATCTCAAACACATATCACAATTTTTTTCTACCATTTTCCAAGTTCATGAACAATTTCCCCTTAATTTCCAATTCATCACCATCACAAAAAGGACTGCTATAAATATTTTTGCATACAAATACTTTTCCTTTGAACTCTTTGAAGTACAGATGTACTAGTAGTGTTGCTGGGTCCAAGGCAGACTGTGCCATTCTTAAGTTTTGTACCGAAGACATATGGAAACACACTTAGAATATATTTACATATAGATTGCTCTAAGATTTTGGGGGCATCTTGTATATAGAATTTAGTTTATATGTAAACAAGGAACTTTTGTTTTTGAATGATTATTAAATAATTTAAACATTTTAATTAGAGCCTATAAATTATTTACTGAAAATGTTAATTTTGTTTTTGTCTATACAAGGAATCTTATATTTTATCTTGCAGCTTATGTAAATCCTGATTTTTACTACCAGTTCACAGCTCGATATCATTCTGCACCCTGCAATAGTATCTACAATGTCTCATTTGAGAAAAAGTTGCTTCAGATTTTGAGCAAACTAGTTGTTGATCTTTCCTGTAAAATAACATTAAACAAGTCTGAATGTCATCATGTTAAGATGCAGAGAGCTGGTTTACAAAATGAATTGTTTTTCACTTTTTCAGGTATGTATTTTCATCTTTTTATGGATGCTTAATGTGCTTAGGAAACAATTTGCTTAGGTTCATAGTTGCAAAATTTGAGAGTTGAAAAATTCAACATTTCAATGCATTGTGTTTATATTTTATGATTTAATACTAGTAATATGGAAACAATCTCAGAAGAATGGCATTCTTATTCAGGTCACCCAGTATCCATAGGAATTCTCTTTTTTTTCATGTTGTAAAACCTTGGGGATTTCCCATATTTTTTCTCTTCTACTTCTAGACTGATATATTCTTAGAGTAGTTCCCTCTGAGCTTAAGCTCTAGTTGATCCAATTAAAAAGATTTATAAAGTGTTTACTTTATTCAAGACATTAGGACTGATGAAAAACAATTTGTTGCAATTTGGAGTTGGAAAGAAGATTTGATTTAATTTAACTTGTAATAGAAAAAGAAATAGATGAAGAGAAAGAAAGACAAATGTCAACCTTTTTCCCCTTCCTCAAACCCCTACAACTCTATTAATAGTCTTATCTCCAGCATCTAGTATATTTCCTGTTAGCCCTCATTCTTAAACCCTCAAAGCCCATTTACACGGGATCAAAAATTTAGAGCAGGAAGAGACCTTCGACTTATCAACAATTTATGTCAAATCAGGCAGTATTTTTATTAAGTGCTAATCTGTGCTAGGAACTGTGCTAAGTGTTGGGGTTACAAAAATGTTAAAAACAATCCTTTCCCTTAAATTCAAACTCTAATTGGTGGAGGGAGACAACATAAAAAACAACAATACATAGATAAGACATATGGGGTAAATTGAAGGTAATCTAAGAAGGAAGGAACTAATATTGAGTAGACATGGGAAAAACTTCGTACGGAAGCAATGAGAGATGGCCATTGAAAAAGCATGAAGTCAGCAGAGTGTTGTGTGCAGTGGGACATAAAAGAGGTTACTGTCATCAGATTGTATAGTTTGTGGAGTGGCATGAGAGAGGAGGGAATAAAGCATAAGAAAATTGAATAGGTGGTAAGGGACTTTAAAAACCAAGTAGGCTTTTATATTTGATCCTGGAAGTGACAGGGAGCCAGTAGGATTGATTGAGTAGGAGCTGACTTGGTCACACTTACAATTTATGAAGATCACTTTGGCAGTTGCATGGAAATGATATGGCATAGGGAGATGAGACAGAGAGACCAATAAGAAGACTCATACAATAGTACAGCATGAGGTGATATGGACTTGCCCTAAAGTGGGGACCATTTCAGAGGAGAAAAGGCCACATAAATGAGAGATATAGCAGAGGCACAAACCTCATTTGACAAATGAGATTGAATCCCAGATGGGTTAAATGAATTGTTAGGGGTTATATAGGTGATAAAGGAGAAAGATAGGATTATGCAATCATTATAGAATCTCAGAATTTAAGAACTGGAAGAAACCTAAATGGTCTTTTAGTTCAATCTGTACCTGAAAAAGAATAGCTAATAAAAATGTTGGGCAATTCCAGCCTCTATTTAGAGATCTTCAGTGAGGAGAAAACCATCATCTTTTGAGGCAACACAATGCTCTTTCAAAAACTTGTGAGTGCATTTTTCCTTATTTCATGTCTAAATATGTGCCCTTGTCACTTTTGCTTACTGTTTCTTTTTCTGCCTTCTAAGTACAAGTAAATTGTCATCTAATAGTTCTATAGTATATAGCCCGTCTGAAACTTAAAGATTGCCAGTATAGCTTTCCCTCTTTTTTCCTTATTAAAAATATCCACTTCTTCCATGAACTCTTCATTTCTTTTCTTTTCTTTTCTTTTTTTATTTTATTTTATTATTTTTTATTTTTATTATTATTATAGTAGCTTTTTATTGACAGAATCCATGCCAGGGTAATTTTTTTACAACATTATCCCTTGCACTCACTTCTGTTCCGATTTTTCCCTCCTACCCTCCACCCCCTCTCCTAGATGGCAAGCAGTCCTATATATGTTGAATATGTCCTAGTATATTCTAGATACAATGTATGTGTGCAGATCCAAACAGTTTTCTTGTTGCACAGGGAGAATTGGATTCAGAAGGTAGAAATAACCCGGGAAGAAAAACAAAAATGCAAACAGTTTACATTCATTTCCCAGTGTTTTTTCTTTGGGTGTAGCTGCTTCTGTCCATCATTGATCAATTGAAACTGAATTAGGTCTCTTTGTCAAAGAAATCCATTTCCATCAGATTACATCTTCATACAGTATCTTTGTTGACATATATATAATGATCTCTTGGTTCTGCTCATTTCACTTAGCATCAGTTCATGTAATTCTCTCCAAGCTTCTCTGTATTCATCTTGCTGGTCATTTCTTACAGAACAATAATATTCCATAACATTCATATACCACAATTTACCCAACCATTCTCCAATTGATAGGCATCCACTCAGTTTCCAACTTCTAGCCACTACAAACAGGGCTGCCACAAACATTTTGGCACATACTGGTCCCTTTCCCTTCTTTAGTATCTCCTTGGGGTATAAGCCCAGTAGAAACACTGCTGGATCAAAGGGTATGCACAGTTTGATAACTTTTTGGGCATAATTCCAGATTGCTCTCCAGAATGGTTGGATTCGTTCACAGCTCCACCAACAATGTATCAGTGTCCCAGTTTTCCCTCATCCCCTCCAACAATCATCATTATTTTTTCCTGTCATCTTAGCCAATCTGATAGGTGTGTAGTGGTATCTCAGAGTTGTCTTAATTTGCATTTCTCTGATTAATAATGATTTGGAACACTTTCATATGAGTGGTAATGATTTCAATTTCATCATCTGAAAATTGTCTGTTCATATCCTTTGACCATTTATCAATTGGAGAATGGCTTGGTTTCTTATAAATTAGAGTCAGTTCTCTATATATTTTGGAAATGAGGCCTTTATCAGAACCTTTAACTGTGAAGATGTTTTCCCAGTTTGTTGCTTCCCTTTTAATCTTGTTTACATTAGTTTTGTTTGTACAGAAGCTTTTTAATTTGATGTAATCAAAATTTTCTATTTTGTGATCAATAATGGTCTCTAGTTCGTCTTTGGTCACAAATTTCTTCCTCTTCTACAAGTCTGAGAGATAAACTATCCTATGTTCCTCCAATTTGTTTATAATCTCGTTCTTTATGTCTAAATCATGGACCCATTTTGATCTTATCTTGGTATACGGTGTTAAGTGTGGGTCCATGCCTAATTTCTGCCATACTAATTTCCAGTTATCCCAGCAGTTTTTGTCAAATAATGAATTCTTATCCCAAAAGTTAGGCTCTTTGGGTTTGTCAAACACTATATTGCTATAGTTGACTATTCTGTCTTGTAAACCTAACCTGTTCCACTGATCAATTAATCTATTTCTGAGCCAATACCAAATGGTTTTGGTGACTGCTGCTTTATAATATAGTTTTAGATCAGGTACAGCTAGGCCACCTTCATTTGATTTTTTTCATTAATTCTTTTGAGATTCTTGACCTTTTATTATTACATATGAATTTTGTTGTTATTTTTTCTAGATCATTAAAATATTTTCTTGGGAGTCTGATTGGTATAGCACTAAATAAATAGATTAGTTTAGGGTGTATTGTCATCTTTATTATATTCGCTTGACCTATCCAGGAGCACTTGATATTTTTCCAATTGTTTAAGTCTGACTTTATTTGTGTGGAAAGTTTTTTGTAATTTAGCTTATATAATTCCTGACTTTCCTTTGGTAGATAGATTCCCAAATATTTTATGCTGTCGACAGTTATTCTGAATGGAATTTCTCTTTGTATCTCTTGCTGTTGGATTTTGTTGGTGATGTATAAAAATGCTGAGGATTTATGGGGATTTATTTTATATCCTGCAACTTTGCTAAAGTTATGGATTATTTCTAATAGCTTTTTAGTAGAATCTCTAGGGTTCTCTAAGTATACCATCATATCATCTGCAAAGAGTGATAGTTTGGTTTCCTCGCTGCCTATTCTGATTCCTTTAATCTCTTTCTCGACTCTTATTGCCGAGGCTAGTGTTTCTAATACAATATTGAATAATAATGGTGACAGTGGGCAACCTTGCTTCACTCCAGATCTTACTGGGAAAGATTCCAGTTTTTCCCCAATTCATATGATGCTTACTGATGGTTTTAAATAGATGCTGCTGATTATTTTAAGGAAAAGTCCATTTATTCCTATACTCTCAAGTGTTTTTAATAGGAATGGATGTTGGATTTTATCAAATGCTTTTTCTGCATCTATTGAGATGATCATATGGTTTTTGTTAGTTTGCTTATTGATATAGTCAATTATGCTAATAGTTTTCCTAATATTGAACCAGCCCTGCATTCCTGGTATAAATCTTACTTGATCATAGTATATTATCCTGGGGATGATTTTCTGTAATCTTTTTGCTAATATTTTATTTAAGATTTTATTTCGATATTTATTAGAGAGACTGGTCTATAATTTTCTTTCTCTGTTTTCAGCTTACCTGGTTTAGGTATCAGTACCATATCTATGTCGTAAAAGGAGTTTGGTAGGACTCCTTCAGTCCCTATTTTTTCAAATAGTTTATATAGAATTGGGATTAATTGTTCTTTAAATGTTTGGTAGAATTCACATGTAAATCCATCTGGTCCTGGGGATTTTTTCTTAGGGAGTTGGTTAATAGCTTGTTCTATTTCTTTTTCTAAGATGGGACTGTTTAGGATATTTACTTCTTCCTCTGTTAATCTGGGTAAGCTAAATTTTTGAAGAAAGTATTCTTCCATTTCATTTAAGTTGTTGAATTTATTGCCATAAAGTTGGGCAAAGTAATTCCTAATTATTGCTCTAATTTCCTCTTCATTAGTGGCGAGTCCTCCCTTTTCATTTTTAAGACTAACAATTTGATTTTCCTCTTTCCTTTTTTTAATCAGATTTACTAAGGGTTTGTCTATTTTGTTGGTTTTTTCATAGAACCAACTCAGTTTTATTAATTAATTCAATAGTTTTTTTACTTTCAATTTTATTGATCTCTCCTTTTATTTTTAGAATTTCAAGTTTAGTGTTTGACTGGGGGTTTTTAATTTGTTCCTTTTCTAGCATTTTTAGTTGCAAGCCCAATTCGTTGACCTTCTCTTTCTCTATTTTATGCAAGTAAGCCTCTAGGATATAAAATTTCCCCTTATTACGCTTTGGCTGCATCGACTTACATTTGATATGATGTCTCATTATTGTCATTTTCTTGGGTGAAGTTATTAATTATGTCTATGATTTGCTGTTTCACCCAATCATTCTTTAGTATGAGATTATTTAGTTTCCAATTATTTTTTGGTCTACTTTCCCCTGGCTTTTTGTTGAGTGTAATTTTTATTGCATCGTGGTCTGAAAAGGATACATTCACTATTTCTGCCTTACTGCATTTGAGTTTGAGGTTTTTATGTCCTAGTATATGGTCTATTTTTGTATAGTTTCCACGAACTGCTGAAAAGAAAGTGTACTCCTTTCTGTCTCCATTTCGTTTTCTCCAGAGGTCTATCATATCTAACTTTTCTAGTATTCTATTTACCTCTTTGACTTCTTTCTTATTTATTTTGTGATTTGATTTATCTAATTCTGAGAGTGCAAGGTTGAGATCTCCCACTATTATAGTTTTGCTATCTATTTCTTCTTGCAGCTCTCTTAATTTCTCTTAAGAATTTAGATGCTACACCACTTGGTGCATATATGTTTAATATTGATATTGCTTCATTATTTATGCTACCCTTTAGCAAGATATTGTGCCCTTCCTTATCTCTTTTAATTAGATCAATTTTTGTTTTTGCTTGATCTGAGATCAGGATGGCTACCCCTGCTTTTTTGACTTCACCTGAAGCATAGTAGATTTTGCTCCATCCTTTAACCTTTATTCTGCATGTATCTCCCTGCTTCAGGTGTGTTTCCTGTAAACAACATATTGTAGGATGCTGGCTTTTAATCCATTCTACTAATCGCTTCCTCTTTATGGGGGAGTTTACCCCGTTCACATTTATGGTTAAAATTACCAATTCTGTATTACTTGCCATCTTGTTAACCCCTATTTATGCTTTTCTCCCTTCTTTCCCTCTTACCCCCTTCCCAGTATTAAACTTAGTAGGCACTCACTTGCTTCTCACAGCCTTCCCTTTTGAGTATCCCTCCTCCCCACCTTAGAGTTCCTCCCCCTATCTTACTCCTTTCCCTCACAGTTTCTGTATTCCTTTCTGCTTAGCTTATTCCTTCCCTTTTCACTTTTCCCTTCTCACTTTTCAATGAGATGGGAGAAGTTTCACCATATATTGAATATGTCTAACATTTTTTCTCTTAAAGTCAATTCTTATGGCAGTAAAATACCCACTATATTCATCCCCCTCCATTCTTTCTCTCAGATATAACAGGTTTCCTTTGCCTCTTTGTGACATATATAACCCCACTTTACCCTTTTTCTGATACAATGTCCTTTCCACCTCTAATTTCTAGAACAAGGTATACATGTATTTTTTATACATCTTTACAGCAGAAATATAGTTCCCAAGATTTGTTTTTACCTTTTTAGGTTTTTCTTGAGTTCTATATTTGCAGATCAAACTTCTTGTTAAGTTCTGGTTTTTTCACCAAAATAGGTGAAATTCACTTATTTCGTTGAATGACCATCTTCTTCCCTGGAAAAAGATGCTCATTCTGGCTGGGTAAGTTATTTTTGGTTGCATACCGAGTTCCTTAGCCTTTTGGAATATCATATTCCAAACCCTTCGATCTTTTAATGTAGATGCTGCTAGATCTTGGGTGATCCTTATTGTGGCTCCTTTATATTTGAATTGGGTTTTTCTAGCCGCTTGGAGTATTTTTTCCTTTGTTTGAGGGTTCTGGCATTTGGCCACTATGTTTCTTGGTGTTTTGACTTTAGGATCCGTTTCAGTGGGTGATCGATGAATCCTTTCAATGTCTATTTTACCCTCTGTTTCTATGACTTCTGGGCAGTTCTCTTTGATAATTTCCTGGAAAATAGTGTCTAGGCTCTTTTTTTCATTGTATTTTTCTGGGAGTCCAATGATTCTCAGATTGTCTCTCCTAGACCTGTTTTCCAGGTCTGTTTTTTTCCCCAGAAGGTATTTCACATTTTTCTCCATTGTTTGTTTTTTTTGGTTTTGCTTGGCTGATTCTTCTTGTCTCCTCAAGTCATTCAATTCCATTTGTTCTATTCTTATTTTCAATGAAGTGTTTTCTTCACTCACTTTTTTATATCTTTTTCTAATTGTCCAGTTTGTTCTATGGAATGTTTTTCCATTTTGCCCATTTTATTCTTTAGTGAGCTATTTTCTGTTTCCAGTTCACTAATCCTATTTTTCAAGGATTTGTTTTCTTTATCCACTCTGTCTTTAAATGAGTGGAATGACTTCTCCAGTCTCTCTTGCCAAGCCTCCTTCTCCTTTTCCCATTGTTCTTCTAGCTCTCTTGTGAGAGCCTTTTTAATTTCTTCTATGAGATTCATCTGTGCTGAGGAACAGATGATCTCCTCCTGTGGGGATTCACCTGAAGATAATCTGTTTTTAGTCTCCTCAGGGTTTAGAGTCTGTTCTCTGTCTGTATAAAAGCTGTCAATCGTTAAGGTCCTTTTTAACTTTTTGCTCATTTTGTCAGAGAAGAATCAGAGACAAACTAGCAAAGAAAAAAAAAAAAAACCCCAAATGGAATCTGCTTTTTTGGGGGAGGGGCTGAGTGGCGTTACCGAGCTTCCTCTACAGACTGCAGGGGCAGCAGCGAGGCACTAGCAGGACTGTGCTGCGCCTGCGCTCTGAGACTCTGAGGCCATGCTGAGACGCTGTGGGGGCGGGGTGGCCAGTCCCAAGGAACTCCAGCTGTTTGGGGTTGTATTCTTCACCCGGTGTTTTTAGCTTCTCTGCTGGGCTACTGACTTGCTGCCAGGGCAAAGTATCCAATCCTGTAGCAAAGCTCTCCCTGCAGAGTCGGCTGAGATCACACCCCAACCCACTCCGGTCTGCTCAGCTGTGAGCTGCCTGCCAAGCTCTTGCTGCCGCTGCCTGCCCTCAGCCTGTGCCCGATCTAAAACCGTCCCACCCTGGAGCAAAAACAGACCTTTCCTGGTGAATCTCAAGGATGTCTTTTCTTGGTAACTGTTTGTGGGTTTTTTTTTTTTTTTTCAGTCAGGCATTAATTCAGAGGCTTGTAATGAGATGGATTCTGAGAGAAAATGCGGAGCTTACATAGCTGTGTGCCTCCTCGTCGCCATCTTGGCCGGAAGTCAAACTCTTCATTTTTTAGGTTGTCCTTCTCTGCATGTTCTCTGGCCTATCATTGTCCTTCCCAAAATATAGTCCCAGAGTGATACACAGTGCTATATATGTCCTCTTCAAAGGGAACAATACAATGGGATGATCACTCCTTTATTTCTGAAAGTTTCTTTAAGAATGAACAATTTTGCTTTCTTTCTTTTGTTAGTTACCAACTGAACCCATTTTTAATACTCCTATCCAGAATAGCTTAAAAATTTTGGACAATTTTTTAATTAAAGCTTTTTATTTTCAAAGCATATGCAATTTTCAACATTAACCCTTGCCAGACCTTGTGTCCCAATTCCCCCCTCCTTCCTCCACTCCCTCCCCTAGATGTCAAGTAATCCAATATAAAACATTTTTTTATTGTTATTAATTTTGCTTGCCTTTTTTAAGTCATCCTGAACTCTAACATTCTTGACATTTTAACCATATCAGTATCAAATTTTTATAGTAACCATTTGTTAAACTATTGTAGGGAACATCTTCTATACATGTCTTTTTTTGGCTTTTTTTTGTTTTAACTTTTAAAATTAATATTTTTCCCAGTTGTATGTAAAAACATTTTTAAACAGTTGTTCTTAAATTTTTTTGTGTTCAAAATTCTCTTCTGTTCCCTCCCTGAAAATGTAAGCAATTTTATATCAGTTCAATATGTTCAAACTTGTAAAACATATTTTCATATAAATTATGTTGTGAGAGAAAGCACAGGCCAAAAAACCCCCCACAAAAAATGAAGAAAAAATAGTATGCTTCAATCTACATTCAGAATGCATAGGTTCTTCCTCTAGAGGTGTAGGACATTTTTTATTTTGAGTTCTTTGTAATTGTTTTGGATCATTGTGTTGCTGAGAAGAGCTAAGCAATTTACAATTGAACATATCATACAATATTGCTGTTACTGTGTAAAATGTTCTGGTTTTTCTCACTTCACTTTGCATCAATTTATGTAAATCATCCCAGTTTTTTTTTTTTTTTTTTGAAATCAACTGCTTATCATTTGTTATAACACAATAGTATTCTATTCCAGTCATATCCCATAACTTGTTCAGCCACCCTCAAACTGATAAATTTCCAGTTCTTTGCCATTATAAAAAAATGCTATAAATAATTTATACATTTAAATCCTCTTTGTTTTTCTTTTTAAATCTCTTTGGAATAGAGGCAGCTAGATGGCACAGTGAATAGGTTTCCAAGCCCAGGAGTCAGGAAGACTTATTTTTCTGAGTTCAGTCTGATCTCATGTTATCCAGTCTGATTGGTGTGGGGTGATACCTCAGACTTGTTTTAATTTGAATTTCTCTAATCATTAGTAATTTAGAGCATTTTTTTCCAACTGACGAGATAGAGTTGATTTCTTCTTTTAAAAACTGCCTCTTCTAATCTTTGGATCGTTTGGCAAAAGGTAATGACTCATCTGCTTATCCTTATTTTCTATATTTTTGAAAAATGAGGCCTGCATGAGTGTCTGAGATCAATTACTGTAAAATTCCCCCTGCCCCAGTTTTCTGCTTTCCTTTTAACATTGATTGCCTTAGTTTTATTGTTGGTGTAAATCCTTTTAATTTAATGTAAAAAAACCCAAAACTATTCATTTTACATCCTATAATGCTCTCTGTCTCTTGTTTGGTCGCAAATTCTTCTATATTTTTAAACTATTCTATGCTCTTCTAAATTGCTTATGGTATCATCCTTTATGTTTAAATCAGGTGCCATTTTGACTTTATCTTGGAACAGGGTGTGAAATGTTTGTCTGTACCTGGTTTCTGTCAAATTACTTTCCAGTTTTCTTAGCAGAACTTACGTAATGAGTTCTTATCCCCAAAGTTGGGATCTTTGCATTTATCAAACGATCTATTACTATGGACATTAGCTACTGTGTATTGTTTGCACAATCTGTTCCACTGATTCACATTTCTTATCTTTTAGTCAATAACATTTTGTTTCAATGATTATCACTTTGTAATATAGTTTGATATCTGGTATAGCTAGGCCACTTTCCTTTATGTTTTTTTTTCCCTTCAATTCATTTTTTATTTTTGATCTTTTGTTCTTCTAGATGAATTGTATTATTTTCCTAGCTCTATAAATTTTTTTGATAGTTTTACTGGGATGGCACTATGTAAGTAATTTAAATGTAAGTATTTAAACGTAAGTAAATTGCATTATGTAGAATTATTGTTTTTATTATGTTGGCTTTACCTACCTGTGAACAATTAATATTTTTTCCAGTTGTTCAGATGTGACTTTATATGAAAGATATTTTAAAACTATTTTCAAGTAATTTCTGGATTTGTCTGGCAAGCAAATTCATAAGTAGTTTATATTGTCTCCAATTATTTTAATTGGAATTTTTCTCTCTATCTCTTGCTGTTGCTGTTATTGTTGTTGTTTTTTTGTAATATATAGTAATGCTAATGATTTATCTGAGCTTATTTTATATTCTGCTACTCTACTAAAGTTGTTAATTATTTCAAGTAGGTCTTTAGTTAATTCCCTACATTACCAACTATTATACCAACATACCATTTGAATAATAGTTTGGTTTCCTCATTGCCTATTCCAGTTTCTTCAATTTCTTTTTCTTCTCTCATTAAGATAGCTATCATTTTTAGTACAAATTTGAATAATGGTGATGAGAGTGGGCATCTTTGCTTCATCCTGAACTTATTGGGAATGCTTATCCTCATTATGTATAATGCTTGATGATGATTTTAGACAAATACTATTTAGCACTTTAAGGAAAGCTCCATTTATTCTTATGATTCTAGTGTTTTTAAAATAGGAATGAATGTATTATTTTGTCAAAAGGTTTTTCTGCATCTATTGAGATGATCATATGATTTTTTGCTGGTTTTGTTATTGATATGGTCAATTATGCTGATAGTTTTACTAATATTGAACCAGCTCTGCATTCCTCTATAAATTCTACCTGGTCATTTTACTGCATTCTTCTCACAATTTTTTTTTTCAACTTTTTTACTTTGGAGAATTAGAATTAGAAAATAGGATGATTTTTGCATATGAGAATTGGAGAAATGTCTATATTTTCTTTTTCTGTTTTTGTTGCTCCTTGTTTAGGCATCAGCACCATATCTGGGTCATAAAAAGGATTTGGTAAAACTCCTTCTTTGTCTATTTTTCCGAATAGTTTATATAGTATTAGAATTACTTGTTTTTTATATGTTTTAATAGAAATTACTTGTGAATTCATCTAGTCCTAGGTTTTTTTCCTTAAGGAGCTCATTGATGGCTGTTTTGTTTTCTTTTTGTAAGATGGGGTTACTTGAGTAATCTTTAATCTGGAAAAATTATATATTAAAATACTTATCCATTTCATGTTATGGTCATATTTATTGGCACATAATAAGGCAAAATAGCTCTTAATATTTGCTTTAATTTCTTCTCCATAGGTGCAAATTCACCTTTTTCATTTTTGATACTGATAATTTAATTTCCTTTTGTTTTAATTAAATTAACCAATGATTTATCTATTTTATTGTTTTTCCCCAGTAAAACTGGCTTCTAAATTTCTTATAGGTTTAGGGTTTTCTTTCAATTTTATTTATTTCTCTCTCTCTTTTTTAGGATTTCCAATTTGGTGTTTAAGTGAAGATTTTTAATTAGTTTTTTTTTAAGTTATATACCCAGTTTATTGCTCAGCTCTTTATTTTATTGATGTAAGCATTTAGGTATATCAGTTTTTCTTTAAGTACAGCTTTCATGGATCCCAGAAATTTTGTTATATTGTCTCATTGTAATTTTCTTGAATGAAATTGTTGTTTCTAGGATATTTTTCTTTGATACATGCATTCTTTAGGATTATATTACTCAGTTTCCAATTAATTTTAATCTATTTTTCTGTGGCCATTTATTAAATATAACTTCATCTCTTTGTGATATTAAAAGGAGGCACTTAATGTTTCTACTTTTATTGCACTTGGATGTGAGGTGTTTAATTCCCTAATAAACACATAGTCAGTTTTTGTGTAGGTGCCACCACTGAGAAAGAAGTTTATTCTTCCTGTTCACATTCATTTTTCTTCAGAGTTCTATCTTTTCCAAAATTCTATTCATCGCTTTAATTTTTTTCTTATTTTTTAAATTACATTTACCTACTTTTGTAAAGAGAAAGTTGAGCTCACCCATTTGTATAGTTTTACTGTTTGTTTCATTCTGTAACTTATTTAACTTTTCCTTTAAACATTTGGATGCTATATCATTTGGTGCTGTTCTATGACCTAGCTTCTTAAACGTTGGTTTGTGACCCCATATGGAATCTCATAACTGAATGTGGAGATCAAAAAATTATGATTTATCGTTAGCAAATATTTGATTTATATACCTGTTTTATATATCTACATACCTTAGATCATTTAAAAATTACTTGAGTAAAAAGAGATCACAAATGGAAAAAGTTTAAGAAGCCTTGGTGTATGGTATCTTTTAAATAAAGTTTTCTTGCTTATCTATCTTAATTAGATTTTTTTTGCACTTGTTTTGTCTGAGATCATTATTTTTACCTATTTTTTTTTACTCCAGCTGAAACAATAGTTTCTCTTTCATCTTATTCTTTATTCTCTTATCTTTATTCTGTGTACATCTCCGTGCTTCAAGTGTGTTTCTATAAATAATATATTTTAGGATCTTGTTTTTTATTTTTATTTTTTTAAAATAACTTTTTATTGACAGAACCCATTCCAGGGTAATTTTTTACAACATTATCCCTTGCACTCACTTCTGTTCCGATTTTTTCCTCTCCCTCCCTCCACCCCCTGCCCCAGATGGCAAGCAGTCCTATACATGTTAAATGGGTTACAGTAGATCTTGGATACAATATATGTGTGCAGAACCCAACAGTTTTCTTGTTGCTCAGGGAGAATAGGATTTAGAAGATATAAATAACCCGGGAAGAAGAACAAAAATGCAAGCAATTTACATTCATTTCCTAGTGTTCTTTCTTTGGGTGTAGCTGCTTCTGTCCATCCTTGATCAATTGAAACTAAGTTAGATCTTCTCTTTGTCGAAGAAATCCACTTTCATCAGAATACATCCTCATACAGTATTGTTGTTGAGGTATATAATGATCTCCTGGTTCTGCTCATTTCACTCAGCATCAGTTCACGTAAGTCTTGCCAATCCTCTCTGTATTCATCCTGCTGGTCGTTTCTTACAGAACAATAATATTCCATAACATTCATGTACCACAATTTACTCAACCATTCTCTAATTGATGGGCATCCATTCATTTTCCAGCTTCTAGCCACTACAAACAGGGCTGCCACAAACATTCATGCACATACAGGTCCCTTTCCCTTCTTTATGATCTCTTTGGGATATAAGCCCAGTAGAAACATGGCTGGATCAAAGGGTATGCACAGTTTGATAACTTTTTGAGCATAGTTCCAAATTGCTCTCCAGAATGGCTGGATGTGTTCACAATTCCACCAACAATGTATCAGTGTCCCTGTTTTCCCACATCCCCTCCAACATTCCATATTATCTTTCCCTGTCATTCTAGCCAATCTGACAGGTGTGTAGTGGTATCTCAGAGTTGTCTTAATTTACATTTCTCTGATTAATAATGGCTTGGAGCATCTTTTCATATGGCCAGAAATAGCTTCAATTTCTTTGTCTGAGAATTGTCTGTTCATATCCTTTGACCATTTATCAATTGGACAATGGCTTGATTTCTTATACATTAGAGTCAATTCTCTATATATTTTGGAAATGAGTCCTTTATCAGAACCTTTGACTGTAAAAATGTTTTCCCAGTTTATTGCTTCCCTTCTAATCTTGTCTGCATTAGTTTTGTTTGTACAAAAACTTTTCAATTTGATATAATCGAAATTTTCTATTTTGTAGTCAATAGTGATCTCTAGTTCTTCTTTAGTCATAAATTTCTTCCTCTTCCACAGGTCTGAGAGGTAAACTATCCTATGCTATTCCAATTTATTTATAATCTCATTCTTTATGCCTAGATCATGAACCCATTTTGACCTTATCTTGGTGTACAGTGTTAAGTGTGGGTCAATGCCTAGTTTCTGCCATTCTAATTTCCAGTTTTCCCAGCAATTTTTGTCAAATAATGCATTCTTATCCCAAAAACTGGGGTCTTTGGGTTTGTCAAACACTAGATAATTAAAGTTATTGGCTGTTTTGTAGGATCTTGTTTTTTAATCCATTCTGCTCCCTATTTCTGGTTTATTGATACGTTCATCCAATTCATATTCACAATTATATTTATTAACTGTGTATTTCCTTCCATTATATTTCCTTCAGATTATCCTTCTCTGTCTGCTTTCACTTTGTCCCTCCATAAAAGTGTTTGCTTCCAACCACTACCTTCCCCACTATTTTCTCTCCTTTAGCATTCCTTCTCTTCACTTACTTCCTCACCTCCTACTTCTTTGTAGTATGAGATATATCCAGCTGAGTGTGCATGTTATTCCATCTTTCAGCCAATTCTGATGAAAGTAAAGTTTAAGCTTTGCCTGCTACCCCCCCTCCATTTTTCCTTTTATTATAAAAACTGTTTCCTACCTCTTTAATGTATAATAATTTACCCTATTCTACTCTCCCTTACCCCTTTTCCAACTGCATCCTTCTTTTTTACCCTTTAATTAGTTTTAGATGTTATCTCATCATAATCAATTCACACCTGCCCTTTATGCATACTAGTAATAATAAAGTTCTTAGAAGTCACAAGTGTCATTTTCTAATGCAGGAATGTAAACAGTTTAATTTTCTTGAATCCCTTATGATTTTTCTTTCCTATTTGCCTTTTTTAACGCTTTTTTTGAGTTTTGTATTTGAAAATCAGATTTTCTTTTTAGCTCTATTCTTTTCAACAAGAATGCTTAAAAGCTCTTCATTTTATTAAATATTCATTTTTCCCTCAGAAGGATTATATTCAATGTTGCTGGTTAGGTAATTCTTTTAATCCTAGTTTCTTTGCCTTCTTGAATATTATATTCTAAAATCTTTGATCCTTTAATGAAGAAACTGTTAGATTCTGTTATTTTAAATGTGACTCCATGATATTTGAATTGTATTTTTTTTCTTGGCCGCTTGTAGTATCTTCTCCTTAACTGGGAAGCTCTGGAATTTGGATATAGTATTTTTGGGAATTTTTATTTTGCCCTTGCTTTCAGGTGGTGATCAATGAATTCTTTTAATTTCGATTTTATCTACTGGTTCTAGGATATTAAAACAATTTTCCTTGATAATTTCTTGAAATATGGTGTCCATGCTCTTTTTTATGATCATGGCTTTCAGGTAGTCCAGTGATTCTGAAATTACCCCTCCTGTATCTATTTTCCAGATAATTTTGTTTTTTCAATGAAATATTTCATATTTTCTCCCTCCACAGTTTTTTTTTAAATTTTTTAATTGTTTTTTGATATCTCAAGGAATCATTAGCTTTCATTTGAGCAGACCTAATTTTGAAGGAATTATTTCTTCAGTGAACTTTGTGCCTTATTTTCTATATGACCAATTCTACTTTTTAAGGATTGTTTTCTTCAGTGAATTTTTGTACATATTTTCCCATTTTTTAGATTGTTTTTTAAAAAACAAGCTGTTCACTCTTTTTTCCATGATTCTCTTCATTTTGCATAATTTGTTTTCTCATTTTTTTTGTATCTCTGATTTTGAAAATTCTTGTTGGGGTCTTCTATTAAATCACTTTTAGGGCCTGAGACCAGTTTACATTTTTTTCAGGCTTTGCATGTAACATATTTGACATTGTTGTCCTCTTCTGAGTTTATATTTTGATATTTCCTGTCATCATAGAAACTTTATATGGTAAAGTACTTTTCTGGTGCTTACACATTTTTTCCAAACTATTTCTTCACTTCTAGTTTGATATTAAAACTGAATTCTGTTCCCAGGGTCGAAGGGGCACTGTCTCAAGCCTCTAATTTTTTGTGATATTGTTTTCAGACCTTGCTTTGGGATTTTGTAGGTTTTTAGTTATTCCAAGGGAGTATGATCTAAGGAGAGGTGCTGTCACTGACTTTCTGGTCTGCGGAATGGTCTGTGAGCAATCTCAAGTACTTTTCCACCTTGAAACTGTGACCATGGTCTTTAATCTCCTGTAGCTATGAGCTCTGGTGTCATAGTTTCCATCACTCTAAGGCTGCAGTCTGAGTCTGTATGCAGATTTCTGCTTGAGCAATGCAGAGACTCCTGACCTGAGTACCAGAAAGGGTTTCCTATAATCTCTTTTTTGATAGTTGTTCAACCTCCTTATTATCTGTAGACCAGAAGCGCCAGAAGTCACTGTCACCCAATTAATTGTCCCTAAATTCTGCTCCTGACTTGCTCAGGATGGTCTTGCTGTTAACTTGCTTGCCAGAGTGTGTACTAGGGCTGGCTTGCCAATGTTAAGGCTGCTGCTAGCTTTCTAAAGCATGGACTGTTTTGGTCTATACTCTACTTTTAACTCAGTACGATAAACCTTTCCTATTTACTTTCTAAGTTGTCTTGGGTTAGAAAATTGTTTTGTCCTCTCCTTTTGTTGCTACTCTAGAATTTGTTTTGAGGCATTATTTTAAAGTTTTTTGGAGAGGAATTTGAGAGAACTAAAGGAAGTCCCTTTATTATGGCATCTTAACTTTACCCCCGTGCATGTCTTTTATATATAAAAATAAGTCAAGATACTTCATAGAAGAGATCTACCAACTGGTAAATGCATCCACGTTGACCTTTTGACAATTTCTTTTTTCATCTTGTCGGATTATTTTTTTGAGTCTTCAGAACATAATACATAATAACCTGGAGTAATTTCCCCTATATAATTTTAAGCCAAAGACTTAAATTCTTCTTTCTATTAATTCTTTCAAATTTTCTCTCCTCAAATCACAGGCACATGCCAAATCCTTTTCTTTTATCCCCAATTCTAAAATGGAATAGTCACATTACTTCAAAGTTCCTGATGATTTGCTTTCTAGAAACCATTTTTTCCTTTGTGACAATCTCATTCAGAATGGAATTTTATGGTAAGCCTTTAATCCTATTTTTGGCAGAGAATTCCAGCAAGCGTCTGGACCCCCAGCCATCATGACTGTATTATCTCTCTGGGCTAGGCTTTTGATGTATTTCTTAACCTTCCCATCTATTCGTTTTGTCTTTTCAGGTGACCTGTCATAGGTTAAAAAAATTTGTTTTTATTTTGATTTATGTCTATTCAGATTCTTTCTACCATACTTTGCCCTTTTCTCTCTGCTTCTGCTTCTGCTTGCATGAAAATATCTTCTTAATATACCACATTTCCCACCCTCTTACCTTTTATGTTTCTATAAATATTATGTTCACCAGAGCCATATTCTGGTCATGAGTCTACCAAGTTTTAGTGATATCTTTGAAGTCAGTTTCTTTTTTCTAGTTTATCAGGGTTGTTGTTTATAATATATGCATTTTTACATAGATTTTTTGAGACTGAGTTATTTTCTTGTGCACTTCTGGGTATTTCAACCCCTATTCCTTTTCCTATATTATCACTATGTTCTATGATTTCTAGCTTTTGATTTTATGTAGGGCAATTTCTTTTATAATTGGTTAAACCATTTTTAAATTATATTTTCAGTTCTTGCAGTACTAGTTGCCCCTCAAAAACTTAAGTCATTGGGTTCTGAAAGAACCAACAGATGTGATTGCTGAAAAATTGATATTTGATAGATTATGGAAAATGAGTGTGGTACTATAGAACTGAAAGACTAATTTTCAAAAAAAGAAAGATTCGAGCTTACAAATTATAGTCCAATGAACTTGAATTCTGTATCAAGGAAAATTCTAGAATAAATTTAACATATGATTGGTGAACATTTAGAAAAGTACTTCAAATGGTAATTTTTTTTTGGAGGCAAATTGGGTTAAATGACTTGCCTAGGATCATAATAGCTAGTAAGTCCTGAACCATCTAACTGTCCCAGATTTAAATGCTACTTACAAAAAGCTAGCTTGGCTTTATAAAAACAAAACAAAACTGAAAAACAGGTCATATCAGACTAATTTTATTTCCCTTAAATTTTTTTAAATTGAAAAACAATTTACTCTTATACCTATATTCCCCTGCCTCTTTGGAAAATCAAAACAAAATCCTCACAACACATATGAATAGTCAAACAAACACAATTTCCCCTATTAACTACTTAGTGTCATCACCCTCTCACTGGGAAGGTGGGTAGCATATTGTATCATGGGCCCAATGGTATTGTTGGTCCTGTATTGATCAGAATTCTTAAGTATCTTAAAATTATTTGTCTTTACAGTGTTATTATATAAATTGTTCTCCTGATTCTCTTTACTTTACTCTCTATCAACTTATATAAATCCCTCCACATTTTTCTGAAACCATCTCCTTCATTTTGCTTACAGCACAATACTATTACCTTTTATTCATATTCCCCATTGATGGTCCCCCACTTAGGTTCCGGCTCTTCATTTCCATACAAAAGAGTTGCTTTAAATATTTTTGTATATAGAGATCCTTTTCCCTTTTATTTGATTTCTTGTAATTTAGACTTAAGTGGTATTCCTCGATCAAAGGGTACATCCAGTTTCATAACTTTTGGTGTTACAGTTCTATATTGCTTTCCAGAATGTCTGGACCAATTCACAACTCCATCAGCAGTGTATTAATACATGTTTTCCCCTCCCCATAGTCCCTTCAGTATTTGTCATTTTTCCTTT
This sequence comes from Sarcophilus harrisii, assembly GCF_902635505.1. Classification (NCBI taxonomy): domain Eukaryota; kingdom Metazoa; phylum Chordata; class Mammalia; order Dasyuromorphia; family Dasyuridae; genus Sarcophilus; species Sarcophilus harrisii. The sequence goes on from NC_045426.1 coordinate 72,227,461, forward strand.
TTATCAACCTTGCCTGGTGACTGTGAGGTAAAACTTTAGATTTGTTTTAATATGGATTTTTCTATTAGTTATTTAGATACTTTTTCATATAACTACAATTAGTATATATTTCTTCCTTTGAATCTTACCTTTTCATAATCTTTGACATTTATCAATTAGGGAATGAATTTCATTTTTATAAATTTGAATCAGTTCCCTATATATCCCAGTTACCTGCTATTCTTCTAATTTAAGCTGCATTAGTTTTGTTTATACAAAACCCATTTAATTTTATATAATCAGTAGAGTCCATTTTATCTCCCATGATCTTTTCTTTGGCCATAAATTCTTTTCCTGTCTATAGACCTGAACAGTAATTTCTTCATTTATCTTCCAATTTTTTTTAATGTCATCCTTTATGTCTAAGTAATATACCCACTTAGAATTTACCTTGGTATAGGGCTTGAAATGTTGGTGTATACCTAATTTCTGCAAGATTTTCTTTGTATTTTTCTCAACGGTCTCTATGGAATAATGGATTCTTACTCCAACACCTGGAATATTTGGATTTCTCAGACACTAGGTTATTGTTCTCTTTTCCTTCTATATTTATATATCTAATATAATTTATTGAGATAACTGGTGGCACAATGAATAAAATGCTGAGACTAGAATATAGAAAAACCTGAATTCAAATATAGCCACAGACACTTATTAGATATGGGGTCCTGGGCAAGTCATTTAACCTCTGTTTGTCTCAGGGTTCCTTAATCATATAATGAAGAAAATAATAATGCATGCCTTTCAGGGTGATTATGAAGATCAAATTAGATGGTATTTGTGAACAATGCTTAGCACAGTGCCTGCCATATAGTAAATACTACATGAATGTGTTATTCCCCTATACATCACTAAAACACTATTTTAATTTTTTTGAATTACATGTGAAAATAATTTTTTGGTAAATATTTCATTCATTTTAAACTTAAATGCAAAATGTGAAAAGAAAAAAAAAAACATTGCCATGTACACAGCAGAACATGAGAGGATTCAACATAAAACAATACTTTCCATTTCAAGAAAACCTATAAAAACAAAAACAATTTTAATATTTTTAAAATTGAATTCCAAATTGTTTTTCTCCTTCCAATTCTTACCCATTCTTGAGAAGATAAGCAATTTGATATAGGTTATACATATGTAGTCATGCAAAATATTTCCATATTGGTCTTGTTATGAAAGAAAATATAGACCAAAAGAATCCACCCCCAAATTTAACAAAATAAAGTTAAAAAAATATGCTTCAATCTGCATTCATACTCCACCATGAGCAACTTTTTTTTCTGAACCACTACAAATCATTTTGATGATTACTGCTTCATGTTGCAGTTTCTGAGCCTCATTTCCTTTTTTTTGGGTTAGGTTACTAAATTAGTAAAAGAAAAGAATAATGTATATTTAGTTTATCCTTTGTAAGATATGTGTCATCATGTAAGACTGTGTTTACATTGGCTTAATATTTGTAACCCAAGGGTAGAATGGATTTATAGTTCTGTCCCACTTCTACAGAGAAGCAAGGATCATACCAACATGGTAATTGGGAAAAGGAACAGACAAGTTCTGGGATAGCTGAGGATGTGCAATCTTCTACTCTTCCCGTGGCATAATTGACTTAGAAGTATAACTACTTAACACCCCCTAATATCTTTGGTCTAAGGAATATATTCTAAGATTAGATTAAAACACACACACACACACACACACACACACACACACACTCTTCCCTAATTCTTTTAAGGGGAAGGGTATCTATTAATTTAAATTCACTGGTTTAACTCCTCCCCATCAAATTTATAGAAAAGACAATCACAAATAGTCAATACCATGTAAATTGATTAAACCAAGCAAAATAGCAAACAGATTGTTGGAGTTACATAGCTCATATACCAAAGATTAGATGAATGTTCTCAAGATAGAGTCAATATGAAAAAGTAACAGCAAGTATAGCTTAATATTTCCATCATACTTTCTCCACAAAAACCTAGAAAAAAATCAGACTAAATGTTGATAGGGAAATATAAAGAAAAAGACACACTGAGTCATGTTCCAGCCCAAATTAGCTTAGAGAGACAAAGAGCTGGCCAGGAGTGTGCTAGACATAAAGTATTCTAATACCCCAGGACTAAGACTGGAAGCAAATATTAGGATAGAAAGTGATTCCAGGGGATCACTGAAGCAGGGTACAGGAAGAAAGAAATGCCATTTGGTAGCTCTGTCACCCACTATCCAGTTCTTGGTTACAGATCCAGGATTGACTGAAGAAGGTATATGTACTTAGAGGGTGGCAGTAGCAGGACTATACTGAGGAAGGAGTGAGTCTAGAAAAGCAAATATTATAGCTGTGTGGTTTTCTGATCTTGGGAGGAGAATAGAGAGTCATTTTTAGTCTTCAGCCTAAGCTAAAGTCTGTTTTGAATGATTAGGGCAGGAATCTCAGACAACATTTGTGTGGCTTGTTTTCCCTGTATAGGCTTTTATAAGGAAATGGGCAAAAGGAAAATATTAATGAAAATATTACCATATGTCAGAAATATATTATGTAAACCTCTTGAAGCAATCTTTAGCACTTGGTTCATACTATAGTAGTTTACATGAGTTTATGTATTCACTTTTAGATGTTTTAGACCTTTTATGATTACCAAGTATGACAGTTATGGGATTTCTCTTTTTGTTTTTACTTTTTGGAATCAGTTTTATTGTTTTATGATCATACTTTCTATGTTCTGGCTTCCTAGTCAATTTTAACTTAAAGTAATATTTCCTTGTGATTCTTTTAAAAATTATTAATTATGAATATTAATGTATTAATGCTAATAACTCAATATATTTTTTTGTTGACTGGTTAACCTCCCAGGTCCCAAACTGAAGTTCAATAAGTAAGAATTGTTGGAAAATAATTTTGTTAATTGAGAGAGATTTTCTTGCAATTGATTTTATAAGGTCTTTATAGGAAGAATAGACTTGAGCAATAATCCTGTGAAATTGTTTAATGTAGATAACCAATCCACATAAAATTAACATTCATGTTTAACAGTAGAGTTTTTTTTGAACCTAAATTATTTTTATAATTTAAGTCAAAATTAGATTTTTTATGTTTTGGCATAGTGGATGCTGACTGAAAATCTAAAAGATAAACATGACTATGGCAGATGTAAGCATGAAGAACAAGATTTTTAAGTGAAATCCCTAAAGAAAAATCCATTTACATGCAGCAGAATGGGGCAAACAATTATTCTGTAAAAAAGGATTAAATTGCTATTACAGAAACAAGTGGATCTTTACAGATCTGAAAGGAAGTTAATAAAATAATTTCATAAAGGAAATGGGAAGCAGAAACTTGAAATATTTTGTAAGATTAAATCTGAAAATCCTGTATTTAAGGAAAGAAGTTTTTCTCTTGCACCTGAATTATTCAAATAAGCAGCTTGCTACAAGTAATTCGCACTCTGAAGTTGATTAATTTTTAAATGCATTTAATTTGAGTAGTCTAACATTTCTCTCAAAAATTCCTGATTATGCTTGTTCATGAAGGCAGTAGTGTGGCAGTAGAACCTATTATAGTTATCTTTGTTGTTAAGAAAGGACCTTGATAGGTCTGCTACATTAAAAAAAATTTTTGATGCCCTTTTAACGAATATTAGTAGTGGTTTAGACCCTTGATATAATGTTACACATTCTTTCAGTTATCCCCATGGAAAATGGGACAAAAGGACCTGATGAATGCACAAAACCTCCTTGTGATCCTGTTGAAAGACTAAATAAGGTATAGTATGTGAAAAACAGATGTGTAATCCTGATATTAGAGACATGTATAACATCAAGAGTAGGCTTTTTGGGGGGGTCATTGAACTGTTATAGGACACTTGGGGATATGTTATGTTTGTATGGGACAAACGGCCCCATACTGAAACCAACTCTTCATTTATAAATTCTTAAACAGCTGGGTTTTAGAAAAAAAATAGATGATATCCCTGACTGAATAGTCATTAGTTCCAAAAATATATGTAAATCAATAGAATAACTTTGGGCTTCTCTGATAAAATCTACCTATATCCTCAAACACCCAAAACCTGTTCAGTATTTATGGTAGTATTTTTTTTAATTTGACTCAATGTATTTCTTCATGATTTCTCTATGGTATTCCAAGCAAAGACAGCCCTAGAATTCTTCAGTCTTTTATATTATCTCCCTAGTTCAATATTATGCAAAACCTTTGGCCACTGTAGTTTAGGAATGCCATTTCTTTAGCATATGTCTTGAGAAAAAATATTACTAATTCAAAAGAAAGAGGAATAGGGAAGGTAACAAACAGTTCAATATATGTGAAAAGAAACAATATTTTCATATTATTTTAAAATATCACACCTTCAAATTTTAGGTGCTAAATAATATAATGGTATCTAGCTGATATTACCTCTTATGTGAAATATGTCTAACATAACTCAATGAGTAGGTAATTTCTTTTTATAACTCCTTCACTCTTTAACCTATGAAATGACTATCCATTCATTCATTTGATCCTTTTTTGTATATCTTTAGTTTACACATGACATTTTGAATGAATGTTCCTAATTTTTCTGTCATATTACGAATATTTATCTTTCAATCTGTTAATAATCCAGAAAGAGCCCAAGAAAATCTAGATCACCAACAAGAGACAACAAAACAAAACAGGAAGAAGGAAAAAAACCTACTTTTTGTTGAAAATTCTCTTTTAGCTGTTTTATAATAGCTGTCACTGATACAAAAGTGTAATTTATATTTTGATCTCAGTAATGGAATTTAAACAAGTGAAAAACTTTTTTTCCCTCTATTTTAATAATTAAAATATGAACATCAGTAGGAAAGTGCTGTTTTCTGCCTCCATTTCAGCTCTTGATGTTCTGTTGGATCTTTGCTGGTCCTCTCTCATTTTTTTCTCAGTTACTTGAACTTTGTTACTTGTAGTTTACTACTTTTTTATGTTATCTAAATATATCTATATATGTGTAATGTTTTATACATATATTTTCTTATATATATATATATATATATTTGTTATATGCATACAATGTTATATGAATGACACACAGTAAAGCCTCAAATTTTAGGACACTATATAAAATAATATAAATTTAAAAAATTTTAAATGTATCTTCAGTATGAAATCTTTATCACTTAAATGGATAAGTAAAGTGATTTAAAATCTGTAGTTCTTACTATTCTGAGTTAAGAAAGAGATCATATACTATTTGTAAATGAAAGCATTCTTTAACTGTTTTGATTGTTGTGAATCTTTTCAAATGAATTATAGAGTTTAAATCATTCCTTGGTTACTAAATATCATTTCTAGATATTTGTTTTACATAATTTTGCAAAACATTGAATGAAAGACCAATTGTGATTTTAAAATAGTAAATTGTGCCAATCTACTAAATGCTAAGCAATTATTTTGGTGAATTTTAGGATTTGAAGAAGTATTATTGTTTTCTAGTAATACATTAATTGTACAGGGCATTTATTTGATTTTAAATTTTATTATGCATAAGTACTTTTTAATTTTGCCTTTTTATTTCATTTCATTTTTTTCATTTTATTATGTCTAAGTACTTTTCCCACTTTACTATATCACTAATCACAACATAAACAAAGACTTATTTTAGCCTTTTCACTTATGTGTATGGACTTTGATTTAGGTGAGAAAAATATTATCAACATCTTTAACAAATAGTTGAATACCCATTATGAGTATGGCCATATACAAATTGTTCTGCCAAGAAGATCTGAAAACAGATGAGACAGTATTATCAAAATAGCAATGCAATTGAAAGACTGTCATAGACAGAAATCAAATGTTGGCTAGTTGTAAGTAACATTAACTATTAAGCTACCTATCTAATATAAAGCTAAAAGGATAAGTGAAAAACAATTAAGTGATTGTAATGTTGTTGAATAAAAAACAGAAATTTCTTTCGTTAGCAGAATGTATGCTTGTTTTCCTATGTTTAATTTTCCTTTTTTCATTAATTTTCTTGTGTGTTAAAGTGGGAATAGGAATCTTATAAAGGCAGTAATAGCAATCAAAATGTTTTTTGTTTTTCTTTTTAAAATAGTTCTTGAGAAGCAGGGTGAAAAAGCTTTTAAAAAACTTCTACTTCTCTTGTACCCTGAACTATTGGTAGCTTGAGGATAGGACAAGGTTATTAGAGTATGAATGATATAAAAGCTTTGGGGACAGAAGTTAATACTTCCTATGGGGAATGAAAGGTGAGTAAGAAGGCAGAATTTTCTATTATCAAATAATAATTTGATTATTAGTCTTCTCTGTTCAAAATGCTTTCTTTTTTGATCGACAGAGTTGGCCATTATGTTATTTTTCCCACAATTTTTGAAAAACATTTTTATTTAAAGTTTTGAGTTCTAAATTTTATCCTTCCCTTTCTCCCGACAGGGTAAACAATCAGATATAGGTTCTATTGCAGCTATTTATATTGGTCATTTTGTTCAAGAAAACTCAAAAGAATGAAAGTGAAAAATAGCATGTTTCTATCTGAATTCAATCAATATCAGTTCTTTCTCTGGAGGTGGGTAATATGATTCATCATTAGTCCTTTGGGATTATCTTGGATCATCTTGATGATAATAGCTAAATAATTCACATTTCTTCATAAAATAATATTGCTGTAACTCTGCACATTTTCCTGGTTCTGTTGATTTTACTCCAAGTTTTTCTGAAATTGTTCTTGTCATTTATTATAGCACAATAATATTCCATCACAATCATAAACCAAAGATTATTTGATGGCCATCCCTTTGACTCCAGATTTTTAGCCACTAAAAAAGAGTTGCCATAAATATTTTTGTACAAATAAAGCTTTTTTCCCTCCCCCCCATCTCCTTTCAACATTTATCATTTTTCTTTTCTATTATATTAGCCACTGATAGATAGGAAGTGGTACTTCAGAATTATTTTAATTTGCATTTCTTTGATCTATAGTAATTTAGAACATTTTTTCATATGATTATAGATTTTTGAAAACTGCCTTTTCAAATCCTTTGACCAGTTATCAATTGGGGAATGACATATTTTTATAATTTTCTTATAATTTTGATTGCATTGGTTTTGTTTGTGGAAGAACTTTTTAATTTATATAATCAAAATGATCTCCTCTATATTTTGTAATATTTTCTACATCTTAAGTTCTAATTTTTTTCCTTATTCATAAATCATGCTCTCTTAATTTGTTATAGTATCACTCTTTATGTCTAAATTATATATCCTTTTTGACCTTAGTAGTATATGGTGTGAAATGGTAGTCTAGTTTCTGCCATAATGTTTCCTAATTTTTCTAGCAGTCTTTCTCAAATAATGAGTTTTTGTTTTAAAAGTTTGAATCTTTGGGTTTATCACATACTGGATTATTATGGTCATTTTCTATAATGTAATATGTACCTAATCTATTTTACTAATCTACCACTCTGTTCCTTAGCTAATACCAGACTGTTTTGATGATTAACACTTTGTAGGACAATTTGAGATCTGTAACTACACCTTTTTTTCATTGATTCCCTTGATATTCTTGATTATTTTTTCTTTCAGATGAATTTTGTTATTTTTCCTATCTCTGTAAATTTTTTTTTGAAGTTTGATTGGCATAGTACTGAATAAATCTATTTAATTTAGGTAGGATTGTAATTTTCATTATTTTGACTTGGAATACCCATGAACAATTAATATTTTTCAAGTTGTTTTGATTTGACTTTATTTCTGTGAAAAGTGCTTTTTAGTTTTGTTCATATAGTTCTTGGGTTTGTGTTAACAAATAAATAGTATTTTACATTGTCTATAGTTATTTGAAATGAAACTTTCCCTATCTTTTGCTTCTGAGCTTTGCTGGTAATATATAGAAATGTTGATTATGTATGTGAGTTTAGTTTATATCTTGTGCTTTGCTAAATTTATTATTTCAAATAATTTTTAAATTTATTTTTTTTAGGATTTTCTAAGTATAACATTTTATCACTTCCTTAACTTTTTTCTTGTTTATTTTTTAGTTAGATGTATCTAGTTCTGAGAGGAGAGAGTTGACGTCTCCCACTAGTATAGTTTGGAAATATAACTATTTCCAAAACTCATTCAAATTCTCCTTAAGAAATTAGATGCTAATCAACCTAGTCTTTGACAAACCCATAGATCCCAGCTTTTGGGATAAGAACTTACTGTTTGATAAAAATTGCTGGGAAAATTGGAAACTAATATGGCAGAAACTAGGCATTGATCCATACCTAACGCCGTACACCAAGATAAGGTCAAAATGGGTTCATGACCTAGGCATAAAGAATGAAATTATTAATAAATTAGAGGAACACAGGATAGTTTACCTCTCAGACCTGTGGAAGGGGAAGGTCTTTATGACCAAAGCAGAACTAGAGATCATTACTGATCACAAAATAGAAAATTTCGATTATACCAAACTGAAAAGTTTTTGTACAAACAAAAAATGCAGACAAGATTAGAAGGGAAGCAATAAACTGGGAAAATATTTTTACAGTCAAAGGTTCTGATAAAGGCCTCATTTCCAAAATATATAGAGAATTAACTCTAATTTATAAAAAATCAAGCCATTCTCCAATTGAAAAATGGTCAAAGGATATGAACAGACAATTCTCAGATGAAGAAATTGAAACTATTTCTAGTCATATGAAAAGATGCTCCAAGTCATTATTAATCAGAGAAATGCAAATTAAGACAACTCTAAGATACCACTACACACCTGTCAGATTGGCTAAGATGACAGGAAAAAATAATGATGATTGTTGGAGGGGATGCGGGAAAACTGGGACATTGATGCATTGTTGGTGGAGTTGTGAACGAATCCAACCATTTTGGAGAGTAGTTTGGAACTATGCTCAAAAAGTTATCAAACTGTGCATACCCTTTGATCCAGCAGTGTTACTACTGGGATTATATCCCAAAGAGATTATAAAGAAGGGAAAGGGACCTGTATGTGCACGAATGTTTGTGGCAGCCCTTTTTGTAGTGGCTAGAAACTGGAAACTGAATGGATGTCCATCAGTTGGAGAATGGCTGAATAAATTGTGGTATATGAAAATTATGGAATATTACTGTTCTGTAAGAAATGACCAACAGGATGATTTCAGAAAGGCCTGGAGAGACTTACACGAACTGATGCTGAGTGAAATGAGCAGGACCAGGAGATCATTATATACTTCAACAACAATACTAGATGATGACCAGTTCTGATGGATCAGGCCATCCTCAGCAACGAGATCAACCAAATCATTTCTAATGGAGCAGTAATGAACTGAACTAGCTATACCCAGAAAAAGAACTCTGGGAGATGACTAAAAACCATTACATTGAATTCCCAATCCCTATATTTATGCACACCTGCATTTTTGATTTCCTTCACAAGCTAATTGTACAATAATTCAGAGTCTGATTCTTTTTTGTACAGCAAAATAATGTTTTGGTCATGTATACTTATTGTGTATCTAAGTTATATTTTAATATATTTAACATCTACTGGTCATCCTGCCATTTAGGGGAGGGGGTGGGGGGGGTAAGGGGTGAAAAATTGGAACAAGAGGTTTGGCAATTGTTAATGCTGTAAAGTTACCCATGTATATATCCTGTAAATAAAAGGCTATTAAATAAAAAAAATAAAAAAAAAAAAAGAAATTAGATGCTAATACCATTTGGTACATATATGTTTAGTATTGCAATGCTTCATTTTTCTATGGTATCTTTTAATAAGATGTAGTTTCTTTCTTTCTCTTTTATTAGATCTATTTTTGCCTTTGTTTTGTCTTAGATTTTGATGGCTATGTCTTCTTTCTTTTCTTAAACAAGTATGATAGATTCTCCTCTAGCCCCTTATCTTTATACTGTGCGTATCTCTCTGCTTCAAATGTGTTTTGTTTTGTTTTGTTTTGTTTTGTTTTGTTTTGTAAATAACATTGTAGAATTCTGGTTTTTAATTGATTCTGCTGTCTTCTTCTGTTTTATGAGTGAGTTCATCACATTCACATTATATAGTAATGAAAACTGTATATTTCCCTCTATAGAATTTTTCACTCGTTTGTCTCCTTTCCCACTTGCCCTCCTTTTCTCAAGTGTTTTTCTTCTGATCACTGCCTTTCCCAATATACCCTTCCTTTTATCAGTCCTCCCTTCCCTTCCATTACCTCCATCTTTTTTTACTTTCTTCTAGGATAAGCTAGATTTCTAAATCCAACTGAGCATGTATATTACTCCCTCTTTGAGCAAATTTTGATGAGAGTAAACTTAAACTTTGACTGCCTCCTTCCATCTTTCCTCCATTATTAGTGCTCTTTCATGCCTCTTTTTTATGGGATAATTTACCCCATTAAGTCTCTTCCTTCATCCTCCCATACAATTTTCTTTTTCACCCTTTTCTTTTCTTTCTTTTTTTTTTTTTTTGGTTATTATCCCATCAAAGTCACCTTATATACATATTCTCTGTTTACATATATTCCTCCTAATTGCTTTTATGATAATAAAGTTTTAAATACAAATATTATCTTGACATATAGAAAAATAAACAATTTAACCTTAATGGATTTCTTATGTTCTTTCTTTCTTGTTTCTCTTTTTACCTTTTTATATTTCCCTTGAGTCTAGTATTTGAGGTCAGATTTTTTTATTCATCTCTGGTCTTTTAATCAGAAACACTTAAAAATACTCTATTTTCTTAAATATGTCCATTTCCCCTTCTGAAAATTTTGCTGGGCAGTTGATTCATAGTTATAATCCCAACTCCTTTGCCTCCAGTTTATCATTCTATTCCTTCCAGTTTTTTAATATGGAAACTGTCAAATTCTGTGTAATCCTGACTGTAACTCCATGTTATTTGCATTGTTTCTTTTAGGCTCTATGTCATACTTTCTCCTTGATGTGTAAGCTCTGGGATCTGGCTGTGATTTTCCTGGGAGTTTTTATTTTGGTATATCAGGCAATGAAATTCATTTCATTCAATTTCTATTTTACCCTCTGCTTTTAATATAATAGGACAGTTTGCTTTGATAATTACTTGAAAGATGTCCAGGTGTTTTTGTGGCTTTTTTTTTGATCATGGCTTTCAGGTAGTTCAATAATTATTATATTATCTCTCCTGGATCTATTTTGTAGGTCAGTTGTTTTTCCAATCAGAAATCTCACATTTTCTCTTATTTCTTTTTTTAATTTTTTAAAATGTATGTTTTGTAATATAATATCATTAGTTTCCACATGTTCAATTCTAACTTTTTAAGAAATTTTTTTCTTCAGTGAGTTTTTGTATTTCCTTTTCCATTTGACCACTTCTGCTTTATGGAGAATTATTTTCCTGAGTGATTTTTTTGTCTATTTTTTTCTATACTGATGGCTCTTTTTTCATGATTCTCTTGCATTGTTCTCATTTCTTTCCCATTTTTTTTTCTCCTCTAATTTGCTTTTTTAAAGCCTTTTAAAGCTATTCAAGGAATTCTTTTAGGCTTGAGACAAAATTACATTTTTATTTGAGACTTCATATGTAGCCATTTTGACACTCTGTTAAACTATAAAGATTCTCTTACCATAGTAAAGTAGCAACAAGGTCCCAAAGCTGAATCAGATTAGCAGGTAAATCCCCAATAGGGAGACCAACAGGAAAAGTCTACTTCCAGTACAATAAGTGATCCTTTCTATTACCATCGTAACTTTATATGTCAAGCTGTTTTTTGGCCTTTTTGCTCATTTTTTCTGTTTGTGTGTTTCTGTGTTTGTATGTATATTTGTGTATGTGACTTGGTGTTTTTATATTAGAGTTGGACTCTTGTCCTTCAGTGTCCCAAGCATTTTGTTCTGGGATTCTTCTGCTGGGCTTCAGGGCTTAGCTGCTTGCCTGTTTAAGAGAGTAGGCTTCCCTTATGGCTTGTACTAGAAGTAGACTTTTCCTGTTGGTCTCCCTATTGGGGATTTAGCTGCTAATCTGATTCAGGTATGGGACCTTGTTGCTACTTTACTATGGTAAGAGAATCTTTATTTTGGCTGGCCCTAGAGGAGGAATCTTGTTGTCCCAGGGTGGGGCTCTGTTGCTGGGGTTGCTGCTACAAGGTCTCTGTCTTGATATTGGCCAGCCCTGGAGTGAAACTTTACTAGTGATTGACAGTGAGCTCAGAGCTCACTAGTGGCTTGTGCTAGGGATGGGCTTATTAGAGGAGGCCCTTGCTGAACAGGACAGATCACTCATTTTTCTAGGGGTCCACCTCTTATATAAGGGTAGGACTTCAATGGTGAATTGTCCCAGGTTTGGAGGCTGCTAAGTTGCTTCTGTGCTACTAGATAAATTCTGAGTCAGTTTTCTAGTTATTTGGAGGAGAATTTGGGAGGACTTCAGAGGTTTCCTTCTTCACTCCATCATTTCGAAACTGGTAGTTGGCCAGTATGTTATGGCAAAAAGAGACTGTGGGGTGACAAGTAAGGCTATTTTTGCCTAGCTGTGAATACCATTTGATTGTGACCTCCTCTTGGAAGTTTGCTCTTTACCATTTAATTGAACCTTTTGAGGGCAATGATAGGTCTGGGAATATTTTTAAAGGAGAGGTCAGTATAGTAAGGTAGTCTATGAAGGCAGCATAAGCAAAAATGGAAACATTCTCTGGTGGTCTTACCTGATGTTGTTTTTAAAATATTTAAGTATCTCTATTAGTCATGTAAAATCAGGGAAAGAAAAAGAACATGGGGCAAAAATTCGGAAAAGAATATTCCTTTTCTTTTTCCTCTTTTCATCCCAATTATATCTCTCTGAATAGAAAGATCCATTTGTTGATAGAATGTTTCTTCTAGTGAGATAATCACCTTATTTATGATTCTCAGTGATCATTTAGTTTTTCAATATAATATATAGTAAACAAGGTCTTTTAAATAATAACAGCTAAGTTAATTAGCTAAAATAATTGAACTAATTGGAATATTATTTCAATAGGTATCTTTCCAATAAAACTTGTGACATGCTTTTCAGGGAATGATATAAAAATACAAAATAAATTTTATTCAGGAAAATATGTAAAGTGCGACTAGGTATAGATAAAAATTTATAATTTAAGGAAAAAGAACAAAAGGTCAATGGTTTCCTATTTAATGACTTATTCTGCTCATGTATATCTTTTTTAGTATTTCTAAATCTGTTTTTTTTGAGGGGATGGTGAGCTGAAGGGGAAAAAGAGGAGGATAGGTGGCCAGTGTATAGTTCAGCTGTTAAACTAATTGGAAGATGTTTTATGTGAATTTACATATAATATCCATTTCAAAACAAGTCCTCTGTTTTGCTGAGACTCAGACAAACTCCAGAAATGTTGCTTGAAGTCATGGGAGGTATCAATAAAATAGCAAACACTTATTCAACAAATATTTTTTGCCAAGTGCTTTGCTAAAACACTGGGGATACTAGACAAAATTGAGCAGGGATATATATCTACCCTCAGCAAGCTAAAGGGAGGAGTTAAAGAACTAGCCAGCTAGTGAAATCTAATGTGAAACTTGCTAATGTGGAATTATGCCCAAAGGACTATCAAACTGTGCATATCTTTTGATTCAGTAGTGTTTCTACTGGACCATTTTCCCAAAGAAATCATAAAGGAGGGAAAGGGATCCATATATTTGTAACTGCCCTGTTTGGGGTGGTAAGGAACAGAAACCTGAATGGATGCCAATTAGATGGGGAATGGTTGAATAAGTTATAGTATATGAATGTAATGGAATATTATTGTTCTATAAGAAATGATCAGCAGAGTGATTTTATTTTATTTTATTTTTATGTGATTTTTTTTTTGTTATAGCTTTTTATTTACAAGATATATGCATAGGTAATTTTTCAGCATTGACAGTTGCAAATCCTTTTGTCCCAACTTTTTCCCTTCTTCCCCCCACTCCTTCCTCCAGATGGCAGGTTGACCAATACATGTTAAATATGTTAAAGTATAAGTTAAATACAATATATGTATACATGTCCAAACAGTCATTTTGCTGTATAAAAAGAGTCAGACTTTGAAATAGTGTACAATTAGCCTGTGAAGGAAATAAAAAATGCAAGTGGACAAAAATAGAAGGATTGGGAATTCTATGTAGTGGTTCATAGTCATCTCCCAGAGTTCTTTCCCTGGATGTAGCTGGTTCAGTTCATTACTGCTCTATTGGAACTGATTTGGTTCATCATCATTGTTGAAGAAGGCCATGTCCATCAGAATTGATCATCATATAGTATTGTTGTTGAAGTATATAATGATCTCCTGGTCTTGCTCATTTCACTCAGCATCAGTTCATGTAAGTCTCCCCAGGCCTTTCTGAAATCATCCTGCTGGTCATTTTTTACAGAGCAAAATATACCATAATATTCATATATCATAATTTATTCAGCCGTTCTCCAATTGATGGGCATCCACTCAATTTCCAGTTTCTGGCCACTACAAAGAGGGTTGCCACAAACATTCTTGCACATACAAGTCCCTTTCCCTTTTTTAAAAATCTCTTTGAAATATAAGCCCAATAGTAACACTGCTGGATCAAAGGGTATGCACAGTTTGATAGCTTTTTGAGCATAGTTCCAAATCAGCAGGATGATTTTAGAGAGACCTGGACTTACCTGAACTGATGCTAAGTAAAGTGAGTAGAATGAATAGAACATTGTACATAGCAACAGCAAGATTATATGATGATCAATTCTGATGGACATGGCTCTTTTCAACAGCAAGATAATTCAGACCAGTTCCAATAGTCTTGTGATGGAGAGAGCCATCTGTGCCCAGAGAGAAGACTATAGGGGAACTGAATGTGGGTTACAGCACAGTGTTTTCACTTGTTTGCTTGCATTTTGTTTTCGTTCTCATTTTTTTCCTTTTTGATCTGATTTTTCTTGTCCAGCATGATAATTGTGGAAATACATATAGAAGAATTGCACATGTTTAACATATATTGAATTATGTGCTGTCTAGGGGAGGAGGTAGAGGAAAGGAAGGAGGGAGAAACAAATTTGGAACATAAGGTGTTGTGAGGATGAATGTTGAAAACTATGCATATGTTTTGAAAATAAAAAAACTTGAAAAAATAAATATATACATGCTAGATATAAAGGGAATTCAAGGTCTTTATGGGAACCATAGCATACAAGGAGGGAAAGTATGTCAGTAAGAATTGTAAAGAACTTGTGATTGTTGTGAAGAAAAGTTTATATTTGATCCTAGAAGCAAAATATGGAGCAACTAATGTTTTTTGAGCAGGAGAGTGATATGATCAGATATGTATTTTAGGAAAATGCCTTTAGCAGTTCTATGGAGGATGTATTGAGGCAGTAGACATATTAGGAGACTATGGTAATAGTCTTGGAAGAAAAGGTATAGAGTAGATGTGGATAATGAGTTTTATTTTCAAAGTTAAAGTTAATATTAGGGAAATAGTTCAAAATGTCCAGCAGACATCTGGGCCTCAGAAGATAGATGAGATTTGAATATAGAGTTCTGGTAGTCATTTGCACAGAGATGATAATTAATTCAATCCATGGGAATTGATGAAATTACCAAAAGAATTGTTATAAACAAAAATGGTTATAAACAAAATGGTTATAAAAAGAAAAAGGCTCAGGGCAAAGCCACTTAGGATGGAATCTATGGCTATGTCATTTTTAAGAACTGTCACAGGGGGTTTAACTAACTGTGCTAATAGGGGTGAACCTCCTCTGGATCCCTTTACTTTCATATAGATATCAATTAATTCAAACTTTAGGTGGCATAGTGGATAAAATGCTGGGCCTAGAGTCTACTTAAATTCAAATTTGAGTCCATACACTTTCAAGCTGTATGTATTATGTATGTCTATGTACTAGCTATGGCAAGTCACTTGTCTCAATTTCCTATATGTAAAATGAGGATAATAGTAGCTCTTCCTTCCAGGACTTTTGTGAGGATCAACTAGGATAGCTATAAAGCACTTGACATAGTGTCTGGCACATAGTAAGCATTATATAAATATTAGCTATTAAGATGAGTAGTTATTCTAACTCAGCTTGTCAGTAACGTACTTTTTATGTATCACCTTAAACATTAATGAAAAAATTCTAAATTATTACTTAAAATATCCCTTTACACCAAAATAAAGATAGTATTATTTTAGTAGTATAAATATAAATCTACCTTTGAATTGAGCCTCAAGATAAGAAGAGAAAACATTTGAAAACGTTAACAAGCTCTATCATTTATTTGTTTTATTTTGAGGTATTAAGAGGAATCTAGCATAGATGTGAATTCTGGATTTATATTTCTTTAGGTAAGCCTGATTTTTCTTTGTTAGAATTACTTTTGTACAACTTAGAGAACTCCTGGGGGTATTTACAGATTCTGGACACATTCTTGGTTTAGGAATTCCTTACTATGATGTTAGATTAGGGACAGGCAGTCAGAAGTGGAAGAGGTTACTAATCTACTCCTGCATCCTTTATTCTTTATAGGTAAATAGCACTTATACGATGAAGATCCCTTTTTACATATACCTTAGAAGAAATGTATATGTCTTACAACATCTTCTTTTAGTTATGTCTCATTTATTCTTAGGTAAATTTTTCAGAGAGTAAATTTATTGTTTTCTTGGTGTTTTTCTTTTAAGATAGTTTATGACTAGATGATATTATGAAATCTTGGAAATTCAAGGTTTATTCAGACTTTTTGATATACATACTTTTACAACTCAAGATGAGAGCTTTATGAAAAAGTAGTGTGATTGGATCAAAGGAATTAGAAGTTAAAGCCAAGTGAGCAGTTAAGTGGCCTGCCTAAGGTCACATAGATACTAAGAATTTGAACTAGCATTCAGACCCAGGTCTGCTGACATCAACTTGTTTTGCACACAGAAAAATAATTATTTGACAAACATTATGTGAACAGTCACATCCTTTCTACTGCTCCCAAAACTCTTTTTAAAACACAGATCTCACTCCATCTCTTTGCTGTCCATTAATCTCCAGTGGTTTCCTATTGCTTCTAGGATAAATCTCAACTCCTTAGTGTTCATGGCTACTTTTCACATACTTTGTGTTTCAGGCAAATAGTGGCATTTGCAGCCTCCTGTTTCCACATTTTTCCCCACAGACTCTTCCCTATGTGTTGAATACTTCTCTTTCTCACTTATACCTCTTAAAGGCACTTATCTTCATTCCAAGTGTAACTGACAGATGTTGACCTTTGGGAAGCCTTTTCTCAAGTTGTCAACAAGCATTTATTAAGTGCTTACTATGCACCAGGCATTATGCATAGTAAAAATTTTTCTTTATGTCTGAATTCACAAAGAAAGGGGAAACAATCCCCTAAAGATACAAAGAAAAGGAAAAATAAAACCTTTAGGGAGTACACATTTTAATGGAAAAGACAACATGCAAGAATTAGACAAATAGAATATATGTAATGTAATTGTAAGTTAATTTCAGAAGAGGGATAGTTGCAGTAGGGAGAGGAAGAAAGGGGAGCCAGGAAAGGCCACCTCTGGGAAGTATTCAAATTGGACCAGGAAATTGAGGAAGCAAAAGTAAGAGGAAGGAGAGCATTTCAGGCCCCTAGGGGATAGTCAGTGAAAAGATGGGAGAATCTAAATTTGGAGTGTCATGTATGAGTCATGGCAAGGAGTGAGTGGTTTGAGAACACAGAGAATATAGAGGTAAGGAAACTATAAGAAGACTGAAAAGGTAAGAATGGGACAAATTATAAAGCACTTTAAAAGCAAAGAATTTTATATTTGACCCTGTTGGAATCACAAGTCATTAAAATTTATTGAGTGGGAATGGGATGATGTGTTTAGATCTATACTTCAGGAAGATTACTTTGGCAGCTGAGTAGAGGATGGACTGAAATGAGGACAGAGTTGAGGCAAGACCACCAAATGGAAGGCCAGTTTAATATTTGAAGTATGAAGTGGGGATAAACCCTAACCAAGGGGGAGATGAAGTGGAAAGAAGGGGATATATAGGAAAGATTTGTAGGAAAGAAGTAAGACTTGGTAATCAGTTGGCTATGTAGGGTGAGTGTAAGTGTGGAATCAAAATTGACAACGAGTTTTGAGCTTGGATAATGTTGAACTTGACCATAATAGAGAATTTCAGAAGAAGTAAAAATATAGGGATGCTGTTTTAAGATGTCTATGGGACATCCAGATCAAGATGCTCTCTTGGGCATCAATGATATGAAATTGAAATAGAAATTGAAGCTCAGGAAAGAATTAGGTTAAATGTATAGAGGTGGTCATTGTTATAGAATAATAATTATTTTTAGTTTTAAACTGTTTAAAATGTCTTGTATTTACTTCTCTCTTTAAATGTTGTATCTGCTGAAATTCCTTCTAAGAAAAGGCAATTTTTCATATTATTTCAGTTTTCATAGCACTTAGCAGGGTACCCTGTACACTGGAGTTGTTTAATAAATGTATGTTGAATTTACTTGAATTGAATTTTTGATAAATAATTTTGTATGAGAGGCAAGATTTGAAAACAGATGTTATTGTTCCTAAGTGATTCTTCATCTATAATACCATATTGACTTTCATAACATGAAATCAGAATATAATATTGCTTTTAGATATATACTGTATCAAGGTTACATCTTCCAAAGTTCCAAAGTGTAAACCTATTGACCCTTTCTAATCATGTGTAGATTTTGTTTTTGTACATGGCTTCTCAGATTCTTCCTATGGGATCTACCAAATTGCTGAAGAAGCATTCCTCTTCTTGAGTCTTTTAACAATTTGTGGGTAGCCGTATGGTAGCAGGTTCATGGCTTTCATGACTTGACTTATGCATCTTTTCCAATTATACATTTATTGGATGATATATTTGATGTTATTTTTTGCATACAATTCTTTGAGTCTAGAATCTAGAGGGATAAGCTTCTAATTGGAAAGCCCTGGCTTCAGGTACAGCTTTAAATTCAATGTAACAAAGGAGATATTGCTTAGCTTCTCATAGCTTCAGTTTTCTTCTCTATAAAAAGAAAGTAAAGTCTATGGTACTTTATAATGGCTATTATTTCATTGTTATTTTTATTGTTGTTGGTATTATGCTGTACTAAATTTACCTGTTATATAATCTGCCATATCTGATCAGTTGCCAAGTTTTGCTACTTCTCTCTCTTTTACATCTCTCTCATTTGTTCCCTTTTTCCTAAACTATTCCAGCAGACGGGTTAAACCAGGTTGAAAGTAACCTAAGATTTTCATACCCATCAGTGATGGCTTTCTCTATCAAAATGGGCAGAGGAGAATAATTTGTTTCATTGGACACAAGAGTGACTAAAATTGCATCCAAATAATACCCTTGAATGAAGCTAGGCTGGCTCTCTACCATCCTAGATAAGTCCCTTCTCATTTTTTGCTTGGATATTTTTCAGTAGCCCACTAATTGAAGTCTCGGACTCTAGATTCCAGCTACTTGAATTTATCTTCCACACAGCTGCCAAAGTGATATTCTTAATGGACAGATTTGACCATAATATTTTCCTATTCAGCATGTTCTTTATCATCTGTATAATCAAATTCAGATTCCTCTGTTTGGTAACTGTATATTTTTACAACCTTATTTCAACCTAGCTTTCTAGCTATATTGTATGTTATTTTCTTTTTATAGCCTCTTTTCCCTTTTATAGCTTCCCAAGCTTCACTTCTTTGCATTGGTAACATACACTATTCCCTTCTAATCTCTGTGCTTTGTATGAGCCATGCCCCAATTGCATATCTTAGAATCCTTGTATTGCTCAGCTCAAAGTCCACATCCTACATAAGATCTTTCCTCATCTTTCCAGCTGCTAGTTCCTTCTCTCAGTTCCCACCAGTACCTTGTATTTATTTTGTGTATATTCCTATGTTTAAGTGTTGTCTCTGGAAAGAATGTAATCTCTTTGAGGGCAAGGACTATTGTATTTTTTGTCTTTCAATCTCCAGTGCCAAACACAGTGCCTGGTACATAGCAGGTACTTAATAAATGTTTCTTAATTGATTTATCAATCTTAGTGAAAAGAAAAGGTTTTCATGGGCAGAAACAAGGATTTGAAAAGGGGGAGAGGAGGACCTGAGAATGAGAATTTAAGGAAGATACATGGAAAAGAAGGAAGAGGACCTATGATGGAGAATACAAGGAGGAGAAAATTGAACATGGTTATCAAGGTGATAACTCATAACCTTTTCTACCTATGAGTACCGATAACATTTCTACCTATGAGTTAGAGAGTTATCTACTTTTACGAAGTAGTAGTAGCAAGAATTAGAGAAAAAGTTGAACATGTAAATTCCTGAAACTTTGGAGAAAAGTGTTCTGCATGATGTAGATGTACTATTTGTTTATTGTGATCAAGCCATTGTTTTCTTTGTCAGAACTCATGTTGATTTTCTTCTTAAAGTGAATATAATAGGCTTGATGTTTCCCCACATATCTGAATGTAAGGGAAAATGGTTTTATGGAAACAAAGAAAAAGTTGAAGGGAGGGAAAATGTAACAGGGGAATAAAGGTGGAAAGATATTGAACACTTGTAACTATATAACAAATATAAGATACTTTTCAAGGTTTAGAATGCTTTTTAAGATGAAACAGCTGCTTTCACTCTAGAGAATGATGATGAAGCATGAAAGCTCCTTGAAGGAAGCTTTTGTCTTTTGGTGTGTATGGTATCCAGGAAATACTTGAGCCTCTAGTGTTGAAGCTGCTTTCAGCATGTGCTTTCCACTTGTGCTACCTGATTCATTCAATCTTCACTTATGGCTCCAAGGAGCTGTGTACATGCAGAGATTACACCTTTGCTAAACCATTCCAACAGATGGGTTAAACCAGGTTGAAAGTAACCTGGGATTTTCAAACCCATCAGTGATGGCTTTCTCTACTGGAATGAGCAGATGAGAATATTTCATTTTAGTGGGCACAAGAGTGACTAAAATAGATGCTGGGGAATTTTAGAGCTTGGTCAATATCAAAGAAGCCAAAGTCAATCATTGTGTCCCAAGCCATTGTCAATCGTCTTGATTTTTATCTTGCTATTGGACACCACTGACTGGACGAGAGAGTGAGACCAGTGATTTTTGTGCAATTCTGTCTCATTTAAATCTAATTTATACATGAATTAAAAAACATCACCCATAACATTTCTTCGTACCTCATAGCCCTATGGCAATAGACTAGTGATGAAGCATCATGTGCAGAAACATTGAGAGCTATAGTTACAGCCTTACACATAGGTGTCCCAGGTCATAGAAATATCTTTTCTTTGGACCAAAGTAGCTGTGGACCAAAGACCCCATAGGCATCTGAGCAGTATTTTTAACGCACCACACTCTTTACCTCCTGACATGAAGAATGAGCTAGAAAGGGCCCCCTACAAATTGTCTGCTTCACTCCACCCTGACCTGCCTCCCATGGCAGGGGAGTATTCCAACCTGTGATCAAAACACAAAAATTCTACAAAGATGAGTCCACTCATTATTGATATGTAATGTGTTCACTCTTAAGGACAACATAAAATCTGGTAGATGTTAAAGGCAAAAAGGTCTTGTTGTGAAAGAACTCAGCAAGTATTCCATCCAAATAGCACCCTTGAGTGAAGCTAGGCTGGCTAATTAAGTTCAACTTACTGAAGATAAAACTGAATAATTGTGATAGGGAGCACCAGGGAACTGGCATAGGGTTGCAGTCAAACCTAATAGTAAATAAAACCTGTCAGAGAAGCTGGGAATCTTTGGAAGGAATGGAGTTGGAAACAGCAACAACTTTTACTTGTTACTGAAGACTTGTGTATTTAATGACTTTGTAATCACCAATTCTCTTCTATTTACCTAAATATAACAGAACTTCACAGATGTACCCTTGCAGCAAACATTGGCATTTAATATGCCACTGTAATGAGAAGAGATAGGATGTGAGAGTGACGAAGGTGATGTGCTGAACTGATAATAGATTTTTCCTCTCCAAGTAAAATATTTGTGTTCAACAAAAGTGGCTATTCCAACACAAGACAACTACCAGAAGACTTAATATCAAAAGAGTAGAGTGTTTCTTCCTGGGTGAACAAATCATTTCTAATTTGGAGGGGAAGCTGAACCAGCACATAGTTTGGAAATAATAGAATAGGTAAAAGTAGGCAATTTTAAGAAATTTGGTGTATAGAACCATTTTTATTCATTGGGATCAGAACACTTGCAAACATCAGGATTGATTTGATGAAAATGCTGGGGAAATTCAGAAGCTGTTAAATGAAAAAGAAGGCAGAGTTTAACTCCATCAAAAATAAAGTGCATTGTATCTACTGAATCAGTATTCTAAAGAGATCATAAAAAAGGGAAAAGCAGCTACCTGTGTAAAAATATTAGTAGCAGCCCTTTTTGTAGTGGCAAGGAATTGGAAATAGAATGGATGCCCATCTCCAATTGATGTTATAGTATATGAATGTTATGGATTATTGTTCTATAAAAATCAATCAGCAGAATGATTTCATAAAGGTCTGGAGAGACTCAACATGGACTGATGCTAAGTGAAGTGAGCAGAACCAAGAGAACATTGTACACAGCAATAAGAAGATGATAAGAGGATCACCTCTGATGGATATGACTCTTTTTAATATTGAGTTGATTCAGGCCAGTTCCAATAGACTTGTGATGGAGAGAGCCATCCGAATCCAGAGAGAGGACAACATTTCAACTTTTTTGTTGTTATTTATAGCTTACTTGATTTTTCCTTTTTCATTTTTCCCTTTAATCTGATTTTTTTTTTGTGTAACATGATAAATGTGGAAATATGTTTAAAACAACCACATATGTGTAACCTATATTGGATTACTTGCTGGCTAGGGGAGATGGGAGGTGGAGAGAGGAAAAAAATTGGAACACAAGGTTTTGTAAGGATGAAAAGTTGTTCAGTTGTAAGATGACAGCTATCTGTAAGTATTGTAAATAAAAGGCTATTAAAAAAGTGTAGCTAAGCTTAGAGAGATGCAGGATTCTTGGCTTAATAAGAAAGACAATGAAGTTCAATTTTATGCTGATAGTAGCAATCCAAAGTGCTTTTATAATACTCTGAAAACTATTTATAGGCCAAAGACTTATGGTACATCTCAACTACTCAGTGATGATAGAGCCACCTTGATTATTGATAATGACATGATCCTGGAGAGAAGGGCTGAACAGTTCCTTAGTGTTTTCAAAAGACCATTATTAATGTTGAAGTCAGAGACTTTATACCTCAGATTAAAGTCATTCCCTATTTAGCAAAACTTCCAACAAAAGAAGAGTTTTTGAATGTCATTAGGCTCCTCTTATGAGACAAATCATCTGGCTATTTCCATTCTAGCTTAGATTTAAAAAGCAGGAAGCCCAAATGCTCATACAAAAATTTATGGAAATCTTTAAGGCATCTTCCAAGGAAATCTTCCAATGTGGCAAAAGGAGGTTATCCCCAGGAGTTCATGGATGTTTGTGTTGCCCTTCAGTAGGTTGTCATGTGACATTCACAGGTGACTCTTTCTCAGTCACTGCCAGCAAGATTTTTTCCAGAGTCCTTAATAGGATCATCCTTCATCTGGAAGATAGTCATCTATTTGAAATCCAGTGTGGCTTCAGAATGGTCTGAGAAATGGTTGATATGGTGTTTGCTGCTTGATAACTCTAGGAGAAATGCCAGGAGCAGAATAGAGGTTCATAACATTTGTTCATCTCACAAAAGCATTTGATACTATCAATTGTGAGGGCTTATGAAAAATTATGACAACATTTGGTTGCCTGGAGAAGTTCACTAGAATTGTCTGTCAGTTTCATGTCAGCCTATTTGCCCAGATACTGGGTAGTGGACAATGATTTTACATTTTCTCTGTTACCAGTGGAGTGAGCATGACTGTAATCTTGCTGCCATGCTTTTTAGTATGTTTTCTGTGATGATGTTGAATGCCTTTAATAAGGACAAAAATGTCATCGAGGTCAGATACTACATTGATGGCAAATTATTTAACTTGATAAGGCTATAAGCCAAGACTAAAGTAAAGAAGGAGAGTTGATACGTTATTTCTGGTTCGCAAATGATTGTGCACTTAGAGAAGCCTCTAAGGCTGAGATGCAACAAATTAAAACTATGAAAAAAACTTACCAGTAGCCAGCACCATATGGAACCATCAGTTTGGGAAATAAAGAAATTTTGAATGCTGTGGATAAGTTTATCTTGGCAGTACAATTTCTAGAGATGCATGTAAACAATGAGATTGATGCACATATTGGCAAAGGTATTTTATGTTTGGGAAGGAATAGGAAAATGTGGGAGGGAAGGGATATTAGATTATTAACCAAACTGAAAGTACACAGAGGTATTGTGTTTACAGACACAAATTTTACAAAGTTTGGACAGTCTACCAATGCCATGTCAAGAAACTCAATTACTGTCATTTGAATTGTCTTTGGAGGATTCTGAAGATTACCTGACAAGGTAAGATATAGTCATTGAGTTCCTTTCTCAAGCTGAATTGCCAAATATTCAAACTCTACGGCAGAGAAAACAATTCTGATGGACTGACCATGTTATTTAAATGCCACAAGTATATTCACCTAAAAAGACTATTTTATAGGGAACTCTCACAAGACAAGTGCAATTTCAGGGTCAAAATAAGTGATACAAGGACACTTGCAAGATCTTTCTGAAGAATTTTGGAACTGATTGTGAGACATGTCTCCCATGGGCACAGGATTGCCCAGGATGGTTTTATTGTATCAGGGAAGATACTGTACTCTGTGAGCAAAGCAGAATTGCAGTAGTTTAAAAGTGACATGAAATGCACAAATTTAGACATGTCCTCTCCAAATGTTCATGTAGACTATTTTGTCCAACCTGTGGTAGAGTCTTCCAATCTCATATTAGTCTGATCAGTCCCAGTTGGACACATTGTTGGGCTGAAGCTTGAGTTGATGCACTGAGGTCCCAAGCACGTGAGGCTAAATAGTAATTGGACCATACTCTACTAATATATATGCTTGGAGAAAGAATGGCCCCCGCCCACTCTTTGTGCAAGTCCTGATGTGTTGTATAAAGATACTCCAGCTATAATAAATCTATAGGTTATGGGTTTGAGGTCAAGGAATCCTGAGCTCAAGAAAATTAAGGGAACATCATCATGTATATTTATTCTCTCAGTATGAGCACACTTTTGAAACTTTTAGAGAGTCTCTGAGTCATATATTGAACTTCAGGAAGAAGATATAGTTAGTTGGAACTTAGAAATTCAGAGGAGGATCAGTTGGTATAAAGAATGAACATCAAGAATAGAAATTTTAAAATAGATTTTTATTGAGATGTTTTGTGTTTATATTTTCTAGTTTTTTTCTTTATTATTCCACCTCCTAAAGAACCATACTTTATAATAATTTTTAAATAATTAAGGAAATGGGGAAGAAAAAATCTGTGAAATTGCTAAACATTTTAAAGAATCTCATATTTTATGCAGTTTTTCTTCTGGATCTCAGTTTATATAAAAGAATAAGGGAAGGTGTGTTAAAAATGAGAGCTTATTGAGTGACAGTGGCTGAAGGACAATTAGAAAGTGACTACTTGGGGACAAGAACTATGCCCAAGAAGTATCTTGTGTTTTGAAGGGATTGAAATCAATTTGGATCTATCAGAATGGAAGAGGATGGCCATGTCTTTTTTTTCAGAAAAAGCCAAGTTTCCTTCAGAGCAGGAAGAAATAAAAATCGTAAAAAGGAAAGCCCAAAGATGAAAAAAGCTTTGTTGGTATCAACATATTAACATGACACTGGTCATTGGTTTAAAACTTGTGTTCAGGGAAGACTAGGACCTCTAGTGTGAAGATAAGGGTAGATAGGGGTAGGCATCTTTCAGGGCATCCTAACTATATAATTAAAAGAAAGAGGAAGAAAAGGCCTTAGAATTAATTTCATTTAACTGAATGGGAATGAGAATAAAGAGTTCAATATCTTGGGAAAGGTCTTTCTGTTTTGGGAAACAGTGACTGAAACTTCAGCATTTGGAAAT
Source organism: Sarcophilus harrisii (assembly GCF_902635505.1). Taxonomy (NCBI): domain Eukaryota; kingdom Metazoa; phylum Chordata; class Mammalia; order Dasyuromorphia; family Dasyuridae; genus Sarcophilus; species Sarcophilus harrisii. Next base: position 72,253,522 of record NC_045426.1, read on the forward strand.
AGAAGTCATGAATTTTTAGCCATAAACCTAGATTGTACCAGTTGATTGAATCTTCATTTTCAGGATCTACTAATGATAGGGAGGTAGCTTTGGTGTTTATTCTTCAAGCATCAGGAAACTAGGGATGATGATGGCAGGGAAGTAAGAGGTAAATATAACAAATTATAGTGTGATTGCATGAGGAATATAAAATGCTATAAGGTTAGATAAGATAGAAGTCACTTCCACTTGGGAAGCTTAAGGAAGGTATCATTAAAGTAATGATGTATAAAATGAATTTTAAATAATTAGGAGACTAATGAGAAGCACAGGAAAGGATGATGGTGGAGGAGTCAAGTAGTCAAGATACAGGGATAAAGGTGAGCAGAAACAGAGTAATGAGTTTTTCCTACATGAGGAAGATAGCTGATAATCTAATTCTTCTAGATTATAATGTTATGAAGGGTAGTAGATAGAACCAGGTTAGTCAACATTAAATGGAAAGCTAAGGATTTTAGATTTTTTTAGCTTGTGAAAAGCCTTTTTGATTCTTATGTAAAATGGATTTAAGTGAGGCAGAATTGCATGGTCATCAGACTCACTCACTCTTCTAAAATCATCACTGTCCAGTGGCAATACAGAGTCAAGACAGCTGGCAGTGATTCAAGATGCAGTAGATGACCTTGGTGTCTTCAATATCTAACCAAGCTGTAAGCACACTTGCCTCACCTATCTTCATGGCTGTTGGAACAAATTGTTTTCACTAGAGGAAATCTTTACATGCTTGGGATAGACAACTTCCTAACTCATTGTCGAGGCCCTTTGATCACCCTCAATCTGGTTTAGCCTTGCCTGCCAAAATGGTTGACTGAAGGTGTGGCCACTGCAGCCACAGGTGAGAGTTTGGTGGATCAGATGGATATCAAAGGTGGAAAGCAGAAAACAGCTCTATAAAGGGCTCAGCAGCTTTCACACTAGAGATCCTAGTCTTTCCTGAACACGTTTTAAACCAATGGACAATGTCATGTTAATATTTTTGCACCAGCAAGACTAACCTGGCAGTGTTGTAAAGTTGTATACATCTGTGCTGTTGATAATGCTAACCTGGGTCTTCTCCTGTTCTTTCTCTATATTCCCTCTCTTAGTAATATTACTTTCCATAGAGTCCACTATAACCTGAATGCACATTCTACACATATCTACATATCTAGCCTCTATATCTTTTCTAAGCTCTGGTCTTACATCACTAATTGCCTACTAAACATCTCCCCTCTGATGTCCCATGGTTACTCCAAACAAAAACACCTTATTTTTTTTTTTTAAACTATACCCATCCTACTAACTTTCCTATTTTTTTTTTTTATCAGCAACACTAACATTATTCTAATCACCAAAGTTCAAAACTTTGGTGCTTCAATCCTCATGAAATCTTCACATAATTGACTTTATAATCATTTGCTAAGTTTGAAATTTCCCACATCTTTCTCTTTTCATTCCCAAAACAACTACCTTATTTAGGTCTTGTCACCTCTCCCCTGGAATATTGCAGTAGGGTACCAGTTGCTCTCCCTTCATCCACTCACTTCCTTCTCCAATCCAGGAACATTATTCAGTCTTTCCCTGTCCTTCTCCCTCCCTCTAACCCCCTCCTCCCCGCACCCCTCGCCCCCTTTCAATTTCTCTGTTTCTCTTTGTGGTTTTTTTTCTCTCTTCTGCTCATTATTATTAAATACAGTTCTGGAAATGATAGCATAGCAATGAGAAAAAATTAAAAGAATATATATTATATATATATATATATATATATATATGAAAAAAACTATCCTTCATGCTAATAATATTATACAAAATCTTAGGTAGTAAGCAAAGAAACAAAATAAGATAAGTAATATTTTTAGCAAAGTTACTGGCTACAAAATCTTCTAAAATCAATGCATTTCTCTCTCTCTCTGTGTGTGTATATATATATATATATATATATATATATATATATATGGCAGTAACAGATGTGGAAATCTCATTTCAAATTACTACAAAATTCATAAAGTTTCTGGGCCTCAATTTGCCAAAGCACAAGAAAGATTTGTATAGATTCAATTACAAAATGGTCCTTAAAGAAATAAAAAATAATTTAAATTGCTGAAAGAATTTAGTGCTTGTGACTAGACTATGCCAATATAATAAAAATGGCAATACTACCAAAGTTAATTTGTACTTTTAATGCCATACAAATCAAATTATCAAAGGAATATTTCATAGAAGTTGATAAATATTAAAATTAATTTGTACAAATACAATAGAATAATGGGAAGTGATGAAAAGAAGTAATCTTTAAAAAAAAATCTGGCAATGGTTAAAAAAAATCAAAAGACTAGAAAAAGGCAAATCAACAACAATGGAACTCAGCAATCCAGTGTTTGATAAAGCAGAAAACTTAAATTATTTAGGGGAAAACATTTATTTGATTAAAAACTACTGGGAAAACCAGAAAGTAGTTTGGCAGAAATTAGGTTAAGACCAGCATCTTTTTTTTAAATTATACCTTTTTATTGACAAAACATATGCAAGGGTAATTTTTCAGCATTGACCCTTACAAAAACTTTTGTTCCAACTTTTCCCTTCCTTCCCTCCACCCCCATTCCTAGATGGTAGGTAATTCCATACATGTTAAATACATTAAAGTATATGTTAAATACAATATATGTGTACATATTTATACAATTATCTTGTTGCACAAGAAAAATTGGATTTAGAAAGAAGGTAAAAATAAGCTGGGAAGAAAAACAAAAATGTAAAAAACAACAGAGTGTAAATGCTATGTTGTGGTCCACACTCATTTCCCAGTGTTCTTTTGCTGGGTGTAGCTGGTTCTGTTCACTACTAATCAACTGGAACTGATTTGGATCTTCTCATTGTTGAAGATAGCCACTTCCATCAGAATTGATCCTTACATAGTATGTTTGTTGAAGTGTATAATGGTCTCCTGGTTCTGTTCATCTCACTTAGTATCAGTCTCTCCAAGCCTCTCTGTATTCATCCTGCTGGTTATTTCTTACAAAACAATAATATTCCATAACATTCATATCCCATAATTTACTCAGCCACTTTCCAATTGATGGGCATCCATTCAATTTCCAGTTTCTATCCACTACAAAAAGGGCTGCCACAAACATTTTTGCACATATGGGTCCCTTTTCCTTTAAGATTTCTGTGGGATATAAGCCCAGTATAGCACAGTTTGATAACTTTTTGAGCATAGTTCCAAATTGCTCTCCGGAATGGTTGGATTCATTCACAGTTCCACCAAATCAGTGTCCCACTTTTACCACATCCCCTCCAACATTCATCATTATCTTTTTCGGTCATCTTAGCCAATTTGATAGGTGTGTAGTAGTATCTCAGAGTTGTCTTAATTTGCATTTCTCTGATCAATAATGATTTGGAACACCTTTTCATATGAGTAGAGATAGTTTCAATTTAGTCATTCCAAAATTGTCTGTTCATAACCTTTGACCATTTATCAATTGTAGAATGGCTTGATTTCTTATAAATTAGAGTCAATTCTCTATATATTTGGGAAATGAGGCCTTTATCAGAATTTTGAATTGTAAAAAATGTTTTCCCAGTTTATTGCTTCCTTTCTAATCTTGTCTGCAAGTTTTGTTGTTTGTACAAAACTTTTTAACTTGATATAATCAAATTTTTCTATTTTATGATCCATGATGATCTCTAGCTCTTCTTTGGTCACAAATTCCTTCCTCCTCCACAGGTTTGAGAGATAAACTATCCTATGTTCTTCTAATTTAGTTATAATTTCATTCTTTATGCCTAGATCATGAACCCATTTTGATCTTACCTTGGTGTACGGTATTAAGTGTGGATCAATGCCTAAATTTTGCCATACTAATTTCCAATTTTCCCAGCAGTTTTTGTCAAACAGTGAGTTTTTATCCCCAAAGTTGAGGTTTTTGGGTTTGTCAAACACTAGATTGCTATAATTATTGATTATTTTGTCCTGTGAACCTAACCTATTCTACTGATCAACGAGTCTATTTCTTAGCCAATACTGAATGGTTTTGGTGACTGCTGCTTTATAATATAGTTTTAGATCAGGTACAGCTAGGCCACCTTCATTTGATTTTTTTTTTTATTAGTTTTCTTGGAATTCTTGACCTTTTGTTCTTCCAGATGAATTTTGTTTTTATTTTTTCTAGGTCATTAAAATAGTTTCTTGGGAGTCTGATTGGTATAGCACTAAATAAATAGATTAGTTTAGATAGTATTATTATCTTTATTATATTCACTCAACCTATCCAAGAGCACTTAATATTTTTCCAATTGTTTAGATCTGACGTTATTTGTATGGAAAGTGTTTTGTAGTTTTGCTCATATAGTTTCTGATTTTCCCTTGGCAGATAGATTCCCAAATATTTTATACTATCAACAGTTATTTTAAATGGAATTTCTCTTTGTATCTCTTGCTGTTGGATTTTGGTAGTGATGTATAAAAATGCTGCTAAAGTTGTGGATTGTTTCTAATAGCTTAGACCAGCATCTTGCATCATCTTCTGTAATACTTTCTATGTGCACAAGACATTTAAGATGAATGATCACATTATAAAAACCAATTAGAGGAGAAGCAAAGCATTTAAGATATTTCTCCTAACTATGGACAGAGATGTATTTTTAACTAAATGAGATATAGACAAGTAATTACAAAAGATATAATCATAACTTTGATTAAATGAAATTGAAAACCTTTTGTACAGACAATACATGTATGATAAGAAGAAAAAGTAGTCAAATAGGAAAAAAAATCTTTGTGTCAAATTTCCCTGATAAGTGTTTGACATCCAGTCTTTTATAAACCACGTACATATATAAGACCAATGGCCATTCTTCAAGACAAGTGGTCAAAGGATATAAACAAATAGTTCTCAAAAAAGGAATGGCAAAGTGTTAACAAATATACTAAAGAATTCTCTAAGATGCTATTAATAATAGAAATGCAATAAGACCAATAGTCATTCTCCAAGACAAGTGGGCAAAGGATATAAACAAAGAGGTCTCAAAAAGGAATTGCAAATTGTTAACAAACATACTAAAGAATTCTCTAAAATGCTATTAATGATAAAAATGCAAACCAAAACAATCTTGAGGTTATATTTCACATTTTGCTGAATGAGAGAAATGAAAAAGTATTATCAATAGTCAATGTTGTAAGGTTGATTTAATGATGGGCACTCTTTATTGGTTGAGTTGTTACTATAATGATTTTGGAAAGCAATTTAAACTTATGCAAATTAAGTGACAAATATTCCTACTATTTGACACAGGGAGCTCTTGACTAGACTTGTTTTCCAACCAAGCTTTTTAAAAGAAGAAATGTCTATATATTCCTAAAGCAGCACTTTTTGTGATAACAAATGGTAACAAGTAGATGTACATTGATTAGGGAAGGACTAAATAAATTGTTGTATATGAATGTAATTTGATATTACTATGCTAAAAGAGTAATAAATTTGATAAATACAGATAATCATGAAATTATCTATATGAACTGATGCTGAATAGTAAACACAGCCAGGAAAACAGTATTACAACATTGTAAAGAACAAGCAAAGTTCCATGTGTTTCCAGACTTTTTCGGAATATTAATTGTGATTTTTTTCATCTTTTCTTTAAAAAATACCGTTCATTATATGGAATTTTTTTTGGCTAAGGCAATTGGGGTTAAGTGACTTGCCTAGGGTCACACAGCTAGAGAATATTAAGTGTCTGAGGCCGGATTTGAACTCAGGTCCTCCTGACTTCAGGGTTGGTGCTCTATCGACTGCTCCACTTAATTGCACCTGGGATGATGGACCTCTTAGGAAGAGGAGAGAAAAGGATATTGGGGAGAATTATGATGCTATTTTATTTATTTATTTGTTTATTGTCATCATCACTTATTTATTTATTTATTTTTGATGAGGCAGTTGGGGTTAAGTGACTTGCCCAGAATCATACAGTTAGGACATATTAATTGTATGAGAACAGATTTGAGGTCCTCCTGACTTCAAGGCTATTGCTCTATCCACTGCACCATCTAGCTGCCCTATGATGCTATTAAACTTAGTAAAAACTTTAAAGAAAAGTAGATCAATAGAACAAATTAGACAAAGAAGAAGAATAAGAAATAAGCTCAATAACTATGATAAACTGAAAAAACATAAATTACTTGGTAAGAAACTTCTTACATGATTAAAAAATGTTGGGAAAACTTGAATGCAGTGTGTCAGAAATTAGTCCTAGATCAATACCTTAAAACATATACCACAATATATTCAAAATGAATATAGAATCCCAATATTAAAGACCATACCATTAAAAAATCAATAGAAGCAAAGAATATAGCTTTCCCAGATACAGACAGATTTATTCTTAACCAAAAAAGAAGGAATAGAGGCAATTATAAAAGATATAATAGATAGCTTTGATCACGTGAAATTAAAAAGCTTTAGAAAAAACTGAATTAATGGATCTAAGATAACTAGAGAAGTAGGCAAAAAAATTATGTCATATTTCTTATTTATCCAGTATGCCTGCAAAGTGTATAGACAAAGAGCAAATATGTAAGACCAAAAACGTTTCCAGGAATTGTAAACACATAAATGTCTGTCATTTAAGAAATGGTTTAAAATTGTGGTACATGAATGTAATAGAATGTTGCTGTGCTCGAAGAAATAATGAACATGAGTACAAAAAAATCATAGGACAATTTAAACTGACTCAAAACAGTAAACAGAGCCAAGAAAAAAATATTCACTTTGATTACAACAATATAGATTTTAAAAATGACACAGCCATAGAAATAAATGTGTTAGAATTGTAAAGAACAAGATTGGTCTCAAAAAAGAGATATGACAAGACAATTCTCTTAATTTCTTTAGAAGATTGGCAGGGGCTGCAGGGATGGAATCTTCAATGGGTATTGATCAATATATTGTCAGATTTTAAAATATGTTGATTTTATACTTCACCCTTCCTTTATTTACACTCCCTCCCAAATAAAATTTTGTTATATGGGATAGCTTTCTGGGAAGAAGAGAGACAGCAAGAAATTTCAGTGATATTAAAATATCAATTATACACACATGTATATTTTATATGAAGACATATTAAGGTTGTAGTTGAATAATATGTTGGATATCTCTATCTCAATAAAGTAGGAAATAAGGGGAGGGCTGAGATGAGAGCTGGAGCTGCAAATTAAGAAAATAAGAAGTTTGGAATAGTTGTTATATAAAATAGAAATGAAATTGATAATAAAAGAATGTTGAGGATGCTGAGGTTGTATAGTATAAAGGTTTAAAATATAATGATTGAATGTTTAGCATTTTATGGAAATAATAAACAAATTGTACTCTGACATTTTCTCTTTTTTCCCAACTGCAAACAGATAAACAATTATCAAGATTCTATTTTAAATGTAATATATAACTAACTATTTTTTCAATCTATATTGTTGATTTTTAGGCTAAAAATCTTATAGAGAGATTTTTCACTCAACAAGTAGACATTCTGGAAAAACGATCAGAGCCACTTCCTGAGATATACTATATTCAAGGTACTCTGCAAATAGTGTGGATTAATCTTTGCAGACCAGGATATGGGATGAATGCTCTAATGCATCCAAATTGCCCTGATTGTTGTGGTATGTAATTAGCTGTCAATTCACAATGATAAATTAGCATATTCTTAATTTATTAAAGATTATATTGACACTAATATTCTTTTTCAAATTCATACTAACAATTTTATTCAACTAAAATTATTTTTTATCTTACATAAATTAATAGGTTAATTAGGAGCGTGTTCAAATTTCAGTCCAAAGAATTAGTTTTTTTAATTCTTTTTTTTTTAAGTTTTAAGAAGTATTTTATTTGTTCAAATACATGCAAAAAGAGTTTTCAACATTCACCTTTGCAAAACCTTGTATTCCAACTTTTTTTCTCTCTTTTCCCCTTCCCCTTTCTCAAGACAGCAAGCTATCTAATAGATGTTAAAAGTTTGCAATTTTTCGAAGCATATTTTCATTTTCATCATGCTGTGCAAAAAAAATCAGATTAAAAGGGAAAATCATGAGAAAGGGAAAAAACAAGGAAGCCAACCACAACAACAAAAAGATTAAAATAACATGCTTTGATCCACATTCAGTCTTATAGTTCTCTCTCTGAATGTGGATAGCACTTTCCATCCCAAGTCTATTTGAATTGCCTTTAATCACTTCATTGTTGAAAAGAGCCAAGTCCATCACAGTTAATCATCACATAATTTCATTACTGTGTACAATTTTCTCTTGGTTCTGCTCATTTCACTTTGCATCAGTTCATGTATGTCTTTCTAGATTTTTGTGAAATCAGTTTGCTCATCATTTCTTATAGAACAATAATATTCCATTACATTCACATACCATAACTTATTCAGCCATTGCCTAGTTGATGGGCCATCTACTCAATTTCCTTCAACTAATCCTTATATAACATGGAGTCAAGATCTTCCACCATCTCCTTTAGACATGCTTCAGAGTAATAATTTTTCATAAATTTTGGCAGCTAGAAATTAACACAACACTCCAAATGAAGTCTGACAAGGGCAGGGTATGGTTGGAGCATTATTTTGCCATCCTTGAAAACTATACTTCTCAAATTGAAACTATATCTAGCCATATGAAAAGATGCTCCAAATCATTATTAATCAGAGAAATGCAAATTAAGGCAACTCTGAGATACCACCACATACCTGTCAGACTGGCTAGAATGACAGGGAAAAATAATGCGGAATATTGGAGGAGATGTGGGAAAACAAGGACACTGATACATTGTTGGTGGAATTGTGAATATATGCAGCCATTCTGGAGAGCAATTTGGAACTATGCTCAAAAAGTTATCAAACTATGCATACCCTTTGATCCAGCAGTGTTACTATTGGATTTATATCCCAAAGAGATTTTAAAGAAGGGAAAGGGACCTATATGAGCAAGAATGTTTGTGGCAGCCCTCTTTGTAGTGGCCAGCAACTGGAAACTGAGTAGATGCCCATCAATTGGAGAATGGCTGAATAAATTGTGGTATAAGAATAATATGGAATATTATTGTTTGGTAAGAAATGACCAACAGGATGATTTCAGAAAGGCCTAGAGAGACTTACATGAACTGATGCTAAGTGAAATGAGCAGGACCAGGAGGTCATTATATACTTCAACAGCAATTCTATATGATGATCAATTTTGATGGACCTGGCCATCTTCAGCAATGAGATGAACCAAATCATTTCCAATGGAGCAGTAATGAACTGAAACAGCTACACCCAGCAAAAGAACTCTAGGAGATGACTAAGAACCATTACATAGAATTCCCAATCCATATATTTTTGCCCACCTGCATTTTTGATTTCCTTCACATGCTAAATGTACAATATTTCAAAGTCCGATTCTTTTTGTACAGCAAAATAATAGTTTAGACATGTATACTTACTTTGTATTTAATTTATACTCTAATATATTTAACATGTATTGGTCATCCTGCCATCTAGGGGAGAGGGTGGGGGGAAGGAGGGGAAAAATTGGAACAAAAGGTTTGGCAGTTGTCAATGCTGTAAAATTACCCATACATAGAACTTGTAAATAAAAAGCTATTAAATAAAAGAAAAAAAAGAAAACTATACTTCTCTTAATGCAACCCAAGCTCATATTAAGTTTATCTTTTTTTGGCTGCCATATTTTATTGTTGATCCTTATTGATCTTGAAGTCTTCTAAACTCTTAGGTTTTTTTCAGAACAACTGTTGTCTAATTATGCCTCTGCCATCTTGTTCTTGTAAAGCTGACTTTTTGGTACTCAAATGTAATACTTTATACGTGTGCATATATACATACACATATACACACACACACACACATATATATGTGTGTGTATATATATATACATATATATATATATATATATATATATATATATATATATATCCCTAATGAATTTCATTTTATTCAGCTCAATGTGTTAAATCCTTTGACAAAGGCCTATAAAACTGTGCATACCCTTTGACTCAGCAGTACTACTGCTGGGTCTGTATCCCAAGAAAATTATAAAGAAGGGAAAAGGACCCACATATGCAAAAATGTCTGTAGCACCTTTTTTGGGATAGCAAAGAAGGTGCCCATCACTTGGGGAATGGCTGAATAAGTTGTGGTACATGGAAATAATGGAATATTATTTATTCTATAAAAATGATGAACAAGCTGATTAAAAAGTTCTGGAAAGATTTATATGAATTGATCCTGAGCAAAACAAGCAGAACCAGGAAAACACTGCATATAATAATAAAAAAAAATGTGTGATAATCAACTGTGAAAGGTTGGTTCAGTGATCCAAAGCAATCCCAATAGACTTTGGATAGAAAATGCCATCTGCATCCAGAAAAAGAACTAAGGAGACTGAATGAAACTCAGCATATGTTATATTAATTTCTTTTTTCTGTTTTTTTCCATTTCTTCCATGGTTTTTCCCTTTTGCTCTGATTTTTCTCTTCCAACATGATTCATTAGCAATGTGTATTAAAAATAAACTTCCTACAATTAAAAAAATCATTAATAAAATGTTAAATAGTACAAAGCACAGTACTTTAGGATGCTATCCTAGAGTCTTTCTATAGCATTTAATAATTAACTACTTTTTGAGTTCATACTTTGAGAGCTGGTTTTGAATCAGTCATTGTTATTGTCTAAACCACATCTCTCCATTTTCTTCACAAGAATAATAAGATGATTCATCTTTTTTTCTTACATTTTAATTGTTATTTTATTAATAAGCACTTATTATCCCTCCCTCTCATGTTCCCCCTCTATTAGCAAAAGAAAAAAAAAAGAAAAACCTTACAACAACTATATACAGCCAGATTTAACAAATTGTCACACTATGTACAGAAATTTATATTATAGATTATTTTGTCCACATGTCTAGTCCAAAATGGAAATGAGGTTATTTTGGCCTGATCTATTCTTAATGAAGCTATTTTTTTTTTTTTTGTAATTGCCTCTTCACTCTCTAGATGTTGCCCAACTATATCTTTAATATCTTTAATACTAGAATTTTCCCAGAAATAGAAGTCAAATTCACTGAATGAGTTTGTAGATTGTTTGTTCTGAGAAAACTAGGATATTTTGTTTTTATTTAATCTTGTGGTAACTCTCCTCTTTTCTATGATATTTCAAATGACACAGTGACATATTAATCAATACTTGTCATTTTTTTTATTTCTTTAGGATATAGTTCATCTGGGTTGGATGACTTAAACTCACAAAAGGGCAGCTAGATGCTCTATGATCATCTCTTACCTTGGGTATCAACTCCCTGTTTGTCATTTCTGTTCTATCATTTCCCATGTAAAGGTCATTCTCTTCTGCAGTTAAAAAAATACAATAGGAATGGAGCAGTTCTACCTGGAATTTTTCTCTCTTGTCAATTGTAATTTTCCTATACACCCCGAAGCTAAGATCTTACCTAATCTTTGATCTTTCTTTCTCCCAATTCATCTAAACTAAAATCCTACTTGGATTAGTTTCCTTCGCCAGTCCCTTTATTCTGAGCTTTGGCATTACTGATAGTCTTTTTTTAAAGGACCGGGCCAACAGAAGCTGAAGGAACTCAACCAGCGCCAGGCCAGTGTGGACTTTGAGGCGATGTAGGTGATGTTACACAGCACCTGTGTCGTCATTGTCGTCAGAGAAGCGTCAGCGAGAGCAGAAGGAGGACCAGACGGAAATAGAGGCCGTGATGGAGCAGGACCAGAGACAGCGAGTCATTGAAGACTCAGACCCTGATGAGGAGCCCGCTCTTGCACCTTCCCAGCTGCCCATTCGAGCTGCTTCCACAGCCATTTTAGAATAGGTACCTCAACTAAAAAAGCAAAAGTTATAGAGTTGGGCCCTGGACAGCAAGTCAAAGCTGGAAGGTCTGGTGGTGGCAAAGAAGGCAGCTGCCCAGAGATCCAGCAGCAGCAATGGGCACATAGTCTTGTCTTCCTCCAGCACAGGTGTACCACAGAGTTTGAAGACCAGCTCATCACCAGGACCCCTAGAGCCTCATCCCTGAGCCAGCTGGGGGCCTACAGAGATAGTGAAAATAGCAGTAACAGCAACTGAAGCATCGGCCCCTCCTTTTGGAAGGAGGTCCCAGACCCTCAAGGCCCCTCTCCCATGGGGGCCAGACCCAGGAGCCAGGCTGTAGTGGGTTTATTTCTTTGTTCAGTGAACCCAACTATGTGAAGAGGAGGAACGGGCCTAGTCTTGTAATTATCTTCTTTTACCTTTGTTTTCTTTCATCTTCTGTACATTTCCTTCAAAAAAATCAGTTAGTTGATAAGTTTCATATGAATCTACATTATTCTCTTAAGATTTTTACTCCTGACTGAAATAGTTTCTTTTAGTTTTTTGTTTTGTTTTCATAATTTTTTTCCTGAGCATCTTTGATCCCTCTGAACTAAACTTCTCTGAAGCATTTTAGTTCATGGGATCCCATTTTTCCCCTCAAACTTTCCCCATGTCATTAGTATATGTCAGATTATACTAAGATGTACTCTTCCATTAGACAATAGTAATTATTAGCACTTTTGTGTGATTTCCCCTGCCCCCCACATTAGGGCAATTGTTAATTAAACTTCTGTGTTTATTCTTTATAATATTATCCTATTAGATTTTTCTACTATTTGTTACATTATACTGTGCCTTTTATTCAACTTGTTTTCTTCATGTGTTAATGCTAAATCTGCTACCTAAAATTGAATTAATACTGAATGTGGATCATAACATAGTATTTTCACACTTTTTGTTTTGTTTACTTGCTTTTTGTTTTCTTTCTCATTTTTTTCCCCTTTTGATCAGATTTTTCTTGTGCAGCATGATAATTGTGGAAATATGTATAGAATAATTACATGTGTTTGACATGTATTGATTGCTTACTGTCTAAGGAAGGAGATAGTGGGAATGTTGGGAGAAAAAGCTGGAATACAAGGTTTTGCAAGGGTGAATGTTGAAAACTATCTCTGCATACACACACACACACACACACACACACACACACACTTGCTGAGTCAGTGGGGTTAAGTGAATTGCCCAGGGTCACACAACTAAGAAGTCTTAAGTGTCTGAGGTCACATTTGAACTCGGGTCCTCCTGACTTCAGGGCTGGTGCTCTATCCATTGCACCACCTAGCATATATTTCGAAAATAAAAACTTATTGTTTAAAAAAATAAAATTGAATTAAGGTCAAGAAATAAGATAAAAACACATATAAATATAGAATATCTCAATATTTCCTTGCCTCTATATATTTGTCACATTGCATGGTAATGAGTATGTCAGTCAGAAACATAATGAAAATTTAGAAGATTCATAAAATAATTATCTCATACTTCTTGGCCTCTTTGGGCTAAGTAAAGTTTAGTATAATTTGAAATGATGTTAAGTATAACTCTTTAAAATTAAAACACGTCTAAAACATACAAATAATTCCTTTTTTCTATGTTTTCTTTTTTTTTATTTTGTGATATAAAAATAAAGAAGTAAAACCACATGTCTTCTTTATTTTACAATTACAAATGAAATTTATGGATCATAGTTTGTCCACTTCATTGTAGAATGATAATATTTAATTTTATCGTTTCAATATATAGCAGTGCATATGCAATTGTATACCATAGTAAATATAAATGAAGAACTATATAAATTGCTAAAGTCTTTTTCAGCTCCAAAACACTATGATCCTCTTCTTAAGATATGGTCCCTGGCCACGAGAAGTTTATCAAGTTGAAGTGATGGCTATTATATAAGAAATAATTGAAAATAAAACCAATATATTTTCAAATGCACCGATTATGTCTAAAATTTAAAAATGATATTTTATAAGAAGAATATGGTAATTTAGTAACATCTTTCAAAAGGAAGAGAAAAATCGATGTGTGTTGAAATTGTCAAAAAATGACACCTATAAACTGAAGTGAGCAAGGCTATAAGGAGTGGTAATATATTCTAAGCTGAAAAAAAAAGTGTTGACATTAGCAGAAGAAAGAATGAACATGAGAGATATGAGACATGGCAATAGAAATGAAGCAATTTGATTATATGCACCACAAGAGATTATGTAAATTGGGTTTATGTTGTGAAGAACTTTAAATGCAGATATAGAAGTTGAATATGGTATGGTAAACAGACAATAAGTGCTATTCTATGTTTATAAAATTATTTGTACTTTTAAATAACTGCATTCAAACCCTAATCTGTTCTGGTCTTTCTTGTATCATAGCATACTCTTTCCAATATATCCTTTATGTCATTACCTAAATAAATTTAATATACAGCTTTAATGAGAGATAAATAGGTAGCTCATTAGATAGCTATGTGATCCTGAGCAAGTCATTTGATTGCTTTTAGCCTTACTTTAAAATGGGGAAAATAGTAATACCTACCTCACAATGTTGTTGTGAGAATTAGATGTAAAGTGCTTTGCTTGTGTGTGTCCAATTTGTCACATTGCATGGTCTAAAAGTGTCAAATGAATGTCAGTTGTTTATAGATCATCATCATTATCATCTCAGAGATATTCAATTTTTCCTTGGTTTCTACAGAATATATAATTTTAACTTTGGCATCCAAGACCTCTCCAAAAATGGAGTTTTGTAATGTTCTGGTTGGTTTTCTGGAAGTCTCTGGACCAGCCTTCGTTTCAGCAGAGTAATCATTACAAGAATAGCTAGAGATAAAATTCAAAAATCTTTATTGTTTCCTTCACAGTATTGTCTCCTTGCCTGGGGCCCAGGGCCAACTTTCTGGAGGTCCTCTGGAGTGTTTTGGTTTCTGTAGGGGAAGCAGGAGGACCACCACGATGGTCTCTGTCTTGAAGTCTTTCTGAGTCTGGGACCTTGTGCTCCAGCCTCCAGGCCTCTGTCTTCCCCAAGTCTGTACCAGTTCCCCATGGTGGTGGAGATGGAATGAATATCTGAGTCCCAGGGCTTGTGCTCCAGCCTCCAGCCACCACAAAGGGGAGAGATGGAATGAATGTCTCTGGTTGAGTTTGTTCCAGCTTATGTACGCTATTATAATTACATCATCATAGTTGTGAATCTTGTGGAACTATATAAAGTACTAAGTACATGTACTGAACTAGAGAACTATTAATCACATGATAAACTAGATAA
Organism: Sarcophilus harrisii; assembly: GCF_902635505.1. Classification (NCBI taxonomy): domain Eukaryota; kingdom Metazoa; phylum Chordata; class Mammalia; order Dasyuromorphia; family Dasyuridae; genus Sarcophilus; species Sarcophilus harrisii. The sequence continues at coordinate 72,268,735 of NC_045426.1, forward strand.
CCATTGTCTTCTCAATTCCACTGAATTAACACCTTGGAAGAATCCTTGTTTCAAGTACAGAGTTTGGCTCCTTACAGTTTATCTTGCAAATTTTCTCTCATGCTGATCTATTTCATGTACTCCCCCTCCCCCACATATTGGACTATTCTTTATCTTCTTGTTTTGTCTTCTTCCACTTCCATGCCTTGTGATATTCCATATTTTGTATCTGAAATGAGCTTTATCTTTTAAAGTCTCTCTCTTTCTTCAAGGTTTGGTGAGATTTCTGACATGAAACCTTGAGCTCTCCCCCAGTTCTGACTGTTAAAGCATTTTACCTGGACCTCTTCTTTCCTAATTTTTTCTTATCCATATATCATCATTATTTTTGTGCCAGTTGTCTTCTCTTTTTAGATTATAAATTCTTTGAGGTCATAGTCTGGACCAAGTCTTATATCCCTAACACTTAACACAATATCTCCCGGAATAGGCACTTAATAAATATTTGTTCAATTACTTCATCAGATTTAACAATTAATATTAATAATTTCATAGAGCTTGCATTTTTCTTGGTTGATTTGTTCTCATTTTATTGCTAAAGTATCATGGAATTCCCTTTTTGAATCAGATCTTACTAAATACTTCATTGTTATCTCTTGTACACAATAGTGGTGGTCTAAATATTTAAAAGAGAACACACTACTCAAGAAGATATTTAAGTAATCCTCTAAATTGGAACACAGTAGAAAATATGACCATAATAACACTGGATACAAGAACAAATTAACATACAAAGTGCACTTAAAATCCATTGAGGTGTGAAATGGCATTCTGGATAGAAGCACATAAAATATATGAGGGAAAGTTTTGTGAATATAACTTTATTTGTAGAATGACGGTATAGCATTGGGAGTTTATGCTCAATAAAGAAGACTGAGACAACTGATGTTTATTGAGTAAAGAATATTTACTTTCTCAGCAGTAGCTTAAGTAAATACTGGATTTTCCATTTACTTACTGTTTTTAAACTTTCCCCTAGATGGCAGACCAGGATTGATTGCTAAAAAGTTACCAGCATGTGAAAAATTTTACACACATTGCTACATATAATTTTTCTTATATTTAGAAATTTATTATGTTTATTTCAATTGTTAAACCCTTCTCGATAACTTTAGAAGTATTAAATGGAAACAACTTTACTTGTTATGTTATCATGTAGTCATTGCAGCAAAAGTAACTTGTATTACATAACATATTCAATCTTTTTCCTACATTCAAAACACAATACCATAACCACTAGAGACCTGCCAACCATGGATTGTTGTTTCCAGTAGGTTTCTGTACAAATTAAGGTTCTACAGCATTGTGTTATAAAAATACTTATTTTACAAATAATTAAATCATTATCAACAGCAACAAAAAATTTCATCAGACTCTGTCTTTTCCATTTTCCAAATATTCATATATTTCTTCTTTTCATATTTAGCCCAGATATTTGATTATAAAATAAATAATATTTTCTCCATTAATGTTTATTTTCTTTTTTTCTGTTTTGAAAAGGTTGCTCCTAAGACCTTATGTGTGCTATACTTGCCTAGAATAATACCAAAATATCAAAAATTTACTAATAGCTAGCATTTGCTCAGTAGCTACATGGCACAGTGGATATAGTATTGGTCCTGCAGTCAGAAACACTCATCTTCATGAATTCAATTCTGGCTTTGGACAGTTACTAGCTGTGTGATCCTGGTTTATATCACTTCACCCTGTTTGCTTCAGTTTCCTTATCTGAAAAATGAGTTGAAAAGGGAAATGGCAAACCATTCCTATATCATTTGTCAAGAAAATGCTATATGGGGTCATGAAGAGTTGGACACAATTGAAACAAATGAATAACAACAAAAGGTAGTATTTATGTAGAGATGTAAGCTTTGCAAGCCCTTTACAAATACAATATTGTTTAAGCCTCACAATAACCTTGGGAGGTTAGTTAACCACACAGCCACAGTCTGAGCAATGAGCAATTAGTTGAGACTAGTAATTTTCTTTCACTGAATCAAACATACACACCCAAAATATAACATTTGAAAGAAAAAGAAATATTTAATGTATACATGTTCTCCTCTTGTGATGTACAAGTTTTTTCATTCAGATTGTTACAAAATGAAAATTTAAAGATTTTCCTCTCTTAGTGAGGAATTGATGAAAAGAAAAAAAGTTAGGAAATTTATATTTTAATTACTGTTGCCATCAATTGCTTTGTAACTTTGGGGGACAGCTCTTTATTAAGTAAGGTTTTTGGCAGATTAGGATTCAAATGTTCAAGTGACAGAATATCTAACTCTCTTTGATTATTATAGAAGTGATTACTATAGTTATATCCTAACAATTCCCAGTTAATTTATATTTTAATATTTCATAATTTGATGAATTCACTTGATTTTAGTGAATACAAATAATTATTTCTATATTTTTTAACTTTATGTATTCTGTATTATTATTTCCTAAAATTGTTATATTAACATCTTGGTTTATTTCCACTTTTACTCCCTACCAGAATTAATAAATATTCCTAGCCCACCGATAGTGATAGATTTGACTTAATTTTGTTTATAAAATTTGGAAACACTGTTTCGTTCAGTTTCACCACAATAAGGAATAGAGTATAGTTTTCCATCTTAGAAACTGTTAACATACATAATCATAAATTTTATCTATATTCACAGTGATACAACTATTACAGTAGCATTCTAACTATAATTTTTAAATATTCATTTGAAAGACATTTTAAATGTAGTTTTCCTATAGTGCTTGTAGATAATGATTATCCTTTATGCTGAAATATATTGATACCAATTTGACTACTTTTCTCCAGGACACCTGCTGTGGCAAGTAAGTAGATATTTTGTAGATTTGTAAACATTTTGTCCTATTGCCTTTGCAAATTTTCTTTTTTTTTTTAATAATAAAATAATGCATTATCCCTTTAGAGGAAAACTTAACTTTAAAGCTTCTTCAACATGAGAGTGTTTTCCAAGCATATATTAAGATCATATATGATTCCTTGATAAATGCAATTATCCAGAGACATGACAGTGTTCAGTGCATCATTCTCCAGGATACTTTCTCTTTATTGAGATCTACAGGCACTAAAAAAGATTCCCCATATAAGAATAGATGAAAATGCAGATTTCTTAGATTTTCATGTTCAGTTGAATGGAAAGTGAATTAATTATTAATTATTTAACTTGAACAGGGATTGCAGATGGATATTGAGGTGGGCCCAGAATTAAATAGGTCTGCTCTTTATTGTAAAAGCCTACATTCTAAATACTAATATTCTTCTTAAAGTAGCATGGTGATAGATGGCCATCTATGAAGTTTGGAAGAACTAATTATGTTTAAATCTTATTTCTTAAACATACTATTCAAAACACTAATATTCTTCTAAATGTAGCATGGTGATAGATGACCATATATGAAGTTTGGAAGAACTAATTGTTCTGGGAGCAGAATAAAAAAAACCCAAATATAAAAAAAGTACTATGGTGATAAGGAAGCTCAAGACAAAATTAGAAGGCCATGGCTTGAAAATGTATACAAACAAAACCAAAAAAACCCAAAAAAAAAAAAAAAAAAAAAAAAACCAAAAAACCACAAAGATTGACAAGAATTCCTTGAAGAGCAAAAGAAAATGATTTTTTAAAAGTGGAAAAACTGGGGAAAGATGACAAGTAATCATTATTTCAAATAAAAGAAAAATAAATCTAATTAAAAGAATGAGAGAATTGAGATTTTGCTAAAAGTTACATAGACAATATCACTACTAATCATGTGTGTGTATATGTGTATATATATATATATATATATATATATACACACACATGAAATGGTGTAACATATAAGTGCTTAAAGGAAAAAAAATAATTACTGTATGAAACAGATAAATTGTACTAGTGGGGGAACTGCAATTTAACCCTCATAGATCTAGTTAATGTTCACCATAAAATAAACAAGAAAGAAGTTAAAAGAGAAAATAGAATTTTTTAAAAGTTAGATATAATAAATTTCTCAAGTAAATTAAATGGAAATAGAAAGATAAAAGTTAGAAAGGGATATACCTAAATTTTTGTGGTGTATGATAGCTTTGAAAAAAACTTACTATTAATTAGAGCATAAAATACTTATAAATAAATGTAAGAAAACAGAAATATTAAATGCAACTTTTTTGGATCATAATATGTTAAAAATTAACTTCAATAAAGTTTCTTTGAAGCATAGACTAATGACTTTTTATTTAGCTAATAATTAGTAAACACAAATGAAACACTAATTATTAAAACAATAATTTTATTAAAGATGACAACAGCGAGACAAAACATCAAAATTTATGAGTTGCAACCATAGCAGCATTTAGCAGAAAATTTGTATCTTTAAATCTCATCACCTGTAAAGAAAAGAACAGATCAATGAATCGGGCATATAACTAAAAGAAATAGGCTAACAACAAATCAAAAATTCCAAATAGGAATTCTGAAATAGAAAATAAAAATCTTGAATAATCAAAGCAGAGAATGGTAAAATTGAAAGTTAAAAAAATTAATCAATTGAGCTACTTTTATGGGAAAAAAAACCCCCAGTAAAATAGATAAATCATTAGTTAATTTGATTTATAAAAAGAAAACTCATTTACCAATTTCAAAAAATGAAGAGTACACAACCAATGAAGATGAAATTAAAGCAATTTTGCCCAATTATTTCCAATAAAACCAATAATTTAAATGAAATTAAAGAATATTTACAAAATAAAAATTGCCCAGATTAGCAAAAGAAGAGATAGAGTAATTAACCTTGCCTTGGAAAAGCAGGATATATCAAGAGAAGTTAGACTTTAATGACTCTCCAATTCCTAATTAATCAGCTGATAATTTTAGGAAGAAAGACCTTATTTTAACTGCATAAATGGGATGCAGAGTATACTTAAGGAGTGAAAGGTGGAGAGAAGAGAAATCTAGTCTTTTGTCTTCTAGCATCAAGATAGAAAACTTAAGGTTCTAACTTCTGTTAAAGACCTGAAAGACTGTGGGAAGAAGTCAACATGTAGATGAATCAGTAATCTTTTTTGTTTCCCTATCCACAACTTGGGACTTTGGGGATTTTCCCCTTGGGTGAAACATTCAGTTAAATTGAGTTATCAGCAATGCTCCCAGTGGCAGAGCTTATTCATTCACTATGTATTGTTTGGTATATACATGTGTTGATTGTGGAATTGCCTTCTAGTAGATAGAGTATCAAGCCTTGGAAATGTAATTTGGGTTACCCATTTCCTGTTAAGAACCAGAGATCAGGAATGCAGTTTGACGTCAAAAATTATTTCCCCTAGACTAACAATATTTAAGGAAGCAAATGGACCTAATTCTCACCCCATATCCCTTCTCTCTGAGGAGAGTAAAGTAGCTAGCCACTTACTTCAACCTTCTGCCTTCTTTTTAGCAGGAATCAAAGTCTTCCTTGGGGAAAGGTGGAGATAAGATCTTCCTTCTAGGGATATTTATTCATGACTTCCTGTGAGCCATGTCTAGACAGACTCATGTAGATACACATAACATACATGAGCAGAAAACTCACATTTCCCCCCTTCCCTCACTACCACAACTACTAGTTACTATATATTTTAAATGCATATGAATTGCTTGGCCAATTTTCAGATGGCCTTGGATCTCATGGGAAATGCCCTGTATTTTTCAGGATTTCTGCAAAATCAAGAAAATGCCTTCAACAGGCAAGAGCCTCTGGATAATTTTATTACTTGTGAAGAATTCTTCTAACTTTTATGTTTACAGCCTCCATGACAATGATGAATACTTTTGATGAACATGTCTTCTTTTTTGTTTTTTAGATAATATTAATATTAAGATGATTGTTGAACAAGAATATCTCTGTGTTTCCCTATATTAAGGAATCTAGTGCACTTTTATATAATTTACTTGGGAAAAATCTTGTTGGAGGAGAACCATATGATTTTGTTTTTAATCTACTTAGTCATTTCTTGTTTTGGCAATCAAAAGCCAATAATGACAATAATGTAAATATTCTTTACATATTTCAAACAATTATGTTGTTGTGATAGTAATTAAGGAATTTAAGGAACCAAAGAAAAGAATATATCTATGTCTGTGACTACACGCATAACATCAAACTGGTTTTTAGGGTAATTGAGATTTGATGTATATGGGGTCCAGAGTGCCTCAGATGTTTTCTTCTTATAAAGGAAATTAGATGGAAAACAATGTTTCTTAACAATGGGGAAACTGTGAATGTGTAGTGCAAGTTCTTCAGGGAGACAGATTATAGAATTTGTGTAGATATTTCTGAAATGTTTGACTAACCAACGCAATATTGAAGGGAAACCTCCCTGATTGGCTCTGGCTCCAGGGACACAATGCGCATCAAATCAATTTTCATTTCTTTGCCACCACAAATATAGTTATTGCTATTGATTAAAGAAATGCAAATTAAAACAACTCTGAGTTAGTACCACATACCTGTTAGATGGACTAATATGACAAATAAGGAAAATGTTAAATGTTGGAGAGGATGTAGGGAAGTTGGAAAACCAAAGCTCTATTGATGGAGTTGTAGACTAAACTAACAATTCTGGAGAACAATATTAAACTATGACCAGAGAGTTATACAACTGTGCATACCTTTTGACTCAGTAATACTTACTAAATCTGTATCCCAAAGGAATTTAAAGAAAAAAAATTAAAGAAATTCTGGTCTAATCCTGACTGTTCTGTAGGAGTTTGGGGACTCACAATTTGCTTTTTTTGGTTGGATTGGAGGTCTCACAACTAGCCTGATGAACCACTGGCCCTCTGAACCATGACAGAGTAGTTAATGTTGCTGTATTTGCTGTACTTTGACTGAGAGCTTTCTAGTAGATTCTCCATACTGTTCCTATGCTTGGCTGTGTTCTCCCTTTTCCTAAGTGAGACAGACCTTTATTTCACGCTAAATGTTTGTGGGTGCTATTGCGCCAAAATCCACTCAGAGTCTTGATCTAGCATTGATTCTGAAGGAAACTGGTGACAGCTCAGGCAATGTCCTGGCTTCTCTTTACTATCTTGGCTTCCCCACCAAGAGTCCAAAAATTCTTAAAATTTCTCTCCTGTATATATTTTTCAAGTTATTTTTCCTATTGAAATATTTCTCTTTTTTTGTTTTTCATTCTTTTGGCTTTGTTTTACTGCTTCTAGATGTGTCATGGTGACACTAGCTTCCACTTGCCCAATTCTAATTTTTAAGGAATTATTTTTTTTCAATGAGCTTTTGAACCTCTTTTTTCAGCTGGCCAATTCTGAGCTTTAAGTTGTTCTCTTCAGTAACTTGTGCCTTTTTTTAAAAGTTATGTTTGGCCCATTTTGTTTCTTAATGTATTATTTTCTTTGAACAAAAATGTTGTGCCTTCTTTACCTATCTAGATTTTTTTCTCCATAATTTTCTTTTATCACTGCTTTCTGCTCCCAAGTTTCCCTCTGTCTCATTTATTTGGTTTTTTAAATCCTTTTTGAGCTTTTCCAGGAATTCTTTTTTTTAAATATCAAGACCAATACCCATGTTTCTATGAAGCTTTGGAAGTAGCTGTTTTGCTTTGCCTGCTTCTAAGTTTTATGTTTTAATATTCCCTCTTACCATAGTAACTTTCTTTGGTGAGGTTCTTCTTCTTTTTTTTTTTTTAATACTTTGATCCTTTCCCCAGCTTATTTCTTGACTTTTAACTTTATGTTAAAGTTCAACTCTATTCCTAGTGTGGAGGGATCCCTGCTTCAAGCTTCAGGATTTTCAATCTGCTATTTTCAGAGCTAGTTCTGTTACCTATAAATTTTCATTTTTTCCCCCATGCATCCAAGGAGAATTGTGGTCCACTAATCTTATAGCCTGTGCTCTGTTTTTTGAACAACCACATGCACTTTTTTTAAGCTCTGGAATTGTGACCATGGTTCACATGGTCACATGTGCTTGCTCCCCTGCAGTCCCATGCTTTAATATGCCCATGGGTTGTAATCTAGAACCAAGTTTGGGCAATGCAACAGAGCCCTTTTAATTAGTGCTTACAAAGTGTCCCTTGTAATGTCCTTCTGACCAGTCATGCATCTCTTTTACTGTATGTGATTGAGAGCTTTAGAAGCCAATGGCTCCTATTTAGTTGCACCCATGAGCCATTTCTGACTTGCACTCTAACTTTGTGAATTAGACCTTTCTTGTTGATCTCAGTTGTAGCTAGAAAATGGTTTTATCCTTTTTTGTTTGTTTTTGTTTTGGGGTTTGTTTTTTATTTTGTTGTTCTTTTTAGTGGTGATTCTATCATTCCAGAATTTATTTTGAGGTATAGGAGAGGAATTTGGGAGAGCTCAGATGAATCCCTGCCTTTATCAAGGAATCTTTATGCTATTTTCTCATCCTACATTTTTTCTAGTGGGTAGAAAAATATTATTTGAATTATTTGAATTTCCTTTTCCTTCATGTTGACTTTCTCCTGATTGATTGCAGAATTTGTTTCTGAATTGATTTATTATATTTAATCAGTATGTCTAGGAGTTGGCAATATTGGATTTGCAGTTCTTCCCTATTATTTACTTCCTTATTGTTTTTAGTCCTGAAGTATATTAAGACTTATATTTTTAGGTTGTCTTATGTATTCTATTTTTGAGATTAGTGTGTTTTGTTTGAATAGTGGGCATAATTTCTTATAATATTATGTTTTTTTTTCTTCTAGATTGTCCTTTATTTTTATGTATTTACATTCCCCACTCTTGTTCTCTTTTTTGTCTCTTTGGTGTTAAGGCTTGTGATTACAGATTCCAGTTTTTCTTTTATGGTCTATTTTTGCCTTATAGAATATATATTCTGCTCTTATAGTTCTCATTTCCCTTTTATATCACTCAAAAACAGTGTATTGTGGTTCCATATTTTCCTCAAATTCTACAGGATGGTTTTCCTCAAGTATTAGATTGTTTTCCCTTGTTTTTCAGTATTTATTTCTAGATGCCCCAACACATTTATATGATTTAAGGGCCATATACCCCTTGAATTTTGGTAATCTCAATTAATTTTTCCCTTTATTTTCCCCTACATTTACTATCTGCCTCCCTTCCTTCTGATGGTGGTTTCCTTGGCCTCTAGATCTCAAATTATGTCAGCCTCTTGGTCAATTCATAGTTCAGCAGCCTGGGGCTCTGTCTCAAATCTCTTTTAGGGTTGCTCCTTTTCCACTTTTCTGAGTACTCTGGCCTGGCACCAGTAATTTAGAGAACTACTACTTCTTGGATGCTACAGGGTTGATTTCTGAGGCTATAGGAGAAAGGGAGTGTTAAGCTCTATTTCAAGCCCAGAAACATGTTCTACTTCTTTTTCTCCTGTTCTTAGTTTTCCTGCAAAGATCTTTTGTAGCACAAACTTGAGTGCTTTTTTCTCTCTCTCTTTCTCTTCTCTCCCCTCTTCTTCTTTTCCTGCTAGAGCTAAGAGCGCTTATCTCTGAGCTTTCCTCTCCTTTTCCCCTCCCACACCACCTCACTACACTCCACCCCAGCTTCTATTTCTGGAAAATTGCTATAATGCTGCCTTGCAGTCATGGTTGAGTAAAATTCTACAACTTGAACTGAGTTTTCAGACCACTGGAAAGTGGAGGAGGCACAATATGGCATCAGTTTTATTTGGGAGTCTGTATATTGATTCTTGTATTGGATCAACTAAATGCAACCTCATAGCTAGTTGCTCAGAAGGTAAGGTAGTATACTTACTGTTGTAATCAGTTCATAGATTTGTTTTACTTTGCTTTTTAGACTTCTTTTAGATATCCTAAATCATGGAGGCAGTTGAATTTGCTTTATCTTTGATGCATAATTTCCATTTTGGAAAAGTTTGACAGGATCAGAGAAAATATCTAGTCCTTCGTCTTGTTAATCATTCTTTGTGTACATTTTCTAGTCAGAAGAAAGCTAAAAATCCATAAAATTCACAATTTGTCATCTTGTAGTAATATCAGTTTCTAAACTGGTAATTCTATTCCAGGAATCCAAAATTAGTCATAAAATGTATGGCTCAGGCTTATTGACTCTGCCAATCCATTCCCCCTTGTTTGTTGGAAGCTCTAAGCCTAGTCATGGCCACATAGGCTGTGTTTTAAGCCTACTGGGTCTTTGTTTTGTTTTGTTTTACCCATGTTTTGTGTATGCTGCCTTTAGGTTTATGCAGACTTTTAATTCCTATTCTTTTCTCCAGGATCATTTGCACAATCTCACTCTCATTCCATGAGAGAAGCAACTGTTAAAACACTACCCTGTTATCATGCTCTTCTCACATTATTAACATGGCATAGCATCAACCAGGAAAATTATACGTGCTATATCCAAGTTCATAATTTTCACCATAGTATACAGAATGTCTATCACATTGTTCATTCTCTCAGATCGTCTTGAATTTCAAAAACAGTTCTTCCTCCCCCTTCCAATTTCTCATTGATCCTTTAGCCTGTCATTAACAGCAACTGTTCTAAACCTTTATATCTTCCCTCAAGCTTCAAACCCCTTTCATCATTTGAAAAATGAATTTATTTTATATTTTAGTAAGAGCAAATGAACTATCTAATGTAGAATCCCTCAATATATCTTGATGTCCATCTCAGACTATTCATTAATCATTAGCTATCCTCATATCATCTCTGGGTCTCTAAGGAAGACAGATTTTTTTCCTGATTTTCATAGACCAGTCTTTCACCTGTGCTCTTGATCCTATATCCTCAACCTCTGTGACCTTTCTACCTTTCTTCTTGTAACATCTTCAATTTCTCTGTCTTCTAGATTCTCACTAATTCTCACATTTCTAATGTCTTGTATTTAACCTTCTTCTCCTTTTAGATATGATTATATTTCATTTTCTAATTATTTATATTCATGAATTCATTTCAGTAGTATTCAATTGTACATACATTCTCAACTCTCCTATTCTAGGGTAAATTTTAGTCTTCTATTTTCTACAGGCCTTTCAGATGTTGAGTTTCTGCAAATGCTTACTCTCCTCCCTTTTAAAACAAAACAAAACAAAAAAAACAAAAACTATAACCTTTACCTTCACACTGTTTCCTTACGATTGGCACTATTTTTCATCTTCCCTCCAATTTATGAAAAATTCTTTTTCTACTTGGATCAGTTGTGTGGGAAGGCCAGAGGCAATTCTTATTAGATGGTTTGAGAAGCAGCATAATGTAATGAAAGAATCACTAGAAGAAAAGCTAAATAAATGTAGGCTCCATCACTAAATACCCAAGTGGCTTTGAACATCTATGGCCCTCTGTTAACTGACCTATAAGATGTGAATGGTACTGCCTGCCCTACCAACATGTGACTATTATATCTGTGAAAGTTATTTTTGAAAAGTGCACTTTTGAAAGTTTCACTTTGAAAAGTGAAAATGTGGAAGAGATATTTAATATAATAATATGGGAATCAATATCAGCCAACTTTTTGAGTACTTGTTGGGAAGAGGAATAAATCTGAAGAATCATACCCTAGGGAGACTCTGACTTGTCCTTTATACTTCTACCTTTTGGCTTTGTGACAGCTATCTCAGACTCTGAATCGTCAAAGCGGCCTCCTATTTGTGAAACCAGGAGTTGACATTTGCAGATGCAGTGTCCAACAGAATGACTTTCCTTAACTATTCAGGACAGATTGATGCTGACCAGCATCAGATGAGGCATATCACAACATCAGAGGAGGCACTTGATTGGGATTCCAAGGACAGGGATTGTCATCTGGAATTTACACCTCTTTTAGCCTGGGCAAATCACCTAACTCTTCAGACCTCAGGCTTCAGTTTTTTCATTTGAAAAAAATGGGGTTGGATTTGATGACTTCGAAGGTGTAGCTTTAGGTTTATGATTTCTGCCAGATGGTTTTTGCCTTTTGCTCTTTGGAAATTGAATTCTCATAGATAAGTGGTCTTCATTTTGTCTAATCCAGTAGTTTGTGCTTATTCCTAATTTTCCTTAAACTCTGACATTATTATCATCTGAAACTCTTCCCTTTCTTGTCTATTGTAATAATACAATGATTTGCTTCTTCTCTGAACTGCCCTTCTATAATTGTCCTTCTTTTGCTTCCTACCATCACATTCATTTATCAGAAATCCTTTTCTTTCAGCTACATTTGTCTGTACATAATTTGTATATACTATTCTCTGTAAAACATGCTTCTTCAAAAGAACACCACTGCCACCACCACCACCAACAACAACAAAAAACAAAAAAACAAAAAGCTTTATCTATCTACTTAAATCCTAGCTTTTAACTTCCTTTACTGCTCCAAACTAAAAAGTTTCCTTTTCCTCTAAGTCTTAGGACACTTATTGTCTGTATATACGAAATGATACTTAAATATTGTTCCAAATTTTAAATGACTGCTTTGTGTGTTTATGTCTTTTTATCCCAATTAGAATAAAAATTCATTACTTTAGAAATCCTCCATGTCTATAGTTCTTTTGTATATTCCACAGCTCTTTGCATGTACATAGTAAATAAATATTGTTTTTGTTTTGATTAAAAATATGGTCATTTTCTATGTCCCAGAAGATCACATACAGTGAACTTATATCTTTATGGCATTATGTCAGATTTATACCATTTTTAACTTTGACTTGTAAGGTAACGAAATTTCTCTGCACCTTCCCCTCCATCTTGTACATGTATACTCGAAGACATATACATGCCACTAAAACTTTCTCAGAAGTTGCTATTTTGTACCATTGTGAATTTTAGAGCTATTTTAGTCAAATTATAGACTATCAATTCAAACAAACATATATTAGATGTCTGCTGTATTCACATCATTATTCTAAATATTGGGGATAGAAATAAAAGTGAATCTGTTTTTGTCCTCAAAGAGCTTTGGAGCTTTGAGGGATAGTTGTGTGTGTGTGTGTATACATGCGTGTGCATGCACACTGATGATACAAAGTGTTATATACACACAGGGAAATTAATATGAATTCTGTACAAAGTAATGAAAAATATTTTTAATAGATATAGGGGAAAGAAAGATGGTGAATAATGAAAGAGGCTTACTAAGCATGTTTAACCAAAGACATTTGGGCTAGTGGCAACTGGTTGTAAGCATTAATGTTATCTACAAAAAGGCCTAACACATGAAACAGTGAGTCTGCTCTTAGTAAGACTTGATATTAGCCAAATTGAAGAAATTAGAATTTGGAAGAATGGGCTATTACATTGTTCTGGCTTATGAAGTTAATAATATCATTCTAGAAATCAGAGTATGAATGCTTTTGTGGGCAAAAACACCTTGAGAATGTCAATTCATAGTCTACCTCATCTTCTTTCCTTTCTCCTTAGGGAAACTGCTTTATAAAAATAGAATTTCTAGTTACAATTATTCTTGCTTTTACTTAAAGTATATTTGTTCCTAGTTTATTCTATCTAGCAAAAATAGAGGAAATATGTGAAGTCTTAGAAACAAATTCTAAATAATGCAAGTATGATCTTGAAAATTATAAAATGTCGATGCAAACAAAGTCAGATTTAATCTCTTGGAAAAATTTCAAGTGCTCATGTGTAGGCCGAGCTAATATTATAAAAATGACAATACTACCTAAATTAATCTACATATTCAGTGCCATATCAATCAAACTCCTAAGAAATTACTTTACAGAGCTAGAAAAAAAATAATAAAATTCATCTATATAATATTTGGACTAGCTTTCTGGAGGTCCTTTAGGCAGGCCTTGATCTTTAGGTGGAGAAGTAATGAAGGCAAGAGAGCTACCAGGAGGATGGTCAAAATTAGAATGTCTCATTTCCAGTCCTTTCAGCCCTTATACCTTAGTACAATTACAGCATTATACCATACTGAGTATGTGTGAACTAGAGAACCATTACATCACCATATAAAGTACTAGCTATATATGTGAATTAAAGAACCATCACCTTATCAATTTTACTGAGCTAACACCTTGTTGTAAGTATCCTTGTTTCAAGTATATTTCTCCAGAGTTCCAGCCCTCTACATCTCCTGCTTTCTTTTGTTTTAGGACCTAGGGGGTCATGTCCTCCCTGACTTCGCAGGGAGGTGAGAACACCAAAGATATTGTTAGTAGGTTTCCTCTGGACTGAAAGGTCTTATGTGAAACAGGTATACATAAATCCATCAGCATGGGAGGCATTACATAAGCACATAGTAATACAGGTTAGTAGTGATGTAACAATATGAAGAAACATGAGAAATTATGCATGTCCATAAGTCCTAGAAGGAGGGTATATAATTAACAATCACACACACACACTTCCTTCATAGCCAAGAGATAGTCTAAAATCAATCTATTGTCCATAACTTCATGTATCAGAGAATCCAATGATTCCTGCAAGTTTTGAAGTACTGCAGCAGTCTCATCATGGATCAGGGAATCCAATGATTTCTGAACATTTTGAAATCCTACAACAGTCTTATCATGTCTCAGGGAATCCAGTGATTCCTGCTAGTTTGAAAGTCCTGCAACAATCTTATCATGTCTTAGGGAATCCAATGATTCCTGATGGTTTTGAAGTCCTGCAATAGTCTCATCAACAATTTTTGTTATTCATTGGCACATGTAGTTAGAGATGAAAATATCTCATGTTTCTTGGGTCTTTTCCTTTGTTTCAAGGGACTTCTCCCTTTCTGTCTCTCTCCAATGAACAAGGTGAATACAGCTCCTTGGCACCCATCTGATTCCTTCTCCATCTGTAGAGATACAAGCACATCCTTTCCCCCAAGCAATTAATCTATCTGTTCCCTTCCATTCTCAATCTCTCCACATAACCTGGTGATTATCTAAAGAAAGTGGAACTGCTTGCACTAGACACTGCCCTTCAGTTGGGTTATAAAATCTGTCTGCCCGAGCTAGTGCATCTTTATCAAAAAAACAAAAACAAAAACAAAAACAAAAATACAACTAATAGTGTAAAGAGCTAAATTTAAAAGTTCTCTAGCGTTACCTGTGGCTCCCTCTTTCTTTTCTTTTTGAAGGAGCATCTTGATGTCTCTGTTTCTCCTCTCTACTATTGTCTGTCCTTGAGGATTATAAGGTATGCCAGTGGTGTGTAAAATCTGATAATGTGCACAAAAGTGTGCAAAATTTTTAGAAGTACATGAAGGTCCATTATCTGTTTTTATTGCTTGTGGCACACCCGTAATTGTAAAAGCTTGCATTTTAATAAAATTCTAGCCACAAGCACTGGGAAAGGAATAAGGCTTTGGTCTGGTTGTGCTGGGAGGTTCACCTATTCTATCAGACTGTGTCCTTGATGAAGGACTGCTGTGGGTGCCTCTTTTGTAGCAAAAACTGATATTTCCAAGGGTTTCTGAGTAACTCTTTCAACCACATTGGATAAAGCCAGTTCAACTTTTCTCAAAGCCTCTTGAGCTTCTTTTGTAAGCTAGTGTGGTGAATTTAAAGCATTGTCTCTCTTAAAATATAATGGTTACAGTTGATAGGTAGTTAGTTAAGCTTAACACTGGATACATCCATTGGATATCTCCTATCAATTTTTGAAAGTCCCCTAAGCTGTTCAACTTATCTGTTCTTAAAGTTTTTGTACTGTTAAGCACCTTAGGGTATACTTCATATCCTCTATATTGAAAAGGAACATGTCTTTGAATGTCTGAATTTTTTTTGGCGCTATATGCAATTTGTAGTTCCTTAGTGTTTTATTGGTCTTTTGTAGACATGCTTCTAACATTTGCTCCTCAGATGCACACCCCAAGATATTATCCATGTAATATAACAACATAACTTTTGGAAATGCTTTTCTTATTGGAGTAAGAGCAGCAGAAACAAATGTTTGACACATATATAGGGCTATTTTCTATTCCCCGTGGCAAAACTGTCCATTCATATCTTTTATAAGGCTCAGCTGAATTAATGCTGGGTACTGAAAAGGCAAATTTTTTCATATCCTCCTTATCTAGAGGGATAGAATAGAAACAATACTTAATATTTATAACCCAAAGAGGCCATTCTGTAAGCAATTGAGTAGGAGATGGAAGTCCAAGCTGAAAAGTTCCCATAGTTTCCATCTGTTCATTTATCTTTCTTAAATCAGTCAACATCCTACATTTTCCAGATTTCTTTTTTACAACTAAACAGGGGGATTTCAAGGACTTAGAGAAGGTTGTAAGTGTCCTTGGTCAAATTGCTCTTGTACTATATCTAATAAATCCTGAATTTTATCACTTGCTAAGATCCTGTTCTACACACACTGGTGTATCAGTTTTTCATTGACTGAGAACAGGTGAGAGTACAGGCTGACCTTCAATAGCAGCCTTGCTTAAAAAGCCTAAGTACTCAACTACAAAAGTAGTAAAAACTCTTGTTTCACCTTCAAATATCCATCTCAAAGGGATAGAACTAATTTAAGCTGCTATTGATCCTCTTATGCCAGACATATAGGTGTCTGCCTTAATCTTTGGCCAATGACTGGGCCAATTGACACCTCTAATGACTGTATGATCTGCACCCATATCTACCAACCCTTTTAATGTTATGCCATTTACATAGACAGTGATCATAGCTTGGTCCGTTGTAATAGCTGCAGTCCGGAATATTCCTGGATTCTAGCAAATATCACCAGATTGCCTATCAGGAGTCTATATCAGTAAACTTGATGCTACTACTCCTGGGTGATAAATGATACATTGTCTACCTGTATTAGTGACTGGGATATTATCTGCACATTTCCCGGTTTCCCAAATCAGTGTATGGATAGACACTGCTTGGTCAAGTCTTGGTCAAGCCTACTGTTCCTGGAGGCAAAGGATCTATAGTTTGTACAGGGACAGATTTCACCTCTCTTCAGTAGTTCCAGCTGCATACAACTCTATTCTCCCCAATTGTAATCCCTTTCTCCCATCAGGTTGCTTCTTTGCTGATTAATCACATTGGAGTACTGAACTTCTAAAGACTCTCTGGGTGTAATATGGGCTGCCATCGTGCCCCAGGTGTTTTTTGCCTGGGGTCTTGGAGCCAAGCCCTGCTTCCCATTTCCCTGAGTCAATCCACATTCTGAAGCCCAATGGAAGCCTTTGTTGCATTTTAGACATAGGATTTTGGGTCTTGTTCTTGCACCATCTTCTCTGCCAACACTGAACTTTTATATGCCCCAGTTTATCACACTGAAAGCATTGATGAATCTCTCTGGAAGTCCTTTGCTAAAAGGGACCCTGTCTTCTCATGTTATGATCTTGAAAAGTCTGCATCATAGCTTGGGTATAAAAGGTATTTGTGCCTACTGTGGATCTCATCTAAAGGAGCATCCTTGTGTAGTCCTAGCATAATTCTTCTACAAACCTCATTAACATTTTCTCTATCAAGTTATCTTATCATAATTTCTGTTGATACATTTTTACCAATAGTTCATATGACAGCTGTCTGCAGATGTCCCACAGAATCAGCAAAGGGTTCATTTGGATCTTGCTCTTTTTTCATAAAAGCTTCTGCTCTATCTTGTCCTCCTGGGAGGGTGCCCCATGCTTTGATAGCAGCAACAGCAGCAGCAGCAATTTGCTCATATGCTGCTATAGGGTAATTAATCTGTGCTGAAGTGTCTTCAGAAAGACCTAAACCTACTAGTTGATCAAAGGTGACGGGTATATTAACTCCAGTTTGCCTGTTTCATTGGGCTTGTTCTACAGAGTTCATTATACTCAGAAAGCCACAACAAGTTTTGTCCAGGTTCTAAACATGTCCTTGGTATAGATTTCCAATCATTAGGTGTTAAAACTTCAAAAGCAAAATTATCTAATAACATCAGATCTTTGATAATTTCTAAATTAAAAGGAGTGTATCTTTTTCTTTCTTGACCTGAAGAGTCAAGCTCTTCCATCCACAAGTATGATTTTATTCTTAAATCAGATGTATCCTGTCCTTCATCTTTAGCTTTAATTAATGCCTTTTGTAATCATGTCATAGGGGTTACACAAAGCTGCTGCATGGGTGGTACTGATTGAGAAGCACCACACTCCTTAATTTCATCAGCACTGTACTTAACTCTTTTCTTGTCCAATTCTTCATGCTTTTCAGCTGCTTTGTCAGTACCAATCCTCTCCTGCTTTTTCTCCTTTTTCCTTATTTTAAAACTTGTGGGACTCCTTAAAGGCAGTTGAATGATATTGTATATATAGAATGTGTCCTCAGTAATTGATTAAGGACCATTATTATTGTAATATTCAATTAGTTACCCTCCCACTAGTTTCCACTTATCTGGCTCTAATTTTTCTTCCTTAGAGAACCAAGGAGACATGTACTCTAATATTTCTAAGAGTCCAGTGATCTGCTCCCAAGTTACCAACAAACTTTGCTTCTTTATTAAACTAACTCTGCTTGCTACATACTTCCCTTGGGGTGGGAAGGCTCTTTTCTTAGTATTTGCCCCATTTCAGCTGAAAGACAAAAATGACTAGTTTAGCCCTTACCAAAGGTTCCTTCTTGTCTGTTTTTATACTCACCCTATTTCCAGGTCACAGGGACTTCTCCACTAAGCTTAGGTCATGTCAGTCAAACTGCTGAGTGTAGGTCCTTATGTCTAGAGCCTCGGAATATAGTGTGCTTCTTTCCATGCTCCATGTTTAGGGTTCAAAAATGTAATGTTCAGGCTAGTTTTCTAGAGGTCCTTTGGATGGGCCTTGGTCTTTAGGTGGAGAAGTAATGAAGGCAAGTGAACCACCAAAAGGATGGTCAAAAATGGAATGTCTCATTTCCAGTCCTCTCAGCCCTTATGTACGTTAGTACAATTACATCATTACAGCATACTGAATGTGTGAACTAGAGAGAACCATTACATCACCATATTAAATACTAAGTATATACATGAACTAGAGAATCTTCATCTCATCAATTCCATTGAGCCCACACCTTGTTCTAAGTATCCTTGTTTCAAGTAATACTTGAAGGGTTCTGGTCCTCTCCACATTCTGGAGGAAGAAAAGCTCAAAAATTTCAAGGAAATTAATGAAAAAAATGCGAATGAAAGTGACCTAACTGTACCAGACCTAAAACTATATTATAAAGCAGCAGTTATCAAAACCATTTGGTACAGGCTAAGAAATAGAGTACTTGATCAGTGGAAAAGATTAGGTTCACAGGACAAAATAGTCAATGACTATAGTAATCTAGTGTTTGACAAACCCAAAGACCCCAGGTTTTGGGATAAGAACTCACTATTTGACAAAAACTGCAGGGAAAAATTGGAAATTAGAATGGCAGAAACTAGGCATTGACCTACACTTAACACCCTATATCAAAATAAGATCAAAATGGGGTCATGATTTAGATATAAAGAATGATATTGTAAGCAAGTTAGAAGAACAAAGGATAGTTTACCTCTTAGATCTGTGAAGAAAGAAGGAATTTGTGGCTAAAGAAGAACTCAAGTACATTATTGAATACAAAATAGATAATTTTGATTATATTAAGTTAAAAAAGGTTTTGTACAAGATTGAAATGGAAGCAATAAAATGGGAAAACATTTTTACACTCAAGGGTTCTGATAAATACCATTTGTAAAATATATAGAAATTTGACTCAAATTTACAAGAATTCAAGCCATTCTCCAATTGATAAATGGTCAAAGGATATGAACAGGCAATTTTCAGGTGAAAAAATTGAAACTACTTTTAGTCATATGAAAAGGTTATTTAAATCACTATTTATCAGAAAAAGGCAAATTAAGACAACTCCACTACATCTCTCAGATTGGCTAAGGTGACAGGAAAAGATAATGACAAATGTTGGAGGACATGTTTGGAAAACTGGGACACTAATACATTGTTGGTAGAATTGTGAATGGGTCCAACCATTTTGGAGAGCAATTTGGAACTATGCTCAAAAAGTTATAAAACTGTGCATATCCTTTGATCCAGCAGTGTTACTTCTGGGCTTATATCCCAAAGAGATCTTAAAGAAGGAAAAGGGACCCACATGTCCAAAAGTTTATGTAGCAGCCCTTTTTTGTAGTGGCAAGAAACTGGAAACGGAGAGGATGCTCATCAATTGGGGAATGGCTGAATATGTTATGGCATATAAATGTTATGGAATATTATCTTTCTGTAAGAAATGATCAGCAGGATGATTTCATAGAGGCCTGGAGGGACTTACATGAACTGATGCTAAGTGAAATGAGCAGAACCAGGACATTATTGTACACGGCAACAACAAGATTATACAATGTTTAATTCTGATGGATGTGACTCTCTTCAACAATGGGATGATTCAGAGCAGTTCCAATAATCTTGTGATGAAGAGAGCCCAGAGAGAGGATTGTGGGAACTGAGTGTGGTTCACAACATAGCATTTTCACTTTTTTTTGTTGTGGTTTGCTTGTATTTTGTTTTCTTTCTCATTTTTTTCCTTTTTATTTGATTTTTCTTATGCAACATGATATTTGTGGAAATATGTACAGAAGAATTGCACATGTTTAACATGTATTGAATCACTTGCTATCTAGGGGAGGGAGTGGGAGGAAGGGAGGGAAAAAAAATAGAACACAAGCTTTTGTAAGGATGAATGTTGAAAATTATCTATCTATCTATCTATCTGTATATTAAAAAGCTTTAATTAAAAAAAGAAAAGAAAAACAAAAAAGAAAATTATAAAAATGAATCAAGGTAATTTCCTCACTGCTGGACTTAATCTTTACTTAATTTACACTTTTTTTTTCCTTTGGGTAATATTTTTGTACTAATATACTAGAAGGAACATATATAAAAGGATTTATATAAATATTTAGTATGTTGTACTTATGATTATTCCATACTCCTCTTCCAAGATAACACAAGTTATTTACAACTTAATTCTAAAGAATTCATGAATTATTCCTGTTGATATCCGCGATTTTCCTAGTTTAAGCTGTTTATAATTTATCTTCCTTCTCCAAACTTAAGTATAGCTTTCCTTGGTAGGCTATGGTTTATATACATCTGTTCTGCAAAATAATGTTTAAGTAGTGTTGCCAACACCTGACCTCATTAACCATTAAGCTATCTTCTACTCTGTAGAAAAAAATTTTGAGAGTTTGTGTAAACATGAAACTAATGTGAACTCTCTTATTTGTCACTGGATTAAAATATTGAAGAATATATCACTTTATTAAGTCATTTGTATCATATATGCCTTTTAGAGACACTTTATTTATTAGCTTTTTCTTTATTTACAGTGATCTGTAACCCTGGAACTTATAACCCCCACAGTGGAATTCACTGTCTTCAGTGCAACAGCAGCATGGCATATGGATCAACAAAATGCTAAAGTACCATTATTTTATGCTTTTTGGCAACTTAATAAATTAAAAAAGTTAATAATTTCAGCATTTTGCATAAGTAAAATACATTTATTAAAAAGAAATTATGGTGACTCATCTTTTTAATCAAGTATTACAATGTGAAAATGTCTTAACAAGACTGAAAATACTGGACTCCAAAGTTCCTAATTTATTAATAAAATTCATTTATTTTAAACTCACAGTGTAAAATTCAGTGTAAAATATCTATCCATTATGACCTGTATCATTGTGCTTTAGAAATATGCTATAGTATCCTATATTTTCTCTGTATCCTGTACAAGTAAGTAGGTCAAAAGAATTTTAAAATTCTTGGTGCAAAAATATTGTGGAATGAATAATGAATTTGAATTCAAAAGATCTGAATTCCTAGCAGCACTTCTAATGCTAATCCTAGCACAACTACTTACTAGCTATGCAATTTTGGGCAAATTACTACATGTTTCTGGACTTTCATCTTTTTTTTTTTTTTTCTGTGAAATGAAGGGGTTAAATTGGATGAGTTCATACCTTCCAGCTTTATTTCTGAAACTCTGATTAGATTACTACTATCAGGTAGTCCTATGTTATTTCATTTTTTATGTAGCTACTTTTTACAGATTTATTTTTTGCTTCAAAAGACACCCCAGGGAGTTATTTATATTAATCTAACCCTACATTGGAAGGAACCGTATGCACTGTAGACAGTGGATTTTACTGGGGGACAATTTTTGTATATTCATTGCAGGCCTTACTTAGTGCAACAAATAAAGTGTGGCAGTGATTTTAATGTACCTTTGTGTTTAGCATCCTTTAAATAGCCCCTATTAATAGAATGGAATAACATGTTCCAATTTTAGTAATATAGAATGAATCCAAGAATTTTAATTTCATTTCTATCTTTTAGAATTGTCTTTTTTGGAAAAAAATCATCTAACTTCTTTGTAGTCTCATTCCTTCCACTGTTAAAAATCAACAATTAATGATTTATTTTACAGGGTTGGTATATGTAGTTTATTTATGTATGCCAGAATGTTATATTTTCTATATGATATATGCTATGAAAAATAAATTTATAGTTTAAAAACATTAGTTCCAAAAATTTTTTGTGTCCAGCAAAATATGTATTGATTCATGTCTGCATTTACCAATTGTGCTCTTCTGTTAATTATTTCCTCTTCCTCCAGCTTCTTATCCTCATAATACTAGACATAATAAACAAGCATCCGCCTTAAAAACAAATTGAGTCTGAACCACAAGTAGTTTAAAAATAAAAATTCAATTAAACAAATCCACCAAATGTTAATTTCAAATGAATTGTCTTTTTTTTTTTTTTTTTGATAGAATTAACTAGACTGACGTGTTGTGTAAAAATTGCTTTGGGATTCTCATGCAAATACATAATCCTATGAATAATAACAAATCAAAACGGAATAGATATGAAATAGACTTTATATTAAATTTTAAGTCCATTCTAATTTCTCTCAAGGTTCTTTAGACTCATAGAAAAGCATTAATTGTATTCATATATCATTATGTTTTTTTCCAGTTTTTCTTATTCATAGATAAGCAGTTATATAGTAAATGATACCCTGCATGGTTGAGTGATAAGTCCTTCTTCAAAATGTAGAACTCATTTTTCTGAGGAACAGGTCTTAATAAATAATATATTAAATGACTCTATTCTTAGATCCCTATAAATTATTTTAGTTTCAGATATGAATAGTATGGCCATTGTGTCACTGATATATTTAATTTATTTAAACATGTTAAGTTTGTTCTTGAGAAAATATTTTCATAAAAAACGACTTATCCATGTCACACCAGGATGTAAGTGACAGAGATATGAAGTACTAAATGAGGACTTAGAGAATGTAAATAGCTCAGGTGATGGGAGAGATCCAAACTGATAACAAATTTCCTTAGGAAGGGAAGGTGGATTCAAGGCAGTCATGAAGAATAAGGGTTGGGCTTGCAATGTGTCAGATGTCAGGGAGATAAACAAGAATCAGAGGGGTCCCCATAATAGAAGGAAGATAAAAGGAAGAGGTAAGGCTAGATAACAGTGAGAAACCAGGAAATGTGAAATTGAAAATGACAATTGGGTAAATTCAGGTAAAATCCAGATTTTGAGAAAGAGAAGAGATTAAAAGCAATGTGGAAGTCTGAGGCCTGAACTTTTGATTCAGTTGAGTAACAAATGGTGAAAATAATCTTTAAATTATTATACTTGTGTAATTATAATTATTATACTGCTTGTCTACTGCTATCTTCTTCATTAAGATTTGATTAAATATTTTATATTTTAAATTGGGATTGCTTTTGGTTACCAAATTTCTTTCTGCTTGCCAGGAGATAAGATGCTGGCATCTTTATATTAATAAGATATAGTAAATGCCATCTTTAAATAGAAACATCTGGTATACCACCATCTTTGAGGAATACCTGTTTTTATTGAACTCTATACGAGGCAGCCTTCATAATAGTGGCAAATACCTTTAATAAGAATATATCTTCGTAGTTTATGCCTCACTTGACAATTATAAACAAAGACAGACTGAACAAAGTTATTCTGATTTTATATTTTTTTGAAGCATCTTAGATCTGTAACCTGTGGGGAACTACCAACTTGCATATATGTTTCCCCAAATAAGGCTACCCCAAGTTAAAGATACTTTTATGGGTCTGAATTTACTTAAAAATCAAAGGTCACAAATTTCCACTGATGAGTCTAACTCAGTTTCAAAGGCCAGAAACCACACACAGGTTAAGGGAAAGTATTTCATGAAATTGAATAATGAGAAAAGTATCAACAAACCATTTTTGCTTATAACCTGCAGTATAATTTTCCCATGAAACACATGCCATCAGTATAATAAGTAGGTATGGAGAGATATGTGTATGGAGAGGAACACATGTAAAAAACACATATGGACAGGTTGCATGGTAGATTGGCAACTCACACCTTTGATGCTATGGAGCAGCTGATGCTTTCTGACATTCTAATAATACTGCTCATACTTTTTTCCCGTTGATCTTGTATAGTATGCAGTTGCCATCAGACATCTGCAAGTGATACATAAACTAGATGATGGATGTATATTCTCTGCCAGGCACTCTGCTTGTTGGTGTCATGTGGTATTGATCACCATTATTCTCTTGGTTATCTCACTCATTTTATCATCTCATCTCATGTCATCTCATCTCATGTCATCTCATCTTATTTTATCTCATCTCACCCCATTTCTCTCTCTCTCTCTTTCTCTTCCTCATCTTCTTCTTTCTTTCTCTTTCCTCTCACTGTCTCTGTCTCTTTGTCTATCTCTTCTCTTAGTTTAGACAATAAATATGGCTTTCTAATTTCTGCTAGCTAAACTTTGCCTAATCATCCATATAAAGGCAGACTTCCAGAAAATTAAGGACTTTGAGGTTTGGGGCCCCACTTCTAATTTCTAAAATTCTTCTACATCAAATGTTCTTTTTTTGTTAATAATCATTAAGGCATAGTGTTTTGCTTTTCTCATAATCTATTCCATTTATCTGATTCAAGATCATTTTAGGTTCTGGAAGTCCTTGAGAACTCAGATGTTTGATTTTAGGGAGGAATACAGTCTTATTATTCACCTGTGTTCTACTCGCTTCAGTTGGCTCAGTTCATGTAAACCTAGGTTTTTCTGAAAACATCCTTGTTTCATTTCATGAAAACATTTCTTAAAGCACAATAGTATTCCTTTTCAATCATATACAACAACTTGTTCAGCCATACTCCAATTAATGGGCATCCCCTTAATATTCAATTCTTTCCCACTACAAAAAGAGCTGATATAAATATCTTTTGTACATATAGGTTCTTTTTCTTTTTAAAAAAATAATCTCTTTTGGAAGTGGTATTGCTGGGTCAAAGGATATGCAGAGATTTATAGTCCTTTTGACATAGTTCCAAATTGCTCTCCAAAATGGTTACATCAGTTCACATCACCACCAACAGTGCTTTAGTGAAAAGCTTCTTAAATGTGGGTTGTCATCCCATATAGACTCATGTAATTGAACGTGGGGGTTATGAAATTAAGATTTATTATCAGTAAATGTTTGATTCATATACCTATTTTACCTGCAAATATACCTGGGGCTGTATAAAAATTTCTCTGGCTAAACAGGATTCTGAATGGAAAAGGTTTAAGAAGTGCTGCTTTAAGGATAATTTCAGAAAGGCCTGGAGAGACTTACATGAACTGATGTTAACTAAAATGAGTTTAATCAAGAGAACATTATACACAGCAACAACAAGATTAAGTGATGATCATCTGTGATAAACTTGACTCTTTTCAACAACGAGGTGATTCAGACCAATTCCAATAAACTCCAATAAACAATAAATTGTGATGGAGAGATTCATCTGCATCCAGAAAGAGAACCATGGAAAATGAATGGGGATCACAACATACTATTTTCATTTTTTGTTGTTGTTTGTTGCTTTTTTCTTTCTTATTTTTTCCTTTTTGATCTGATTTTTCTTGTGCAGCATGATAAATGTGGAAATATGTATAGAAGAATTACATATATTTAACCTATATTGGGTTACTTGCTGTCTAGGGGAGGGAGTGAGAAAAATGTGGAACACATGGTTTTGCAAGGGTGAATGTTGAAAACTATCTTTGCATGTACTTTGAAAATAAAAAGCTATTAAAAAAAGAAAAATAAAATAAAATAAAATTTATTTTAAAATGTGATGCTTTATTTAGTATATTAATGTTCCCATGTCCTTTCCAATACTTTTTTTCTTTTCTATCACATTAACCAATATGATAAATGGGAAGGATATCTTAAAATTATTTTAATTTTCTCTTTTACCAATAGTAATTTAGAGCATTTTTTCAACTGATTACAGCTAGTTTTGATTGTTTTCATCTAAAAATTGTTTATGTCCTTTGACCTTTTATCAGTTGGACAATGAATTATATTCTTATAAATTTGATTGTTCTCTCTATATTTGGTAAAAATGAGGCTTCTGTCAGAGAAATTTCCTGTAAATTTTTTCTACAGTTTCCTTCTTATTTTATATTTAATTTTTTTGATTTATTAAAAACAATACAGATCAGAAAAAAAAACAAAATAAAAAAAGAAAGAAAGAAAAAGACAAGAAAAAAAACACAAGACAAAACATCATCATGTACCCAGCAGAACAATAGGGAGAATTAGATAGGTTTCCATTCTAAGAAAGC
This sequence comes from Sarcophilus harrisii, assembly GCF_902635505.1. NCBI lineage: Eukaryota > Metazoa > Chordata > Mammalia > Dasyuromorphia > Dasyuridae > Sarcophilus > Sarcophilus harrisii. The sequence goes on from NC_045426.1 coordinate 72,295,297, forward strand.
CCATATAATAATAGAAGGGATTATATATTCATAACTGTCCATCTTTTCTTTGCTTCCTTGTTTGTTCTCTTGTGTACCCTTTTTACTTTATAATTTTTCCCCATTCATTCTCCTATCTCCCCCAGGCAATAGTTAACCACAGATGTGTGTTTTTAGAGTCCAATTGTACTTTTTAGAGTAAGATCAATCTTAGCTCTGCCCCCCATATTTCTTTTGAACTACCCAATTACTTATGTCAACTTTAAACACATGGTATACATTTTCATGTCCTTGTTGAGTCCCTTAGAATCTTTAATATTTGCTCTTATATAGTAAATTTTCTATTGAATTCAGGCTTGGTTGAGACAAAATCTTGAAAATCAACTTAAATTACCTTAGTTATTCATTGACATAACACTCAAGCTACCAAAATTATTTTATAAAGCTAAAAATTATACAAAATTAGGAAGTACAAAAGGTCAAGAATATAAAGGGAAAAAATGGCATTGGGGGCTCTGAGGGAGAGACAGAAATGTGAAGGAAGTTGGCATAAAAGTTCCAAACCTCAAACTGTGGTAATCATAAAAACACTCTAGCTAAAAATGGAGTTGTGAACTACTGGGTAATGTTTTTCTAGTTGTTTTGATCTGATTTTATTTGTGTAAAATAGGTTTACTAATTGTGTTCATAAAATTCCTGGGATTGTCTTGAAAGATAGACTTTCAAGTATTTTAATATTGTCTGCTGTTATTTTAAATGGAATTTTTCCTTCTATCTCTTCCTGTTGGACTTTATAATATATAGAAATGCTGATAATTTATGTAGATTTATTTTACATGCTGCAACTTTGTTGAAGTGCTATAATATCTTTGAAATTAATATTTATTTGTGAAAGCTAATTGAACATTATTTAGTTAAATGGAACTAAGGCACTACTAAGTGCTAAGTAATAGTATTAAATAAAATCTAGATTGAGTCAATAGCATTAGAGAAAAATATATAAGTTCTTCAGAGATACCCTAGAATTCTTAGGGGGAGATGTAGTAGAAGAAGGTATGGGAGAGTAAGGGTAAAACTACATTGGTATAACCAGAAGTTGGAACCAGACCCTCTGGCCCTAAATCCATCATTCTTTCTACATTACCATACTGCAGACAAAATGTATTATTTATCTTTATCCACTTTTTTTATCCAATCTTGTAGCTCATCTCCAAGATTCCTCAAAGAGTAGTGACAGTAGATTCTTTAGTCAACTATATAAATTTTTAAATATATATTTAAAATATATAAATATATATATTGAATTATTTTGGTGATCAGCTGCTCTTTAAATATCTTCTTATCTTGGATTTTAGTTTTAATCTGAAGATCATTATCATAGACTAGTATAATTTAAGGAAAAGCAGAAACAAATAGGAATCGAGCAGTTCTGTTTTCTGTTTAGCTAGCTATTACATGTAATTAGATTATATCTATCTCTTCTGTATAAGTGACTCCCTGCCCCCACATAACTTCCATCTTATCTCTTCCTTCTAGAACTCATACCTTTCAAAACATAAGGGCTTTCTTGTTTCCCATACATTTTTCAGTAGTATTCTTTCTCAATTCTATTATAATACTTTGCATTTACATATTCATATATGTGTTATTTTCACCAGTAAGTAAACTATAATTTCTTTTAGGATAGGGACTTTTTTTTTTTTTTTTTGGATTTTGCATTCCAAATAAAAGTTGTAGGATGAATATTTGTTGAATAGAACTGAATTTCTCTTATATTAACAATGAGTGGTCCACTCTACTATAATAAGCAACTTTATTGCAATCTGCAAACCATTCTAGTTCCTTTTGGCAAAAGTTCATTTTCTAGGCATGATAAAATATTAACAAATACTTTTTTTGAGGGATAGTTTTAACTATAATACTTTGACAGAAACTGGGGAAAATATGCAAAATGCATTGCTTCAAAGTTCAGATAGAGAAAGAACTTGATATCTTTGACTGTACATTGTACTAGGATGATTGATGTGTGATGAGTCATGAAAAACATTGCAGAATGTCTAAAAAGTACCTAAATTTCTGCTTCAATAAATCAATCATTTTGGCATTTTTCCTCAAGTTTGTTTACGTATTCCTGTGGGACATAACCTTAAAAATGTGGAGAAAGGTGACTTGTGTCTCTTGCCTCAGAACACTCCTGAGATAGCAACTAAAAGTACTTTTTTTTTTTTTTTAACTAAACAGGAAATAGATCAATGGATCTCAAATGATTTTGGTTTTCATGACTACTATTCTGATGGAAGATGGAATAATATAATTCACCAGCCCTATTCCTTTCTTTTATCCCAAAGTATTTAATTAAAATAAAATTAGAAAAATAATTAACAAAATATTTTGTTAAGCTATCAAGTTACTTAATGTAACAGTATGCCTGAAACAACCATCTATGTCATATAATAAACATTAATGCCAAAGAAAATAGTGCTGAGATAATATACTGAACAGTCACATTTCATTGTCTCCAAGTCATTTATTAAGTAGCACTGTGCTAGGTAAGGAAACAATTTCTTTTAGTAACACTTTTTCCTTGTAATTGCATAATATTTTTCCTCCTTTGGATACTATAAATTGAGTATGTTAAAATTTTATTACTAAAACAAATAAGTGACAGATGATCTTAGTGAGAAGCTTGGATTTCATTGGAATTTTAATACTTTGCCTCCTTCCAATCCCAGATAAGTTATTTTGTTGTATTATTATTCTAGTCTCAAATATTAATGCCCAAACTAGTATTCATAGATTAAAATTTACCCTCTAGATTGTAATGTATAATTCAGTATTCAAGAATCTACATTTTTTTTCACATGGATATTCTCAAATGGTACAGATTAATATTCCTTTGTAATTTACTAACTGATCTTTATCAGTTGCTATATTTGAATGAGGGGGACTTGAGCATGTTTGAAAGTATTGGGGAAAATAGTAGATGGGATTGGTTGGAGATGATCATGATGATAATGATAATCAGAGAAAGGAACATCAGAGCTTTTGATCAAATGAAAAACTTGGGGTAATGATAACACTCAAGCTCGTGACATAGCTGTGTCTGAGGTTGTGTGTGGCTGAGGTTGAATGGAGGAGCAGGATATAGGATTTATAGAGATTAAGATAATTGTGATTTTAGGGATTTTAAGTGAGCATTAGCATGAATGTTGAAGTCCCCTATTATAAGGGCAAGAATTAGAGAAGAGAAACAGGCAAAGAAAGAAGGAATAATGATCTGGGGGATCCATGTGCAATAATCATGGTGTTCCAAATAAGATAAAGTAATTAAGAGAGTGAATTTCAAAGAAAAAGATATTGAATGATGGAAACAAATTAAGAGTTTGAAAGTGGTTGTGAGAAACAAAGAATAGTGCAGCTTTTCTTCCAGAATGAGGCTATGAGAGTATGAATGATGGTGTACCCAGGACTGGAGATGATAGCTGGGAATGCAATATTATCTGGGGGAAGGTAGGTCTCAATAAGACTAAATAGATGCAAGTTGTTTTACAGGAAGAGCCTTCGGTCATTATAAGCACATTAAATATAAACTGAATTGAACATAAATTTAAAAAATTTCCCAATCTATAAATTTACTTTCCCCTTTAAATAGGAATTGGGTTATTGGTGTTACCAATAGTTATCACTCATTTAGCAGTAATACTAAAGGATACAGATCTGAACAAGTTAATGCACATATTAATGCAGCTAACATGGAATCATGTCCTATAAGATATCTGAATGAAATTAATTTTAGTCTGTATACATTTATGCACTTTCTTTCTTCTTTGTTATGGTGTGCAATTGAATGGTAGTTTTATAACATGGTGTTGTACCTATTCTGGGGTTGTCTTTCTTTAAAAAAAAAAAAAAAGCAACAGATATGTCCCATGTTCTTTTTAACATTTTCAGAGCTTGGTAGAATATATAAAATAAAGTTATGTAATCTTTAATCTTCATTTTCATCAAGGCAGCATTTCATAGAATCTCAGAGCCAGAATAGAGTTTAGAGGGCAGTGAGTGTAGTATTAATTTGGATGGAAGTCTTATTAAGCCCTTCTTCCCTATTCAGTTTCTATTTAAAAAAGAAAAGAAAAAAGAAACCTGAATTTAGGACAGTTTTTATCTGTCCTAACAACAAGATGACTTAGGTAGGTAATTCATAGTGTTAGATTTCTGGAAATCCAAAGTGTAATTTAAAAAAATGAAGAAAAACAAAGAGCAAAGAATAGGGTTATATCATATATATTACTTTGAGATAAATAGCAATGGGGAATTTGGTAACTAAGTGGGGAGGGAGGAAAGGGGAGAGAGAGAGAGAGACAAAGAGAGAGAGAGAGAGAGAGAGAGAGAGAGAGAGAGAGGAAGGGAGAGAGATAGAGAAAGATGGAGAGAGAGGGAGAGAGAGGGAGAGAGAGGGAGAGAGAGGGAGAGGGAGGGAGAGGGAGAGAAACAGACACACATAGAGAGACAGAGACAGAGAGAGCCTGAATTACTGTGCACAGTCTAGAAGCCAAGCTAGTCTCAGAGGCAAGCAGAGAGGAGCACTGATAGAATTATAAGTGGATGTTTTGATTTTAATTAGACCTTTTTTGTTATTCTAAGTAGGCCTTTACTGCAGTAAACTCTGTTTGAATTCCTTGTTCAATTCCTTGCATTGACACTACAGTTACTATATCCAATCAGAAGGCTAAGTTATGTCAACCCTTGAGGTTATTTTTCTCCTGTAAAAGAACCTACTTGTACCTCAACTGCATGGTAAATTCCTTTTTTTTTTTTTTTTTTTTTTTTTTTTTTTTTTTTTTTTTTTTTTTTTTTTTTTTTGGTAAAAAAAGAAAGTTAGCCCACCTTATGGTATCTTGAATTGTCTAGGAACTTTACATGCCTTATGACATCTCTCTCTCCTTATTATAGCTAACTTGTTAGCCCACCAGCTAAGTTCCTACAGTTCTTTGCTGGTTTATTAGGAACTTCCTGCTTTATGGCATCAAGTTCATTTGGACTTAGTTTGCCTAATGATGTTTTCCCACTGATTATTTGTGAATTCAACTAAGGAACTTAGCTGTGTCTTTCACTTTGTTAATTTTTAAGATTCTCCATGCAAATCAATGATGTAATAATACAATCTTTGCCTGCTTGATTTGAAGAAAGAGAAACCTCTAAATTCTTTTGAGACATCATGATACTAGCGTGAAATCCCAATATACTCTTGGTGTTCAACACTCCCTTACTACAACAATAGGATGTCAGCTATGTTTGTTTCATTTTAAAAGAAAAAAGGAAAGTTAACAGTTCATTTCAATTTTAATAGACTTATTATGTTTTCATCTTTAAAAAATTATTGAATATAATTTGTCTGGTAAATAAAAAAACACTCAATTGAAAATATAAATGACCATTTCTTAAATAGTTCAATGCAAAAAAAAAAATTCATCTAACTTCTAATTTTCTTACAATTTCTTTTTATCAAACAGGTAATTCTATATTGTAAGAATTTAGCAGTTGTACATAGACTAGTATTTGCATCTTTGAGCAGTATGGCTTGCTGATTCATACAACGTTTGAACTGAAGGAATTTTAGTAATTATCTGGTTCAATCCCCTTATTTTATATGCAAATTGGAACAATGAAGTGATTTGTACAGTTGCATAAAAACCTAGGTCTCCATGTCTAGTATTCTTGCCCTATGCCTTGCTACTCTGTGTTGCTGAATCCATGCATGCATGTGCATGCACACACACACACACACACACACACAAACACACACTGATAATATATACATACATTTTTAAGTACATAATAATGGGAGAAACTAATATACTATCACATGAATAGCTAATTATTAATTTGTGGTCCACCTTTTTCCTTCTATTTTTGTTTAAGACCCAATTCCTGTAAAGGTCAGGCAGTTTTAGAAGTATCTCCTTATCTTCAGTTCCCTCCATTAGGGTTTAGAACTACCTGGCGTCATGAAGGAAAATAGCCTGATGGAAATGACTTCCCAAGTCCAGTTGCCTTGGGCTTGCTGAGTCTCATAGTCAAACAAAGTTCTCAGCAGAAGAAGCTGAAGACTTTTAGTCCACCAATCAGGTTTGAGTTTCATTTATCAGGAAAGTTCACTTTCAGAAGGTACACATCCAATTTAAGATGTTTCAATATCTTTGGTTACTGAGAGAAATCACTGACCATAAACTTATTGGAAATTTTTAGATTTTCATTTGCTAATATAAAATGTATGTATGTATACATATACATATATATACACACATATATATGTATATATATATATATATACATATGTATATATATATGCATGTATATCTATAGGCATATACACATAGATAATAGAATATTAATAGGATGATAGAATATTAACAATTTTTTGTTTCTTTTAAAAGGGACTCCCATTTCAAAATAAGGATACTTTCACATAATAGTTTTACATATGAAGTGATCAGATTTGAGTTACTCCTGGTTTCCATGCAGAAAGGAACAAATGAAAAACTAATACTGTATATGCACATGCAAATGTTGCAGTGGTTTGGAGCATTGAACATAAATACATGTTTGCCATAAATATCTAATCAGATCTACATTGAATAATATTAATTTGACTTACTAGTGGCTAATGTACTACATAAATATAGTGAGTATTGCCTTTATTATATGTGAGTGTATTTACACACCTATAATATGTTTATATATGGATATGTTATATGTGTGGGTTTTATGTGTGTGTATGATTTCATAGATGATTCTGCTAATAAACATGAATTAGCCAAGAGGTAGAATGTTGTGTGTGAACAATAGCAAGGTTCATTTGACTGAAAAGAAATATTGTATGCAAAACTAGAGAAAATAGGCTGTGAAGGGTTATAAATTCCCAATTGGGAAATCTGTATTTAGTCATAGGAATGGAAAGTTATGGAAGTTTATTGAGCAGGAGAGTAACATGGTCAGATTTGTGCTTCAGAAATAATATTACTTTGGCAATTTGTGGACCAAGGATTAGGCAATGAAAAGAGTTCAGTCAGGAATTCCTGTTTGAGATTATTGAAATCATTCAGGTAAGACTTGAGGAGAGTTTGAGTTAGGTTCTTCACTATGTGAACGGAGAAGAAAGGATAGACCCAATAGATGTTACAGAAATAAGTGAATTTATTAATTCCTTAATCTTCCCCTCTTGTTTTTTTTTTTTAAACAAATGTAGTTATAGTCTTGAATATATGTACAATATGCTTGCATCTTATAGACAGAATTCTCTGGCTGGTGTACTATAAATAACTTTTCTATGAAGTTTGTTAATTTAGAAGGCTTTTTCTTATTAATAACTGCTTCTGTGTTTTGTCATCTTGTCAGATTTCTTCTAAAAGGGCTTTCTGATTCATAATCTAATTTATTAAGTCTACTTATGGTCATATTTCTTAATATTTTAAAACCTTTTGATGTGCTATTTTGGATTTTTTTATTGACTCAATTGCAAATTTTCTTCTGATGCATTTTTCTTCCTATGTCCAAGTTAATTAAATATTACATTCATGCTGAATTTACTTTCCCATCCTAGTCTAATATTTTAATGTTTTCTTTATAATCCTGATCTGATGCAGCATGAAAAAAATGGGTGCAGGGAAGAAGATCTATTTCCAGAATTTTAGCAGTGATGGCAGTAACAAAATAACAGACTAACTAAAAGATGGGTTGTCAGTGGCCCTAATGAATTATAATCCCTTCCCTTATCACTTTATGTAACCTTGAAGCTCTTACCTAGGGTTTTTCTATATTGGCATTTTTGTATGCATCCTCTGAGAACGTATGATAGTAGTTTCCATTACAATATCTTAGATTTGCATAGCATTTTATGGTGTACAAAGTGCTTGGCAGACATTATCTTATTTGATCCATAGACCCATGCATGAGGTAGATAATATAAGTTATCTCTTCTCTATAGATGAAGATCTGTAAATCAGAAAGGCAGCTTGCTTAAAGGCATACACCTTCTCTGATTCCAGTTGCACAGATAAGTAGATACAAGATAATTAAAGAGAGACAGCATTATCCTGGAGGAGTGTAGAGCTGGTCAGTGAAGCTTTCGGGAAACAGGAAAATTAATTAGGAGTTTATTACAATAATCTAGGTCAAATTTTATGAAAGTATAAACTAGATACTGGCCTTGTGAATGGAAGAGAAAAGAGGAATGATTTGAGAGATTAGGGGAAGTGAGATTTGATTACAAATATGTGTTATTTAAGTATTCTTTCTAAGTTATAGAATGATGCATTTGCTGTGAATAAACAATTTTTCTTTTTTAAAAAAGTTAATTTTTCATCTACACAGTGAATACCAGTTCAGTGATTCTTATTTCCTCATTTCTATTTATAACATAATCATAATAATTATTATTATGAATAAAATAAATAGCATAAGCATCATTGGCAGGCTGAATATATTTAAGCAGGTGGACTTAGGAAGGGGAATTTCATATTTAAAAAAAACTCTTTTTTCCTCTCAGATTCCTATTTTATTGAGAATTCAGAAAAGAGCCTGATGTAGCAAGAAGGGTTAGTTTGATTCTTTTGTATTTGCATCCTTGGCACACAATTTCAGGGCAAATGACTAGCACATAGTGGGTGCTTAATACCCACCAATTCAATTTCTGATTCTGCCACTAACTGACATTAGACAAGTCACAGCATCTCTCTACCTTCCAATTAAGAAGAGAATCTTGGACTAGTTGGAAGTTTTCTAATTCTGTAAGAGCCTCTGAAAGAAGCAGGGGAGAGAGAGAGAGAGGAAGAGACAGACAGAAACAGACAGAGACCAAGAGACAGAGACAGATACTGAGAGACAGAGATAGACAAAAGAGACTGAGAGGAGACTGAGACACTGAGAGGAGATGAAGAGAGACAGAGACAAAGAGAGAGTCAGAGATAGACAAAGACTGAGAGAGACTGAGAAATAGAGAGGAGACAGAAAGACACAGAGATAGAGACTGAGAGACAGAGACAGACAGACTGATAGAGATGGAAAAACAGAGATAGAGAGAACACTGAGGGAGACAGAGCTTGAAAGACAGAGAGAGGGGAGAGGAAGAGAAAGAAAAAGAGAGAGAGAGAGAGAGAGAGAGAGAGAGAGAGAGAGAGAGAAGGGGGAAAAGGAAGACTGAGAGACAGAGAGACAAAGACAGAGAGAGGGAGGGAGGAAGAAAGACACACAGAAAAAGACAGACAGAAAGATGTAAATTACTTATAACGGATGTCGTTTTTTAAAGTTGTACCAAACTCCTGAGTTCCTAGCAACACTCCTACTTTAGTTATCAGTGCTGTAAATATATCAGCAAATATATGTTTTTTTTTTTTTTAGCAATTTTTATTATTTCCATTCCATCCCACCTGAATACTCCACTTATGAAATTCTGTAGCTCTATTTTATCAGGGGATAGCTATAATGTGTTTATATTAAATTATGCCTCTACAGATGGTGATGATATGAACTATTCAAATATTGATTGTAAAATATGATCTTTCTATTTCTAATATCATCATAGTTCTTGTAATATGTTTGGAGTCCATTCTGGACAGTTCAGGGAAAAAAATCAATCCATCATATTTTTGCCTTACCTTTTTTGATTGTGGCTTTTCTTAAATTCAATTAATAATTGTCCTCTTTATTTTGTCTGTGAAAATGAGGCAATATCAGGCTTTGTCCATTTTCTACATTTATAATTAAAATGTAATTTATGTAGCATCAATATAATTTCTATGGCAATAACAAGAAAAATATAATAATAATGAAAAGAGGTAAGAATGTTAGTTATGACAATGTTAATGGGAATGATTACTATATATTTGAGCTACTTTAAGAAATATAATCATAGCATAAATAAGTTGATAGTTTTTGACCATGCTATATTGTTTATAATAAGAAATTGATGCCTTCATTAGTGTGGGCACTACTTCTTCTGATTTCAACTCAATTCAATAAACATTTACAAGGCATTTTGCTAGATGTCAGAGGTAAACAAAAAATGGAGAGTGATCCCTTTCTATTCCTCCATTTCTTTTGAGACAAAATGAAGGAATATAACTTGATTACTCTAGAGGTCCCTTCTCTCTCCAGTTCTAGTCCCAGTCATACCAATAAGTAAATACAGGATAATTTAAAAAGAGCATTAACATCAGATAATGGATATGATCAGGAAAGATATCAAGAAACAGGAAGACTAATTAGGAGTCTATTACAATAATTCAGGTTGAAATTTATGAGAGCTTGAACAGGGTATTAGCCTTATGAGTGGAGAAAAGAGAAACAATATCAAAGGCTTAAGAAGGTAAAATTTAAATACAAACATTATCTAAGTATTTTCTAGTTAACAAGTCATCAAGCATTTGTAAGAATATACCAGTTCCAGAGTTTCTCACAACATTGTTGTGAGAAAAAATACTTGGGAAGGAGGGCAGTTAGCTTATGGGTAAAGATTGAGAGAACATGAATGATGCTGAAAGAGTTATATTATACTATCATATTATTAACTAATTTTAAATTTGTGATTCACCTTTTTTCTTCCTAATTTTTGTTAAGGCCCAACTTCTGAAAATCAGTTAGCCTCTGAAGGGCATGGCTGATTGATGAAATTTTCCTAGCCCTCAAGGAACATACTCCTTAGTTAGCTGGGCAGGACCCTACCCAACTGGCAGACCTAGTTTTCTGTTTAGAGTATAAACAGAATACAGTTAAAATGAGTCTTTGCCTGGGGGAAGAAGCCCCTGTCCTTGATTCCCTCCATTAGAGAGTAGGCCAACTTAGTTCATGAAGAAGTCCATCTGGAGAAATCCAGATGGAAATGGCTTCGTCTGCCCAGATGCCCTGAGGCTACTGAGACTCAGATCAAACCACATTCTTAGCAGGAGCTGAAGACTTTTATCATACTTCCTCATTAATTGTTCACCAATCAGAGTTGGTTTTCATTTGTCAAGGAATTTAAGGCATTTTAGTGTCTCTTTTGGTATTTTTGGTAACAGAGAGAAAAGATTGACCATTAATTTATTGATGACAAGCTTAATTAATAAATTTATTATTAAGTACTCCAAAAATTAGCTATTACCACTCCATGGATAACTGAAAACATGACATATGACATGACATATCATAAGAGTTGAGGCTGATGAAGTGGAAGGTCAGGGTATTTAAGAAGACATCAACATGTATATAAAAGTCCTTAATATGAGTGCAATTGTAAGGATGATATAAAAGGAGACTGTGTACCAGGTACAAAACTTATTAAGAAAGGGGAAAGTAATGTGGAGTCTGAAAGGTTACCACAACATAAATATGCACATGATGATATAGAAAAATTCAATGATTTTCTATGAACAGCAGTTCTGCTGGGACAGGAGGTAAGTCTGAAAGTAGTGAGAATGCCAACTGTTAGTATGAGGGGATATGGGATGCTAACCAGGGATGCTTTTTCTCTCAGAAAATACTCCAGAAACAAGATGAAGAGTTTGATATGAAGAGATTTTTAATAAAAGGGAGTTTGCTAATAATAGAGGAAATACTCTAAATAGTGTTATCTAGGGCTTGGAATGGCATAAAGTTTAGGTCTGGGATACAGGGTAATAAGTACTTGGTGATGGGATCTTCAGGGCAAGACTAAACCCACATGTAGAACCAGTGCAGTTATTTCCTCCCAGGATGGTAGAGAATGAGACATATCCAGAAAACACCCCTCATGTGGAGTATGTATCTCAGCTCTGAGGTCAGAAGGCTCTGGGTCCCTTTGGAATATTTATAAGTCCCAAGCTAAATAGACTTTATATTATCTCTGTCTTTTGGAGGCTGAAACTCTCTTGTGATTTCTAGTCCTTAGTAACTATAAGTCTACTTACACCTTTTTCCTCCATAGTTTCAGAGTCTTCAGTGAAGATTGATTTTGTTTCCATAGCTTAGAAGATAGATGGGTTCAACAGTTTCTGCAACTAATGATCCTGTAATGAGTCTTCCAAATTTAGTAAGACAGATCCTCAAACAACTGACATGCATTCTATTAAAACCTATCATCAAAGTCCTTTTGCTCTGAAAGAACTTATCAGAGCTTATGTTACTGTGAATAGAATTTGATCCAGGTTAATGACCAGGTTAATTCCATGCTACAAAGAAGCACTAGATTAGATTTTAGGGGAAGATATTATTTATTATAATAATTTAATCACACACCCTTTCCTCCCTAACATGGATATGTTTTCATTCATTCTTACATATAAGGTAAAATTTTAAAGAACTGTGCTATTTTCCCATATGTACACATTCTTAGAAGGTCTCTCTTGCGAACCGCTGCATTTGGGTTCTTCCTGTTGCCAAAGTTCTAAATACTATCCACTATTAATGTTCAACATATAGTTAGGATAGACAAGATACATAGTCCAAAAGAGCACAGCTTTCCTCCCTCCCCAACCTTACCTTTCTCTAACCACCTATATATTTTTTGAGGTTTCCATCATTCTACCAGTCTTCCAGATTTCTTTTTTAATCTCTTAAGAAGTTATCCACAACGTTTCAAATATATTTGTAAATTATTTTGAAAGCCTTAAATCATCATATAAATTTATACAAACATATAAATATTGACTTTTATTTCTTTTTCATGGATAAAGTTATCACTAGTCAAAGAGATCTGGGTTCAAGTCTCACTTTTCAAACATACTGACTATGTGACTCTAGACAAATTAATTAATCTCTCAATGACCTAGATAATTTTGTAAGACTATAAACTGCAGAGAAGGTATCAACTTTCTCTGTTAAGAGTTTCATTACTCACTAATTGCCCATATCAATTTAAATCATTATTTCTGAGTTTTTTTTTTTTTCCTTTTTGCTTGTCATACCCCAAATCCATTCAGCTAAAAGTCCTGCCAATTAGACTGCAGTCTCTTTGAGAGAGCTATAATTTGCTGTTTTTCACCATTTCTGGAACAGAATAGGTGTTTGAGAAATGTTTATTGACTTGACTTGCTTACTCTTCTTACCTAATGTTTCTCACCTTGGTTCCGTTTTATCCATTCAAATGGTGTCTTCGTTGAGTTTAGTATCTCAAAACTTCTTACCTGGGTTATTGCAATAGTTTCTTAATGGGTCTTCTAGCCTCCATTCTTTTCCTTTTTTAATATGTCCTCTGACACTGTCAATCACACATCTTTTGACAATTTCTTCTCTTTAAATTTTTATGACACTGCTCACTCCTGGCCCTTCAGTCTTTCTGACCACTATCTCAGTCTCCTTTGCTGGATCTTCATCTAGATCACACTTGCTACCCACGATTACTTTATCCTGGGCCATATTCTTTTTTCCCTTTATATACTATTTCATTTGATGATCTCATCAATTCCCATGGATTCAATTATAATTTCAACACTGATGATTATCAAACCTACTAGTCTAGACCTAACCTCTCTGCTGACCTTAGGTCTCAAATTTCCAACTACCTATTATGACATCTCAAACTGGACATCTTCAATTCAACTTATACAATACTAAACTTAAATTTTCACTCAATTCTTCCTTCTTCCTTACTTCATATTATTGTTGAGGGCATCACCAGTCATCCATGCTCACAACCTAGATGTCATCATCAACTCATTCTCTCTCATCTTCTTTATTCAATCCATTGGTCTCTTGATTTTCCCTTATAAAATTTCTCATATAAATTCCTTCTTTCCCACTGCTACTATCCTTTTTTCTAGGCCTCATTATCTCATGCTTTCATCAAGTCTCCAGTCCCTGCATGTTCACCTTCTAATCAGCTGTCGGACTAATCCTCTCAGAATACAGGTAAGATTATTTATTTAAAAATATTAGGAGGGGCATTGGATGGAGTGCCAGACCTGGTATTCAGTTGAGTACAAATCTAGCCTCAGACCCTTGACAAGTCACTTGCCCCATTTGGCCCCATTTCCTCATCTATGAAATGAACTAGAGAAGGAAATGGCAACCATTCTAGTATCTGTCAAAAAAATTCCTCAAAAGGGTCATGAAGAGTTGGACATGACTAAAATGACTAAATAACAACAGAAACAACATCAAAAGGAGTCCATAGGTATCACAAAAAAGAACCCTTGCTCTAGTAAAACATAAGTTCCTTGAGGGCAAAGATAGAACCCTATAAGAAGTCACTGTTTATGTGCAAAAATGCAAAGGAAAGTTAAAAAACATGACTATCTTCTAATAATTGGGGAATTTTGATTTAAGAATATTTAAAAATTAAAAAAAATTCAGAATGTTAATATGGACCATCTGGATAACTGAAAAGGATGCTCTAAAACTTAATAGCCTAAAATCCCTTTTGACTACAGGTGCCTCTTAGACTCAGCAACATCTCAGAAGACCTCTACCCTTATCTTAGATGTTTTCTTCCCTCTAAAACTTCCAAACTTCACTGATCTCTAATCTCCAGCAAAGGCTACCAAATCTTCTAACATTGTTTCCTAAGCTTGAATGGTTCTGAGATAATCTGCACCTATTCACTGACCATCCTTTTCTCTTCTTACTACCACTGCAACAGTATTTTAATATCGATTTCTAGCAGCCTCTTATCCTTTCTATCACACATTCTAGACCCTAAGATTGTACTTTTTAGGTTTTATTCACAAGAGAATGAATAGCATAAAGAAATATCAGAAATAAGTTTGCAGATAATTGAATGTGTGCATACAATAAAATATTTCTTATTTGAGAGAGTGATACTCTAAATTACTTTTTTCCCCCAAAGGTCACTCTAGTTTTTTTTTTTTTTTTAATCTTTTGGTAATTTTTTTTTATTTTACACTTAAATACAAAATTAGAAAAAAATTACCATTTACACAGCAGACTATGAGAAGATTTGTATTAAGAACAATTTTGAGCAATGAAATCATTATGGCTATCATTAATACCCAAATTAACTTCAAAAGACCCTATGTGGGAAAATTATATTTGAATACAGAAAGGAATATTCTTGTGAAAAATAAGTTGGTTGACTTAGAAAAATAGAAATACTTGAACTTATGGAAGAAGATGCTATCCAACTTCAAAGAAACTGAAGATAGGAGAAAATAAACATAATATGCTCTTACATATATGGGTATGAGAGTATGTATATGTGTCTGTGTTCATAGATATCTATTTATATATGCATATGTATTAGTATCCATACTTAATTGTAGATTTCTTTAGGAGGGGAGGAAGGAGAGGAAAAAGTATAGTAAGAAGTACACAGCAGAGAACAAAAGAAAACCAGGAAAAGCTGGCAGATTTGAAAACAATGGGTAATTATTTATTACATATGTTTTCTTGTAATGGAAATTTATTGTTTTATATTGATAGCCTAAATTATTAGATTGTTTTCTAGCTAAAGTTGTCTGTGTTTAGATTGCCACCATGATTTTTAGTCTTGGGTCTGTGTAATAACATACACAGTGATCTTATTCGGATTTGAGTATGAATGGCATATTTTATACCAAAATACCTCCTAGAAGATTTGGGATTCCTCCTAATGGGAGTTCTGGACCAAATTAATTAGTAACTTTTAATCAATTAACAAGCCTCCTGATTGGTCCTGGACTTTTGTTATCCTATCCTAATTTCTACTTAATTGCTGTCTACATATCTCTGATGGGTTTGGGAAAATAACTCATAAAATATATTATTGCATTTTTACCTACTTACTGCCATCCTTGAAAACAACAACAACAACAACAACAACAAATTCAATATCTAGTTGATATAACAAATTCACAAAGGAAACTTCATTCTGTAGAGACATGTAAGAAATGTGCAATGGACATCTTTTGAAACTTTTGACCATACAAAGAATCTGGAATTATATAGAATACTTTCGTACTGCATTTTAAAGAGATTAACTTGCTATATTTAAAAGAAAAATCATCTTTAGGATTTATGACTCAAGTATAAAAAAATTGACAAAATGATCTCAGGTTTATGTCACAAATAATGAAAATGGGTTAATAGAAATCTTAAAAATATTTATTCTGAAACAGTTATGCTTAAAATTTGAAGATCAACAAGTGTTTAAATATTGTGACTTAAAAAGTAAGAAATGTTTACATTTTCAGGAAAATTTAAATACATGGAAGAAGGTGATCTGTAATTATTGGAACAGCTTCCAGCTAATGGCATATTGTCATTCTTAATTATGTACATTAAATGTTGAAGATAGGATTTTGTATTTGAATTGTATGTTGCTGAATTTAGATTATTGGTACCATGTAATTTTTCAGCTATAGATTTGTGGTTTTCTCTTTTGTACTTACTAACAGGAAAAAATTAAATAGTAGACTTTTTACAGTTCATAAAACTTCGTACTTATGAAATATTTTAAAGAGGTTTCCATTTTGTTAGTTTTATTAATTTTATTGAAACCTTGGATGAGCACTTCTCAATATTAGAGTCTGTAGAGCAGGATATACTCTGAGCTTCATTCATTGAAAAGCTATGCATCTGGATTTTATGTCTATGTTTTTGTGCATAAGTTTAATAGCAAGTTATATCTTTGATTCAAAAAGGACTATAATACCACAGTAGTGAAATTTATGAAACCATAAATTTTAACATGATTCAAAATAGAAATTGTGAAACAGTATTCTTTGAAACTTTTCAGTTCATTAACTTGTTTACAAAATCACTGATTCTTTGATTTGGTAGAGCCCTCAGTTTGATTTAGGTACTCAATCAGGAAACTCTTCTTCTTTGCTTTCAAATTCATAGCCAGTTGTCATCTTGGAGCCACTTGAAGATATCTATTAATGAAGAATTCAATACTTCATGAGGCAGCAGCCCATTTCAGTTCCCAACTCTGCTAGTTATTAAGATTTCTTTTTATTGTGTTGAAATCTACCTTTCCCCAACTTCTACTCATTACATCTAAATTATAATCTTGTTCGGAGGTGAAAGCCTTCCTATGTGGGAAGATAATTACTGTTTTACCATTAAGTTTTCTCTTTTCAAGGCTAAACATCCCCAGGTCCTTCAATCCTCAGAGGACAGGCTGTCCAGTTCTTCGGCCATTCTGGTTACCCTTCTTTTGATTCGATCCAGTTTACAGATATCCTTCTTAAAATGTGATGCCTAGAATTAAACACAGTAAACGAATGTAGTCTGACCAGGCTGAAGTACAGTATCCTGATTATGGCTCTCATTTGGCATATTATGCTTCAATTAATACAGTCTAACTTACAAGGTTAGTGTTTTTGGTTACTGTATCCTATTTAACTTTCAGTTCAATTAAGATCCCTCAATTTTTCCCACAATACTCTTGTAGAAGTGGATATGTTTCTTTGACTTAAGCTTGTGCAGTTGGATTTTTAGAACCCAAGTACAAGATTTTATATCTAATAATTTCATGTTATTAGATTAATTCATATTTACTAATATGTTTATGGTAAAACAGATGAAAACAAGTTATTACAATACTGAAAATTAATTTTGTCAAGATATCTAGACTATAGGTTATATTGGTTCAAATTTGGACAATTTTTTTTTTTGTGAGGGGGAATAGAATGGCAAAAGAGAGAGAATACATTGAACATTGTGCTATTATCAATGATACATCCTAGCTATATTTATCACCACAATAAGCCTTTTTTAACTTTAGAAGCTTATATAAAGAAAAACAAAACAAAACCTCAAATTCTTCACCTG
Source organism: Sarcophilus harrisii (assembly GCF_902635505.1). Taxonomy (NCBI): domain Eukaryota; kingdom Metazoa; phylum Chordata; class Mammalia; order Dasyuromorphia; family Dasyuridae; genus Sarcophilus; species Sarcophilus harrisii. The sequence continues at coordinate 72,313,003 of NC_045426.1, forward strand.
CATGTTCAAGAAATTATCAGCAATTGATCCATAGTTCACATTTGTTTACACATCAGTAGTCTATACATTTAAAATATAGTTTCTCAGGGGATTAGTATCTATCTCATATTCTCTAAATAAACTAAACTAAAAACTAAAAATAGATGCTACTGTAAATATTTTAATGATGTTAATCTGTATCTGTTCCCCTTATAAACATTTATTAGATGGTTTCATTTTATATTAAGTAGTCATCAGGGCATCAACCAAGTAATTTTCAATAATTTCATTTAAAATTAATGGATATACTTATAAATAAATATCTTCACTAATTTCATACAAACATACATAAATAAATGTTATCACATGCACATAAATGCTGTATAGCTTTAGATAAGTCACTTAAATTAAAAATATTCTAGAACATCAATTCACTAATCCTGCATGTTACAGAGGTGATGATTTGCATTGTTAGGGATCAATTTACTAATCCAAGTGTTCTCCGCAGTGAAATCATACATCTAGTTCTTATTCCTTTCTGTATGTATATAGATGAGAGGCCATCCAATAGAGTAGATAGAATCTTTACTCTGAAGTTAGGAAGCCTTTGTTTTTAAATCCTGCCTTTGATATATTCCACCTATATTATTAGGAGCAGGAACTCAACCTCTCAGTATTCTCATGAAACTTCGTAGGAAATTAAATTAGATGATTTGCGAATCTGCATTATTGGTAGTAGCTTCCATCCTGACAACACCCTCTTGCTGACCTACCCTGAGAATAATAGAGTCTCTCTCTCTCTCTCTCTCTCTCTTTCTCTCTCTCTCTCTCTCTCTCTCTCTCTCTTTTATGGTGTGTATGTATGTCTATATGCCTATATAATACATTGTTGTTCTTTGTTTTTAAAGATGACCAAAATAACAACATGTTAAAGTCAAGTTACAGTGTCCTCCCGTGGATGATCAGACCAATATGAGTTCGGAGTTCTCTGCCACAAGTTGGACACAAATAGAACATATAAACATTTGGGGTAGCTTCTCTAATTTTGTATATTTCGTGTTTCCTTTTGGGCTAATTCAATTCTGCTTTGCTCATAGAACACAGCACCTTCTCTGCTAAGGGCATGCCATGTTGGGAGTTCTATGCCAGTGTCTCCCATGTCATAGAATCAATTCTAAAAATCTATATAATACATATACACACAAATATATGTGATTATATAACAAATTACATATGATTATAATATATCTAGTTATATATTATATAATTATATGCTGGATTGTATATCACATATCAAATAATATATCATATAATTATTTAATGTATAGTGAATTATAAATCATATACATCCACAAATGTGTATGTACGTATATATACATATATATATATATATATATATATATATATGTATAAAGTGAGTGAGAGAGAAACAGAAAGTTTCTATAACAGAATTTATCTCCCTCCCAATCCCCACTCAAGACTGAATTTTCTATCTACATTCCCTGTGGAAAACATATCTCTACTCCTTCTATATATGTATGTAAAATAATAAGATCGATCTTGTATATGTATGGAAAGAGATATAGGGATATAAGGAATCTGTTGAGAGACAGAGAGAGAGAGAGAGAGACAGAGACAGAGACAGACAGACAGAGAGAAACAGAGAAAAAGTGAGGAAGAGGGAGAGAGACATGAAGAAGGAAAGGGAGAGAAAAGAGGGGAGAAGGAGAGAGAGATTCTTCAACTATGGAAACTTGTCCATCATTGTGGTGAATATATATATATATATAGCTTGTTAGCTATCATGTATCTTTCTATCTATCTATCTGTCTACCATCTAGCTATAAATCTAATACTTCATTTGTAATTTAAAGAAATGTGATTATCTATGTCCTTTATAGGAAGCAGAAAAATGTTAGAGATTATTGCCAATTGAGAAAAGAGTAAAAAATATATAAGAAGATCAAATCATAAAGTTGCAAAGCCTTTGTCATTCTCCTTCCAGCTCTTCTACATGAGCTGTAGAAGATCTTACCATTTTTGTTCTGTAAAGCTGTTTCCCCATGGGTAAAAGCTGGTTTAAATCATTTATTTATTTTTTAAAAATATCATGGTGGAAGTAATGAAACTTAAATATGAGTTCAGTTATTATTAGTCTTGCACTTTCTCTGCAAGGTACTAAAATAATTGGTTAAAAAGTGAAAAAAATTTTAAAATTGGTTAAAAAAGTGAAAACTTTATTTTAACAGCTATTTAGTCTACACATAAATCCTCAGTTTTGATGGAAGTTTTTTAGTGAACTTACAAGTTGTTTTAATGTTAAAAGAAAAATGATTGTGACATGTAGAGATTAGAGATTCACAGGTGGTTCACAGTTCAAAATGAAATCTTGGCAAGGAAGTCCTTGGGATACTTGGAAATGTCAAGATAATATGATTCATCTATAGAGTATAAAGTCTATGTAGTATGTTCATAATGGCACAGTGCCTTGAGCATAATAAGTACTTAATAAATGCTTTTCAAATCGTTAATGATAAAATAGCAAATCATTGTTCTTTACAGCATCTCTCAGAAATGAAGGTGTAAACTCTGATGAGAATTTTAAAAATTCAATACTGAAAGCTTCTGTGCTCATTCATAAATAAACTTTCAAAACTTGCAAATTTTTATCCAACTAAGGCATTCTTGTTGGGTATGGATCAAGAAGGCAATTAATCATTCAAATAAATTGTTTAAAGCCTTCAACTCCTTTCATCTTTATCAAAATGAAAGAAATTCATTGAACATAAGTTCAGATATTATTAAAAAGGCACTTATCTATAGAGCCATTTGAAATTTAAGATTTTTTTTTCAAAAGTAGAGCTTTTAGGGGTTTTTTGAGATATGAAGAACTCTTCAAGAAATAAGATTTTTTCCTGAAATCTAAAAATTCTACATCTCAGTCATGAAGATCAAGAGTTGGCTTAAAACAGTTTGTGGAGTCAGGTAGCTTCAAATCCAATAAAAACCAATCTATACTTCAAGTTTCTGAATGTGTTTAATAAGTGTAATACTTTTGGGAAAAAGAATAAATTTCATTGTTGAATAAGCAACTATAGCTTTTTAAAAAACAAAATTACTGATGATCAGTGCATATACTGCCTATGTTTGCATGTGTATTTATTTTATATAGAAATATTCAAGCCAATATCAAGAATTAACCATCAAAAAAATAACAGAGGCTTTAACTGTACAAATGCAAACAATACTATTTTACATTAAGGCAAGTATTCTCAAACTTTAATCCAAGCCCTACCTTCAATTCTGGTTTACATACAGCTCCTGTGTAACTAAAAAGGAGAACTCTGCAGCTTGAGGATATTCAAGAAAAAAAGGAAGAAGAAAATTCAATGTTAAATTCTAAAGGGGAAAGAGAAAATTCTTCTATGGTTTAATCAGATATATTCAACCTCATCTCCTGCAGGAATCAGGTGTGAGGATCAATTTGGCTTACACTTAACAACCTCTGGCCATGACTCAACTTAAAATCCCACTTGAAATTTCACCAGGGGAGTTACTTACACCAGAAAATATGTGTTCTAGAAAAACTGATGGCAAGCATGAAAACTCGCTCCAATCTGATCTGCTCTGTCCTAGAGTTGTAGTTTTTGCAATCATTTTGAAAATCTTGTAGAAACACTCAGTTGAAAAATAACTTAGATATCATCTATTCCCAACTCTCAGTAGGGTTAACATGAGTCTACATAGTATGGAAATTTCTCCTAAAATACACTTTGGTCCCTTTCCATGTGTTTTGGGGAAATGCAAGTTTTCTAAAAACAGGGCTATTTGTTTTTTGTTGTTTTTCTTTGTCGTACACTTACCATAGTACCTTTAGCATAGGAGACACTTAATAAATGTTTCTTATTTTGGAATGAATTTGTACATTGGCTACTTTCTCCTTAGGGAGTATTATTGGAGAAAATTAAAACTGATACTTAGATTCAACTGTAACTTTTAGAGTGAACTTGTACAGCTCTTTTTAAAATTGAGTTTAGCATAATTGAGCCAAGGGAACAGTAGAACAGCTTTGTAATGCTTGTTGATGGACAAGATTAGTATTTATGTTATAAGATATAATTATGTCAGTTTGTAAGTATTTTTGGAAGATGTGGTCCAATTCTTCTTATTTTTATAAAAAGATATAATTAGGCCATGTTTTGCTTTCAACTAAGCTATAAATCAAGTAAGGAAAGACTATTATTTTTCTTTTATTCAATAAAATTATCTCGTTTCATATGTGTAACTTAATTTAAATATTAAAAGAAAGTAAGGTCCTTGATGGCAAGGACAGTTTAATTTTTATTTTATATGGCTGTACCTGGCACAGAGCCTAGCATATAGTAAGCATTTAATAAGTACCTGTCATTGAATTAAAGACTGTTGATTTCCCCCTTGTGATTCTGAAAATTTTGGCACTATAAATCTGTAATAAAAGGATTCTAGCCTCACTTGTCCAATCTTAGTTGATGTTTTTAAGTTAATAGAAATTCTGTTAATGCTTAAAAATAAAATGTATTTTTGAGATTAAAAGTCCCTTTAAGAGTTCTGAGACTGTGAAGTTTTATCAGATGTCTTGAAGTTGAATAGCATTTTGTAATTTCTGTACCTCAATTTTCTAAAACACAGAGAAAAAACATATTAAAAGCAGTGAAATATTTTAAGAGGGAAATGTTTCATGTATGTGATTGAAAATTGCTCTTTAGAAGATAAACATTAGAAATATGAATGTTAAAACAAAGGATGTGGTTGCTTATTTTAGAATAGGTTTGCAACTAATTATTTCAAAGTACTGATAAATTGTCATTTTCTGATTCCCAAATCACCACATATGTTGGAATGTTATCAGTAACAAAGGTGTCCATTTGATCAAATCAGAACAGAAATATCTATGCAGATGCACAGTAGGGACAGTTGACAATACCGCTTTTTAATCTGTATCTATAGAAAACATTTAATATAAGCTCTCTAATGGGATTATAGAAATACATTAATATTTAATAGTGTACTTCAGTGTACTCACTGTGAAAATAGCACATTTATTTAGACAGGAATTTTACGTCAAAAGCTTTTTTTTTTCCTTTTAAATATCTTCATTTCTTTGATCTGCAGTAATTATGTTACTATGTAAACCAAAGTACCAGTGTTTTTCCATTATTTCTCATCAAAAATCTTCTCATTTTTATTCATATTTCCCAGGGTCATCGGAAATGAATTTTTGGTAAAAAACAAAACAAAACAAAATAGATATCAAACTCCAAAACATTAGAGTACTTGAAATTGTAGATTTTCTACATTTGCTTGCATTCATGTCTAGTACACATCGCTTGCCGTTCAATTCTCCAAGTGCCTTCTTCATAAGTACAGTGACAAATAGTACACTCATCTGTCTTCACTTCTCTTCCAGCAGGGATGACAGTAGTTTCTGCAAAACAGTTTGGGCCTGAAATACAGCAAAGCAATTATAGGTTATAGTGATGCAGCATACAAATTTATATGTAATATCTACTATCCCTTCTAGAGGATTCAGTAGAGCACATAAATGCAGAAGTGTTTTGCTGTAGGCAGGGAGAGTCCCTACACTATGGAAACATGAGAAAAGTTGTTTTTTTTTTTTTTACAATAATTATAATGAACCTCAGCAATTATCTAGTGAAAACCCTTCATTTTTTCAGATGAGGAAAAATGAGGACAGAAGAGTTGAAATGACTTGTCCAAATCAAGTGGCCAAAGTGGGATTTAAACCTATTAAAAAGTCTTTACAAGCCTTCATTCTAAAACTGTACAGCCTCTTGCCAAGATAATGGATCAAGTACAGGCTCAAAAATGAAGAGGGAGATAAAGAAGAATTAATGGTCTGCATGAGTAGATAATTTCTTTACAATAAGAAAAATTGACCTTGATTTTACATATATATATGTATATATACACTAGTTGTAAAAATAAATTATTATTAATACCAATTAATAACATTTAATTATACTCATTAGAGTAAATTAATTAGAATGAACTAATCATGTTATGATTAAAACTGCTAATCTGACTGAAGTGGAGGATATTTATGAGGGGAAAATAAAGAAATCAAGTTGGATAGGTATGGTGGGGCCAGATTATAGAAAACTTTGACAGTGAATATGTCTAGATATGAAGAAATAGGAATCACCATATATTACAAAGTTGGGAAATGACACAATGGGGATGTTATTTTAAGGAAACTCATCTAGCAGCAATATGAAAGATGAATTATAGATAGGAGCCAGAGTTGAAGGCAAAGAAATATAAAGCTAAGAGGCTTCCATGGTGTGGTAATTATAAATTGCTAACCAATCTATTCTAAATTGAAGACTGATTTTTAAGGAAGAACTTGGAAATGGATATAGTTAGGAAAAGAAATGAAGATAATTATATAATGTCTAGGTTAGGACATTAATAGAATGATGTTAACACTGAAAGAAAACACATAGCTAGGAGATGAAAAGAAGATGTCAAATTAAATATTGGACATAATAACTTTGCCTTCCATGGAGATATCATATTGGCAGTTGAAAGTATTGGGCAAGAATACAAGATAGGCCTGGAAGTTCAAATACGGGTCTAATACACCTAAAGATAAAATTTCATGACATATAGTTGATGAATTTTAAGGGAAGAATGGAAGTCTAAATTTCAGGATTCTACATCATACAGTATGTCCAAATTTCAAAACTGGAGACACTGTTTCTCATATTGTTTTAATTCCTCTCCCCCTAAAATCTATTATAATATGTTTACTTTTTTTGGACTATTTAGGGCTATGTAAAAGGTTCATTAAAAAAATTCAAGCCTAGTAGTTGCAGAGTCAACAAGATACAACACCTGGCCATGAAGTCAGTATAGGGATTATTTTATTTAGTGTAGGGAATATATTTGAATCCCAAGTACCTGACTTAATTGTTTAATACATGCTTGTTGATTGATTCAGAGGACCCTGATTAAAATTCAGCTTTCAATACTTACTATCTGTTTAACATTGAGAAAGTAATTTTCATTCTGGAGTTTCTCTTTCCTCATCTATAAAAAGAGGGGGCTGATCTTAATGATCTCTGAGGTGTCTTCCAGATCTAGATCACTGACACTTTAACCCTAATTTGCCATTTCAAGCTTGTCTCAGGTAAACTGTTTTCATTCAGCTTTTTTTCATGAATTCAAACAAATCAATATATCACTCTAAGTCAGCTCATGGATGAGGAATCAAAGGAATCAAAGAGACAGAAAAGCCCAACATAAATAGTTCAGCATAGAAATGACTCTACCTTTGCTTAAATCTTATCATTGGTCCCTGTACATGATGTGGTTCATCTTGCCTTTGAACCTTGATACTTTCTGTTTTGTCATGAGAAGTAAAGCTAAGTAAACCCTCTACTTCCTGATAGAAATTTAAAGAAGATAAATCAAGTGTATCTGTCTTCTAAGCATGATTTCTTCAATAACACAAAATTATATATTATATATTTTCACAGTGAGAAAGATAGATGGAGGCATATCATTTCATTTGCAACCAAAGCACCAGTATCTTAACCAGTGATTTCGCTACTGACAACTGCAAAAACAAATTCACTTTTATTATATTTTTTCCCCGTGTCTTCATGTAAATCTGCTAAACAATTTGTTAGACTGTAGTTTTCTGTGTCAAATAATTGGAATGTGTGTAGTTTGATAGTGTAAACCCAAATATACAAGTCACAGATCAAATTTAATAATATATGTGAAAAATCTATGTCAACTTTAATACACTAAGGAAACATAAAGTAGTAAGATGTCGCACCATGGTTTCAAGGATCAGAGTTTATCTTTGAAATCATTAATGGTAGATAGTCTTTAGAAGATAGTATATCTAAAACACTGACTGACGATCAAAAGTATTGAACTTTTCTAGCTAACAAATCATTGTGAGATCAAATGAGATAACATATGTAAAGAGTATTGCCAGTTCTAAAGAGCTATGTAAATACTAGCTATTATAATAATTATTAAGATTAAAATCATGACTTATTATAATACCTATAATGGTTTTAATTAAGTATAATTATAGAACTATACAAATTATTTCTATAATTATTTATGGTAATTATATTGTATTAACTATAATTATATTGTAACATAAATATAATTATTAATGTTTATGAGGATAAGCTAGCATAAATTCAGAGAGGTTAGTTTATCAGAGAGATTGGGAAAAAGATTCAAGGCAGGACCTACATTTTGATTAAGGAAAAAGGATTCTATTTGATTCAGGTCAGTATATTTGAGGATGGACAGAAATTAGCTGGGACATTTTTAGAGGGACATGAGCCCTGGAAAGCAAAGAATAGGAGAGTAAACTTAAAGAATCAGGTATATTTAGTTGGGAAAAGGGAATGCTTAAACAATGGGATTGTATGTAGTCTTCACTTAGTCTTTATGCTAAAAATTTTTTTTACAGTTTCCTGAGACCTGCTAAAGATTGGTTTCTACTGGAGCAACTTTGAAAGCCCAGGTTTATCTCTATGTCATGATGAAGCATTGATATACTCTTTTATCATCATTATCATTACTATTTTTGAATTATTTAATTAAATTATTATTGCCATATTTCCTAATCTTACACTGTATTTTTTTTAGCTCTTAAAGTGAATTCTATTAAATGTAACTTATTACAAATGCAAAACATAAAATTTCTGTTGTCACATATCTATTGAGGCAGTAAAATAATTATGTTGCATATCCTAATATTTGCTAAGTAAATATAAATTATTTTATTATATTGTTCTGGATGACTGTGTTCAAAGAGCACAAGAAGAAAAACTTTTCTTCCCATAATATTGAATGTTTTTATTTCATTTCAGAGAATACTTTGCATTAGTAAATACAGAGACAAGGAAAGGGCTCTGCAGAAAGTAGGCTTTGAGTTGAGTCTTGAAGACAAGATCTAAGAGGAGGAGAGGAACAAGTTCATTGCAGTTTGGAGCTTGGGGACAGCTAAATGGTTGTCCTTTAAGAGGACCAATGATATCAGGAGGGTGATGTTTCAACTTTCAGGTGAAATGGATTTGATTAAGGCAGGTCTGTGCAAAGTCATCAGTCTACCTCTTTCTTCCAGAGTCATCTGAGTCCAGTAGCAAGACATAGCTCACGATGACTGGTGAAGGCCTAAGATGAAGTGGGAAACCTTGGTGAAGGCCTTTATAATCTAGGCTTTTCTCAGGTTTCAGTTTGTCAGAGGCAACATTCAGTCAATAAGGTTAAAGGATTAGCTAAAAATGGAGACAAAAGGTGATCCACTCTGTCTTTGCAAAAGAATAAATCTGGGAGGTAGAAGAGCCTTGAAGTTTCTAGCCAAAAAAAGAAATAATTGCCATTTATTTACACTCACTCTGAGCCATCAAAACCTAAGAAATGAGCAAGTGAGCTTGGGTTAGGAACTATTATTGTCCAATCTGTCAGGATGATTTGGGTTTAAAGACATAGAATCAAGGAGCTCCATTCGAATGTCAATGGGTTTTATCAAAAGACTAGTTTTCAGAATTATTTTTCAAGAAATCATAAATGAAAAACAAATGAAACAAGAGTTAATTGTCTGTTATTCTGAACCCCATCCCCAAAAGGAACCTCAACCCAAAACAATGATAGAACAAGTAGGGAAGAAAAAAAAATCTAGCCCTGAAATCCAAGATACCAAAAATGATCCAAATTTATATTCATTTGGACAGAACACCCAATTGTAAGGATATTACTTCCCATGTGGACAGGTAGTGAAGGGAAGGAGAAGTAGCATGAAATGGCAGCATTGCCCAATTGGAATTGGAGGACAATTCCTATTACAAAGGTAAAGAAGCAAGAGATGTAATGTCATATTTGGGCAAAAGCAAGCAGGGTAGAATAACGAGACTGGAGTTTATCAGGGTAGAATAACGAGACTGGAGTTTATGAAGGGAACAAAGCATAAAAAAGACCAGAAAGGTAGAAAGGGGCCAGCTTAGTAAAACCTTGAATTGCCAAAACAATGCTATCTTTCACACAGTAGAAATTTATTACATTTTGCTGTACTGAAGTAGATTGAATGAGGAAAAGAAAGTTTGGAGGAGTGAAATTCCTTGCTCAGGGTTATAAGTGGTAATAAGGAACAGAGATAGGATTTGGACCTATGAACTCTGGCAAAGCAAAGACTTAATCCCAAGTCTTGTGACAGCCTGTCTCAGTGACCTCTAAAAGTTTTTGATCACATACTCCATTAGTAGAAAAAAATTGAGCACATGTTCCCAGTAAGTATATATATATATATATATATATATATATATATATATATATATATGTATATATACATACACACATATATTATAAATTTTATATTATATTTATTTATATTATAAATTTTAATATGACCATATCACTAATTTTCACAAAACTAAGAATTAAAAAAACCATTTTAAATAAATTTTATTTTATTTATAAAAGGTACAAAACCTTTTTCTCATTGAAGTACAGTTATAATATTTTCAGGGCACAATGTATTCTATTTTTAAAAAAATCTTAACAACATTTTGTGACACAGTGATTTGTAGGTCAGGTACTGTGATCAGTTAATTTTGATGTTAATTCTTAATTGGGGCCAGAATATGTTGTCAGAACAGAAAAACATAATAGCAGTCTCCTTTTCCTTTAGAGCTTTGGGCTGAATTTGTTATAGTTTCTTCTTATTGGTTCCAGCCTCCCTTGCTCCTCGGGCCTCAGGAAATATTTTCTCCCTCCTTGGCCAGTTTGACTAACAAAGGCCCATGACAACTCCCAACATCTCCCAACCAACTTTCTGGAACTATAGGGTATACATCCCATTGATCATTCCCTGAGAGTGAAGCTCTGAAACGATCCTTGCTCCTTGAAAAGCAAATCTGCCAGTCTCCATATAAACAGGGAAGGCAGGGGAGAAAGATAAAGATGATGGGATGTGGGGACATGTAAGAAATACTATCTTCTTTCATTTTTCCCCTTCCCCAGTTCTGCCAATCCCCCCAAATCAGGTCTAGGCCATACTGGTCACAGAAGAGGAAGAAGAGAAACAAAGGTAGGATACATTTGCAAGAGCACTGAACAGCTGTATAATTGTTTACAGTTTTCCTTTACACCCAAATGCATGCATGGTCTTTTGCATCTCCAGTGACTACTACACCAACTTAATATTTTTCCCAAAGTGCATTACCATTTAAAATTCATTTCTGTCTCTTTGGAGTTGTGAGAGTTCCTGGTTTAATGTTCTCTAGTGGCAATTTACTAAAAATTCACAAGGAGGAGATATTTCCCAGTGAAAGAAGATTTTGGCTCTTAAAAGGTGATGTAATAATTTCCAGAGCAGGAAGTTGATGAAAAAGAGCCAAAGAATATATTGAAGTCGACAAAGATGCAGAAATCATTATCAAAAAACCCACAAACTTAAATATTGCTGAAAAGTTAAAATACAGTGAGGAAGACAGTGAGCAAGACAAAAAATTACAGCAATGTTTTGGCTTTTGAGCCAATCATTTCTATAAAGGACTGTCCATTTCCCTTGTTAAAATGTTTTATGGACATATATTCTTCATTCCACTTTTATTGTGGAATTTATAAGAAAACAAACTTTGAAGGTATTAGTCAAATTGCTAACTTCTACCAGGAGTCCTCAAACTTTTTAAATAGGGGGCCAGTTCACTATCCTTTAGACTGTTGGAGGGCCAGACTATAATAAAAACAAAAACTTGTTTTGTGGGCCTTTAAATAAAGAAACTTCATAGCCCTGGGTGAGGGGGATAAACGTCCTTAGCTGCCCAATCTGGTCTGCAGGCTGGAGTTTGAGGCCTGTTAGACCATATCCTGGATACAATTTAGTATCTTTATAGTTAATAGAACATTTGAACACAAAAAGTAAAACTGCATTAAGTCTATTGTATTACTAAGGCAGGAAAGTGTGTAATAATCTAAAGTACAAATCTTAAAAAAACCCTTCAACATATTAAATGGGGCTGACCTTGAGAAATCTGGAAAATTAAGTTATTCAGAATGTTTTATTCCCTAACAACTCCTAAAAATGAAGAGTTATGTTGTAATAATAACCATAATGTAACAGACTAGTTTTGCTTAACTGAAATTGGAATGATTCTTCTACAGTATTCTGAAATATTCTGGAATTTATTTTGGCACAAATACGTATTCACAAAATTATCAAACAATATAGAATTCATAAATTCTTTAATTTCTTTATGCATTTTATGCATTTTAAAGGATGTTACATAAAATGACTTTTCTTTCTGCCCTGAAAGGTTTTATTGACAATTATTTTGGTCTTCTTCCCCCCCCCCCAAAAAAAAAATCCCTTTTTCCTTACCTTTTATCTCTTTTTGAAAATAAATGTTCACTGTTTTTCATCATGGAATTAGATCATCTGTTATTCAAGTACAGTATCACAAGATGTAGTCTGAATTGTGGCTATCCCAGGCTGCATCACCTTTCCTCCTAGACTGCAAGCTTCTTGAGGGCAGTATCTAGGTCTTAATCAACTGTGTTTCATTTTGCCCTCCAAATACAAAATTGACTTACATTTTTTCATATTTTCATACATATTTAAATGTTTGTTGAATTGAATATCATGAGTCAGTTCCATTGGATTGCTCATTCCATAGGAAAAGATAAAAGCTGAAGTGGCAAGAATGAATATAAATTATTTTTTAAGCTCTACTGGAGGTGGTAGAGGGAAAAAGACTAAATCTAAATTACAGAAAAGGAGAATATATTTGTCAAGATGCATGCTTGAAAAGCTTACTTTTAAATGCATTTTGACATTTTTAGATCATCTATACTATAAATGAATTGTGTATGCATTCAGAAGGAAAAAGAAAATTATGCATGTTAGTTTACTTAAGTTACAATAACTCAGTTAAACTTATCAATGAGTTAACTTGTGTCTTAAGACTATATGGAATGCAACATGACTGTCTATCATAGCTATAAATGAAGATGAAATAGTTTTCTGTCTAACAAGTGGAAGTATGTTACCAATTTCCATTATGTATTTTTCAAATGTGAAGGAAATGTTTTCAACAAAGCCCTGGTTTCTTAATAATTTCTTCTTTAATTATAGAACCATATGGGTTTCTTATGGATTCCAGGTCTTAATACTGGTTAGGGGGACACTTTTGTTTTTCAATAAAAACTGAGTGTGTGTGTATGTGTGTGTGTGTGTGAGTGTGTGTGTGTGTGTTTGTGTGTGTATGTATATATATTATATGCATGTATTTGTATGTTCCACATATATTAAATGCACACATGCACACATTTATCATATATGTAACTGTACAAACACACATACACACACATATATATATATATATATATATATATATATATATATAATATGAGCTTATATAAATGTAATGTATATGTCTATATATTTTCAAAGATTGTTTTTAATCAATTAGCATTTTGTCTCCAAAAATTATTTTAGTCAGATCCGGAAATCACATTGGAAAGCTTTGAATTAGAATTAACTAGTTCTGGATGGTTTTTATTACTGCTTCAGATACTTAGTGATAATTTTGCTAATGAAATATATTCCTCTTATAAGGTATTTTATGAATTCCATTTTGAAGGGATATCACAAAAACCTTCTAATAAATTATGATTAGTATATGTTCCAGTATAGATAAATGCAAAGGGGTTTAATTAAAATGTAAATTTGTTATCCACAGTAGAAAACAGCTGATTTCCAATTATCAAGAAAAACTATCTAAGATTCTCCCTTTATGAAAAGAATTTCTGGTAATACTGGCAACCATAAAAGATATTTCCATTTATCCTCCCCACCAATAACAATGTATCTTTCTTTACTGCCTTTAATTTTACTACAGCGTAGTCTGAGATTTATAGCAAAATACCATTAATTCCTTGAAATGAATAAATCAAGTTACCTTGATGGGCTACACTTAACCTTTTTTGGGAGACCATGAAATTTAGCAAATATTTTGTGTCTCATATATATTCCATATTAGAGTTGTTATTCTTTTATGAGCATCATCTTATGAAGACTGAAATTCTGTTTATAGAGCATAGACAGATTGAACAGACTATGTGATTTGAAAGAGAAGAAAACAGATTTATAAAGGTTATGTCACTTAGGAGGCACTGGTTGATTTGTTGATGATTGCATCTGTAGAAAGTATCAGAACTAGTTTTTTAATCCAGATTTCCTACCTCCAGGATCCAAGTTCAAGCCAAGACCAGTGCTTCTTCTACTACAAAAAGTCTCCATCCAGAAATTGATCTTCCAGTTAAACAACATTTATGGCCCACAAAGAAAATTTTTTTCCTCTCTCTCTCTCTCTCTCTCTCTCTCTCTCTCTCTCTCTCTCCCCTCCTCTTTCTCCTTTCTCTCTCAATAGTTATTTATATGTGTGTGCATACATATACACACATGGACATGCATTTCCTACTCTGTTATTACTTTTCAGTTGTATTTGACTCTTTGTGATCCCATTTTAGGGTTTTCTTGGCAAAGATACTACAGAGTTTTGTGAAGATCGTGTATTTTAAAATCAGCACGAGACAGGAATTCAGGTTAGGGGAAAATCGTCAGTCTTTATTCTCAGTGAAGAAGGATAGGAGGTGGAAGAGAATAACGATAAATTGTGCAACTGGTCAAGAAGTAGCTCAACCAGCAGCTACACAACCAGCAGCTCAGTCTCGAACCCCAATTCTCCCACTTCTCTTCCTGTCTCTCTCTCTCCTCCACCCACCAAAATCGTCATTTCCTATAAACACATCAGGACTTGCACAGAGGTGGCAGGGACCATTCTTTATCAATCATGTATATTAATAAGTAAGCCCAATTCTAGTTAGCCTCGTACTTGGGAATAGTTATCAACTCAAGCCTCAGCCATTACATCTCCCTTTCTTTTTATTTATAACACAGGTGGTCATGCCTCCCTGACTCCTCAAATCAGAGCCCCCAAGGGAGGTATCACAGCCTTTCTTCTCAGAAGGTGGTAAAGCACCGAAAGGGTGATCACGCCTCCCTGACTTCTCAGAAAAGGCAGTGAAACACTAAAAAGGAGATGATCACGCCCTACTACATCTCAGGAAGGGAGATGAAAAACACCAAAGGGAAATGGGGGGTTGCTGCGGGTTTTCGGCTGAAGGGTCTTTTTACAAACCCATCAGCATGGGAGGTAACCAAAGCAATACAATAAGCAGAGCTATTACGGATGACCCTCCCTCAGTCAGTGCAGGCTCGATGTGGTATAACAAACATTTTAAACCCGTGGGAAACAAACAATATAAATCAACATGGTGTTGGAAAAGATCACCAGAAGTCCTAGAATGGGTATTAAAAACAACATCACACATACACCCTTGGAAGATAGTCAAAACCAATCTATTGTCCATTGTTTCACATGTCAGAATCCAATGATCCCCCCTGAGTTTTTGAAGTTCACAAAATCTTTTTATGTGTTAGAATCAATGATTCCAGCAGATTTTAAGGTTGTAACAGTCTTATCATTTCTCAGAGAATCCAATGATTCCAGAGTTTTCAATCCTATGTCTCAAGTCCAAATTCCTGAGGGTTTTGTCCTATGGCTCAGAGAATCAATGATTCCTGAGGGTTTTTGAAATCCAACAATTTTGATGTCCATGGTCAAACGCCATAACTGCCACGCTCTTTCAATGGTAAGCACAATCAACAGCACCACCGATATTTCTTGGGTCTTCTCCTTTGTTTCAAAGGTCTGCTCCTCTCTCGATGGAAAAGGCGAATATGGCTCGTTGGACCATCTGATTCCTTCTCCACCTGAGAGATAAAAAACCCTCTCCCCAAACAGTTAGCCTATCTGGTCCTTTCCATTCCCCACTTTTGGGTCTCTCCACATCACCTGGCGATTATCTAAAGATAGTGGAGCTGCTCCCGGACACTGACCTTCCAATTGGTTATAAAACCTTCTGCGGACCATGCATCTTTCAAAAAATCAAAGAAGTTAATAGTATAAAGGCTAGATTTAGGCCTAGGGTTACCTGGCTCTTATCCTTGGTTACCATTGGGTCCAAATGTGAAGATCATGTTTTTAAAATCAACGAGACAGGAATTCAGGTTGGGAAAATCGTCTATCTTTATTCTCAGTGAAGATCGGAGGTGGAAAGAATCGGGAAGAATTGTGCACGAGTCAAAAGCTAAGCTCAAGAACTACACAACCAAGGCTGGTCTCAACCCAGGCCCCAATTCTCCCACTTTCTTCTTCCTCTCTGCCTCCACCCCAAAAATCCTTTTTCCTTAAACATCAGGACTTGCACAGGTGGCGGGACCATTCTTTATCCAATCATGTATATTAATAGAGTATAGCCCAATTACTAGTTAGCCTCACGTACTTGGGACCATAGTGCATCAACTCAAGCCTCAGCCCATTACAGAGTTTGCCATTTCCTTCTCCAGCTCATTTCATAGATGAGGAACTGAGGCAAAAAAGGTTAAGTGATTTGTTCAGGATCACACAGCTGGTAAGTGTCTGAGGTTTGATTTGAATTTAGAAGGATGTCTTTTGCTCCAGGCCCATAACTCTATTTACTGTGCCACCTAGCTGCATATATACATACACACATATACAGTATTTACACAAATACACATAGCATATATCAATTACCAGTTTATAAACAATGAGACTGCAATTAAGTTTCGTTAGTATTAAAATTAACAGTGATTCAGAGGCCAATTCATAATCTTTTAGATGTAATCTTCATTACTATTATGAACTTCCATTATTACATCATAAATATTCAGAAGATGGATATAATGTGGCTCAATCTAAATATAGTTATGCATATACCACACATACCACATATACACAGGCATATGCAAATATGTGTATATATGTAGATACTACGTGAGTGTATACATGCATACCTATATAGAGCTACAGAGATATACATATAGATAGATAGATATAGCTACAAATAGTGGATAGCTCAGATGCCTCATTAGTAGTATTGAGGACTATAAGGAAGATATTGGAAAAGTAATCTTTCTTCTTCTACCATATATATTTCATACATATTGTATGTGTTTCATACAATATTTCATATCAGAACATATACTAATCATAATTTATTGGATGCTTTTTTGTTGTATTCTTTCTAACTGGAACACATAAAATACTTTATAAGGGCAATATATTTGATTAACAAAATTATTACAATGCATCTGAGGCAGTAACAAATATTTTCATACATATTCAAATATACATATTTCATATATATTCTCTATACTAAGCTAGGGAAAGAATGCCCATTTATCTGTATTTATCAAAACTGATCCTGTTATTTACCAGGAAAATTATCAGGTTTTTTCCTTCTATTTATCTACTTTTTTACTCTCTGGTACTACCCCAGACAGTTGCCTATATAAACCTGCTGTACAAAATTTCCTTGTCTGAAAATGAGATGGCTAGACTTCAGGCTCCTTAAGAATCTTTTCAACCATAATGTTCCATGAATGTTCAGTTTGGAAGATATCATTAGAGAATAGACTGGATATTTAAAAGCCCTGAGGAACAATATGTTTTTATTATTGAAAGAAAATGGTTTTCCCTAACATTCTATAGTTATCATGAAACTATATCACAAGTAGCCCAAATGAGAAAATTTTCAGGTATCGAACACTTCAATCTAAATTTATTCTACCTGTTATTCTGACTTATTTTTATGAAATACAAATTTAGATATTCCTAAAATCATAGGACATTAGAGCTAGAAGAGATCATAAAGTTCAACCATTCCTTTAAAAAATGAGGAAATTGAGTATTTTGCATATGGATTATAAGAGGAAATTGCAAGTGATTTGTCTTATGGGATTTTTTCTTTTAGTTACCATTAAAAATGGTAATGAAAAAGTTTGTGTGTATGGGGAACACTCTTGTAATAAAAAACAGATTTCTAAAAATGGCCTCTACTTTTTACTCAGAAAGCAGGAGCCAATGCTGGGTTGCAAGGCTAATTCTACCAGTTAAAATGTTAAAGGCTTTTCTGCCTATATAATACTATGTTATTCCTTGGCCAGATTCAGGGCAAAACTGCTCTTCCTGTTCTTAGTAATTTGTTCCTTTTTCCTCTAGTAGGAGTGTTGATTTTTGTTTGTTTGCTTTAAATTATATCCCCTAACATATTACCTGACATATTGAAGATACTTAATAAATGTATGTTGAATTGAATTGAATACATAGTTAAATAGTGTATAGTAGGGATGTAGTGGGACATCAGGGAAGACTAGTATCCCTGGTATGAAGACTTCTAAGCCTTTTACAGGAATGCTTTCCACCTGATTCACCTAGACTCCAAGAAGCTATAACATACACACTGGCCACACTTTGGTAAACCATTTCAGCAGATAGGGTAAACCAGGTTTTTGGTTGAGGGTAATCAAGGGACCTCAAACCCTATAGTGAGCTGGGGGCGGGGTTAATGAAAATCTCAAGTGTGTAAAACCTTCCCCTGATGGAATGGGCAAATGAGAACAATTTTATCCCCCAACAGCCATGAAGGTGGGTAAAACAAGTGCTATGTAGTGCTTAGGGCTTCGTTAGACATCAAAGGCACCAGGGTCATCCTCTGCATTTCAAATTATCACCAATTGTCTTGACTCTGTCCTGCCTCTGGACAGGAGTGGCTTTAGAATAAAGTGAGTCTAATAACTTCATGCAATTCTGCCTCACTTAAATCCAATTTACATATGAATCCAAAGACATCATCATACCGTTTTTTTTTTTTGTTTTTTTTTTTTTTTTTACCTTCAAAGTCTTGTAGTGGTGGGTGAGTGATAAAGCAGCAGGTATGGATACACTAGGAGCTTAGTCACAACCCTGCCCACAGGGGACCCCAGCCCATAGGCTTCTTCTCATGGGAAACAGTAGTGGAATTTGGCAGTGTCCTGGGTATCTGATCAGACTTTTAAGGATTGCACTGCTCACCTCCATGTGTGAAGAAGGGGGTTAGAAAAGGTGGCCTAAAAAACTGTTTGGTTACCCATCCAGGATTGATTATTGCAGCAGGTGGGGATTCCACTCTGTGGTCAAGACACTAAAAAATGTACAAAAATTTCCAAAAAATTGATTCCACTCACCCTTGGTACATGGAATATGTGCACACTTCTAGACAATACAAAAATCTAGTAGACTGAAAAAAGAACAGTTCCTGTTGCAAAGAGCTCAACAGTTATCACATCCAAACAGCAGCCCTGAGTGAAACAAGGCTGGCAAATGTAGGCCAGCTTACTGAAGTAGGAGCTGGAAAAATGCTTTTCTAGAGTAGTCATAGTGAAACAGAGTGCTGTGAAGCTGGTGTAGGTTTTGCAATCAAAACTAATCTAGTAAATAAGTTCACATGCCTTCCAAAAGGAGTGAATGACAGGCTCATGACAATACAATTGCCATGTGCAGGATAATGCCATGCCGCCATCATCAGTGTGTATACTCCCATCACGATGAACCTTGATGAGGTCAAAGAAAACATTTATGAAGAACTGGACATTCTTTATCATCAACATGCAAAAGAGAACAAGCTTATAATTCTGAGCGACTTTAAAGCTAGAGTATCCAGTTTTTTTTAAAATCCAGTTTTAAAGCTCAGACTACTCTAGACATGGCATGGAGTCTTTGTGAGGAAAGAAATTGAAAACAGCAACAGCAGCGGTCATTTCTAGTGCATCTCATTAGTTTCTCACCACCAACACTGTATTCCATTTATCTAAATGCAATAAAACTTCATAAATGCACCCTTGCAGCAAATATCGGTACTTAATAGATACTGTGATTTTAAAGAGAAGAGACAGATAGGATGTGAGAGTGACCAAAGCAATATGTGGTACAGAATGCTGGACTGATCATAGACTTATCCTCTCCAATTATTATTCACTTTTGATAAAAATAGTGACCTCAGGGCAAAAAGACCACTCAAAGAATTAATATCAGCATATTAGAAAGAAAGAAAGCATTTAATTAATGATTATTATATATGAGGCATTATACCAAGTATTGACAATACAAATATAAGCAAACAGGAAAGTCTCTGATCTCAAGAAGCTGCCACACTAGTGAGTAAAAACAACATAGGAAGGTGAATCTGGAAAAGGATGAGAGATTGGACTTAGAGTATAAGCATGGCACAAGCTGGGAAGTGGCAAAAATCAGACCTATAAGAGCTAATGGATCCATAAACAGAGTCCAGGTTAATGGTTGTTTAGAAATGAAAATGGAGATGATGGTCTCAGTGAGCAAACTGAATTGAGAGTACTTACTAACTGTAGAAGGCCCATGAAAAAGACAATTCTCTCTTTCCTCTGGTCCCTAAGTAGTTAAAATGCTATTCCATTGGAAATAATCAAAATTATATTACATTATTATTACATTGGTAATAACAAACTTTTTGCAAGTATCTTACATTATTCTTGTGGAGAAGATATAGGAATGGCAAAGTAATATAACCGGAACTGATTGGATGATCAGATTCTAAGAGGAGTACTAACAGTTCAGTGCCAACATGTAAAGTGGTCTCCAGTGAAGTACCTCAGGGCTTTTTGATACTGTGACATTTTATATTGTTTATGAATACTTAGATAAAAATAAAGATGTTCAAAAGATCTGCAGACAATACTAAGTGAAATGACTAGCACAAGATGACCATCAGATTTCCAGAGGACTTTGAGAGATAAGAGAAAAATAAACTGGAGCTAATAAGATGAAATAAATGGGGATAAATGTAATGTCTAAAATTTGAGTACAAAAGATCCACTTCACAAAAACAAAACAGAAAAGGCATCGTTAGATGTCAGTTGCTCTGCAAAGATCTGGGAGTTTTAGTGAATGGTGGACCCCATATAAATCAGCAGTATGATTTAGCAGCCAAAGAAGCTAATACAATTTGGGGCTTTACTGAGAAAAGCAGAGCATCCAGGAAAAGGAAGGCAATAGTTGCACTATGTGATGTTCCCCTCAGATCTCCTCTGAAATACAGTGCTCATATTCTGAGTGACATTCTGGAAGGATGGCATTGATAATAAGCTGGAGTGTATACAACAGTGAATGATTTGAGTAGTTATCATTTGGATATTTTGTCGTGAAGAACTGAAAGACTCAAGGCAGACAGGATGATTGACCAAATATTTGAAAAACATTCAGGAAGAGGACTTCCAAGCCAGATGGAAGAACCCAGAGGTATGGGTAGAATTTGCAAGAAGTGAAATTTACATTGATGTCAGAAACAAACAAACTTCCTAATAACCAGAGTCATCCTAAAAGTGGGATGGGCTGTTTCAAGAGGATCTTCAAGCAAAAGTTCACTTTTACAAGCAAAAATTACTTGTCCAGGTCTGTTTTCATAATTTTGTAGTTGGGTTGGACTATATGGCTACAAAGTCCCCTTCAATTCTCAAATTCTGCACAAGATTTTGATAAACTCCAAAAAAGTGTTTTTGAGTTCTATAAAGCTCTAGATTTTGTAATATTAACTAATTCTTTTGGAAATATGAAAGAATTAATATGACTTATAAGAAAGACTAATTTATTTTGTTCAGATCAATGAAGAGGGGATGATCACTAAAATAGAAATGCCTCTTAAAATGAACAAACTCCAATTTAAAGATTTTGAAGATCATTACCTTTGATTTAATGACAGAGGTGGAGAAAGTCAAGCATATATTATATTTACTCTTCCTCATTCACTCTCTAGTTTTCCCCCAAACTCGCCTCAAGGTTTAGGTTTTAAACATTTATTTTTATTATTTTTTTGGGGGGGGGCAATCGGGATTAAGTGACTTGCCCAGATTTACATGGATAGTAACTGTCAAGCCAGATTTGAGCTCAGGTCCTCCTGACTTTACAGCTACTGCTGAATTAACTGTGCCATCTAGCTGCCCCATATTTCAAATATTTAAGGCAAGAACAGGTAAGATATCATGGTTTCAGATGCTGCAGGGGAAGTTAGCTCAAAGGAGATGAGATGCTCTCAAAGAAATTTACAATGAAGAAGTAAAAGGAAAACTCCTAGGAGAGAGCATTGTGGATCAAAGAGCAGCTCATTTATCGATATAAGATTTTTAGAAGTCATATGCAAATGATTGAAGCAATGACAGATAATTAAGGTTGTTTTATTTTTAAAGGAAAGGTAAGAATATATGTAAGGTAAGAATATATGTCAACAACCCTAAAGTTAAAAATGAGATTAATAATAATAATATGCTTTTGTGATTTGTAAAGTGCTTTATAAATATTAATTCATTTGCTTCTCAATAACTCATGAGGATATTTATCATCCCCATTTTACATTTGGGGAAATTGAGGCAGGGAGTGTTTGAGTGACTTTCCTTTTTATTTTATTTTATTTTTTAAAAATTTAATAGCCTTTTACTTACAGGTTATATGTATGGGTAATTTTACAGCATTAACAATTGCCAAATCTCTTGTTCCAATTTTTCACCTCTTACCCCCATCCCCTCCCCCAGATGGCAGGATGACCAGTAGATGTTAAATATATTAAAATATAAATTAGATACACAATAAGTATACATGACCAAACTGTTATTTTGCTGTACAAAAAGAATCAGACTCTGAAATATTGTACAATTAGCTTGTGAAGGAAATCAAAAATGCAGGTGGGCATAAATATAGGGATTGGAAATTCAATGTAATGGTTTTTAGTCATCTCCCAGAGTTCTTTCTCTGGGTGTAGCTGGTTCAGTTCATTACTGCTCCATTGGAAATGATTCGGTTGATCTCACTGCTGAGGATGGCCAGGTCCATCAGAACTGGTCATCATATAGTATTGTTGTTGAAGTGTATAATGATCTCCATAAATAAATTGGAAGAGCATAGGATAGTTTACCTCTCAGACCTGTGGAAGAGGAAGGAATTTATGACCAAAGAAGAACAAGAGATCACTATTGACTACAAAATTGAAAATTTTGATTATATCAAATTGAAAAGTTTTTGTACAAACAAAACTAATGCAGGCAAGATTAGAAGGGAAACAATAAACTGGGAAAACATTTTCACAGTCAAAGGTTCTGATAAAGGACTCATTTCCAAAATATATAGAGAATTGACTCTAATTTATAAGAAATCAAGCCATTCTCCAATTGATAAATGGTCAAAGGATATGAACAGACAATTTTCAGATGATGAAATTAAAACTATTACTACTCATATAAAAGAGTGTTCCAAATCACTATTGATCAGAGAAATGCAAATTAAGACAACTCTGAGATACCACTACACACCTGTCATATTGGCTAGAATGACAGGGAACGATAACACCTTATGTTGGAGGGGATGCGGGAAAACAGGAACATTGATACATTGTTGGTGGAATTGTGAATACATCCAGCCATTCTGGAGAGCAATTTGGAACTATGCCCAAAAAGTTATCAAACTGTGCATACCCTTTGATCCAGCAGTGTCTCTACTGGACTTATACCCCAAAGAGATACTAAAAAAGGGAAAGGGACCTGTATGTGCCAAAATGTTTGTGGCAGCCTTGTTTGTAGTGGCCAGAAGCTGGAAAATGAATGGATGCCCATCAATTGGAGAATGGTTGAATAAATTGTGGTATATGGATGTTATGGAATATTATTGTTCTGTAAGAAATGACCAGCAGGACAAATACAGAGAGGCTTGGCGAGACTTACATGAACTGATGCTGAGCGAAATGAGCAGAACCAGGAAATCATTATATACTTCAACAACGATACTGTATGAGGATGTATTCTGAAGGAAGTGGATTTCTTCAACAAAGACAAGATATAACTTAGTTTCAATTGATCAAGGATGGACAGAAGCAGCTACACCCAAAGAAAGAACACTAGGAAATGAATGTAAACTGCTTGCATTTTTGTTCTTCTTCCCAGGTTATTTATACCTTCTAAATCCAATTCTCCCTGAGCAACAAGAAAACTGTTCGGTTCTGCACACATATATTGTATCCATGATATACTGTAATATATTTAACATGTATAGGACTGCTTGCCATCTGGGGGAGAGGGTGGAGGGAGGGAGGGGAAAAATCAGAACAGAAGTGAGTGCAATGGATAATATGTTGTAAAAAATTACCCTGGCCATGGGTTCTGTCAATAAAAAGTTATTTAATAATAAAAAAAAGTATATAATGATCTCCTGGTCCTGCTCATTTCACTCAGCATCAGTTCGTGTAAGTCTCTCCAGGCCTTTCTGAAATCATCCTGTTGGTCATTTCTTACAGAACAATAATATTCCATAATATTCATATACCACAATTTATTCAGCCATTCTTCAACTGATGGGCATCCATTGAGTGACTTTCCAAGCATCAACACAGCTAGTAAGGTACATAGTAAGTATCTGAGGCTAGATTTGAACTCAGATCCTCAGCTCCAACACCTATCCATGATCAAAAGGTTGTTTGGGGTAAAGGAATATCAAAGAAAGGATGGATCAATACTTGAGATAATAATAAGTGATATAGAGGAGCTACTTAACTCCTAGTTTGGTTCTAGTTTGGCTTGCAAGAACTATATTGCAGACTGGATGATTAACAGGGGATTAATTCCTGTTCTCTCTTTAAAAAGTTCAAATTAACAGCCCTGGATGATTTGAATCCCAGGGTATTGAAAGAACTTGAAAATCCATGAGAAATAAAGAACGGAAGTGTTTTCGGATTAAGAGTTGAATAAATATTGACTTAGGAAAAAGGTAGATTCAACAAAACATGGGATTTTTTTTTCTTAAAGCGTTGCTAAAAAATGTTGATGAATAGTTTATAAGCCTTTTGCAATGGAAATAGTAACAGCACTGAGGTACTATGGGTTCATTAAGAGTAAGCTATGCCAGACCAACTGTGTTTCTTTTTTAATGAATTACTAGACTGCTAAATCAAGGCAATGCCTTAGTTATAATATAATTGGAATTCAGCAGAGCATTTATTCATTTATTCACATATTTACTTCTTTTACCATGTCTTCATAGATGAGACAGAGATATGACCGTAGACAAGACAGAGAGGTAAGATAGATGATAGTAATTCAGGTATACTTGGAAATGCATGATCACACTTAGAAAGTAGAAACATGGATTAAGATCAACCTAGAGGAGACTCTTTAGTGTAATACCTAAGAGCACTCTTCTTGGCCACATTCTATTAAATATTTTGTCATGCTTGAATGAAGGGATGAATAATAAATTTATTGATTCTGTTGATAACACAAAACTAGAAGGAATAGTTAATGAATTGGATGGCAGAATTGAGATCCAAATAAAGATTTCAACAAAATAGAACAATAGGACAGATCTAACAAGATGAAATATGATAGTAAGAAATGTAAAATTCTGCTTTTAGGTTCAAAAAATCAATTGTAAAAAGTATAATATAGTAAATATATACCTAAACATCAGGATAAGTTAAAATCTTATTAGATGACAATCTCAGCATGTTATTAGTGGCAGCTAAAAAAGCTAAAATAATTTTGACTGAATTAATAGAAGTTTAAGATCCAGAAAAGGGAACTTTTAGTTATACTTTGTTCGACATTAATGAAATCACAGATAGTACATTGAGTTAAATCCTCAGAACCCTATTTAAGATAAGACATTAACAAGGTGAAATGTAGCCAAAGCAACGTGAAAGGCATAATAGAATTCTAAATCATGCTCCAGAAGGATTATTTGAAGAAAATGGGGATGGTTAAGCCTAGAGAAAAAGATAGCTTTTGGGAGAGGCGGAGTTTCTGGTAGGATGAGAGGGAGGAGATGATAGTTGACCACAAGCATTTGAAGCACTGGCATATGGAAGACTAAATACAGGTCCTTTTATTTTGTTCCAATTGTCAGAATTGATAGAAATGTCAGTTTATAGAATGACATATTTCAACTTCATATTAGTAACATTTTCTTACAATAAGAGCTGTCCAAAGTTGGAATAGGTTGTCTTGAAAAGAAGTGTGCTACTCCTCACTGGTGGTCTTCAAATATCCTAGAAGAACACTTGTAAGAGAAGTTATAAAGTGAATTTTTGTCCATGTTTGGGTTGAATACAATGCTCTCTGAGATTTTTTAGTTTTCTCTTTTTCTTGCTTGAGGTAATTGGGGTTAAGTGACTTGCCCAGGGTCATACAGCTAGGAAGTGTTAAGTGTGTGAGACCATATTTGAACTCATGTCCTCCTGACTTCAGGGCTGGTGCTCTATCTACTTTGCCACCTAGCTGCCCTGATTTTTTGGTTTTTCTTATGGTCCTTCAATACTTCAAAAGACTGATGAACTCCTTGTTGTGACCATTCTTTCCACTCATCAATATTGTACTGTTTCCTGTCTTGGTTGTCATAACTTGCTATGGCCACAAATGATTATCAGCCTCTTAGTTATGCCAGACTTTGCCATGACAACTGCAGGGTCCATCAATAGATACAACTTGAACTATTTTCAGCTCAGCAGTGCCTGAAAGTACTTGTGCTAAAATGGGATATCAGAGAAGAAGGATACTGAAGGCTA
Organism: Sarcophilus harrisii; assembly: GCF_902635505.1. NCBI lineage: Eukaryota > Metazoa > Chordata > Mammalia > Dasyuromorphia > Dasyuridae > Sarcophilus > Sarcophilus harrisii. The sequence goes on from NC_045426.1 coordinate 72,339,553, forward strand.
TTGACAAAAATGGATTACATACTGCTTTGGCATTAGGCACTCATCATATGTTTTACAACCATATATTAAAATGATAATTATTACTAACATTTCACTGTAAATGTTTTTTTCCTTAAATTAAAATATATCAATTAAGTAATGCTAAGTTGAAGGGTATATAAGTAATTGTAAAATTATTGAGTAATCACTTAAATGTCAATGGGCAATTTAAAATGGGCTTTTACATTTGAGATTCTTGCCATTCCTTGATGATGATGATGATTGTTGCAGTTCTTCCTTCAAAATATATTTTCCAATTTATTTTCAATGTGAACACATTAAGCAATTTAATAGTTTCTCTTTTACTTAAGAAGCAAATGTTAGAAGTATAATTTAAAAGTTTCATCATTCTTCAAATGTGTACCATTATTAGACTTTCCATGCAAGATGAGAATGCATTTTTAAATACAAACAATGTGTGAATTTGTTTTATTAAATTTGTTATAAAGGGTGATTTTTATTTTCAAAGTAGCTGAGGTTTAAGATTTGTCCCGGTCCAAGATTTGTACTACCATAGCTAGTAAGTTACTGAGAAAGGAGCTGCCTTCAGGGCTTCCTGCCTCCAATCCATTGCTCTTTTGCTGTACCACCTTGCTCCCTAATTCTTTTTTTTCTACTGAGGGGAGGGATATGCTTCTTTAACATAATATTTCCTGATAATCTGAAAAAGCAGAGAGGGGAATACTGAGTTGAAGACAGAGGATAGAAGAATGTGTTACAGAAGGGAGAAGGAAAAAGGATAATGAACACTAAGGAATCCTCTGAAGAGGAAACAGCTGTTTGCACTCAAAGGAAGGATCATGTGGATCCAAGGTGCCATCACATGAGGAGTCATCCAATAGACTCAAAGAGAAGACTCATTCCTAATTTACCACATAATAAAAATAATTTTTTACCTACTTCATAGAGCTATGCACAAAGTGTTTTGTAAACCATTAAAATGTGAATGTGAGATGCTATATAATCACTAGAATGTTCCACTTCTAAGGTAACAGAATAAAGTCAGGAATTTGTTGTGATCTTTTCCAAACCATTCCAAATCTCTTTAAATAATGACTCTAAACAAATTTTAAAGTGTCAGAACACACAAAAGAACCATTCTTTAGTTGATAAATGATCAATAAGATATTAATTATGCCAAAGGAGCTATAAAATAATGCATATTCTTTGACTTAAGAATATGACTAGGCATGAATCTTCAAAAATTGGAAACTGAGAGGATGCTCATCAATTAGAGAATGGCTAAATAAATTGTATGGGATTATGATGGAATACTATTATTTTCTGGGAAATGATGAGCAGGATGCTTGCAGAAAAACCTGGAAAGTGCTCCATGAACTCAAGCAAATTGAAATGTACTTTGTACAAAGTAATAGAAATGTATTGAGATGATCACTTGTGAATAACTTTGCCATTCTTAGCAATACACTAATTCAAGACTACATTGAAGAACTTATGATGAAAAATCCTAACTATCACAAAAGAAAGAACTGATTGTTTCTGAAAGCAAACTGAATCATTTTGTCTCTCTCTATTCTTCTTCTTCTCTTTCTCTCCCCCTCCTCTTCTTCTCTTTCTCTGGCTTCTCTTCTCTTACTTTACTTTATTTTTTCTTGTTTTTAGGGGGAGACCTTTATTTTCTTTTACAACATAACTTAGGAATTACTTTTCATAGCTTTACATTATTCTGGCAGTGGGGATAAGGAAGAGAATCTGGAACTCAAAGTTTAAAAAAATGTACAAAAATTGTTTTAAATGTTGGTGGGGAAAATAAAAATATTTTAAAGAATGTTTCACTTCTGGGCTCAACAGATGCACTTAGGCTCTATAGCAGTGTGTGTGTGAAGTTCCCAAAGTCAAATTAGGAATCAATTCAATGCCCAATCCAAGAGTCTCATGGATCTCATCATTAGAAAGATGAGAATCCTCTTTTACCTTGCCCTATTTGGGTTGAATGTGAAATAATATGTTCAATATTGGGTGCAATATTTCAGAAGTATCATTGAACAGCTGGAGAACAACAATAGGATCATCGGAATGCAAGATCTTGAGAGCATGTCATATAAGAATCATTTAAAAGAAATGAGGATGATTAGCATGGAGAAAAAAAAAATTACCCCAGGGGTAAGGAGATAGTGGTCATGATACTGATCTTCAAGTAACTGAAATATTGGTATTCAGAAGAGGGATTAGAATTTTTCTAATTGGCCCTAAAGAGAAGAAATTAAAGCAATTGGTGGAGGCAAATTTTGGCAACTTTTGAAAATCTTTCTCTATGATTAGAGATAATATAAAGTAAAATGGCTTAGTTTAGAAGGTACTCTCCCCTTCCTTGAAATTTTTCCATCATAAACTTGAAGATCATACTTCTATTACATTGTAGAAGGGATTCTTGTTTGATCCTACTGGTTGGATCAAAGAGCCTCTTTAGCCTCTCCAGCTCTGATCCTGAGATAAGCAGTCATTGTTCTTATATCCAGTTGATGAATGCAGAGACCATTAATGTTAATCTGCAATTAACAAAGAAGTCTGATGTCTTTCTGGAGCATATATTTAGGATGCTATGGTGAATTATCTATTAATGTATCTGGGGACTAAGTATACCAATCAAAGGAATATAGAAAACATTGATAAGGATTACAAAGTTTTAGGTAAGATGATGAAGACTTAGGGGACCAGATTTTTATCACTTTAGATAGTACAGTGGATAGAAAGCTAAACCTGGTGTTAGGAAGACCTGAGCTCAAGTATAACTTCAGATACTTACTAGCTGTGTGATTGGGGACATTTTTTTAATCCTACTTGTCTCCATTTCCTTATTTGTTAAGTGATTTGGAGAAGGAAATGGCAAATCACTTCTGTATTTTTGCCAAGAAAACCTCTCAAAGGAGATCACAAGAATTGGACCAACTGAAATTAAACTAAACAAAAAAATTGAACAAGAATAGCAAGAGCCTGGGAAAGAGGCAGATTTAGGAAACGAACATCAGGTCAAGAAGATTATGTCTGACAATGGGATTTGTATTTCTGTATGGTAGCCTAAAATATGGAAATGATAAATTCTTGGCCAGAGATTATTCAACTACTTGAATTATTAAAATACCTTCTGTATTCACAAGCAATGTGTTCCAAAATGCCCTTGCCAAATGGGAAGCAATATTTTTTCCTTTTCTTTCTTCTTTATCCAACCTTTCTAGCAGTAGAGAATGAATATGAGATGCAGAAAGCTTGAAGTAACATGGAAAGAGAACAAAATATTTTGGACTAAAAAAATACAATTTTTTTTAGACCTGGAGAGTCCTTGAAGATCATATAGACTAATTCTTTAATTTTACAGACAAAAAACTAAAGGTCAGAGAGGTTTTAACAAATGCTATTAGATTTTTAAAGGTATTTAAAGTTAATGAAACATTCATTAAATGATTAAATAATATGCACAAAATCATATAGCTAATTAATGGCTCAATCAGACTTCCTCTCCCCTCCCTCCTTTTGTCCTTTGAATACCACTATCTGAAATCCTGACCTGCTAATGATATAAATCTAACTTTATTGATTAGCAGCCTTCATCTATTTCATTTTATATCTTTGAAGTTTTATTAAGACCATTTGTTTTTTATACCAGGTTCTAATTCTTTAGTTAACTTGAAGTTACTTGAAGATACTGGGTATTCCCCTCATAAGACTTTCAATGTCCATGCTAAGCATTCTTAATACAATCTCACACAGCATAAACATAAAGCTCTTTACATCATCCCTTTATATGTGTATAATTCCACCTGAAACAAACCTCTGAACAAAGAAAAGGAGCTAAGCTAAATCACCTTGCATCAGAGTATATAAGAACATGTACAATATGCTATATCAGTTGCCCGCCACATCTTTACCAATTGGGGGAAAGTTTATTTCATCATCTGTTTTCCAGTAGAAAGATTGGTCACTGAAGCTAATATGAACTCAGCTAATTTTTAAGAGTTGAACTCAATCTATTTTAGACTCTTGACAAAAGCAATTATCAGGATGCCAGAACATTGATTCTTCAGGTCTCTCTAATATATGATTGGCTTTGAATAACCTCCCTACACTTTTAAATCTCTCTACCACCAACTGTATTTGTAATGTTTGGATTTGGCATTGAATAATAAATCAGACTGTTAGGTAAACCAAATTTTATTGTGTTTGCACGTTAATTGCAATGTGGAAGCCACCACTAATGTAGAAATCTACTTCTATTCTCTTAATGCCTTTACAATTTAAGGTTGGTCTGTAGAAAATCACATTGACCTATTATGTTTCTTACTGTGAAAGTAAGAGGTCAGGAATGATTATTTTAATTGTGACTGATGCTTATGGAAAAACCACCACGAGGGATAACAAAATGACATAAGAGGCAGAGCAGAATGTCAGAACCTTTTGACACTAGAATGATTATTATCTCTTTTTTAACTTGGACTGCTTTTAACAACTGCATTAATTAGGAACTCTGCCTAGAAAATACATAAATTCTATTTCCCTGTGCAAAGATTTTTAACTTCATGTACTTTTATTTTTCAACCCAAAGAGAATTTAAAATTATTTAAAAATAGTATTCACTGTGCTATTAATCAACATGCTGAGTGAAGTTTGTTTTGAATTATATCATAGACATGAAAGAGCAAAGTCTTTGAATTAGGAAAACAAAGAGAAAATAAGATGAAATGCAGTATGGCCTATTGCAGTGTTATCAAACGCAAACAAAAACAGGGACCACTAAATCATATATAAAGATACCTAAGGGATGCGTGCTGACTTAAAAACAAAAACAAAACATGTTTATATGTATCTTTTATTTTATCAATATATGAATTTATTAAAATCGGATAGGAAATACATGCTAATCTAGTTTGGGCTGTACTCAGGAGTACTATGGGCCACATATATCCCATCGAGCCTGTATCTGACACTTCTGGTCTTTGCACAGAACTCCCTCATTTAAATCCAATTCACTTGCATGTCATGACATCAACACTCTGACCTCATTGTAATCTTCGCGAATGAAGGACAAACAACAATTTGTTAGTGGGCTCAGTCAGGAAGATCTGCCTTCTAATCCCACCTCAGACACTTAGCGGTTGGATGATCTGCTCCAGGTGGAATTCCTAGGACTAATCTACTAAATTACAGACAGGTCCCAATCTGCATTATTTGAGAGAATCCCTAAATTGGGAATTTACCAGGCTGACAAAATCATTGACTTTTTATATATTAAGAAGTTCATGGTTTTTTGTTTTAATTTTTTGTTTTCCTTCTTTCTATTTTTACTGGCCTTCACTCGTTAATTTAGATTGCTCTTCTCTATGCCTTCTATGAATCTATGGCTCTTTGGAGTTCAGAATACATACATTCTAAGGCTTTCTCCTGAGTTTTAGTTCTTTATTTTTACCTAAATGATAGAATACTCTAAATCTCTTAAAACTTTTATCTCCTGAACTTCTTTCTAGGAATGACACTCTAATCTTCTCAATCCTCAAAAACACAGTCTCCCCCTTATACCTGACCTTCAAACAACTTGTCCCTTTGCTATTTCCTTCATAATTTTCTTAAGTAATCTATGTGCAAAACCCCCCATTTAAATGGAAAGAACCCCAGACTTGGAATAAGAAGCCCTGAATTCAAATCCTGGCTTTGCTACATTCATAGCTGTGAAAATGCCCTGCTTTTCTGGGTCTCACTTTTTTAATCTGTTAAAAGAATGAATTGGAATAGAAAAAAGCTCCTTAACTTGGAATCTGTAACTTGTTTTAAGAAATTTCTGATAATATTTTAATAGTCAATTGCCATGCTATATATTTTAGTTGATGCATTTTAAAACATTATTCTGAGAAGAGGTCCATAATTTTTACTAGACTGCTAAAAGAGTCTATGATACAAATAAACAAATACAAAAAACAACCCAAAAACAGTGCACTGAAAAATCAAACAACCCAAAATCAAAACCAAAACCAGACTATTTCAGAATCTCTAGGAGAGATAATTTTGGAGTTTCTTTCAGTTCTAAAATTCCTTGCCTCCGTAAACCTCTCAAAAATGGGTAACTGAAAAAGAACTAACAGATAGTTAATAGAGATTCCCTGGAGCCACAGTTTTGAGAAAACTCATATTTGTCAAATGCCCAGCTTACATTGCAAACAACTGACTCGACCTAATATGTCAGACAGTGTAATCCAGGTTGATAAAGAGTTGTCTCTTTTGCAGGTCTTTATTCTCTGACCAGTAATTGGTTGCCTAGTAGAGAAGCAGTGAGTGACAATGAGAACAGCTAGGTTGGCAGAGAGTACAAAACAGCATAATATAATCAAATTTGGAAGGAAACTTGGAGTTCATCTGGTCAAAATATAATTGAAGGAATCCTTTTTGCAGCAGACTTCACAAGTGAACATCCAGCCTCCAGTGCTATAACTTGCAAATAGCTTCAACTGTGACATTTTCCTGCACTTTGTATCTCAGTGTCAAGATGAAAAAAAAAAAAGAAATGATTCTCATTCTTGTGAAGTTCACATTCTCATATGACAATGATAGATCTATTAATTTATTGCAATGGAGAAATCCTTTACAGGTGATGAAACTTCATCTAGCAATATAAGATTGCAATTCCTCTGCAATTTAAATTGTGGAAGAGTTGCCTAGAGAATTGAAGTTTGTCCAGTGTCACTTAGTGAGTATATATCAGAGATGAGATTTGAACCAAACCTCAAAGCCAGCTTTCTATCTATTATGTCATTACAGTAGGAAGATAAAATAAATGCAATAAAAGTAAGGATGATCGAAAGTAGAGTGTGATGAAGCAAAAGAGAGCCAGACAGTGCTCTAGGAAACCTTGAAAAGATAGAAATTCAATTTCATTCAAAAAAGCATTTAACAAATGTCTATTGCATATAAGGCACTATGATAGGGTCTTAGGGCAGTCCAATATTCAAATAGCTCTGTGGTCTCATTGATGAGGGGTATTGATTTCTTCTTTTCTATGTGAGACCTGATTGTATCCTTTATTATTATCACAATAAAGGTTCTACTAGGCTAGGAGGATTTCTTGAATTCTCTTTATATCACTCAGATATCAATGAAATATACAGGCTCTTTATTATTTTTCCTTCATTCTGACATAAGATGATCTCATCTTTTTTCCGTCATACATTTCTTTCAGGATCATCTTTACAACACATCTCTTTCAGAATTTTTTATTCCTAATAAATTATAGCCTAGCCATGGCTGCCATGAACCTCTCCATTGCATTTTAGGTAATCTTCAACTGCAATAATATTTCACTTGAAAAATATTGGTATTTAAAAATGGGGCCTTGTATAAGAGAGTAGTGTGTGGCCATTTAAATAGCTTTGCCTCTTCCTTAAGACAATAACATTATTAAATTAATCTTTGAATTGTAATCTCATAGCTTTGATACCTAGTCTTCTTTTCCCTCAGACTGTTTCTTCCTATAGAATCCATTTGAAACTCTTTACCACCAAGATATGATTGAAAAGAAAAAGACATCAAGAAACTTGCTATTCTACAGGGATGCAAATTCTGGGCTGTTATCCATGTGACAGGAAAAGAGGGCCACCTGCTCTCTCCTCCCCTTCCTTCAAGATAATAGGGACAGAGAACAGATGTTTTGGTGAAATAGTTTGTTCCCATATTTTAGAGCATTATTATAAACATATTCTTAAATATTTATACAGTATAGATTTTTTTCTACATAAAATGAACTAGAATGCAATATTGAGTCTGGGTACCCCTGTGAAGAAAACAGATGGCACTTAGTGCTTATCTCAAATCTGTTTTTACTTTCTTGTAGGCTACATGAAAACCATATGGAAATACAAATGGTTTTCAAGACACCACACAAATATTGATAAAGCATCAACTTGGTGGAAAGGACATATATCACACTGTGATGGAGTAGTATTACCAAAAGGTCAAATGTTATTCTTTTAATGAACTTAAATTAACACTACAAGATATTTAGAGAGAAAAATAATTAAGTGAGATTTCTGTTTATCATTAGCTTTAAAAAAACCAAGGAAATTCATCTTCAAGGCATTTATCTTTTCAATGTTCATACTTAATATCCAGTAACTTCAGTTATGTGTCAAAACCATAAAGAAAATCATTAAATTTACTTGACAAATGCTAATAATAATAAAAACATTAACAGTACTTAAATGCTTATAAAGCTTTTTACAAATATTTTATTTTAATTCACAACAACCATGGAAAGTGGGTGCTAGAATAGTAATAGCATTTGCTATTCTTATTTTAAAGTTTAGGAAACTGAGGTAGGCAAAGGTTAAGTCACCCACTAAAGGTTACATAGCTAGTAAGTGTTTGATGCCAGACTCTAGTTTTAGTACTCTCTTCACTGAGAGATCTGGCTATCTCTAAGAAAAATCAGTAGGTTGTTGTTTGCTTACTCACAACCCACTCAGAAAGCCAAATGAGAAATGCTAGTGTTTCATCAAAATACTTTGGTGACTAACATCTTTGCTTTTTTCCTTCCCATGTAAAAACCAGAAATTTATTCAATTACACAAGTCAAATATTTAAAAAATAGTTGCATTTTTAAAAACCAGTATTTCTAAAGTAAAAGATACTTCTTTAAACATTGCAAATAGAGTTGTATTATAATAAAAACTGCTTAGTTAAATAGACTTCAATCATACTTTTCTTCTACTGTAATACATATTTAGAGTTATTTAAAAGGAGCTTAATTTAACCTATTATCTATCTGTGTGTACTGAACACTTGAATTTGCAAATGTATTGTGATTCAGGTCTTTTAGTTTTGGTTTTCAATTTTGATATTTTAACTCATCTAATTTTATATGATTTGCTTCTCACATCAATTCAGAGACCTCAAGTAGACAATATGGGGGGGGGGCTCCACTATACTTTGAAGTAGTATAGAGCTTGTTTAGCTGAAGTGAACTCTGTCCATTTCCTGCATGAAAGGAGACAATAGCCCTTCAGAATCAAATTATAAATGGTTTCCATCAGACACTGGACAGATGCTTTATTTTTTTTAGCAGGCATATGTGACAGGATAAGTTCTTCCCCACCTTGGTCCCATGTATGTTAATGGTAGTGACACTTTTAAAGGCAGGATATGTGATGCCCTAATTAACAAAGAATGTTAAGAATTGCAATCTTGAAAAATATGGTTCTAGCAAAGAGAAATTAGACATAAGAAATATGATTCAGTTGGAGACATTTCTGTCCAAGTCTTTCTCCAGGGAAGGAGAATACTCCAAGTGCCAGGCATCTGGTGAGATGCTGGGTCCAAATTGCTCCAGGGGCAGCATCAATTAGGATACTGATTGAAACTACATACCTGTGACAGCTTGGTGGTGTATTGAATAGAGCATTGAACTTGGGATTCATGGTAATTCATCTTCTTGAGTTCAAAATTTGGCCTCAGACACTAGCTATGTTACCAGGGAAAAATCACATAGTCTTATTTACCTCAGTTTCTTCATCTGTAAAATGAAGTAGAGAAGGAAATTGGAAACTACTGCATTTTCTTTGTCAAGAAAATCCCATATGTGGTCATGGGGGATCAGACATAACTGAAAAACAACAATAATAATCACTCAAATCATTTTGATTTTCATGAGGAATATGGATTGTAAAAGGAAGCCTGTAGCCTTTCAGGGATATTTGGAGTCATGTGTGGGAGCTTTCAGAAAGGTTCTCAAAAGAATAATTAGCATTAGTGACCACATTCTACAAAGGATAATGGTCTTTGGATGTTGGCTTTTCTATTATTCTGAAATAAGATTCACCCACAGTTGAGGGAATCATCTACTAATAGCCAGTGTGGGCTGGGATTAGATCGTCTAAGACAGGTTGATTTTTCTTTTCCTTTTTCCTTTTCTAAGAAAATAGGGGCCATTCAATATGAGCTCCCTTGTCTCCTTCCTTTGAGATTTGGCTGAAAACCCCTATTCTCTCCTTTATTCCATTTTGAATGAAGAAGAAGCCCTCCCTTTGCCAAGTTCTTTGTTCACATGACCCCAACATTTCTATCTCTTCTTTCTTTCCTTATTTCCAATATCCCTCCCCTTCATTTTTCTTCTTCCCTATTGTTTGTATTTCTCAACCATTTTCATAGTCAAAATATGAGAAAAATTTATCTACACTTATTTATTCTACTTCCTCTCCCCCATTCCCTTCCCATTCTTTTCTAATATGTCTTCAACTTCAACACTCAACTAAAATTTCTCTCTCCAAAGTTAAGATTGTTCTTAGAATTATTAAATACGATGCCCTTGTTTCTGTTGAAAGATCTACTCTCTTTAATGTGCAATATGTTCTAACCCAACTGACACACTTCTCTTACCCATATTTACTATTCCATTCTCTGTTATTATATTTTAGCACAGACTATCCCGGATACATAATCTTCTCTTTCCTCTACTACTCATGTCTTAAAATTCTTAGGTTCATTAAAGGTTCTGCTCAAAGACTACATCTTACAGAAAGCCTTTTCTGATTCCCTTAGGTGTCAGTGCTCTGTCTCTCCCTCCTTCAATTATCATGCATATATTTAACTATTTACATTAAGTATTCCCCTAGCTGAATGTTAGAACCTCTAATGAAACATTTTTCATTGTGTCTTTGACCCAGCACCTAGTATATTGCTTAGTATATGGCAAGAATTTAATGAATACTTGTTGAGTTGGACTGGATTGAACACTATTGGAAAAGTAGCCACATTAAACCTGATAGTCTCATAATAAATAAAAAAAAACAGACAAAAGAAGTTTCATTTCAAGGAAAGATGACTGTAAGCCATTCTTTAAGGAAATTGTCTTGGTGGAGTTGACTTCATTTTGTGCTCAAAGGCAATAAGAAATATAATTTAAAGGAATACTTAATTATGCTGCCTCCAAGTACTCATGATGAGCATAGGTAGAAAAAATCAACATGGAGAAAATTGTGACTTCTCTGCTAACATTTATTGCACAAGGAAAAACAAACTTTTTCATGAACTTGACAAGATCCGCTCCCCGTACCACTAATCTCTCTGAAGCAATATGTGTGTATGAATATTTGTACATGTATACACACACACATATATGCATATATATGTACATGGAGATAAAGAGAGAAAGAGATATAGAGGAAGACAGTTATAAAGGCAGACAGAGCAAAAGAGAGAGAGAGAGACAGAGAGAGAATGAGATAGGAAGAGAATTACAGAAAGACTGACTTAAGGTAGGAGAAAGTGAGCACAAGGAGAAGGTGGAATAAAACTAAAAATGTTAGTAAATAGCTCAGATTTGAGAAAAAAGAAAGCTGTACAGACTACTTGGAAGCCTCCCATTTCTATATCATGATTTATTCTTTCTAAAGAAAAAAATCAAAAGACAATAGACATGGTGAACACTAAGGATCCCAAAAATAAAGTTAACTATATCTAAAAGGTCAAGAAATGAATGATTGCTGATATCAAATTGCAAAAGAATCAAATTATCTGTTTGCTCTGACCACTTTGTTAGAGTAATGATTAAAATCAGCATCAATATACCAATGACCAACCAAGATTCCAGAAAACTCATGATGAATTATGCTGCCCATTTCCTAATAGATAAATGATAGTTTCAATGTACATACACACACATACACACATGCACGCAAGCACATATACCTACATATATACACATACATACTCTTACACATGTTTATTTATTTATTAATTTCATTTATTTATTTTGGGAATTATTTAGACACAATCAATGAAGGAATTTGTTTTGTTTGACTAGACAGGTTTATAGAAAGGTTTTTCTTGCCTTTGCAATGTGGAAAGGGGCAGGATAGGAGTGAGAAAAAGCAGATCTTAATTTTAAATAATTTTAAAAATACATAAGATATAAATTTAAGGGAAAATTAATATTAAAATATAAGAAAATATGTAGATGAGAATATCAAAGAAAGGATAGGATTGACTTGATGGGTATGTGGGACAATGAGAAGATATAGCTGTCTAACTCATCTTCTTTTTATTTTGCCTATAAAGAAGAACATATTTTGGTCTGGAAAGTATAGAAGAAAAATGACTAATAAAGAATTATTTACCCAAAACAATTATAGAAGTTTTAAAAAACAACAACAAAAAAAACCTTCTTGGATGAATTCAGGACACCACACTCATTCAGATACTAATCGAAGTGATAAATATAATTCTTGAGCCACTATGAGTTGCCCTTTAATAGATCTTGAAGTACAGAAGAGATATCAAAGAATTGAAGAGTCCCTGGTTGTGGGAAGGAAGAAAGAGAAAGAAAGAAAAAATTCAAATGATCAAAAGAAGAAGTATAATGGATATTCCTAATACTACAAAAAGAAGATTGGGAGCATCAACAATGACCCAAATATCTGATTTCTCATCTTTGGAAAATGTTTGAGAATGCTCTATAGTGGGGCAGCAAAGTGGCACAGTGGGTAGAGCACCAGTTCTGAAATCAGGAGGACTTGAGTTCAGATCTGGTCTCAAAACTGTTAACACTTCCTAGCTGTGTGACCTAGGGCAAGTCACTTAACCCCAATTGCCTCTGCAAAAAAAAAGAGAGAGAATGCTCTATAGTAATACAAATTGATTAATATATGACAGGAAAATGAACAAGCTTTCATATTTATAATCACACAATTTACTGAAAAAATGAAGAGAATATAAGAACTACAGAATTGATTCAGTAGAAGAAAATGCAGACTTTTGTTCAACTGGGAGCCTCCAAAAAGAACATTTTACTGACATTTTTTTTTATCATTTTCTTTTTATTGACCATAGGCCTCTAAGTAACTAAGTAGATAAGAGTGCAAGGCTTGAAGTCAGTGAGTTCAAATCCAGCTTCTGACACTTAAAGAGTCATGTGACTTTGGGCAATTCAGTTATCCTTTTGCCTCAGTTTTTTTAACCATGAAAAGAAGATAATGTTAGCATCTACATCTCAGGTTTCTTGTGACAAAGAAGTGAGATATTTCTAAAGCACTCAACACAGTGCCTGGAACATAGTAGATGCTATATATAAATGCTAGGTATTATCCAAATCATCATTACTTTATGATTAACATTAGTATTATTTTTAACTAAAACCTAAAGAGTTATAGATTTATCAAAGGTATTTACCATTGTCAAAAATTTTATTAAATAAAATTTAAATGAAAGAGTGATTCTTTTTAGATAGCAAACTCCTTCAAATGTTTCTCTTTGCAGATGATGTTGAGTTTATTGCAGGGTCCTCCCAGTTAAATAGTCTATTACTCAAAAGAGATCAACCTAATAACACATAGGAAGAAATGAACCAGAAAAAAATTTCTCTCCTGTCCACTTTATGACATACAGTTGAATGGTGACTCCACTGAATCAGTATAGACCAGCAGGTGTCTTGCAGAGAGTGAACTGGGACCAGAATTGAATAGGCAGAAAAGAGTGGGGTATATTGCCTTTGCGAGATGATGCAATGCTGTTAATGATCCTGAGCTTTCTCAGTGAAAAGAATCATCTTTTTAACATCAGTGCTCCACATAATGCTCTAGGACTATGAATCATGGAACTCCACAATCTCAAGGAATTAAAATTACATGTAATCTGGTGGTCATTGGAGAGACAGTCAATATAAATAAACTGAAACATATTTCCTAAGATGTTTTAGACTCAAGAAATGGGAAATCATTGATGAATGTTGGGGGAAAAGGAGGTAGCCAGATTAAGGAAAAAAACAGTAAACATCTAGAATGCTAGAGGAGTACTCAAAAATGTAAAACTTTCCCCAGAATAATGGGAGTGGTGCTTCAGTGAAGATCTATAAAAGAATATGAATCAAAATTGTACTGGATGGAAAGTTATGGGTAGATTATTGTTTGCATTAATGGAGGCAATACCGACACCAGTGAAATCACAGATCTATAGAAGTTTTCTGCTTTACAATTTTGTTACAGATTTAAATCCCAACCCATCGAGTCTCAGCAATATCAACTTGCATATGATTTTTCATTAAATTAATCAATAAACATTTAACAAGAATCTACTATGTACTAGATAGTGTGCTAAGTACTAGGGTTATGAAAAGGGGCAAAAGACCAGCCCTGCTCTAAAGGAGCTTACAATCTAAAGGGGTAAGCAACATGCAAACAAATATATACAAAGCATATATAGGATAAATAGGAAATAACCAAAAGAAGGATGGAAAAGATACAGATAGGATTTTAATTGGGACTTAAGGAAGCTAGAGAGATCAGTAGTCAGAAGAGAGGGAGAGTGTTCTAAGAATACAGGACAGAGAAAATGCCTGGAGCTGAAAGATGAAGTGTCTTGTTCTTGGACCACCCAGGAGGCCATTATCATTGTATTGAAGAATATACATTTGCGGGGGATGGGGGGGAGTGGGGGGGTGGGGGTGGAGCTTAAGACTAAAAATACAGAATGGAAGTAGGTTAGAAAGGGTTTTGAATGGCAAATAGCATTTGTATCTGATCCTGAAGGCAATAAGAAGCCACAAGATTTTATTGAAAGGAGAAGTCAGGCAGTAGCTTGGATATAAAAATGAGAAATAAAAAGGAACCTACTTGTAAGCCTGAGAGATTGGAGAATATTGCCCTTTATTATACTTAATTTCTACACTTTGTACATTTTTTATTTATGCTTTTTATATATTTTATTTATATTTATGGTTTTATGGATAGTTCTATTCTTGGGTATCAGCTATTATTTTCCATGCAATGTCTGTTACTTTCTGTAGTATCTGATTAGGTGGAAAGTTTTTCTCTTCAGATTTCAATTTTAAATCCTTTGAATTGGACTTATGCTTCATGGAAATATGTTTTTGTTGATCTTTTTTTTAAGTGTAGCCTACCCCTTGCCAAAACTACATTCCCATACTTTAAGCTATAATCCAAAAATGAATGAATGAAAGACAATGAGGATAAAAAATAAAACATATTAAGTACTTATTATGTGCTAGGTACTATGTTTAGAGCTGATGCTAAATATACAGGAAAGTAGTCATTTCACTCAAGAAGTTTACAATATAGTAAAGGCAACACAAATAGGAAAATAATTGCAGATGAAGTCACAGAATTGATTTGATTTTTATTCTCAGAGCTAGAGTTGTAAAGCTGATAGGAATAGAGAAGGATGACATATGTGTAACAGCATGTCTTGGAAGTAGCCCAGTTCTGGCATGGTAGATCTGGGTCTGGGCAGGCTCTCCAAAAATCCAAGTCCTGTTCTTATGTATCATTTACTAAACCACCTTTTATTTCCCAAATCTGCCTTCCTCTTCTGTACCTCCAAATTTCATTTGGCGGTAGTGACAAAAAAAATACTGCCTGTAGCCCTGTTGAAGTCTTCTCTTGCCTAAGGTTTCATAATTCTTTGGGGGTCTCATTTGTTCTTACTTGAATGGCTCAGAACAGGTGGTACTTTTTTGGTTTAACAGTTCTCAGGAAGCTCTTCATCACAACCCAGACAAATTATAGGTATTCTGCTTAACTCCAAGTATAAGCATAGTCTTTGAAAAACCTTATATCAAAACAGCAAACAAAGTTGGCTTACAGTATTATGCTTACCAAGTATGATGACAAGGCATCTGAGTGTCTGGCTAGCGTTACACAAACTAAAATTGTCAAAGGAAATTGGACAAAATCACCATACTCTGATCACCTCTAAATGATCCCACTGTTAAATTTAGATTTTATATTTTAAGTCAACTTGGCATGTTGTGTCATATTCTTTAAATATGAAGCCTGAGCAAATAAAACCACTCTACAACTATAATTAAGACGACCGTTTTCTAGCTCATTATGCCATATTTATTCATACCAAATAAAACTGTGTTGACAGGTAATGATTGAATGCAGATACTGACTGTCAGAAAAAGGGGAAATCTTAAAATAGTATAAAATGTCAAGGCTTACTGAAAGCAACAGTAAAAACTGTCCTTAAAAGAACAAAGCAAAACAAAACCCTCTTTTTATCTCCTTTTTAATTTCTCTTCCATGGGCTATTTTCAGCAGTTAATGTTCAATCATTTACTTCTCCAAAAAGGCATTTAATTGGAGCTCCAAATTACCTATGACATTTTTACTCTCACCTAATCATAAAAAAGACTCCATGAACTTTTTTCTTATGTGTTTAAAATAATTTTTATGATTAGATCAAAAGATGTGTTTATCAATCAGAAATTCACAATGATGAATATTTGTTGATATTTGTATTCTGCATCAATTCATAAATATAGTATGATTACATTGATATTGGGTCTTGGAGTTAGAGCATGCCTTATTTGGAATTTAGTCTCATTGTATGAAAAAAGAGATCAAAGAACCAAGGGTGAATTAGAGAAATAAATGAAAAATTATAAATATTATGGGATCTTCATTAGATTTACAGCAGTATCTGCAGGAGGTATAATGATACTCAGCTGGCACTTAGTAAAAAGCTCTGTCCAACAGAAGTAATAACTATAAATGAGTGCCATGCACTTACTAGCCTTTAATATTTGAAGGCCTACTAATTTCTAAAACATATTAATCTTTCTGGGTTTCATTTTCCTCTCATGTAAAATAGGAGAAATATTTGCACCTGTACTTACAGGGTTGTTATGAGGAAAGTACTTAGAATTGTAAAAGCTCATATAAATATTTTGAAATGGCTAATTCTAGGGGCAGCCATTCCATCTCTGTTTCCATGACAATGTTGTTTTTACAGGTTGCTTTCATTTCTGGTCCCCCTCCAACTTAACAATCAGAAAATGACCCCAAACTAAATGAAAATTTGCTTCTAAAAACTTCTGTCAAAGAATTACTCAAAATCCATGCCTAATTAAACATCTAGTTATTTGTCTGTCTGTCTATCTCTCTACACATTATTAGTTCCCAGGTGTTTTCTTATAGATTATTTTAGAAGATAATACATTATTTTTGTAGTCCATGGAACAATCAGTGCTGAGTAAATTTAGAACAGATGTTTAGTTCCTAAGAATTTGTTTCTTAAAAAATGATAGACTTTCTGACAATAGGTTTGTGTTCTCAGTCAAGTCCTTGATATTCCTTAGAAATATAGAATTTCAAGGTCATTCATTAAATCCCTATTGGGCAATTGTAATATGCATAGGTCAGAACTATCTTCAGGAAATCCTGCTACTTCTAACTAAGACAGAAGTATAAAAAAAGCTTATGTATATTGGCAAAAATATACCTCCAAAATGTATTCTTCAATACATTAAACTAAAGTAAATTCCATTTCCAGTGTCTGCAACTTCCTAAGTGTCTTCACTTAGCTTCAGTAACAAAAAATAACTAAGTTAGGATTCTGATGTAGGTGCAAAATTAATTTGAAAAATTCTAACATAAATCTTGATTGTGAATTGTATAATTGTGTATTTTTGAGTTGGACTAGGTGGACCATGAAGTTCCTTGTTAGTCATTCTTTGAAGAATGAAATCTACATTTGTGTTTTAGTTATGAAGAACTCATATTAACATTATATCAAACAAGAAAAATGAACTGTTGTTTAAACAATAGCAAAAACAGAGTGAAGGAAATAAATTTATAGGTAATATGTGAATGTGACTGAAATTAAATACATCAAAGTATTAACTGTGGACAACATCCAAGGCTAGATAAGCTTTATCTCCCGCCACACCATTACCTCATTTGTGAACTAGAAATAGTGGAGAGACCACCAAACTTTTTTTAGGCTATTTCCTAACCTGGAAAATGAGGATAACAACAGCACCTACCTCTCAAGGACATTGTGAGAATCAAATGTGATATTTGTAAAGAACTTTGAAAACCTTAAATCTTTATAAATATATCGACCATTACTATCTGTTAAAAGTAGTTTCAAGTACCATCTAAATAAAGGGATCCTTAATCATTTTTTTGTCATGGACCAGTTTACCACTCTGGTGAAACCCATGGACCCTTTTTTACAACAATAACAATACTCTTAAGTACATAAAATTTATACAGAGGAATACAAAGGAAACAAGCATTTATTAATGTTCTAGTTTTAATATAAGCATTTTACAAATATCTCATTTAATTCTCATAACAACCCTGAGAGATAAGCGCTATTATTATTTCTATTTTACAGTTGGAGAAACTGAGGCAGACATAGGTTAAATGATTTTCCCAGAGTCACACAACCAGTACATCTAAGTCCAGTTTTGAACTCAGATCTTCTTTATTCTAGGTTTAGTACTCTAATTCACCCAACTTGCTCATTTAGCTTTGGTAAGTAAAATAACCAAATAATAATTAAATATTTTTCTGTAAGTAAAAAAATTCACTTTAAATAATTCTGAAATAAATCTTAGCTTTGTATTTTATAAGTGTTTAGTTTTGGGTGAGACCGGGTGACTTATGTCCCTTTCAATTTTGAGATTCTATGAAGAATAAAATTATATCAATGTTTTTGTTGTGAAAATCTTGTATTGAGGTTTCAGGGAACAAGAATGCAACTTTGATTTAAAAAAATTAAAAACATGGATGAAATTGAGTTTATTTCAGTAGAGATTTACATGGATTTGACTGAAATTAAACCCATAATCCTAGTGAATGACTGGGATCCAGGTAGAAAAAAAGTAGTATTGTAAATTTCCATTTGTCCCCTTCTAGCTTTCTTCATTCTTAAACTACTTAGACAGTATGCATTGCTTTCAGTTCTGTGGGGCTTTGAAAGTACAAGGAGGAGGGAGGGGAAAGAAAAGGAGAAAAAAGAGGAGAAGAACTTAGAAGGACCACTACCCTGACAAATAGAAGTAAGTGAAAATGCTCTATTTGGTTTGATTTTAAGGCACGTCTGAATGTAAGCTGAACCCCTAGAATAAAATCTCCTTTCAAGAAAAACAACAACAACAACTATAGACATATGTCAAATTTAGGTTTTATTATAAGCTAGATATAAGGTAAAATCACAATAAAGCCACCAAAAAAACAAGAAATACGCTTTCATTTATCAACTTCAGATAGTTGGTCCAAAGAGTTAACCATCCCTTAAGAAATAGCTTACCTTATCATAATACCTTAGATCTGCACAGACTTTGGCTTCCCACACATTATCTATTTTGATAAGTGCCCCAAAAATGCCACCTGGGAAGAGAAGAACCTTTAAATTGTTCAACCACCGCAGGGATCCTTCTTTGCTCAGAGCTTTGTATTATTGCCTCTTAGAAAATTACCAAATTCTGGTCCCTTGCAGCACTTTCTAGTTAAAGTGGAGCGTTGTCCTTTTTTCTGTGCTCCAAGACTATCTTGTCAGCTAAGTATAAACCCTTAAATAAACGTAAGCCTTTTGAATTTTTCTAACTTTATTTTTCACTAGCTATTTAAAAACTGAAACCAAGTTGAAAAAAGGCTGAATTTAAGTTTGCAAAAAATAGTTAAGAAGATGTTGATCCACTGTGGAATTTTTACAATGCTGAGACTATGGAATGTAAATATATTCAGAACAAAGCTGTTAAAGCCTTGTATATTCCTTGTCATGTATAACATTGTTTCACTTTACCTTTCTTCCCTTTCACTAACTTTTAATTTCCAGTTTCCATCCATTTCTCTACCCAACTGTACCCTTGTCTTCTCTCTCCCATGATTTCATCAGAATAAGAAAGTTCTAGTGTGTAAATTGCTTCCACCTATGCAGATTGGCAGTTTGTCTGTAATTCAGTCTCAGACATGGATAAAGCAGAAATTTGTTTTGCCTGACTATACATTTTTGTAAGGAGCTTTCTTTTTCTGGCCTTCTCAGTGGGTTGAGAAGAGAGAGTTAAGAGAGAAAGAATTTGGAACTGAAAAATAAAATTATTATTATTATTATTTTAAAATTTATACTCTCCATTGCATGGGGTGAGACTTGAACCCAGATCTTCCTTACTTCAAGATTGGTCTTTTTCAAACTGCCTTTTATTCATGTCTCTATGTCTTTGTATGTCTTTATCTACACAAAGAAACATATATCTTGCATATACATGAACACATACAATTGGTAGCATAGCTTGCTAAAGAAAGATTAACAAAAATTATGCCTCCAAAATTATGGGTGCTTGTAGAGGACATAGGCAATTTAAATAAACATAAATTAATTAGAAAAAAAATATTTTTTCTTGCTCTTCTGTAGACACTATACTTTAAATAACTACTTTGAGAGATCTGTGATTTCATTGGTAAGGGTACTCCCTCTGTGTTGTCAACCACACAGTTTCTTTTTTTTTCTTTCTTTTTAAAAAAATTATCACTTTTTATTGACAGAACCCATGCCTGGGTAATTTTTTTTACAACATTATCCCTTGCACTCACTTCTGTTCTGACTTTTCCTCTCTCTCCCTCCACTCCCTCCCCCAGATGGCAAGTAGTCCTATACATGCTAAATATGTCATAGTATATCCTAGATACAATATATTATGTGCAGACCTGAACAGTTCTGTTCTCTTGTGGCACAGGGAGAATTGGATTCAGAAGGTAAAAATAACCCGAGAAGGAAAACAAAAATGCAAACAGTTTACATTCATTTCTCAGTGTTCTTTCTTTGGTTGTAGCTGCTTCTGTCCATCATTGATCAATTGAAACTGAGTTAGATCTTCTCTTTGTTGAAGAAATCCACTTCCATCATAATACATCCTCATACAGTATCGTTGTTGAGGTATACAATGATCTCCTGGTTCTGCTCATTTCACTTAGCATCAGTCCATGTAAGTCTCTCCAAGCTTCTCTGTATTCATCCTGCTGGCCGTTTCTTAAAGAACAATAATATTCCATAACATTCATATACCACAATTTATTTGACCATTCTCTAATTGATGGGCATCCATTCAATTTCCAGTTTCTGGCCACTACAAAAGGCCTACCAAAAATATTTTGGCACATATAGGTCCCTTTCCCTTCTTAAGTATCTCTTTGGGAGATAAGCCCAGTAGTAGCACTGCTGGATCAAGGGTTATGTACAGTTTGATAACTTTTTGGGCATAATTCCAGATTGCTCTCCAGAATGGTTGGATTCGTTCACAACTCTACCAACAATGCATCAGTGTCCCAGTTTTCCTGCATCCCCTCCAACATTCATCATTATTTTTTTCCTGTCATCTTAGTCAATTTGACAGGTGTGTAGTGGTATCTCAGAGTTTTCTTAATTTGCATTTCTCTGATTAATAATGACTTGGAGCATTTTTTTCATATGGCTAGAAATAGTTTCAATTTCTTCATCTGAGAATTGTCTGTTCATATCCTTTGTTCATATCCATATCATATCAATTGGAGAATGGCTTGATTTCTTATAAATTAGAGTCAATTCTCTTTTTATTTTGGAAATGAGGCCTTTATCAGAATCTTTAAATGTGAAAATGTTTTCCCAATTTGTGGCTTCCCTTCTAATATTGTTTGCATTAGTTTTGTTTGTAACAAAGGCTTTTTAATTTGATATAATCAAAATTTTCTATTTTGTGATCAATAATGATCTCTAGTTCATCTTTGGTCACAAATTCCTTCCTCTTCCACAAGTCTGAGAGGCAAACTATCCTATGTTCCTCTAATTTATTTATAATCTCATTCTTTATGCCTAATTCATGCACCCATTTTGATCTTATCTTAGTGTATGGTGTTAAGTGAACCACACAGTTTCAATGCCTTTATAAATGATCTTCATGAACTGCTGTGGATGAAAAAAAAATCATCACTTGCTGAACAACCCTCTTTTATTGAATGTCTCTGAAGTTAGTTGCCTTTGACAATGGATAGCAAGTCTTTGGGGGAGAATTATACTAGTTTGGAATTTGGCAAAATGTCACTGGTATAGTCTTTCAGAACCTAAAGTCACCTCTGCAATACAATGACTTCTGTGGAGTTCTTTAAAAATTACCCAAAAACTTTTAATGGATATTACAAAGAGATATTAATCTCCTTGTCTTAATGTCATAAACTATGATTTTTTGGCATCATTACATAAGATCCAATTTCAATAAAATCTGTATACTTAGACCTTGGAAGTAGTCTTATCCAGTAATTTTGGTTCTCTCCAGGGGAGGAGAGAAGTCTAGATTTCTAATATGGTTTTCCATAATAGGAAACTCCTTTCAGAGGAGTTTCATATTACCTGATTAATAGATAACTGAACTTTACCATTTGAAATGACTCTTTTCAGTGTCTAATAGTGAAAGTTCAATATATCCTTGAAGTATTAGAGGATTTTTAGGGAATAAGAAGGTGATAATGGCTTATTAAATCTAATTTGCATGGAAGACAATATTACTTAATGGTCAGATCACTGTTCTAAAAGTCAGGAAACATGAATTCTAACCCTGGTGCTGCCTTTAACTACTTGTGTGACTGTGGACGAATCACAGCTTTAGGACTGAGGACCTTGTTTTTCTCATCTGTACAATGAAAGGACAAGACCAGATACCACCAAAGCCACTTCCAAAGCTACTCTTCTGTGATTCTAGATTTAAGTTTCATTTGTAGTTCTTCATAATTTATATACTTTGGGGATTCAATCTTCCCTCTGGATTTGATAAGACACCACCTCACAGCTTTCTTTACTTACCACTCTGGTTCTTCATAGTTTAAACTGCCACATACAATGAAGCAAATGCTTTAGGAAGAAGAAAGCATTTGGCTAATCCTGCCCTGAAAGCTTGTAACAATTTTGTGAATGAGTGGGAACTACTCTTACTGGCTTCCTGACATATAACAGCTGGAAGAAATGTCCTAAGAGGCTCATATATACTCTTGGCTAAGGGGTTGGCCAAGCATGGTGATTGGTTCGTATTTGGTCGGCTACTCACCATCTGTGACAGTGAGACTGACTGAAATGATGTTGGCAAGCATCCTCCTCCATATTCATGGCTAACTTTGTTCCATTTGCATGGAATGTACCATTTCAGATTTCTGGCTTCAACTGAGGCTGTGAAACTATTTCTTTAGAGCACTCTGGTGCCATTGATGATGTTGCCAAACACCCAGGCTGATTTCAGAGCTGTGCTAATCAATGAATGTCTCCTAAAGAGCCAGGAACATAAATGATTTGGCAAGTGGTGTTCCAGAAACATCACATGAATGGATGATGGATTGTGAGCTTTCATTGGCCAGAGTATCTCCAGTGATAAGATCACAGATTTGCTGAAGCCCTGATAATTAAGAAACATATCTCTTACATCTTCAGAACCAACGGGTCAGTAAGTTGTAAGATTAGCTAAAACCCAAAAAAGGGAATCTCTTTTGAAGCCCATATGGTGGGAGAGGGCTAAGGTTTTATACGCTTTTTAAAAAACTGGTTATAGAATATTATATCAATTTATTTCAATCCATAAGTTAAGAACCTCTGAAGGAGTCATATTTAAGATAAGAATTCAGGTGGAAATTAACAAGTCAGTAACTAAATAAAATGGGCAAAGGACAATTAACTGAGTCTGGGTTGCAACTAGCTTCACAAAATGCTGTTTCCGGGAACCACTTTTTTAAAACTGCTGATCTAATGTTAATAATATGGTCCCATATCTCCCCACACTCCCAACCCCCATTCAGCTTACTGAACCAAATATGCTACTGCTGTCCCAGGGCTTCCTAATTAGTCATATGCCAGGAGGTAAAACTATCAAATGATTGAATGAACATGCATTACAAGGGCATTTTTTATTGTTGCCGTTATTATTTTAAGCTTATGCAAATCCAACACAGTGTCATTACAATGTTATGGCCAAATATAATATAATAATCTATAATTAGGGTAGAAATTTGTTAGGAATATGCATCTAGAAATACCATTTACTAAATTATGGAAATCTGGTAGAACCCCAATTCCACAGTCAGTTTCTTATCCTATTAGCTGCCAAACATCTCAACTAAATGGTTTATACACATTGTCTCCATGATCATAACTTGTTTTTGTTTTTTATCCAATCTAATCTCTATCCTCATCATTCTAAAGAAACTGCTCTCAAAAATTGACAGGTTTTTTTTAAATCAACTTTAAAGATTATTCTATCTACATTCGAAGTTTTCTCATTTTTGAAACTTTTTTCTCCATTGGAATCCAAGAAAATGAAGATAGTCTTTCCCTCCATTCCTCTTTTCCTTTTTGCCTCCTCACCAACTGTGTTTATTTCCCCAAGCTTTAGTCCTTCCTTATAATCCCTCTTTTTTATGTAAATTTTCTTTCTTTGGGAGATTTTTTTTTTATTTCCCATTGCTTTAATCTCTGTATAATATCCTTTTGTTAACTACATCATGATCCTAACTGATAAGTAAATATTCATTGAGCATTTACTATCTGAAAGGGATTATGATAGATGCTATAAGGGAATGGAAAAAATGGTATAAAACCCACCACTTCTCCCCCAAAATACTTTCCAATTTAAATGGGAGAAATAAAAAATAAAATTTTAAAGTTATATCAACCAAGAAGTCAAGAAGTAGTAAGTTCCTATGTCCTGTCTAAGAGACAATACTAGTCTTCAGTTACAAAACTGACATGCCTTAAGCTCCATGAGTGAGCAATCCCTTTAACCCTTCCTAAATTCTCTTTGATAAGCTGGTACTCAGGCACTTCTAGTGGATTAGAATCTCATAGTTTTATCATTACTGTTTGACTATAGAAAAACTTACTCATTTAGTAAGAATACTGACAATTTCCATCAAGAGTGTCCAAGATCTTTTTTATTTCCACTTATGTAATAATTCCCATATTTTTGTCTGATCTCCATAATTAGATGTTAGCATCTTGAGGATAAGAGCTGTGTGTTGGACTCATAATGAAATTTTCCTGGGGTAGAGATCCCCAATGTGTATAATTTAGCCCTTATATTTTTGCTCCCAAAGTATCTAAGATTGGCCTATACCAATGAATTTTAATGATACAGAATCATCCCAAGTTACAACAAATCAGTTACACCCTGAATTTAAAACACAGAGTATCTTGTGGTATCTATCAAATAGTTTGTTATTCTTCCAGAGTAAACCACATACTTATTCATATCATAATATTTTACCTTCTATCATTAGAAATTGCCAAGCTGCCACAGTGATTAGGCAATCCCTTCTTCTTCCTGTCAAATTACTTTATCGCAACAATCACATCATACTTATGAATATACAGCACTGCGATAAGTTTGTGTTTGCAGAAATAAGACTTATAAATATTCATGGAGGAACAATGAATGATGAATGGATGGATGAATGGATGATAGATGGATAGAAGGATAGATGAATATAAGTTTCTTACTAAGATTAACAGAGGCACTTTGTAGAAAAAAACTGGATTCAAATTCTACTCCTGACACATAGTAACAGTGGGACCATGGACAAATCACCTAAATTCTTAGTATCCCAAGCAATTCTCCTTAATTAGAGGCTCTAGAGGAATTGCTAATTTGTATTAACGTAAGGAATTTCTACATTGGGAGCTCTCTACTAAAGTGAAATCATAGATGCATATAAAACAAACCAAGATGAAGTAAGAAACATTTAACACCGTATATAAATTGTAGGCTTTGTAGCTGGAAATTCAGAGGAAAGACAGTAAACTCACATTGAGCAAGTAATTGATTGAGAGCAGGCAAATTATAAGATCATTGATATTCACCTGGAAAAGACTACAAATGCCATTTTTTTCCTGATTTCCTCATTTTACAGATGAGAAAAATGATATCCTAGGGAAACTAAGTGATTTGCCCATAGGTACTACATAGATAGTAAGCATCAGAGGCAGAATTGAATGGAGATCCTCTGATTTCAGATTTGGTGCTTTTTTCTACCATACTATTGGAGCTAGGGGACTCCCTCCTCCTTCTTTCAAGGCTTGTTGGTATTGCTCCTGACAAGCTTTTAAAAGATTGCCATTGTTAGAACATATCATATCTCTGTAAGGATGCCAGTCCTGCTAGAGAGAAAAGACAACAAAAAGATCTTGTTATAATGGTGATTCCCCAAAGTTTACTGTTTCATTTGATAGCATAGTCACCCCATGAAAAGACTTCTTTTCAATACCTGGAGAACTGAATAAAGGGCCAGCCAACTCTAGTTCCATTGCAGTAGTGCAATAATTATTTTTTTAGTGAATGAGGAAAATAATAATCAAGATTGACTGAAATAGAAGGGGAAGTGACACTTCAAACACAGGCAATACAATATTATTTCAAAGCCCTGCTGTAATATTCTCTCATTGGCACAGTCACCTACACTGTGAGATAGGCAAAGCATGAGTTAGCCCATACAAAAGAGGAAACTGAAGTTCAAAAAGATGAAAAAGACCACAGTTTTACAACATAAAGGAAATTTATGCAGCAAAGAAATTGTTTGAGCGATTTTATAACTGGGGAGATAGATCCAGAGAAGTCACAACTTGATCAAGGCCAGAGAACTTTAATATCCATCTCCTGTGTGCCAAAAGAGAACCTGTTCCTCTCTATCATGCTTCTTCCTCAATGTAAGTGACCAACAATACTATTGATCTTCTTGTACTTGTTTACAAAAGTAATTACAAAAATATTTATTCTAGAGCATTTTTATACTAAATTTTCCCTTATGGTAAAGACAGGTAAATGGAAAATTTTGTTTTGGTCGTTCACTTTTTTTCAGTCATCTTTGACTCTTAATTACTTCATTTTTTGGACGATAATAATGGTATGATTTGACATTTTCTTCTCCAGATCATTTTACAAGTGAGAAAACTGAGGTAAACAAAGTTAACTCCAGGGTTACACTGAGGCCAGATTTGAGTCTTTCTGACTTCAGGTTGGATATTCTATTCAATGTATTATTTAGCCTTCTGATGGATGAATTTGAGATATATTTCTTATGCACTTTAAAATATGCCAAGTATTGTGAATATAAAAATAAATAAGCTCTTTCTTTTAAGAAACTTATGCTTTGATTGGTGGATTTAACACAAGAAAAAAACTTCAGCTCTACCATTATTGGAAAGGCCTAAGAGAACTAGCTGTAGGGTTGATGGCAAACCCAAGAGCCCTTAGGGTGCTTTGTCTTGGTTAGAAGTAAAAAGATAAGGCAGCGAACATTTCCTAATAATTTTTTATGCATCAGGGACCAATCCTAGTACTTGGGACAGAAATACATGCAAAGAAATAGTCTATACTCTCAAGACCTTACATTCTTATGAGTGAAGCAACACAAAAAAATTAATTGAGATGTAAGTAGGATGGGCGGTGATGAAAGAGAAGAGAAGATCTAAAGCCCACAAAGTAAGAGGCAGAGCTATTTTGGACCCCTCTCTAAAATGGAGGCCCCTGGGGCAAGGAACTGGAAACTGAATGGATGCTATTAGAGGGAGAATGGCTGAATAAGTTATATGAATGTTATGAAATATTATTGTTCTGTATAAAAGGATGGGCAGGAGCATTTCAGAAAGACCTGCAGAGATGTATAAGAACTGATAGTAAGTGATATGAATAGAACGAAAAGAACCTTTTATGCAGAGACAAGATTATGTGATGGTTGACTTTGATGGACTTGGTTCTTTTCAACAATGAGGTAATTCAAGCCAATTTCAACAGACTTGGGCTGGAGAGAGCCATCTGCATCTAAAGAGAAGATTATGGGGCCTGATTGTCCACAATATAGTATTTTCATCTTTTTGCTTTTGTTTGCTTGTTTGTTTTTTCTCTCATTTTTTTTCTTTTTCATCTTTTTTTTGTGCAACATGATAAATATGGAAATATGTTTAGAAGAAATGCACATGTATTGGATTGTTTTCTGTTTAGGGGAGAGGGGAGGAGAGAAGAGAAAGAGAAAAATATGGAATACAATTTTGTAATGATGAATGCTGAAGACTTATCTTTGCATGTATTTTTGAAAAATAAAAAAAGCTATTACAAAAGAATACAAAAAACCCCAAAACAAAATGGAGACCCCTGGAAGGAAGAAGGGGGTAGAGAAGTAGTCAGGGTGAGATGGTCCCAGACAATGAGTGAAATTCCAGGAACATAGGTAACTAATACATGTGGTAAATTCTGCAATGACAGAAGCAAATCCAATAAAGGAAGCCTTTCCATTTCTGCCCAGAGTACTTATTTCTATGGAAACTTTAGAATGAGAGAAATTATTTTCTATCATATTAACAACCAATAATTAAATTAGTATTCAAGGTAATATATCCTTTATTTCCTCATTTTAGGTCCCAGTCCCCATAGAAGGTCAGTTGGCCTCTGAAAGATAAGACTGATTGATGAGATTGCCCTAACTCTTTGAGAATATTCTCCTCAATCTTAGGCCAAATCACATCTAATTAGGAGACCTTATTTGTTTGCATGATTTCTTGCCTCAAGAAGAACAGAACAGCCCCTGTTCTTCTATCTCTCTGTTAGAATTTAGGATGATATATTCCAAGAAGGAGAAAATCAACCAGAGTAGTTTTGATAGTCAGATTTCCCTGTCCAGAATGCTGAAGGAGAAGAAGCTCCTCCCCCCCAATTAAATCTATTTATTTATAATACACATTGCTTTATGGATCACACTGGGAGAGAAAAATCAGAGCAAAATGGAAAAAGCATGAGAGGAAAAAAAAAACAAAAAAAGAGAAGTGAACACAGCATGTGTTGATTTACATTAAATTTCCAAACATTAATTTCCAAAGTACTTTTTCTGGCTTTAAATGGCATTTTTTTAATCCATAGTTTATTAAGATTGCCTAACCACTTGATGCACTGAGAAGAACTAAATCTTTCATAGTTGATCATCACACATTCTTGTTGTTATTATATACAATGTATTTCTGGTCTGCTTGTTTCCCTCAGCATCAGTTCGTGTAAATCTTTTCAGGATTTTCTAAAGTCAGCTTGTTTATTTTTTATAGAACAAATATTCCATTACCTTCATATACCACAACTTGTTCAGACATTTCCAAATTGATGGGAATCTACTCACTGTCCAATTCTTTGTTACCACAAGAAAAGGTGCAACAAACATTTTTTGTACATATGGATCCTTTACTCTCCTTTATGATTTCCTTGAGATACAGACTAAGTAGCAGCACTGCTGGATCAAAGAGTATGCATAGTTTAATAGTCCTTTGGGCATAATTCCATATTGTTCTCCAGAATAGTTGGATCATTTGACAACTTCACCAACAATGCATTAGTGTTCCCAGTTTTCCCACATCCCCTCCAGTATTTATCATTACCTTTGCCTGTCATCTTAGCCAATCTAAGAGGTGTGAAGTAGTACCTCAGAGTTACTTTAATTTGCATTTTTCTAGTTAATAGTGATTTAAAGCATTTTTTCATATGACCATAGATGGCTTTAATTTCATCATGTGAAAATTATCTGTTCATATCTTTTGAACATTTATTAATTGGGGAATGACTTGTATTCTTATAAATTTGACACAATTCTCTATGTATTTTAGAAATAAGATCTTATCAGAAACACTAGCGGCATAAATTTTTTTGCTGCTTTTAATCTTTTAATCTTCTTTCTGTTAATTTTATTTATGCAAAATCTTTTTAATTTAATGTAGTCAAAGTTGTCCATTTTGCCTTTCAAAATGTTCTCTAGTTCTTATTTGATCATAAATTCCTCCCTTCTCCAAAGATCTGATCGGTAACTTTTCCCTTGCTCTCTCAATTTGCTTATGGTATTACCCTTTATGCCCAAATCATATACCAATTTTGACCTTATTTTGTATGGGATGTTAGATATAGGTCTATGCTGAATTTCTGACATATTAGTTTCCAGTTTTCCCAGAAATTTTTGTCAAATAATGAACTTTTAATCCAGAAGCTGGAGTTTGGGACTTTATCAAATACTAGATTATGTCTTGTGTATTTAACCTATTCCAGTGATCTACCAGTCTATTTTTTTAGTCAGTACCAAATAGTTTTGATGACTGCTGCTTTATAATATAGTTTTAGATCTGGTATTGCTAAGCCACTATCCTTTGTATTTTGTTCATTAATTCCCTTTTGTCCTTCCAGATGAATTTTCACTATTATTTTTTCTAGTTCTATGATTTTTTTTTGGCAATTTGATTGTATGGCACTGAACAAGTAGACTAATTTAGGCAGAATTGTCATTTTTATTATATTAGTTTGGCTTAGCAATGAGGAATTTATATTTTTCCAATTGTTTAGATCTGAATTTATTTGTGTGAGGTGTGTTTTGGAATTGTGTTCATATAGTTCCTTACTGGCTTGGCAGACAGATTCCCCAAAATTATCTACAGTTATTTTAAATGTAATTTCTCTTTCTATCTCTTGTTGCTGGGTTTTGTCAGTAACATATAGAAATGTTGATGATTTATGTGTGTTTATTTTATATCCTCTAACTTTGCTAAAACAAAAAAATTGTTTCAAGTAGGTTTTGGGATGATTTTCTAGAAGGAAGAATCTTGGGATCAAGCCATGTTCTCAGCAGGAAGAAGTGAAGATTCCTAGTCTATCTCTTCATTATATGTTCCCTGATCAGGATTGGTTTTCACTTGTCAGGAGCATTCCATTCTATGGAAGTATTTAAGATTTTCAGTCTCTCCGTGGTTTTGTCTTTTATAGGAGAGAAACCACTGAACATCAATTTATTGATTATTAGTTAGTATAATTACCAAACTGATTATTAGTTATTCAAACTCTGTCTCTTGGGGTTTTTTAGTTATTACAAGAAATAAACAGAATGCTTTAATACATATCTATACATTACCATGGAATGATGGAAAGAGTATGATAGCTGAAATGAGTATCTGAATTTGAAGCTAAACTCTACTATTTGTAGTCTGGGCAACCATGAATAAATCATTTCACTTTTTTGACCTCAGTTTCCTCATTTTAAAAATAATATGGCTTCCCAGGACCTTTCTAGCTATAAATCTATTATCCTGTGAACGTGTGAAGTAAGATATTGAATTGGAAGGTTTTTCATAGACCATTCAATCTACATTCTTCATTTTTACATATGATGAAACTGGAATCCAGACAGATTAAATCACAAATCACAAACCACAAATCATAAAGGAAAAAAGCTTTATGGAATCATGGAGACACAAAAATGTTGTTTCATTTTTTTAAAAAGATTGAAGAGACTTGTTAATGCTTATATACAACAAAACAAAAAGTCTAGTAGATATAGAGATATGCTGTGGAGAGATATAAGGGTTACAGAATGAGCAAGTTTCAGAGGAATACAATAGGAATGAGATCAAGGACAAAAATAAAGGAGTCATTCTTGGAAAGTACAGGACCACTTCTTTGGCATGTATTGAAGAAAAAAAAAGGAAGTGAGGATAATGGAGACAAAAGTTGGTATGTGAACAGAGAGAACTGATTATGAAAGACTTCTATGATTTTAGTCCAGTAGGAAACAAGGTCCTCAAATAAGAGAAGAAAAGAAAAGGAACTTCTAGGAAGTTTAAACAGAGAAGATATATAGGACATAAGACACAGAAAAGCCTATTCATTAGTGAAGCTTTTGGTAATTATAATCCCAAGGACCCAATCCAATCTGATCCACATTGATTAATCACTGACTTTTTATCAGATGATAAGGATATAAAAAAAATCAACAAAAACTAGTCCTAGGCCTCAAAGAGCTTACATTTTACTGGTATAAACAATATATATTCAGATGAGTAAAAATGAAATATATACGATGTCCTTTCCTCTACATCAGAGATGTCAAATATATTATAACCTGAAACACTCTCAAGGGTAACCCAAATCAGATTAAAATCCAATTAGAAAATGTTTAGTTAAATAAATAAGAATTCAACAAAACCTAAATAACATTACATTTAAAAACTATCTTGTAAGTATGATTTAGTGACCTAAATGTCAGATTGAATTTGATGCTACTATTCTACCATTTTTTCTACCTATCCATTAACACATGTTTTGTTATCTCTATAATAAAAATGGGTCACTCATATTTTTATTTCTTTGGTAGAAAAGAGTGGGTGATCTCAACCAGTTCTAAATGTCAGGGTATTTTTATACAGTATTCATGTCACATTTAATTATCTCAAAAAGTGCAAGAGTATTTGGAAATAAGAAATAAAAAAAATGAAAACTCTAACTTCCCAGAAAGTCAAATATCCATGCTTAAGGTACTCACAGTAGATGTTTGTTTCCTGTAGGTGATAAATTTTTATGCAGATTTTGAGGTTGTTATGAAGAACAAAATCCAAAGGAGAGGCTCTAATGAGATAATGTTTGTAAAGTATTTTGCAAATCTTAAAGTGCTATATAAAGGATAGAATTTTATTGTTATTCTTATTATCCTAGAGTCACCAGTTCTCCCATCTGCATGGTAGACTTAATTCTCTGATCTTTCTACTATAGTCATGTTGAGCTCAACCAATGTTTAAGCTGCTATTGTTCAGTGGTTTTTCACTCATGTTCAACTCTTCATGACCCTATTTGGGGTTTTCTTGGTAAAAATACTGTAGTCATTTGCCATTTCCTTTTTTAGCTTATTTTTCAGCAAAGTTTATAAAGCAATATAAAAGTGGGAGAGGAGATATAGTGTGGGACTAATCTGGTCTTAGACACTTACTGTATAAACCCTGAACAAGTTGCTTAGCCCTATTTGTCTTAGTTTCCTCATTTGTAAAATGAGCTAGAGAAGGAAATGGAAAACCACTTCAGTATTTTTGCTGAGAGAATCTCAATATATGCTCATACAAGGACTCAGAAATCACTAAAAAACAATACAGAGGTATATTAATAGCTTTCTGGGGAAAAAAGTTTATATATGCAGTGTTAAGTTTAATCTGCATTATTAACAGTTTGAAAAGCCATTTAGGAGTGACTTTTGCAAACCCCTGCTCAAGAACATTCAAAAGCATTAGGACTATGATTGCTGATTTAGGCAAATTTAACTATAAAGGAAGAAATTAATCAGATAACATTTTATAGTCACAAAAACCAATTAAATTCAACTCAATAAATATTTCAGTGACAACTTTGTGACTGGCACAATCCTAGATGCCAGAGATGCAAAGAGAAATGAAAATTAATAATTGTAGCCTTGTCATTCCCATTTTAAAGATGAGGATACTGAGACTCAGAGAAGTTAAAGTGACTTACCTATATTTGCATAGATGAAAAACAGTGGTGAAGGGCACAAACTCGGGTCTGATCTCCAAAGAAAATAAATTTTCATTTTATAAGATGACCTTTCAAATGAGATAAATATTTAAAAGGTGTTTTTTAAAATTAAAGTGTTGAATCTTGATGAATCAAATTGTGTCTACCTACATTAGATAAGTGTCTACTGTTCAGGCAATTCTCTTTCTTGGATAGTCTTGACAATATCTTGACACATTTTTACTGTATTTTTCCTTTTCTAAGAAATCTTGATAATAAACATAGAACTTCTATGTTTTTCTTTAACTTGAGTTCCATGTTTTAAATCACAGATTTTAGAGGTAGTTTCCTGGTAACCTATGTACTGAGACAGTAATCTTAGTAAAATCATCCAATAGTGTAGGTCATATGAATAGTCTTTTATAAATGTGAAATTTTATTTGTTATGTATATATTCCAGTGAACTTCAGTCTCAGAGGGTAGTCCTTCCTGAACCTAATGCCCTTTTCAAAGTTGATCTTTACATTTTAGTATTCAATAGATTTTTACTGGCCATCTATTTATTAATCACACTCCTAAAAACATAAGTATAGAGTCGATGATTAGACTAAATGATCTATCCATTTCAAAAATCCTATAATGATGATTTTATGAGTGCCATACTCATTACCATTCCCTGTTCACAGAATGATCAAATGAAAGAACTTAGATGAAAAATGTTTTACTATTATCCATACTAGTCTTCATTCTCTTAAAAACAGACAAAAGGGCATAATTTTTATGTTGCTAAGTTAATAAATCAAGGATCTGGAATTTAATGGGTGTGAAAAATCTTTACAGCAATACAAATTATATAAGTTACTTATAATTTATCGTCTTAAGAGTCATGAGTAAAGCTGAAAGAAACAATATTATGCCCAGAGTATACAGCTATTCGTAGAACAAGTTAGATTTGAAGTCATCTCTCTGATTACAAGTTAAGACTCTATCTACTATATGACAATGATGCTGAATAAGAGAATGATGATCTTGGCCTGATTTATTTCATTTTAGAAATAGTCAGATTTTTAGTCCTTAAGAATGATTTCAAATGACCTAGTATGAATGGTCAACAAAAGAACAATATTTCTATATTATTTTCTATCACTCCTTAGGGTTAAATTTGAAAAGCAAACCTTGTAGGGACAGCTTGTTTTCTCTTGGTCATTATGCACATTATACTATTAGCTGCCAACGGTTCTGACATCCATTTATGACTTCTACCATCGCCCAGCAGTTGTCTCTTCTCAGGAACTGCCTTTGCCATCATCCTATAGCAGCTTCTACCCATTCTACCTTCTGAGCCCGTTTCCCCCTTCCTCTCAATGGTCCAAACATTTCAGAAAATCCTTTTTAAGAAAAGGCCCTCAATTTCACTCCTTCATCCTTTCTCTCTGGACTTCTCCCCCATCCCCTTGCTTTTAAGCTTCCTTTTATGTGCTATCTTGTCTGGTTAGAATTATACTCCTTGAGGGCAGGAATTGCCTTTTACTTTTGTCTTTATTTGTATCCCGGGTGCTTAAAATAGTGCCAGACAGTAAGTACTCAATAAATGCTTCTTGACTTGACAGCACTATTTTCTGGGACAAACTAATGTCATTAAGCAATAGTAAAGACTGGCAGGTACACACTTTTGGATTTGTTGAATACAATACAAAACTTTTAACATTGGATCAAGGCTATGAAATGACTGGGCTCTAAGAATGGAATCAAAAGCCCTTCCATGGATGTCATATGAAATAAACCAATAACATTAACAAGAAAGTGTCAAATGACTGAGTCAGTCACGGGCTTTAGAACAATAATTCAGGAACAAGTAATTTATGTCAAAAATTACAAAAAAGTTATCTTTAAAGAGACTGAACTTAATGAATAGTGCATATTATTCAAGCAAACTAGGAAATATGCAACAAATCACTTTAAGATGTTAAAAAATAACCCAATCCTAAACAACTTCCCAATAAATTATATGTCATGGATTATATAAATGTCAGAATATCCTGAAGAACTAAATCAATAAACTATATTGAAACCACATCATTATTTCAAACTAAACTCTCATCCGCAATTGCACAACTATAATAATGATATATAAAATTACTTAAGAATAATAATTTAATAGATGTCTTCATACATAATATTTATCATCTACAAGCCATATGGAATGAAAAACTCAATTTCCTCAGTAAATGAGATCAAAATTATATGGTAACATGATGAAATATATCTGATCCAGATATCTCATAGGATGCTAAAATTGTGTCAAATGTAATATTTGTAATGCAATATTTGTAAAGCACTTAGGGCAGTAGCTGACACAGAGTAGGCCCTTAATAAATGCTTATTTATTCTCCCTTTGACTTTTCCTCTCATACCTCATACTCTTTTGTCATTAACCTAGAGAGGAATCTATTACTGTAATTCTAATAAAAAAAATGATTTTATTCACCTGTGTAACATTCCATAGATCATTAAATATAAAACAGCAGAATAGTGATTGTCTCAAACCTATTTCTATTTGAATCCCATCAAAAAAGAGAACAAGATGACAAGATGTTAGTTGTTTTTAATATTAAATTTATTAATCTGAATAAATCCTTTTAATAAAGATGCTAATACTTTATGAAAATCACAGCAGAATTAAGTAAACATTCACTGTAAGAAATATATTGATACGTTATAAGACTTAACCCCCCCAGTAGATCACCTAAGTACTAATAATTTGTTTTAACTACTAATCAGTAACTAAATAAGAAAAGCAGCTATGATATATAAATAGAGAACTGTCATTGGAGCCAAAAAGAAACACATTCAAGTCCTATTTTGGACAGATACTGGCTTATGATTTTGAGTAAATTAGTTAATTTCTCAGTATTCCCAGATAAATCTACCCCTGATGTCCCTAAAATGGGGGCTGGGTCATTATGAAACAAATGATAGAAAGGATTACAGAAAATAAAATGGATAATATTCATCTTACAAAATTTAAAATGTTTAGCAAAAACAATGCAAATTTATTTAAAATAACAAGTGGCAAAAAAAAAAAAAAAAAACTATTGCAAAAAGTTTCTAAGATAAAGGCCCCATCATATATAGGTTTATGTGTGTGTCTGTGTCTGTGTCTATGTGTAGTTGATTTAAGTTTATAAGAATAAAAGCCATTTTCTAATAGATAAACCATCAGCTAATATGAAAGGGGCAGTTAAGTGGCACAGTGAATAGTAGTTCTGAACTGGAGTCAAGAATACTCATCTTCCTAGTTCAAATCTGGACTCAGACATTTCCTAGCTGTATGAGACATTGTCAGATTTTATATTCTTGGGCTCAAAGTTCACTGCAGACAGTGATCACAGCCATGAAATTAAAAGATGCTTGTTCCTTGGAAGGAAAGCTATGGCAAATCTGAACAGCATACTAAAAAGCAGAGACACAGTCTTGTCAACAAAGGTCCATATAGTGTTTCCAGTAGTAATGTATGGATGTGATCCTATGGTCATACGGAAAGTAGAATGTTGCAAAACTGATGCTTTTGAATTGTGGGCTGGAGAAGACTTTTGAGAGTTCCTTGTACAGTAAGAGGGTCAATCAATATTTAAAGAAATTAATTCTGACTATTCACTCGAATTGTGAAAAGTTTAAATATTTTAACCATATAATGAGAATATAGGTCACATTAGAAAAGACCCTGATGTTGGGAAAGATTAAAGGAGAAGAGGATGGCAGAAGACCTACAGAGAAAGATAGATAATGTTATGGAAATAATAAACATGAGCTTGGACAGATTTCTTGAGATAATGAATATTTGAAGGATCTGGTGATTTATGGTACACAGGATTACAAAGAGTTGGACAGAACTGAATGACTCAACAACAACAAATAATATAAAAAGGCAATTTCCAAATAAATAAAAAACAAGTTATTAGTAACATATACAATTCTCTAAAGTACTAGTAATTAAAGAATTAAAATCAAAGCAAATCAAATTCTACTTCGCATTCATTAGTCTGATAAAGGTGACAAATAGAAAAAGAAAAATGTCAAACATTGGAATGGTCCCAGTCAGAAAGACTGAATAACTTTCTCTATCTTTATTTGGCACTACATATTATTATAGAAGCAAAGGTGATGGAAGAGCAAGAGTGACCCAAGGCTGATCCTCATAACATACCTTCAGGTAAATGCTATTAGGACTACATTTTGCAGATGAAGAGACTGAAGCAAACAGAGGTTAATGGATTTGCCCAGGGTGATACAGCTAGTCAATGTCTGGAGCTAGATTTGAACACAGGTTTTCTTGATTCCAGATCGATCTACTGCTCCAATTAACTTACTAAGAGACAGATTGATGCATGCACAGATAGGTCTATAATTTTATAGAAAGAAGTACCTGTTAAGCACTTACTATGTATTATGCACTTTGCTCAGTAAATGAGATGCAAATACAAACAAGAAGACAAGTCGTCCTCTGGGAGTTTATATTTTAATGATGCAATTATAAATTCAAGTCCCTGTACTGGAGATCCTATATAAATGCAGGTAAATTTGCACATTGATACAAAAACTATAAAGTAAAATTCTTTTTGCCCATAATATTTATTTTATTAAAATGTTTACTCTATATCACCCCATTCTATACAATTACCTGTTTGTTTAAGGTAATATTCTCAATGAGATCCATGTAAGCAGAGAACTGAACTTATGTGAGAGAGAGAGAGAGAGAGATAAAGAGAGAGAGAGACAGAGACAGAGACAGAAAGGCACAGAAAGAAACAAAGAGAATAGAGAGAGACAGAGAGACAGAGGGTCGGGGTCTGGTGTGGCTGAGTGTTTAAAGAAGGAACCAATTCTGATGAGCTGATTCTGTTACTACCAATTGTGATGGTGATAAGCTTTGAAACAAAAAAGCATGAATCCCACTTTTTCCTCTCACTCCAAAAGAGAAACAACAACAAAAAAAAGACAGAGGAGACTGATTCACTGCATCCATCCATGGAATCTGTGTCTGGCTCTTGCAGTCCTAGAATCTAGCTTGGCAACCCTACTTGATTGTGGGCATGACAATATTCATGACTCCTGCTGTCTGAGCCACAGTCATAAGACTTGGCTGGCATCTCCTCATTTTTTCTGTGGCTTTTCATTTTATAGAACATGGAATATAGATTCATTTTACTGCTATCTCTCCCTGGAGCCCAATGTTTCACCCCTTCCTCTTAGTTCTTATGTAATGACTTTCAGCTAAAAATACCAAACCTCTCTTTGCTTTAGCATATTGCTTGCATGGTAGCTCAAGGATCCCAGAACTTTATATTCATTGTCTATTTCCCTTATCCACAGTTAATCTTATACAACTAACACAGAATGGAGACAAGGAATAAATTGAACTTTCTTTTTTCTGAGAAACAAATTGTCACAAAGCATGACAAACTGAAGAGTTGGAAATTGAGTTTCATAGGATAGGATTTTAGAGATAGAAAAGATCATCCCTTATTTTTTAAGTAACTTAGCCATGATCTGGGAAAGTGAAAGGACTGTTACAAAGTCACACGATTCAGAAGTAGCAGAGATAATATTTGAACCAAGGCCTTTAAACTCCAAATCTAATGCTCTTTCTGCTTCTACCTACCACTCTGCCTCTACAGCAACCAAGGGATATGAAAACTTAATGGATTTCACTCTCTCTACTACAATCAACATTGTTCATACAACAGGCAAAATAAGAAATGGAGAATTAGTCTCCTTTCTGTAGTCTTGACAATAATAAGCAAGGAATGAAGAACATGAGCCCCAGTGAGCAAAAAGTCACATACTTTTTGTCATTAAAATCACATTTATTCAGCTGCATTTTCAGAAAGAGCCATGCTTTTTATTTACTTGTGCCCATATTAGTGTTGTACAAGAATAGAAATTATATGCAAAAATCAACCATATTCACAAATATCTAACTAATTCACTCCAAGTATATGGGATAGTCCTACTTCACATTTCTGAAGAATACATATGTTGAAGATCTCTAAATACAACCATTTCTTGTGCTCTGACTTTTAAATCAGGGTATAGCATCTAGGCTAAATGGTAAAAAATGAAACAAAAATTGTAAAGTCATCCAAGTGTTCTATCTTACTGAAAACTATAAAAGATCTTCTGGGAGGAGATTTTATTAAAATTTCTTGAATACAACCAATGAATCAGCTATGCAACAGTTATCAATGTGCTGAAAGACAATACAAGCAAAACTCATTTCATTGATTTGAAATGGATGTTAATTAGGGAAGTATAAAATGATAGTAACCAAAGTATGGTATAAATAAAAGAGTACAATGTTTAAGGGGTCAGAAAACCTAGATTCAAATACCCCCATTACTTTCCACCTGTTTGATCTTACATATGTAAATCATGTAATCTCTCCGAATCTCAGTTTCCTTATTTGTAAAAAGGAAACAAGGAAACTTGTAGAGTTGTAGAGTACAGCAATAATTAACTAGCCATCAATTGTAGAGAGGAATAATGATTTTGATCCATACATTCATTCCTCTTTATTTTTCACTCTCTTGATTTTCCAGAGTTCATTTTTTTATTATACTAACAATTATGGTAGAGAATGATTAAGTATGGGCAACCCATCACAGCCAGCAACATTTCTCTTTGCCACCATTCCTCAATATCCTTCTCCTCCTGATAGAACTCTCTTCTCCTGTAGTCCTTTTCCCTGATTAGTCAGACCTTGTTAGAACCTCCATTTTAAGGAAATGACTAGGCCAGCTATCCTTACACTTTCATTCTTCTCTGGGCTCAGCTTCTTACTCTCTGGATTTCTATCTCCATATAGTAACATTCTGCCCACTGCCAATTTTCCAACTCTGTTTTACTTACTGTCTTTTCTCAGAAGCATGTAAACTCCTTGAGGGAAGGAATTGGCTTATATTTGCATTCTCAGCACTTAGCACAATACTTGACACATAGCAGATTTAAATAAGTGCTTTTTGCCTTGACTTGTTATGGGGGGGGGGGGGGGTTGGTCCAGATGATACTGGAACCTCCTTCAGATTTTGAGATTAGTAAATTATGTCACTTAAGCATATTTTTCTCTTAATCATATAATCATATGCTTTCAGGCTTTTTTTATTTTTAAGCTGAGGCAACTGGCGTTAAGTGACTTGCCTACGGGTCATGCAGTCAGGATGTGTTGAGTGCCTGGGGCCAGATTTGAACACAGGTTCTCCTGACTTCAGGGCTGCTGCTCTATCCACTACCCCAACTAGCTGCCCCCAAACTTTTTTAATAAATAAAAAAATCCTCATTTGCTAGTTGCCTTTTTAAGCATAAAAAATCTAGTCTATTCAAACTGGAAGCACCAGACTCACTATAGATTTTAAAGGGTACATGCTAATAACAATGAGCAGGAAATGATTTTTTAAATGACAAAATGTACTTTAACAATAGTATTTTGTGGGGATTTGAATTTGATAGTTGTCAGCAGAATGCAAAAATAAGAGAGCAATTATTCCCAGATTCCAGAAATTTAATTAACTCATCTTGTTAAAGTCAGAATAAAGTATGATTAAAGTGTGACTGTCTGGTCAATGGAATTTTATAGTACTTACATTATTTACAGTGACTTTTTACTGAATTTAAAAGCTGAAATCTCTCATTTAAAACACTTCAGATCTCTATGGAATATGTTTACAACAAAGTCTTAAAAATAATTGGGTTATTATCATTAGAGCTTTTGTAATTGACTTTGGTTAGAAAGTGCTGGTACTAGTAGATAAATGAATTAGAAAATTGACTTTTTAAAGAATCTCTTTAAAGAAGTGACAGCATTAAAAAAAAGGTTGGCATAAAAAGCTAAAATTTTCTACTCAGTAGCTTTTCAAATCAGTGATTGGTTGAATAATGAGTTTATTTTACAAACACTCTCCATCTTATTGGAAATTTAATTTAGGGACAAAGAATCATCAGCACTCCCTATTGTCAAAATGTCATTATATGAGGATTCTCCCAAATATATACTGTACACTTGCTATTTCTTTAAGATCATAAATATCAACCCGATCTAAAACTATATCATAAAGGGGTGGTCACCAAAACTATTTGGTGTTGGCTAAGAAACAGACTAGTTGATCAGTGGCATAGGTTAGGTTTATAGGACAAAATAGTCAATAACTATAGCAATCTAGTGTTTGACAAACCCAAAGACCCCAACTTTTGGGACAAGAATTCACTATTTGACCAAAACTGCTGGGAAATTGGAAAATAGTATGGCAGAAACTAGGCATCGACTCACACTTAACACCATACACTAAGATAAGGTCAAAATGGGTTCATGATTTAGGCATAAAGAATAAAATTATAAATAAATTAGAAGAACATAGAATAGTTTACCTGTCAGACTTGTGGAGGAGAAAGGAATTGGTGACCAAAGAACTAGAGATCATTATTGATCACAAAATAGAAAATTTTGATTATATCAGGTTAAAAAGCTTTTGTACAAAAAAAAACTAATGTAGACAAGATTAGAAGGGAAGCAATAAACTAGGAAAACATTTTTACAGTTAAAGATTTTGATAAAAGCCTCATTTCCAAAATATATAGAGAATTGACTCTAATTTATAAGAAATCAAGCCATTCTCCAATTGACAAATGGTCAAAGGATATGAACAGACAATTTTCAGATGATGAAATTGAAACTATTTCTACTCATATGAAAAGTTGTTCCAAATCATTATTGGTGAGAGAAATTCAAATTAAGACAACTCTGAGATACCACTATACACCTGTCAGATTGGCTAAGACGACAGGAAAAGATAACGATGAATGTTGGAGGGGATGCGGGAAAATTGGGACACTGATGCATTGTTGGCGGAGTTGTGAATGAATCCAACCATTCTGGAGAGCAATCTGGAATTATGCCCCAAAATTTATCAAACTGTGCATACCCTTTGATCCAGCAGTGCTACTACTGGGCTTATATCCCAAAGAGATACTAAAGAAGGGAAAGGGACCTGTATGTGCCAAAATGTTTGTGGCAGCCCTGTTTGTAGTGTCTAGAAACTGGAAATTGAATGGATGTCCATCAAATGGAGAATGGCTGAGTAAATTATAGCATATGAATGTTATGGAACATTATTATTCTGTAAGAAATGACCAGCAGGATGAATACAGAGAGGCTTGGAGAGACTTATGTAAACTGATGCTAAGTGAAATGAGCAGAGCCAGTAGATCATTATATACTTCAACAACAATACTATATGAGGATAAATTCTGATAGAAGTGACTATCTTCAACAATGAGAAGATCCAATTCAATTTCAATTGATCAGCGATGAACAGAACCAGTTATACCCAGTGAAAGAACACTGGGAAATGAGTGTGGACCACAACATAGCATCTACGCTCTTTCTGTTGTTGTTTGCTTGCATTTTTGTTTTTCTTCCCAGGTTATTATCTTTCTAAATCCGATTTTTCTTGTGCAACAAGAGAACTGTATAAATATGTACACATATATTATATCTAAGATATACTTTAACATGTTTAACATGTATGAGACTGCCTGCCATTTAGAGGAGGGGGTGTAGGGAAGGAAGGGAAAAGTTGGAATAGAAGTGTTTGTAAGAGTTAATGTTGAAAAATTACCCATGCATATGTTCTGTCAATAAAAAGCTTTAATAAAAAAGATCATAAATATCAACAAAATCTAGTATTTTCACTGCTACATTTTTTTTCATTGAAATAACATTCAAAAGAGTGATTATAACACATGTTCTTGGGCTAACTCTACCTAACAACTACTTGCTTGCAAATATTAGGTACCCAAAATGTGGCTGTTACTTCTTCCTTTAAAATTCTGGGAACCATGAGAGGCTGAGGATAGTGTTTTATAATACTATAGCGTATGTGCCCCCATGAGTGTGCTTACCAATGATTAGCAGTTAACCAGTCTGAATAAATTAGATTAGAGTCCATGTGAAAGTGGGTTTAAGCTTATAGAACATATGAGATAGGAGACCAGGTAATAGAGCTCCTATTTGCTTAAAGCCCTTTTCTTCTTTTATGAAATCTCCATGAAGTTTCCCATATGCTGGAAAAACTGTACACTTTTTTTTTTGAAGAGTCTTAAAGATGCATTTCCTCAGTTTGCTACTTTGTCCTTGGCTCCTAATGTAAAAACTGCCACCTATGACTGTTCTAGATATGTTGTTAGAATTGAAAATTCAGATCCGCTGAGCTCCTGAAGTTTCTAAATTCGTGTTAGGGTCAAGGGAAGAGAGGAGAGGGAAGTTCTTCTCCTGACCCCAAGTGATTCAGTTGCAGAGGCTTGGCTAAAACTGCTGACCTAACTCTCAGTTAGATTCTGAACTGGTTTACTTTTTTAAAAATCCAAAATCCACAAAGAGCAACTATATCTTTAGGCAATGCTAAAACACTTTTTGGATTGCATCATTCCATTTTATCCCATTGCTAAAGAATCCCATTCCTTGACAATTTGATGATTTAAGGCAGGGGTCCTCAAACTTTTTAAATAGGGGGCTAGTTCACTGTCCCTCAGACTGTTGAAGGGCAGGACTATAGTAAAAACAAAAACTTTGTTTTGTGGGTCTTTAAATAAAGAAACTTCATAGCCCTGGGTGAGGGGGATAAATGTCCTCAGCTGCCGCATCTGGCTCATGGGCAGTAGTTTGAAGGCCCCTGATCTAAGTTGTTCACATTTAGCTCAATGCCCTTGACTGAAGGGGAGATTCAGCAGATGCTGTCAAATGAATATTAGGGCTAGATTATTTTTTAAGTTACTTCATTATATAGAGTGGGGTGATTTACTGTTTCATTTGACACCCTTTCTGTAGCCTTATATGAAAGCAGAGTTAAAGACAGTCCCATATTAAAATTTTTTGCTTTTCAAAGACACTCAGGTCTCACAAGGAGCCGAGCACAAAGATGGAAATTACTAACCAAATTTCAAAGTTAGAACTATTTAGATCATCTATGACACAGACATGGTACTGATACCTAAACCAGGTAGGCTGAAAACAGAGAAAGAAAATTATAGACCAATCTCCCTAATGAATAT
Organism: Sarcophilus harrisii; assembly: GCF_902635505.1. Classification (NCBI taxonomy): domain Eukaryota; kingdom Metazoa; phylum Chordata; class Mammalia; order Dasyuromorphia; family Dasyuridae; genus Sarcophilus; species Sarcophilus harrisii. The sequence continues at coordinate 72,383,753 of NC_045426.1, forward strand.
TGATGCTAAAATCTTAAATAAGATATTAGCAAAAGACTACAGAAAATCATCTCCAAGATAATACACTATGATCAAGTAGGATTTATACCAGGAATGCAGGGCTGGTTCAATATTAGGAAAACTATCAATATAATTGGCCATGTTAATAACCAAATTAACAAAAACCATATGATCATCTCAATAGATGCAGAAAAAGCATTTGATAAAATCCAACATCCATTCCTATTAAAAACACTTGAAGTATAGGAATAAATGGACTTTTCCTTAAAATAATCAGCAGCATCTATTTAAAACCATCAGTAAGCATCATATGTAATGGAGACAAACTGCAACCATTCCCAATAAGATCTGGAGTGAAACAAGGTTGCCCACTATCACCGTTACTATTTAATATTGTATTAGAAACGCTAGCTATAGCAATAAGAGCTGAGAAAGAGATTAAAGGAATAAGAATAGGCAATGAGGAAGCCAAATTATCACTCTTTGCCGATGACATGATGGTATACTTAGAGAACCCCAGAGATTCTGCTAAAAAGTTATTAGAAATAATCCACAACTTTACAACGTTGCTGGTTATAAAATAAACCCACATAAGTCATCAGCATTCTTATATATCACTAACAAAATCCAACAGTCAGAGTTACAAAGAGAAATTCCATTTAAAGTAACTACTGATAATATAAAATATTTAGGAATCTATCTGCCAAGGGAAAATCAGAAACTTTATGAGCAAAATTACAGACCACTTTTCACACAAATTAAGTCTGATCTAACCAATTGGAAAAATATTAAATGCTCTTGGATAGGGCGAGCAAATATAATAAAGATGACAATATTACCTAAACTAATCTATTTATTTAGCGCTATACCAATCAGACTCTCAAAAAACTATTTTAATGACCTAGAAAAAATAACAACAAAGTTCATATGGAAAAACAAAAGGTCAAGAATTTCAAGGAATTAATGAAAAAAATCAAATGATGGTGGCTTAGCTGTACCAGATCTAAAATTATATTATAGAGCAGCAGTTACCAAAACTATTTGGTATTGGCTAAGGAATAGATTAGTTGATCAGTGGAATAGAGTAGGTTCAAGGGATAAAACAGTCAACAAATATAGCAACCTAGTCTTTGACAAACCCAAAGATCCCAGCTTTTGGGATAAGGACTTACTGTTTGATAAAAATTGCTGGGAAAATTGGAAACTAATATGGCAGAAACTAGGCATTGATCCATACTTAACGCCGTACACCAAGATAAGGTCAAAATGGGTTCATGACCTAGGCATAAAGAATGAAATCATTAATAAATTAGAGGAACATAGGATAGTTTACATCTCAGACCTGTGGAAGGGGAAGGTCTTTATGACCAAAGCAGAACTAGAGATCATTACTGATCACAAAATAGAAAATTTTGATTATACCAAACTGAAAAGTTTTTGTACAAACAAAACTAATGCAGACAAGATTAGAAGGGAAGCAATAAACTGGGAAAATATTTTTACAGTCAAAGGTTCTGATAAAGGCCTCATTTCCAAAATATAGAGAGAATTAACTCTAATTTATAAAAAATCAAGCCATTCTCCAATTGAAAAATGGTCAAAGGATATGAACAGACAATTCTCAGATGAAGAAATTGAAACTATTTCTAGTCATATGAAAAGATGCTCCAAGTCATTATTAATCAGAGAAATGCAAATTAAGACAACTCTAAGATACCACTACACACCTGTCAGATTGGCTAAGATGACAGGAAAAATAATGATGATTGTTGGAGGGATGTGGGAAAACTGGGACATTGATTCATTGTTGGTGGAGTTGTGAACGAATCCAACCATTTTGGAGAGTAGTTTGGAACTATGCTCAAAAAGTTATCAAACTGTGCATACCCTTTGATCCAGCAGTGTTACTACTGGGATTATATCCCAAAGAGATTATAAAGAAGGGAAAGGGACCTGTATGTGCACGAATGTTTGTGGCAGCCCTTTTGTAGTGGCTAGAAACTGGAAACTGAATGGATGTCCATCAGTTGGAGAATGGCTGAATAAATTGTGGTATATGAAAATTATGGAATATTACTGTTCTGTAAGAAATGACCAACAGGATGATTTCAGAAAGGCCTGGAGAGACTTACACGAACTGATGCTGAGTGAAATGAGCAGGACCAGGAGATCATTATATACTTCAACAACAATACTAGATGATGACCAGTTCTGATGGATCAGGCCATCCTCAGCAACAAGATCAACCAAATCATTTCTAATGGAGCAGTAATGAACTGAACCAGCTATACCCAGAAAAGAACTCTGGGAGATGACTAAAACCATTACATTGAATTCCAATCCCTATATTTATGCACACCTGCATTTTTGATTTCCTTCACAAGCTAATTGTACAATAATTCAGAGTCTGATTCTTTTGTACAGCAAAATAATGTTTTGGTCATGTATACTTATTATGTATCTAAGTTATATTTTAATATATTTAACATCTACTGGTCATCCTGCCATTTAGGGGAGGGGGGGGGGTAAGAGGTGAAAAATTGGAACAAGAGGTTTGGCAATTGTTAATGCTGTAAAGTTACCCATGTATATATCCTGTAAATAAAAGGCTATTAAAAAAAAAAAAAAAAGAACTATTTAGATCAACCCATCCTGACAAAAATGTCCTTATCTAACCAAATCTAATCATCAAACCTTTGCTTGAATATCTGCAATGAGAGAGAACCCTCTACTTCCCAAGGCATTTGATTCCATTTTTAAATTTTTTTTTTTCTGACAGAAAGCCTAAATTTTTCTTTTTGTACCTTTTATTCAATCTTCTTTGGTCTCTCTTTTATGACTAAACAAAACAATACAGCCCTTTAACTCCTGAAAAACAGTTAATATGAATGTTAAAGAACCTTATTTCAAATCTTGGCTCTATTGTTGACTGTGCAAATGGCTTAAATTATTTGCTCTTGTTTCCTCATTTTTTAAATGAATATATTAGAAAAGATGATCTCTTGGGTTCTTTTACAGCTCTAAATGACCTTTAAAGTCTCAATACTAGCTAATATCAATGAACACTGCACATTAATTACATTGATATAAACACACAAAAATTAAAATTAAAAATTATATATATGGGGCAGCTAGGTGGCACAGTGGATAGAGCACCGGCCCTGAAGAAAGGAGGACCTGAGTTCAAATTTGACCTCAAACACAACCCCAAATTGTCTCAGCAAATGTGTGTGTGTGTGTGTGTGTAAAACACAAATATATGTATGAAATAAACAGTGTTCAGGGACCTTGGTCAAATCAGAGAAAAGACTTCATATGCCCTTGTTTGTATCTCCTTTTTGTTATTTATCTTTTTTAAAACTGGAAATTTCAGGAAAACAAGGTAGAGGAAATAAGTAAATACATATATATTTCAATACATTTGCTCTTTTTGAAAAAGAAAAACCATTTACTTTTGTGTAGAAAAATGATAAACTGGCTGACTTAGAAAAAACAAGTAAAGACTTGGATTAATGAAGGAAGATGCTATCCACCTTCAAAGAAAACAGGTGATAAAAGGAAATAAGTATAGCATAATCTTACATATATGCAGATGAGTGTATACACACACACACACACACACATACACATATTTCTATCTACCTACCTATCTATCTCTCTCTCTCTCTACCTATGCATGCTTAATTATAACCTTTTTTAAGGTGGGGAAAGGAGAGAAGGGGAAAAATAAAGTAAAAAGTATACAGCAGACAACAAAAGAAAATGTATAGTACTTATTATATAGATTTTCTTGACATGGAAATTTTTTGAATTATAGCAATTTCATATAATCTGCTCTACACATGGTAATCTTTCTCCCCTTTTCTTTTTATATATTTTTTAAAATTGCTAAATAAATAAATTCACTTTTCCTTTTATCCTACTTTTATCAGAAATGACTTGTGGAATGAATTAGTTTTTGAAAATTGCCTTTGACTCCTTCTCATAGTGACAATAAAGAGAAATAACTGAAATAATTTCTGCCAACACAAAGCAATAAAAATCTACCAACAATCTATGATGATTTAAAACATGAATTCTTCACTTTCATAATTGTTCCTCCCAGATTTGTATTACCTGTGTATCTACTATGCCTACTGTATAGATTTTCATCCAGTCTGATAAAAAATATTGCATTGCATCAATCCCTAGATCATTCCAAATCAACCCTTTCTTCAAGATAATGTGAAAAAATACAAAAGAGTTATAATTTTTATGTATGCAGGGAGAATTCTGTTGTAAGAATTCCTTCCACCATTGTAGATGGCCATTTATATAATAGTAAATAAGTTTCAAGAAGTAACTGATCAAATATGTAAGTAACATGTATCAAATACTCAGGATTAAATAGGTTTTATAAAGGTCAGAGGCCAAATCTGAAGCTAGATCTCAGCCTAGAATTCTATTTTATAAGCCATGTTCCTTCCTTCCAAGATGACATTAATGAGTTTGGGTTCAATTATTCAACTAGTTCTAGTTCTACATCTACATAAATATATTCTCATCCAGGCCATCTCTTCTACAAAGATAATCTCTGAGACCTTGTGAGATGATTTCCTACAATCTAGAATTACTAGGTCAATATGATTATCCTGTTATACAATATATATCCGGATAATAATATATGCTGACATAATGTTCTTAAAAGCATATGAGAATGGTTTGATATTTTCTAGATTAAATCATTCTGGCTTTTAGTGATCACTATTTTTCCATTCACAAATTGTTCCTTTAAAAATAGATTGCTGAATTTTCTGGCAATGGAAATCAATCCCCACTATCCTATAATTTGAAGAAATAAACTTCTTCCCTTTTTAGAAAAAAACATGGGCAATATGTATTCATTCCTAGACTTAGAGTACCTCTTCCAGAATCTATATTTCCCTCTATATTTTAAAATATTTATTCTATTCTGATTAAGAAATGAAATAAACATTTCCATAACATTAGAAAAGAAAAAACATTGTATCAGAAACTCCAAATCTATTATGTACAACTTGCTACTTCTTTTAAATTATAATAAAGTTTTCATGTAAAGTTTCCCCCCTTTTTTAATTCCTTCACTTCCTGCTCTAGAGATGGCTGTCATTAGACACAAATATGTATGTGAAACATATTTCCATTTAACAGTTCTTTCTCTGGAAGCAGATGTCTTCCCATGTCCTTTGTAGTTAGTTTTGGTATTTATAACAGTTAAAATTATTCACTTAGTGTTGTTCTTAAAACAATATTATTGCTACTACAATTAACATTCTCTTGGTTCTGCTCATTTCATTCTTCATTATTTCATGTAAATCTGTTCAGGCTTCTCTAAAATCATCAAATTTATCATTTTTTTACAGCATAGTAGTGTTCTGTCATGATTGTATATTACAACTTGTTCAGCCATTCCCCAATTGATGGGCATCCCTGCTATTTCCAGTTTTTTGCTATAAGATAGCTGCTATATGATCTTTCAAAAATCAGACAAAACAGCAATCAGCAATCACATAAGCCAATTCTTTCAGCACTTTATTCTATGATTCACCTGGTGCATTGATTTGAATTCACTGAGACAATTAGGTGCTCTCTTATAAATTTCTTCACTTTAGTTTCATCTTCCTATTAATTATTTTTGTTTTATTCTTTAAGAAATAACAGAAATAAGTTAAGTAATTGGGTATTTCTATCTTCTCACTTAATTCAACTATTATCTTTCATTCCCCTTTTTTCATCTTCATGCAATTTTTATTTTTATTTTTATTTTTTTATTTTTAAAAAATTCCTTGGGGCAGCTATGTAGTTTAGTGGATAGAGCACCAGCTCTGAAGTCAGGAGGACCTGAGTTCAAATCTGTCCTCAGACAGTTAACACTTCCTAGCTCTATGACCCAGGGCAAGTAATTCAACCCCAATTGCCTCAGGAAAAAAAAAAAGTTCCTTTCCTTAACTTCTATTACTAGCCTTTTATTATTATGATTTGTGTCACTTTCAGCATAACCTTACAGATAGGTACATGTCTTTCTTATATAAACATTAACTTCCTGCTTTTTTTCTCCATCTTCTCTACCAGTCAACTTAAAAACCACCACTAAGTCTACAAGTTTTCTATGCATCTACATTGGTTTCTTTAGACAATTTCTCAGTTTATCCAGAACTTTTGTGTGTTCATGTCAGACTGTCAATAAATATGTAATAAGTGTCTACAATGTACACAACTCAGAATTTTATTCCTGATAGGTTCTCCTTTATTTTGGACTGATTTTCTCTGTAGGATTGAATATTACAAACTTTTTCAGAGAAAAAAAGTAGGAAGTTTTCTTTGGCTTAATGGAGGGAATGGGAATTGAGCTAGATTTTGATTGAATTTTTAACGTAAGAATTTAACAGGAAAGCTGGAGATTGAGCAATTTAAGGAATGTAATGCTATAAGAAAAGTAGAAGAAACTAGTGTGTGCAAAGCATATGTGTGGAATATGGCATAAGTAAGCTAAAGATTTAAGATATTTTGTTAAAAAGATAACCTTGCAATAAGAAATGCTATTTTTCCCAATATCCATTTGAATTTGCAGATCAGAAAGGTCACTGCTAATAACAAGAAAAATAATAATATCCCTCAGTGGTTATGTAGGATCTATAATAATAATAATAATAGTAATCATGTTTTATATGTGTGTAGTATTTATACAATTTTTTTCATATCTTTTATTTCATTTCATCCTCACTATTTCAACCCTATTTTCCAAAGGAGAAAACTGAGATTCATAAAGATCTTGATTTGCTCATTGTCTCATGATTAAGAAGTGCCAGTGAGATATTTGGAATCCAAGTTTCTTGACTGCTCATATAGTATATTCATTTTATAGCTCCACCACACCATCTATTCTAAATATTTAAAATTTCCAGTGTTTAACAGGATCCAAAAGAAAAAAAATACTGATAATTTGTGTGGCTATCTTAAGAGCCTTGTCAACAACAACAATCTTGTTACTAAGAATGTGCCATCAATGTATTTATTGCCTGTTTATTTTGCCCATTTTGAACATGTGGGTTGTGAAAATAAAAACAAAGTTAAAATTAGGGAAAGAATAGAAAAAATATGCAGAAGGAGAAGAAAGAACAAGAATATGAGCCAAGCACTTAATTCAACAAAGGGATTGATTTAATTAAAATGATGAATATTAGAAACATGATTTGTGTGGGTGATATTGTTTCTAGTCTTCCCAAGTGATTTTCTTCCTTTTTTTTTTCTCTCTCCATGAACTCCAAGAATTTCTCTCCATGAATTAGATCCTTTCAAAATTATTCTCAATCTATGATATACAAATCTACCAGAAGAACAAAGAGAGATTTACTGATTAAAGTCCTTCATTTTCTATATCTATTTAACCCCCAAGGAAATTAGAAATTGGGTCAGAAAGCCACTTAGGCTACGAGCCAGGCAAAAATCGGAAGGGGTTATGCTCACCAAAACTATTTGTCGTTTGTTATGGAAAATGCATAAAAGAGTCCAAAATGAAAAGGGATTCTTGACCTAAGTACAGTGGCACATGCCTGTAATCCGTTGATAGTGAGGAGACTGAGACTGATAAATCACTTGAGCTTGGAAAGTCAAAGCTTCAATAGGTTGAAACTGATCTGGAGTCTGCACTAAATCTGACACTAATATGGTGAATTCCTGGTTAGCAGGGAAGGTAAGAAAACAGCTTTCTTAAAGAGGAATGAATTAGCTCATGTCAAAAATAAAGTAGGTCAAGACTTCCATGACCATCATTATTGGGATTGGGGTCTGTTAGTGGTCACTGCACTTTTACCCTAAGCAAGAAGATAGGAAGAATCAGTTGCAATAAATAGTGTGTATGGGTATGTGTGTATGGGGTAATTCCCTATAGAATGTGAGATCTTTTAGATGTTATTTTTAAAGATGATACTATGCTGACTGTATCAAGATCCTCAAAATGCAGAATCTCCTAAATGAGATCCTTAATCACTGGAAAGAATTCTAACTATCCATAAATTGAAAATATAGATGAAGATTGCCTAGTGTCCAAACAGGCAGTTGGATAAATGTCTACAGAGATCATTTATATTTGAGAAAGATAGACAAATGGATAATGAAAAGGGTCCTAAATTGCATATATTGGTAAAACTAGGGTGTGTTCATGTGGGAAACTGTGCAGTACTTTTAGTATCCCAAACCTCTGACTTGGGACAAAAACAAAACCAAAGAAAAAACCATCCCCTTGAACCCCAAACATTAAACCTAGTATTCGTCCAGTGATTCCAGCGAATGACAGATTACCATATTTTCAGGAGTTAAACACCCAAAGAATAATGGATACCAGGTGGATATAATAACTTACAATTATTAATGACAGATCACATACAGAAAGCAATGTAAAAGTTAGCACTGAAGTGATGTTTGACACATAACTACACTTATTTCTTCATTAAATAAACAACCATTTAAGTACTTACTATTTGTAAAGTTTCATGCTTGATGCTGGAGGAGCCACAACAGTATATAAGATAAAGGACATTTCCTAAACAGGCTTACAATCCAGCAAGAGGCTTATGACATGCATAAATATGCAATGATTTTTCTTATAACTAAGCAACAATTACAATGAAAAATAGATCAGATCCTTGACTATGTGTCAAATGATTCAATACCAAAATAGCTATGTTTTTGTCATTGAATATGACACTAAAGAAGATTAATTACCATCTGCTTTGTTGCTGGACCCAAAGGACCATTAGGCTTTTCCATCTGATTTGCAATAGAAAGTTACTTGATATATCTCCCTTGTTGGCATACAAGCTCCTTAAGAACAGACTGTCTTGCTTTTTTATTTGTATTACTTGTAGTTAGCTTAGTGCTTTTGTTCCTTTTGTGACCCATTGGTCTGGAATGAGGAAGACTCCCCTTCCTGAGTGTGAATACAGCCTCAGACACTTACTATCTGTATGACCCTATATTAACCTTATTTGCCTCAATTTTCTCATCTGTAAAATGAGCTGGAGAAGCAAATGACAAATCACTTCAGTATCTGCCAAGAAAAGTCAGATGATAGAAGCAACTGAACAACAAATTCCCTGTATTTATTACCACAATCCTTTGCTCCTATTGTCTAAGTAAATGCTCTTTCATTCATTAACTTACAAGAACTACAAAAGTGCTATACGACATCTATAAAAAGAAAAATAATTTCTAATTAAAGGAATAAGGAGTGGTTAAGAGGAATTACTTCTAAATGAATAGGAGTTTTCAGGGTAGAAGGAAAAGACAATTTTAGAGCACAAGATAATAGAAAGGCCTAACAGAAGAGATGGGTTAGAGAAAGCCAAAGAGCAACTTTTGTCTACTTAATCTCCTCCTAAATTTCTTGAGGATAGAAAAATCACTCTTCATTCTTCTTGGTATCTTCCATTTGGTTCAACACGACGTTTCGTTAGGCATTCAATAAATATTAACTAATCTAAGTATTGAATGAACAATTTTTAGATATAGATGATGTTTAGCATCCTTTCCAGTTCTAGACTTTCAAGCTTTCTAGCCAATTATAGGCAGATTTTTTTTAGTTGTTAGTGAATTCATCACAGAAATATAACAAAAAAGCTTTGGGTAACTATCATCAATAAGGTCCTAAAAAAATCAGCATTGGCAGATCATTTGTCCAATGGAAATGGACTGTGGAAATGACTATGTCGCTTAGTCAGTCAATAAATATCTATCACGTATACACTGTATGTCAAGCACTGAGTTAAGCATGGAAGAGAAATAAAAAGGCAAAAAAGAGTCCCTACTCTTGAGGAGATCATCATTTAAGCTAATATTTGTATGTCTACCTTTTACACATATATATGCATACATGTATACATACATATACACACATATTTTAAACACCAACCAGTTTTCAAAATATACTTCATTAAAATGCCTTATGATGTCATCACTATGCCCTCCAATCTCTTTTTATTAGGAAATGATAAAACTGAAAGAGCAGATAGATTTGGATTATTTAAATCAGAACCTCATTGTTATCCATTCACATGTTCATGAAAAGTCAGGCATGAGTGAAAACAACTGAAAAGCTGTAATGGTCAGACCTATATTACATGAATTCCCTCATTAATAGGAGAATCCTAAAGCCACAAGAGTTTTCAAAGATTATATAGCCTAATCCCCTTGCTCCACCAGTATGAACTGGTTGCTTTCTTTTTAAAACCCTCTAGGGATTTAATCACCTTCAATTAGCGGGATATTTTGCTACCAGTAATGTTCTGGAGAAGAACTGGGTTTGAGTCCTGACTTTCCTTAGCAGCTCAACAGCTGTGTGATCTTGGATAGGTTAGATCTTTTTTTTTTTTTTTATTGGACCTTAATGCTACATTATCAAAATGAGTTGGAAAAAGATGAACTAAATTACACCTAATTAGTCACTACACCTAAAATCCTATAATCTCATTTCAGTATTTTATTTACCCTTATAGTGAAGGAGTTTTCCTAAAATTACTGAATGCAGAAGGATCACAGGATATGTGATTTATAATAGATCTACTGGATTTTGGGGGTGGGGGGTGGGATGAGGTAGAAAGAGGAAGAGAGAATGGATATTTGAAAGGAATAGGATTTTTCACAGAAGAAAAAAAAGACAATTTTGGAGCACAAAATAATAGAAATACTAGCAAAATACTTTGGGAGAGGATTACTTAGGTTTTATTAGTGAAAGTCAAAACAATGGATTACCAAGGCAGCTAGATGGTGTAGTGGATAGAGCAGCGACTTTCAAATCAGAAGAACCTGAGTTCAGATGTAACCTCAGATACCTAACATTTACTAGCTCAGCTGACCCTGAGCAAGCCACTTAGCCCCAATCATTTGGAAAAAAACAAAGCAAACGAATCTAATGAATTATCAAGTTGGTCAAATTCCTGTCATATAAAAACCTAAGGAAATCAAAGAAGTCAGAAAGTTTTTGTTTCACTTTTGAACAGCTAATTGAATTTTAAAATTTGTTTAATGGAAAGTCATTGAGATTTAAAATTAATATCTTTGAGTTCAGATGTAAGTAATAATAATGAAGTTTTTAAACCTTTGAATTTTGTTGAATTAATTATTTATAAGAAACATTTCACCAGGTTTATCTCTTGAAAAGCAAACATCATCAATGTGTCCAAAAGGATAAGTAACTCTATCTTAATTTGACTTGATTGCTTTAGTCTAGACAGTAGAGATCAAGCCATTCTATTTCAAGAAATATGACATCTACACTGTCAATTTGAAAAGGACTTTATACTAGACAGTTTACTCTTTTTTAACTTCCAGGCTCTGTCATAAGCATAAAACAATAGGCTCATCAATTTTCAGTTTATTAGGAACCTATAAAGATCATCTAGGATAAGTTTCTTATTTTACAAATGAGGAAACAGAGACCTGTATAAATTGAATCCAACAGAACTGATATTTAAATCTAGATCCTTTTCCCTATGCTATGTGGACTGTTTTTTCGATTCATTTTAATTTTATTTCATTGTGTTCTGAGATTATGTAAACTAGTATTGCATTTTTAGTATTGTAAAACTACTTATTTCCCAGATTCACTTCCCATGTAATTGAACAGTTTGATGAAGGGTTTCCCACAGAGTTCCCTAGGGATTGAATTAGGCTTCAGGGATGCTCAAAGTGCTCATGTACAATGAACTGTGTCATGTCGACCTTGAAGCTGGTTCCATGGCCTTGATAACTCATTCGACCTTGCATGGCATACTGCATTTAGATCCTCCCTGATTATAGAGCAGCTTAAATTCTGATTATTTTTGGCTGGGAGATCTACCATCCTACCCAAGTCCATCATCCCTCCTGCAAGGCGCAGCAAAGCTCATTGCTTTCTCATTGTATTCTGCAACTATACCAAACCACATTTATTTCTCCCTTTCCTAAAATTACTTACATTTTAATTCTTAATTATCAGCTCTCTTATACCACTGCTTAACTGTATCACTAGTGTTTCTTTTATCTCTCCCCATTAAAGCCATGAGTGCATAGACTGTGATCAGCTGCCTGGAGGCATTCAATAAGTACTCACAATTTACAGGTTTATAGAGCAAGAAAGGACCTTGGAGATCTAAGAATGTCTTTCACCTTTTCATCTTCCCTATCATTGGCATATTAACACCAAATATTTTATAAATAGTTATTGAATTAATGAAATGCCTCATTTATAGGTAGGGAAACTGAGGAGCCCAGGATCCTAGATTTTTGCATTGGAACAGACCTAGAGGTCATGTATTTCAAATCTCTTATAATATGATGAAATGGAATCAATGAGGTTGAGTCCTACTGACATTATTTAAAGTAAATCAACATCTATTGATATGATTTGTTTAATATTAATATAAATATAGAACTGGAAAGGCTAGTAGAAGTCTTTTAGTCATGAAATCATGAATTCACACCCAAAAGAGATCTAGGAAGTCATGAACCCAATGTCCTTCTTTTGCTGATGAAGAAAATGAGATATTGAGAGATCTGGCAGTCTAGTGAAACATGTGGACCATCTCTCTGAATAATATTCCTAAATATATAAGATGAAGTACAGAGAATTATGAAGGAAAAGAATTACATTGAAATATAAATATAGTTTTACCTTATATGAATTCATAGTCCCCTGAAATCTATTCAAAGAAACACTTGAGGATCTGTGAACTGCAGGCAAATAAATGCTGCTATAAATAAGACCTGAAGAGGCCAGGTGCTTTCATAGCATCGTGATGCTGTGCTCTCACTAAGAAGGGGTAGACCATGCTGAAATTAGTCATCGTTACAGTTAGATAACACATGCCAATTTAGTAATAACCATATTGATACCATTTTGAAGGAAGAATGCTGACTTAACTGGGCAGGAGTGCAGGAAGGATAAAAACATTTTGCAAAATCTTTCTGTAAATCACATGAATCTCAGATGGGAGTTGTCAGAAGAGATCAAGGGTGAATATGAGGAATAATCCTTTCTTTTGTTAGTAATGAGTTGACAATCATTCATCTGTTACTGCCAATTTCAAAAGTAATCAATGCATATGACATAGTAGGCTTTCGAATAGCATTTGTGAGATGAATGAGTTTTCCAAAGTCATAGTCTTCTCGTTTATTCTTTTTTTTTAATGAAATAACTATCACTTTCTACTTTCTGACATGGATTTCTACCATTTATGCATCATTAAAAGAGAAATTAATTTCCAGAAAGTGGTTTGAGAATTACTGTTACAGATTTGTGTTTCAATCAAAGCCTTGAAATTCCTCCTTTTAGGTTGCCCAATTCTTCTTCTCTTGGGACAAGAAATGAAAAGGAAACTCATTTAGTCCAGTTTAGATAGGCAGGGGTAGACTGAAGCTGACCATAACTCTCATTACTTCTTATTTTTTTTTTAGTTTTCACACAAGTTATTGATGGAGCATGGGAGGAAGAAGTACCAAACCCTAAAAATAAATTGGGGTATCAGGATATGGTCCATCAAATGTTGGAGAAAGTGTTTTGGACCCAAAAGGATATTGGAGTTTCAGGCCAGTGTTGTAAAGTATCACAAAACAATTTATAAACTTAGATCTTCTCCTATTCAAGAGGTAAAGATTTTATTATTATGCCATTGACTGGAGTGCCAAGTTCCAAAGAAAGTTAGCCAATAAGAAGGAGAAAGATGAGAGCTAAGTTCCTTAGTGGAATTCAGAATTAACCAGGAGGAAGACACCATTAAGGGGGAAAATATCATAAGGCAGGCAAAGTCAACTTGCTACACAAGGTAGGCAGTTCCTGATGAACCGGGAAAGAACTGGAGGTTTATATCATTGACTGAAAGGCTAATTCTAAAAGGGAGTTATCACTCTAAAAACTTAGCAGGGAATTGAGGGACAGGTAGATTCTTTTATAGAGAAAATATAATCTCCGAGGTTGACACCGTAACTTAGGCTTCTGAATAGATAGTGTAAACTGTGGGGTTTGTCAATGATAAGAACTAAATAAGGAATTCAACCAAAGGTTGGTTGTTTCTTGCCCTTCATTTCTGAAGAGGACCAAAATGACATTAGTATGATAGAGTTGAGTTACAGTGTGTTTACCTGTGGCTGATCCAACTAATATGGTCTCTACCTACCACAGGTCAGACACAAATAGCCCATATGAACATTTGAGTGGTTCCTCTAATTTTGCACATATTGTGGTTCCTCTGAGCTAATTAAATTCTGCTTTGGTCATAGAGCACACCATGTTGGGTGGTCCTGTGCCAGTGTCTCCCATGGCATATAATCAATTCTAAAGTCCTTAAGCGAGATCTTGAGAGTGTTCTTGTATAGCTTTTTTCTGCTTGTATAGCACTCTTGTGAGTGCTTGACCAGGTGTGAGTTTTCCATAAAATAATGTTTTCTGGCAAGTGTACAATTGGGTCTGCTACAATAACAAAAGGCTAACCAAAATAAGAAAATTCCCACTTATAATTCCAATGGTTCTCCTCCCTGCCTTGCCTCAGGGAGTAGATTGGCTTCTAGATCGTTTAAAGTAATTCAGGGTCTCTCTGTTAACACCCCCCTAGCTACTAAGGACCTGATCAGCTATATTAGGGCACCAGAAAAGCAAAAGTAAATCCCCCCCCACCTCCAGAATCTCAGAGCCCACAGAATTTGATTTGTACCCTGTCAGAATCTACTCTACCACATATTAGCAAATCATAATGTCTTTGCTTAAGGACTACTTTAAAGGTAACTCTTTCCTCCCCAAATACTTCAGTTCACTTCAGGACATATTATTTCTCTTCACATCAAACCTAATCTGCCTGTTTGAAGCTTCTGCCCATTGTTTCTAGTTCTACTCCCTGAAGCCCAGAAGAACAAATAAATCCCTATCATGTGATAGGTCTTCACTGCCTTCCTTTAAGAGAACTATTATCTTGCCTTTCCTCATCCCTTCTCATACTCAATTCCTTTAACTCATTCTTGTAGGGCATGATTTTAAGGTCCTTCATTCTGATTACCATACTCTGGGTGTCACTATGGTAGAAGGGTTTAAGAATTATTGAGAATTTTTCTCACAGTGCAGTGACACGAGTCCTACAGATATTATTTTCCCCATTTTTCATCTGAGGAAACCGAACCCAAAAAGGGTAATTGCCATTTCTCAGTCCCTAAGAATCATTATTGAGATCTAAACCTAAATAAACTGACTATAATAAATCAAAATAACATACCACCTATTTGTACTTTTCAATGTCCTGGGTTACTCGCTGAGCAAGCATCCTCTCCTAATTCTCTGGATACAAAATAAAACATTCTTTGAAGTATATACTGTATGATGGCCATTCTTTGAATTCATAAATCACTCACCTACCAGTTCATTTTTCATCATCTGGTACCTGTGAATATTGTGGCAGGTTTCTTCTCCCATCTCTGTTCTTGATTTTCTGGACTTCAAAATCGTGTCCCTCTCTACTACTATACCTCCATTCTATACCTTCTTTTAGAGCCTAGGACCTTCTGGCTATGGAACAGCTTACTGTTCATGTGGCCTGCTTACCCTGGAATATCCCCAATATTTCTCTGCAAAGCTCATCCCCAGCCCTACCCATTCTTGTCCCATTGGTGAGTTCTTCCTGGATCTTCCATTTTGTGGAAGGCCTCAGATTGGTCTGCGTTCATTTTCCTCTGACTCCTGTTCTTGACTTTCTGAAATTCAAACCATGTCCCCATGTTGAGTACCTTCATGCCCCTCTTCTATTTCAGCTCTTTTTTTGTGTATTATCTTCCCCCATTAGAATATAAGCTTCTTGAGGATGAGTGACCTAACTCTCATTAGAATTGGTTCAAAAGAGAAATAACATACAAATTCACTATGGGTACAGAAATCTATCTTACCCTGGAGGAAAATAGAGAGAGATGGGATATGGAAAGGAAAGGAGAGTGTAAAAGATAAAAAGATAAAAGGGCATATTGGGGGACAGAATAGTCAGTAACAAAACATTATTGAGGAGAGGGTGAAAGAAGAGAAAGAATAAATGGGGGAAATACAGTTAGCAATAATAATTGTAAAAAGAATTTCAAAGCAAGTTTCTCTGATAAGTCTTCATTTCTCAAACATGGAGGGAACTGAGTCAAATTTATAAAAAACAAGAGCCATGTTCCAATTGATAAATGATCAAAATTTATGATCTCTGACCAAAGGGCTATAAATTCATGCATATACTTTGACCTAACAACGTCATTACTAAACATGAATATCAAGAGATTAAAAAGAAAAGGAAAATGATATATGTATAAAAATATTCATAGCAGATCTTTGTTCAGAGTAAAAAAAAACTGGAAATTGAGGGGATGACTATGAATTGGGAAATGACTCAATAAACTGTGGTATATGTTTGTGATAGATTATTATTTTTTTATGGGAAATAAGAGCAGGATGCTCTCAGAAAAACAAATAAACAAACAAACAACAATGTGGAAAGTCCTCCATGAACTCAAGCAAAGTGAAATGTACTCTATACAAAGTAATAGCACTGTTCTAAGACGGTCAGCTATGAATTATTTTGCTATTATCAGTAGTACAATCATCCATGACTTATGATGGATTTATGAAGGACTTATGATAAAGGATCCTATCCATACCCAGAGAAGAAACAGATTGTATCTGGAATACAGATTGAAGCATTCTCTCTCTTTTTTAAAAAACACCTAATTTTTCTTGAGGGTTCTTATTTTTATTAGGGTGGGAGGTCTATGTTTTCTTTCACAACTTGACTTTTATGGAAATTATTTTAAAGCTTTTTATTTTCAAAATATATGCACAAATAATTTTTCAATATTGACCCTTGCATAACCTTGTATTTCAGATTTTCTCCTCCTTCCTTCTACCCCTCCTCTATATGGCAAACAATCCAATAAATGTTATACATGTTAAATGAAATATGTGTAAACATTTTTATATAATTCTCTTGCTGCACAAGAAAAATTAGATCAAAAAGGAAAGTAAATGTGTAAGAAAACAAAATGCAAGCAAACAACAACAAAAAGAGTGACAATGTTATGTTGTGATTCACATTCAATTTCCACAGTTCTCTCTCTCTCCGGGTGCAGATGCCTCTCTTCATTACAAGATCATTGAAACTGCCCTGAGTTATCTCATTGTTGAAAAGAGCCACATCCATCAGAATTGATCATCGTATAATCTTGTTGTTGCCGTGTACAATGATCTCCTGGTTCTATTTATTTCACTTAACATAAATTCATGTAAGTCTCTCCAGGCCTCTCTGAAATCATCCTGCTGATCATTTCTTACAGAACAATAATATTCCATAACATTCATATACCATAATTTATTCAGCAATTCTCCAACTGATGGGCATCCACTCAATTTCCAGTTTCTTACCACTACAAAAATAGCTGCCACAAACATTTTTGCACATCTGGGTCCCTTTCGCTTCTTTAATAGCTCTTTAGGATATAAGCCCAGTAGTAATACTATTGGTATGTACAATTTGATAACTTTCTGAGCATTGTTCTAAATTGCTCTCCAGAAAGACTGGATATGTTTACAATTCCACCAACAATATATTAGCATTCCAGTTTTATGGAAATGTTTCGCATAATGTCACACATGGATTTCTTAATTGTGGATGGCAATAAGGGAAAGAACCCAGAAATTTTAAAATAAAAAATAAAACAAATATAAAAATTCTTTTGAATGTAACTGGAGAAAATATTAAACAAAGAAACAAATAGCTAAGAACTTAAGCCTTTTTGAAGGTAGTGACTTTCATTTTGCTTATTTCTGTGTTTTTACCATTTAGCATGGGGTCTAGTAACATAGTAAGCAGTTAATAGAAGCTTGTTTCTTTCCTTCATTTCTTCCCTCACCAGTAGATCTGACAGCAGGAAAAGTAGTGGTATATGTTCCTCCCCTTTGACCTCTTCCCTAAAGTTGCTCAACTCATATGGCAATAACTTTTACTTACTTTCTACTTCTCAGCCCCTCAGTGTTTCAACCTTTTGATTCCTTTCAGCTCTAGGACACTATCCTTACTTGGATCTAGTCATTTTCAGATAATCTTAATAAGAAATAAATTTTAATGACAAATATATCCCATAGTTGAATAAATCACATGAAAATAGTATAGAAATTTAATTGTAATTGAGAATGTAATTGGAATCCCTTTTAGAATTTACCTAAAACAGTGGGATTTTTTTTCTTAATCTGTGCTTTTCTTTCTAAATTTAAAACTCTTTTGTAAGATATGTGGGTAAAAAACACTAGATTACCAGTCAGGAGTCCTAACTAATTCTGATAGTAACTAGCTTGGGATTGTAATAGTCACTTGAATTTAAAACTTAAATAAGCATTTATTAAGCACAAACAACATGCTAATTTTTGAGGATGCAAAAATCAATTGAAAATAGCCCCTGCCCTCTTATATTCTATTGCTGGATACGTGTATATGTGTATGTATAGGGGAAAGGGGGAGAAAGGTTGGGGAAATCAACATTTATATAGTTAAGTAAATATTAAAAACATAAAGAATAAATTTTAAATTGGTTAGGGAAAAGAATCATCATCAACTGGGGAATAAGGAAAGATTTCCTATAGGAGCCATGAGGAAACATGGCCCACACACAGGCCACAATCTGTGCATCTATTTGTAAATCAAGTTTATTAAACCACATGCCCTGCAAGGGCCTTGCTAGTTCTAAAATGCCTTCTACGCTTGTTTTACAGTCTTTCATGTTTCTCATATAAAGGGACAGTATGGAATGCTTGTTGGAGGTGAGAAATTCT
Source organism: Sarcophilus harrisii (assembly GCF_902635505.1). Taxonomy (NCBI): domain Eukaryota; kingdom Metazoa; phylum Chordata; class Mammalia; order Dasyuromorphia; family Dasyuridae; genus Sarcophilus; species Sarcophilus harrisii. The sequence goes on from NC_045426.1 coordinate 72,402,582, forward strand.
GATGAAAGAACGCATGAATAATTTATTTAAGTTTTTCTTACATTATTTTATCAGTAAGATCACAAAGTTACTAAAACTTTCAAAGGCAGGCTTAACTGTTTGATTTTTTATAAAAGATGTTGATAATGCTCTTAAAGTCAGAGATTATTCCCTTAGGGTATAAATAAAAGAGAATCTTTCATTCAAATTCAGATCCCTATTATTTTAAAAAATGCTAAAATTTATACATTTAAGAAAGATTCATATGGAACACCTCACTAAGGCACCTATGTTGTTTCATCTGTCCCTTTATTCCTATCCAAAATTCTAAAGCAACAACTCTTATGAGAAAATACAGCACTTTTCTAACTAGAGTGAAGGTACTAGAACATATGCCCACCAGAAGAGTCTAGAGCAAATAGATTAAGTACACAATACATAGTTATAAATGATTATAGTAATCTAGTGTTTGATAAAACCAAAGCTCTAAGCTATTAGTAAAATAACTCATTATTTGACAAAATTTGCTAGGAAAACTAGAAAGCAGTTTGGCAGAAACTTGACACAGATCAATTCCTCATACTAGCTACCAAGATAAGGTCAAAATTATAGATAAAGTATGATATCACAAGCAAATAAAGGAGCATTGAAAATATTACCTATTAGCTATATGGATGGGGAAGAGTTTGTGACCAAACAAGTAATAAAGAGAATTGTGGGAAATATAATGGATAAATTTGATTACATGAAATTAAAAGGGTTTTACACAAACAAAGCCAATATAAAGCAAAATTAGAAGGAAAGCAGAAAACTGGAAAATAATTTTTATAGCTAACTTCACTAATAAAGGCCTCATTTTTAAAATACAAAGGGAATGGAATCAAATATATATGTGTGTATATATATATATATATATACACACACACACACACACATACATACACACACACATAAAAAGAGAGAAATCCCTAATAGACAAAATATCAAATTATATGAATAAGCACCTTAAAGAAGATTTTTTTAAATATTCACTATTGATTAAAGAAATATAAATTGAAACATCCCTGAGTGTTACAATCACATTTATCAGATTGGGTAATATGATAAAAATATAAAATGATCAGAGCTGAAGGGGATGTGGAAAAATAGGGATTGTTGATGAAATTGTGAATTGGTACAACCATTTTAGATGACAATTTGGAATTATGTCTAAAGGGCTGTAAAACAGTGCATACACTTTGACTCAGAAATACAACCATTAGTCTAAAGGAAAAAGAAAAGGACCCATATGTACAAAAATATTTACAGCTCTTTTTGAAGTGGCAAAGAACAGGGCAACTAGTTAACACAGTTGAACCTGTGTTAGGAAGACCTGATTGTGACCCTGGCAAATCGCTTAACCTGGCTTTCCTCAGTTTCCTCATCTGTAAAATGGGTATCTTTGCCAAGAAAATCCAAAATGTGATTATGAAGAGAAAGACATAACTACTGAACAACAATAACAAGCACAAAAACTAAGAACTGGAAATTGAGGGGATATCTATCCATCACGGGAAATTGCTATACAAGTTGTGGTATATGATCATGATGGAATAGTATTGTGCTATAAGAAATGAGGAGCAGGATGGTTTCAGAAAAACCTGGGATAAAGTGATACAGAGTAAAATGAACAGAACCAGGAGATCATCATACAGAGTATTATAAGGATGATCAAATGTAAAAGACTTAGCTACTTTGATCAAGAAAATGATCCAAGACAATTCCAAAGGATTCATGATGAAAAATACTATGTACTTCCAGAGAGAAAACATGATGAACCATCCTTCCTTCCTTCCTCCTTCCCTCCCTCCCTCCCTCCCTCTTCCTTTGTTTCTGTTTCTTCCTTCTTTTCTCCTTCTCTCTCTTTCTCTCTCTCTGCTTATCTCTCTCTCTCTCTCTCTCTCTCTCTCTCTCTCTCTCTCTCTCTCTCTCTCTCTCTTTCTCTCCCCTTTCTTTTTCTTACATTGCTGATATGGAACTATGTTTACATGATTTCACGTGTATTATTGATATCATATTGCTTGCTTTTTCAATTTGTAGAGTGGAGTAGAAGTGGAAGAAAGAAAATTAGAAAAAAAAATTTAAATGTTAATAGTAAATACTTTTTAAAAAATAAGAGACCAAAGTACATATTAAGTCCCCTGCATTCTGTATCTATCCTGTTAGACTATGAGCTCCTAGAAAACAGGGATGGTTTCATTTTTTGTGTCTATATCCCTAATACCTAGCATAGTACATGGTTTATAGTATATCCTTAGTAAATAATTGTTAATTGATTAAGTTACCAAAACCAAGAGAGGTTGAATGACTTGGCAACAGAGATATAATGAGGCTCTTTTCCAGAGCAAAACTAATCATCAGATGAATACTTTCTTCTAATTAGGATTTATATGTAATTATGATATACATATATATGTGATTTATAATGAAAATAGTCAAGATTACAAAAGTGGATAATGCAAGCATAATGCAAGTTCCCCCTGCTATAGTAGAATTCAAAAGAAAAAGGGAAAAAATGTCCAAATAATATACAGGAAACATATTTTCTTCTCTTGGTTGATCTTTATACCTTACCCATTGAAGCCAGAAGTTAATTATTCTCATAGAATGGCCCTTTGTCAGCCATTTGTCAGCCATTAAGTAGGGGATTAGACACCAACAATGTTCAGATGCAACAGTGCTTTCTGAAGTTAGAAAACTGAACTTACCCTAGAGACATATAAATAGAAATGAACACTTCTCATTTTGCTACTGCTGAATTCTTGGTAAGACAATGATTTCCAAATTGGAAATGACAAGATAAAAACATTTAAAAGGGAAATAAAATCTGACTTAGGTGAGAAGTTATTAGGGTAACTAGGTGCTTTAAATGTAGCTTGGTGGCCTAATAGATAGAGAGCTAGACCTGATATCAGGGAGACTTGAATCTGATTCCTGTTTCAGGCACTTAGTAACAGTGTGGTTCTTGTCAAATGGCTTAAACTCTGTGACTCATATGCTAAATAAAGAACAATATCACCAACTTGCTTAATTGCACAGAAAAAGTAGTATAATATAAGGAATGTGCTTTTTGACCCTTAAAGAACTATACAAATATTAGTATTGGTATTGTTGTAAATTACATTAGATCCTGGCAACTTTTTATTTATATTAATGAGTTTTCAACAGGAAAGACATTGCAGTGTGATGCATCACGAGCTGGTCTTGAAACCAAGAAGATAGAGATTTAAGTCCTGCTCCAGATACACACTGGCTATGTGTGGACAAACTAGCAATCTTTTAGATGACTTTCTTTCTAAGACTATAATACTCCAAGAAAAAAAATCTGAGATTATACATTCCAGAGCAGGCACTGATCTGTATATATACAGGACTCTTTTTCGCTATTAATTACCTGTATTAATAAAATCACAGGTGTGTTCTACACAAAAATTAGTGATAATAATAATGTATTGCATTTTATAGAACTTCACAATATAAAATGTGCTTTTATCTATATTTTTCAGATACATTAGAGGAGAAGCAGAACATAGTGGAGAGAATGCTAGACCTGAGAGTCAGAAAAATAAGTCCAAATTCTCCATTCAAAATTTACTAGTCTTTTAATCAATGTCAAGTCATAATCCCTTAGCCCTAATTTCCTCATCTATAAAATGGGTATAACACTTGTACCATCTACCTCATAGGGTTAATTGTGGAAATCTAATGAGACAATACACATAAAGTACTTTGTGAATCTTAAAATTATATGATATGTGTATGATTATATGTGTAAGTATATATACATATATTAGATATATGTAAGTATATATGTATATCTATAGATGTGTATGCATGTATATGTGTTTCTATATATGAATATTATATGTATATGCATGTGTATATATAATATATACACAAAGAGAAAGACAGAGAGAAAGAGGGACACAGAGAGAGACGGAAGAAGGGAGGGAAAGAAGCATGGTATTATAATTGCCTCATTTTAATAATATCTCAAAATAATGTGAAGATGAAAACTTTGAAAGTCTTGTCAGTTAGCACTGGACAATCATGGAGAAGAAGAAGGTGATTTGAAATGGACAAACGTGATGCCTAATTACATTTAAATTTTTTTTTCAAATTTTAATGATTTGTAATTTCTTTTTCATGAATCTTTTAAAAATTCAATAATACTTTTTAAAAGCTCAGAAAAAAAAATTATACAGGAAATCTCAGATTAAGGTAGGTTTGAAGCTAATCCCAACAAAATTCTAGAATCAAACAGGAGGAAGATACCTACTATATTACATTTCATTTATCATGACATCCCCCCTTTTTATGGAGATGCCAATATTTTTCAGATAATGCAAAGTAACTATTAGTCTTAGAGCATCAATATAACTATCTCTGAGATACAAGGGTATTTCCTTTCTATAGACTCCATATTTCTCTGTTATGTACTGATTTATGCTCATATTTTTTTCTTTCATTAGAAAATAAGATCCTTGACACTAAACACTATTTTTGCCCTTTTTCTTTGTATCCCCAATGGAGAAAATAGACGAATGTTGAACAAATTACAATGTTTAAGCAGATTTCATCTTTAATTTAAAAAGTTTATCGAAAAAACAGTTATTCTTGGTTCAACATGTGTGGTAGTGATTTGGACAATGATGTAGTAGATATGCTTATCAGATGAATAACTAATAAAGCTAGCATGAATCTGTATTATAATAAAATAAAAAATAAGATACTGGAAGGCAAGGATGATGAGCAGCTAGAAAAAAGATGAAATTTCAGAGAAAACTTCCTAAAATTTTTAAAAATCAATTGTCCAGTTGCAGGATATGGAGACCTGGCTGTCTTAACTGCAATTAATTTTAGATATGTGCAAGTTCATTATTAAGCCAGTAAAAAAATGTAATCAGACTCTAATAACAGTAGTATATTTTCTTTGTCTCTGGGCAAAGAAGGCAAGAGGTCCATGATACTCTCCATATTCAGACCATCTTTACAGTATTATCTTTTGGGGAAATATCATGTTTTTTCTTTTTTTTTCTTCTTTTAAAATTTATTCATTTATTTTAACACATATTACTTTATGAATCTTGTTGGGAGAGAAAAATCAGAACAAAAGGGAAAAACCATGGAAGAGAAAAAAACAGAAAAAAGAAGTGAATATAGCATGTATTGATTTACAGTCAATTTCCATAATTCTTTTGCTGGATGCAAATGGCATTTTCAGTCAAGTCTACTGAGATTGCTTTGGATCACTGAACCACTGAGAAGAACCAAGCCTTTAAAAGTTGATTGCACATTCTTGCTGTTATTGTGTACAATGTGTTCCTGGTTCTCCTTGTTTTGCTCAGCATCAGTTCATGTAAATCTTTACAGGTCTTTCTAAAATCAAATTGTTCATTATTTTTTATAGAACAATAATATTCCATTACCTTCATATACCACAACTTGTTCAGCCATTCCCCAACTGATGGGCATCTAGTTATTTTCAAATTCTTTGCTGCTACAAAAAGAGCTGCTACAAACATTTTTGCACATGTGGGTACTTTTCTATATGATTTCCTTGAAATACAGACTCAGTAAGGGCACTGCTGGGTCAAAGGTTATACACAGTTTTATAGTCCTTCGGGCATAGTTCCATTTTGTTCTCTGGAATGGTTGATTCATTTTACAACTCCACTAACAATGCATTAGTGTCCCAGTTTTCCACATCTCTTTCAATGTTTGTCTTTATCTTTTCCTGTCATCTTAGCCAATCTTAGAGGTACCTGAAAGGCATGTGTTTTATTTAAATGTTTTATACTGGTTTTTGGTTTTGTGTCTATATTTCCTAATGTAAGGAAGCAATCATAACAAAGCTCTAAAAAGGCATTTTTAAAAGTTCAGCAAAACTAACCAATACAATAAAAGGTTGAAAATCTCTACATAATTATCATCCACATAAATGGAGGGATAATTCTTATATCTCCTTATATTCTCATATTCTCTCTTTGGGGCCAGATGGTCAAAATAATTTCACAGAATTCAATTTCACCTGTTTTTTTAATTTTGATTGTTGTTCTTTCCATTTACACTGTTGTAATCATTATGTTAATGTTATGCTTACTTCTTGCATCTATTCATGTGTTTCCCCATACTTCTCTGTATTTATTATATTATTTAATGTAGTGCAGTAGCATCCAATTACAGTTACTTATCTCAACTTGTTCTTAGCCTTATCTTAGTCAATGGATATCTACTTCATTTATAATTCTTGGCTTCTTTGAAAAATGTTCTTATAAATGTTTGGGTATCTTTAGTGCCTTCTTATTATTGACCTTTATGGGATATAAAAAAAGGAAAGTGGAAGGAATAAGCATTTATATAGCACCTATTATGTATCAAGCTCTGTGTTAAACATTTTAATATATATATATATATGTATATACATATATATATATACATATTTCATTTAATCTTTACATCAACTGTGAGAGATAGGAACATATTATCTCTATTTTATATTTGAGGAAACTGAGCTAAACAAAAGTTAAGTGACTTACTCAGAGTTACATAGCTAGTAAGTGTTTGAGGCCAGCTTTATACTTTTGATTCCAGGCCCAGTGCTCAATATTCCAGTCTCTGGATCAATAAGTATGGGCATTTGCTTCCATTCACATAATTCCAAATTATTTTCTGGTTACCACATTTTAAAAGAACCATTTCTTAATGGCTCTCAAAAAGAGGGTGGCTAGGATGATGAAGGGTCTAGGATGATGAAGGGTCTATAATTATGTCTCATGAGGAAAGTGGAGAGACTCAATCTGGAGCAAAGCCAGGATAAACATAATGGCAATTTTCTTTAGAGGGCCTATAATATAAAACATTCTCATGACTCCATTCTGTTTATTGGTTACCAGGAGGAAAGGAGTCTCTGAGCTCCTTCAAAAGTGCAGAGGTAAAAATCTTGTGGGCTGATGCTGAAAGACATTACTTAAACCTAGAATCATGCTATCCAGCTTTGAAATGCAGAATTGGGACCAGTGTTTGAAAGCCGTAAACTAGGTAAATTGTTGTCTATGATACATATTTCAGCTTTTTGACAACTATTAAAAATAAAATTTCTAATCCTGGGTGTTATTTACTTAATTCCACAAAGGAAATATTATTGAGTATAGAGATAATTTCATATTAAATATATTATAAAAATGAGTTTTCATCATGTGAGAAGCTGAATTTGATATAAACACTGTGAGAGCCACTTTTACATCTGTCCCTCAGAGTCCCAGGGAATAACCATGAGAAACTGAAGTATCTTCTCTCACAATCAGCTCAGTGTCCCATTGGTTATTTCTTCCATTGTTAGGGGTCAATTCTATTCAATCCCTCAATATCAGTTAACTTTTACAAAAGGTTATTTATATAGAAAATACAGCAAGAAGAAAATTCCAAATATTTCTCCCAATAACTCTGAGATATACACTTCCCTATGTTAGCTTGGTAGGGAGGAAGGAGACATGGAGAATAGACACTTCCATATGTGACATTTCTGCAGGATGAATCCTTGCCCCAGCTACTGCTGGCCTAGGTCATTCCTTATTCCTGAGAGAATTCATGCTGTGTTGATTGCAAACTCAAACACTGGAATGCTGGGATGCTAAGGTGTCCTTCAGACTTTAAAAAAAAAAAAAGTTTTGGCTCCATTCTGTTATTGGTTGCCAGCAGGGAAGGAGTCTCTGAAGTTCTTCAAAAGTGGAGGTAAAAAGGTTGTGGGCTGATGCTGACAGACAATACTGAAACAGGTCAAGGAGATTCCTTTACACCATTTGGTTAACCAACCAGAATCTGTTATAGAATATCTAAAACTCCATATCCTCTCCTGATTACACAATCTCATGATTTTCCTGAAAGCAAGTGTTTGGTACATTGTAAGTGCTTAATAGTCACTCTTTCTCTTTTCCTTCCTTCCTTCCTTCTTTTGGTCCTTCCTTCCATCCTTCCCTTCTTGATCCTTTCTTCCCTCTTTCTTTCCTTCCTCCTTTCCTCTCTCTCTCTCTCTCTCTCTCTCTCTCTCTCTCTCTCTCTCTCTTCTTTCTTTCCTTCCTTTCCCTCCTTTCATCCCCCCTTCCTTTCTTCCTACCTTCTTTGTTCCTTTCTTCTTAATCTTTATCTCTCTACTTTCATCTTTTTATTTAATCAATGGAACTATCTATCTGGCCTATATGTCTTACCTATCTATCCATTTCTATCATTCTATTATCTATTGAAGGAGTGAGAGTCAGGGGATACTTTGAGCTTAATGAGAGAAGAGAAACTGAGATTTGAGGATATGAATTTGTAGAAGGAAAACTGTTATGATAGCTCCCCTCCTTCTTTCTAATGCATTCAATAGTTAGAGGAGTAGAAAAGAAGGCAGATAGTACCTCAGGTTTACATATCAAGAGAGGGGGATATCAATAAGAAAGAAGGGAATGGACTCAAAGGAACAAAGAGGGCAGCACCATCTTGATCTGGTCAACTAGACTGCTGCTATGTAAGTGGGAGAGTAAAGACCAGAACTGAGAAAATGGACTGAGAAAATAACTTCTGAAGGTAAAAAGTTTATAGTGAGTTCAAAACCAACATAGGAGTGAGACAACTGGAGAGGGGGAGGGCAAGAGATAGTCAGCAGAGAAGAAAATTTCTCAGAATATAAGAACTTGGAATTGAAAGTTTGTAGTGGTGAAATCTATAGGGTGATTAGGATGGCTCAGGAAAATAGTTATGAAGATCACAGACATTGAAAAGGATAAAATGGAAGATCGGGGGAAAATGTAATAGAGGCCTGGATGGGGGAAGGAAAATCTGAATTAAAATCTCAGCTTGTGGGTGAGCACAACTTTTTTTGAAAACCTATACCTATAAATAGAGTTGTACATGGTCCTTCATTCTCAAAGAGGACCATGACATTAGCCAGATGATACTATGACATGCAAGTGAATTGCGTTTAAGTAAGGGAGGGCTGGTCAAGGTCATCTCCCTTGCTTTCTCCTCCAAAGCCATCTGGGTTCAGTGGCCAGATAGAGATCAGGAGGACTAGAGATGGCCTTGGATGCAGTGGGAGGCTTTGTAAAAAAAACTTCTGAAGTTGTTTTTTTTTTCTCACTAATCTATTGTAAGACTGCAATGAGATAATAAAAACACAGATTATGAGTTGTCAGGGAGTTCAGAAGTCATATAGTCTAATCCCATTATTTTATAGCTAAAGAACTGAGGTCTAGGGAAGATTATTGATGTACCTAAGGCCACAGAGATGTTAAAAATGACAAAGCCTAGAGTGGAATCTAGGTTCTCTAACCCCATGTTCAACACTGTCCCAGACTCCTTCCCAAAATGTAGATGTGTAGTCTACACCTCAAAGAATCATGTATAAATATTATTCATTTGACTATTAAAAGTAGGAATAATGTAGGCAATATTAGAGTGGAAAGCAAAACTAAAGACCAGGTATGGAACTTATTGAGAAAGAAATGAGAATAACCTTAAGGTGGAACAAACTTTGCAAGTAGATACTATTATTGTACCCATTTTACCACTCAGGAAACTGAGTCAGACAGAGGGATTAAGTGACTTGTCAAAAGTCACACAACTAATAAATATTTGAGGCTGGATCTGAACTCAGATCTTCCTGACTTCAGATTCAATACTATGTCCATTGTACCCCCTGGCTATCAGTGGGTTATTGGGAGGGTCTAGAAGTGATCATGCAAAGTGGTGAATATACAGATGTCCCTCATGGCTTTATGTGTCCAGAACAATCAATCAACTAGCTCTGGTGATAGTGACTGGAGAAACTGTGACTTGAGGGAAAGCCAACGTTCCACAAATATTATGTGTTCTTATAGTTTTTGCATATTTTTATAATAAAACATACATTCCTCTGCTTTGTATTTAAATCCTTCATAGACTGGTTTTAGACTAGCTTCTCCTTCGCTTACCCACTCTACATATTATTAGCCAATGTGGGCTACCTGTTGTGCTGTCTGTATGGCATTGCATTTCTGGCCTTCAAGCATTTGTCCAAGCTGTTTCCTATATTGGAATAAGCTTCCTTCTCACTTCTGTCCCTTGGAATCCAGTTAGCACTATTGAAGGCACAACTCAGTTGTCCCCTTCTATATCCAAAAGATTTCTCGATCTTTTTCCACTACCAAGTTGTCAGTATTCAGGTTCCACTCTGCCTTGCCAGAAATTACTTTTGTATCTGCTTATTATAGAGAGAGTTACAACTCTCCAATAGATGATAAGCTCTCTGAAGGTAGAGATGATGATGATTTTTGACTTTTGTATCCTCAGTACCTAACACTGTGCTTTGTAAATAGTAAGTACTTTAATGCATGCTTATTAAATTGAACAGACCAGAATGGAAGCCATGTAAAAAGAAAAACTCTAATATGGAGGGATTTATTAATATCTAAAGGAAGGAACAAACTAAGTAGAAACTGGAGAAGCTGCCAACAGTGGCTGAAGGAACTCCTGTGAGAGATTCATAAACAAGGGCAAATAAATCTTCTCTTACTATTTTCAAAGTTTTTTTTTTGTAAAAGACATCAAAATGTGAACAGATGTTAAATTTCTGAAACTGTAGGAAAATTAAAATCACCAGAGGCTGTAAAGAGCACATCAGAACAAAGAATCAAGGATGCTGAGGATACACTGGCTCCACAAGCTGAAATCACAGGTAAAATACTGAAGCAAATGATAATTACACACGAAGAACTGACACATGAAAAAAAGTATTCGACTTGCCAAAAGTGATAAGAGAAAATAAAAGAGGCTTAGTGCTATTCTCTTCTACTTTGTCACTGCTTCACATCTAACATAAGAGAGTGATTAGTCAGTAGGAGTGAGACAAAGATTCTGGTTGTGACACCAGTTGTATGACCTTTGGCAAATCACTCTACTTACTTCTGGGAGACTCAATTTGCTGATCTGTAAAGTGGAAAAGAGGAAGGAAATTGAGACAAAAGGCCAGTAATATCGAAGCTATAATCAGGGAAGTAATTAAAGACAATTTCCTGAACTGAAAGGAAAGGCAATCTACAGCAACAAAGCAACAGGGGATTTCAAGAGCAGTCCTCCAAGAATGATTCCCAGACACTCACCCACTCATCAAGTTTTCAAACTCTGAAGACAAGGATGTGGGATTTTAAAATTTGTCCAGAAGAAAAGGAGAGATATCAAGATAAAAATGACATCGCACCTGCTTTACCTCTCAGATTTGTAAGAGGGATGGGGTGGGAGGAAACAAAACAAACAAACAAAAACTCTACAAGGGATGAAAATAAAATTTCCCAACAAGACAGTGCCTGTGCCAAGCTACTCTCTGAAGCCTGAAGAGTATTTCAAAGGTGAGAGGATCTGAAGCCATTTGTCGATAGAGGTCCTCAACTGCATGGATCACTACACAAAATACATGGTCTAAAAGAACATGAACTACAGAAAGTATTAAAAAAAGAAACCAGACACATCTAAAAGAATGAATTTTTAAAGCAATGATAAAAGTCATAGTTAATAATATAAAAATATCAAGAATCAATCCAAATATTAAACAGAATTATCAGAACTACAAACTGTTTACAAAGTATTATATAAAGAATTTCAGATCAACTGTGCCTAATTACAAAAAGTGAACAGAGATGAATCATGCTAGAAAAGTCCTAAAAAGAAGAATAAAATAATCATATATATATAGAAAACATTGTTTTAATATGATTTGAAAAGTTTAAAAATAGACAAGCTAGATAATGTCATTTCTAACCTATAAAAAAAAAAAACCAGTATAATTCTGAATCTAAAACAAATCAGATAATAAACCAGTAAGTTTAAATCCTAAATATAAAAACTCAATAGTGAGGGGCATAAGAAAAGAATATCAGTGATCAAAATACACATACAAGAATTGGAGACTATAACACAAGAGTATCAATTAGAATTTTAAATGTGAGTGTAATGAAATCCCTGATAAAAAGGATTCTGGGAAAGATTAAAAAAAAACATCAAAAAACCTAAACTCCAACAACCCTTTGATTATAAGAAGCACATTTAAAACCCAACATCATAAATAGATTAAACATGGAGAGATCATTTAAGGTTAGTCATATAAAAATAAAAAAAGCATGGGTTACTATCACTGTATCATAAATGGGAGATTTGGAGAAAATCAAATCCAGAGTAATAAACAAGTTTTGTATATATTAGTAAAAAAGGACATTAAACAATGAATGCTGAATAATTCTTAATCTCTGTGGCTCAAACAACATTCCACTGAGATACAAACAAGACAGACAAATCAATATGTAGGAAACAGATGAAATTTTAATTAGGCAAATTTAAGATCCAACTATTAGAAAATGAAAAGATTAAATAGCCAAAGAATGAATAAAGAAAATATAGAGCTGAATAAAGTTAGGTTGGTAGTATAGTAGACAGAGCACCAATTCTGGAATCAGAAGGACCTGAGTTCAAATAAGTCTTCGGAAACTTACTAACATTGTAATCCTGGGCAAGTCACAACTTTGTTTGCCTCAGTTTCCTCATCTCCTGGAGGAGGAAATGGCAAGCCAATATGTTTACCAAGAAAATGTCAAATGTAGTCACAGAGAGTAATTCATAACTGAAATAACCCTACACAACAACAACAACAACAAAGCTGAAAAAAGTGGAATGAACCAACACACAGAGGAAACTGTGGGGCCATAACTTCAATGAGGGTAATTAGAATTTTATCACAATGCAATAAATTCAAAGACATCAGTAGAAACTTTATGGTATTCTGGAGTATACCTCTCCTCCATGGCAAATCGAATTACAACTTTGGATGAGAGAATACACTTTTTTTCACAAAGTTACATTATACATTGCAATATAGTGATGCCCTTAATAAATATTTGCAATGATTAGGCTAAATTCTATGAAACAGGTCAAATACACACATATACATATGCTTCATGATCAAAGAACAGGGACTTAAAGGCTCATGCTTCTCTCAGCTTTCTGGCTGGAAAGGGCTACCTTATTGAGCTGAAGGTAAGGACCCAAACATTCCCTTGCCATTTTACTCAGTGTGCCACAAGTCTTATAGCAGGTGGCAATGGAAAGGAATGCAGAAATATTTATTAGGCTTTATCATAAGTCAAGCATTATTTGAGTGCTAAGGATCCATATTAAAAAGCAAGACAGGCACGTTTTTTTTCTTAAGGTGCTCTCATTCTAATTAGGGAAGAAGGCATTTTGGGGTAGTTGGAAAGGTTCAGTAGTTCATAGAGTGCATTGACCAGGTAGGTACATGAAAAATCCCAGAAGCCATTAGAGCATGATGGCAGATCAAATGTCAATATCTGGTGGTCCAGCTTCTTCAACTGTGTTGAGACTCCATATGGGTTCCTGTAATTGAATGTGGAGGTTGTGAAGTTATGATTTATTATCAGAAAATGTTTGATTTGCATGATGCTTTCTATACTTATATACTTGGATTCATGTAAATTTTTTTGGGTTAAGAAGGGGCTGTGAGAGGGAAAAGTTTATATAGTCCTATTTAAGGGATATAGTGGCAAGACAGAAAAGAAAGTCCAGAAGTTGACCAGCTAATTGGGAATCTTGCCACTAAGGTAACTCCCTTCTTATTTCAGGAGAATGAACTGTTATGTTTCCCAAACAAGGACTGTGAGAAAAGAGATACTATTTCCAAATAATGGAGTGGAGTAGGGTTTTGGTTACTTTAGTCAGAGGGATAGATAGATGATCAACATAAAGCTGGGATCATGTTTTGATGGCATGAGTGGAGAGTGGGGAGATAATACTGTGATGGTGGTCCATGAGGATCTTTGCAAGGTAGATATTAAAAGAAAGGAAATGGCAATAATAAAACTAAATGCAGGAATAAGAAAAACAAAAATAAAACAGAACACAAAAAAAATACACATATACAAATAGCAGAAGCTTTGGTAAAATAAGCTAAGTGCATCAAAACTTTATTTTTAGATAAGAACTATGACTTTATAGATATAAGAAACACTTGATGAGGAAATTTCCTCCACCATGGTAAACTAGCACTGAAAATTAATCTCAAAGTCATATGGGAACTGAGAAATTAAGTATCTTACAACCCAGAGTCACACAAGAATATGAATCAGAAGCAGGACCTGCAAACAGGCTATCTTAATTCCAAAGACAACACTACCTTACAATTATCATATTGTTTATCTGTATCAAATATTAGCTCAATTAAGATGATTATGGATATGGAAATCAATGCCAGGTAGACATTTGATAAAATCATTAATTCTGATTAAATTTCTAAAAGAACTTCTTACAATCTAATCATTATATACTTTTTTTACATGATTCAAAATATATATTTAAAACCAAAATGCTATATTGCATTTGTGGATAATCCCTGGTTATTTTTGTAATGAAAAAAAATCATGCTATTAATCCTATTCAATATAATATGGAAAACAGTTATAACAGTCACCAAATAGGAAAAAAAAATCACAGAAAAGAATATAGAAAACTAAGAAATAAAAATATTTTTTGGATAATAGCTGCATACTTAGAAAATAATGATATTAATAAAATATGAGAGGTAATAGATAAATTCAGGGAAATTGCAGGATATTAAGATAAATTCACAAAATTTAATTTTAATCCTATTAGTGGCACATAGCTAGAAAATACAATGAACAGAAAGATTACATTTATAGCAATGACAAAAATATGAATTATCTGGGTATTAACCTAACTCAGGACACAAGAGATTTGTTTAATGAAAATCATAAAACCAAGTGGGAGAAATGAAGTAAGAAACAGAAAGAAGTAGAGATTGAGACACAAAGAGAAAGAGAGAGAGAGAGAGAGAGAGCTTAGCACAATGTCTGAAACTTGGTACTTAATAAATTTTGATGGATTGATGAAAGAGAGAGAGAGCTTAGCACAATGTCTGAAACTTAGTTGGTACTTAATAAATTTTGATTGATGATATGATATAATAAATACAGTCTATTTTACTTGATACATTGTTTAGCATTGCTGAATGTTCCTTCTCTCTTTGTTTTTGTTTTGTTTTTTACAAGTCTTGACTCTGTATAAGGCATATTTTTTGGAAATGCAGTTAATGTAAAACCAGGAGATGCCAATAAAACTACAGTGAGTTTCACAAAAGAAAAAAAAAAAGGAACACTGACAGAAAAAAAGCCAAAGGTAAGTAGAGTATCAATAAGGAAGAGATGGTCAATCACATGAAATGCTGTTGACAGATCAAGGAAAATGAGGAATGAGAGAAGGTGATTGGATTTGTAAATAAAAAGGTTATTAGTCACTGCTGAATGATAAATTCCAGCACAACTTTAGGGATAGAAGACAACTTTCAAAAAGATGAGGAGTGAGTGGATGGTTATGAAATGAAAGCTTTTAAAAAAGTGCATATTAGAATCAAGAATTTTGGGAGTAAAAGAAAGGGAGAGAGAATATAACGGCCAAGGGAAATAATTTTTAATATAAAGCAATCTGAACAGCATGTTTGAAGTCAGATGGGGAGACACTGATGAGAGAGTGAAAACTCACAAATATGTTGGAATAAAGAAGCAGGAAGGGGATCAGATCAAAGGCATGCATAGAGAGATTAGCCTTGACAAGAATCAAAAACAGAAAATAGTGGGAACACTAATCTTTTGAATTGTGGAACAGAAGATTTGAAGATGCTTATATCTAATGATCTATCTTCTCAGTGAGTTACATTCCCAGGAAAGTTAGGCTTAAGGACTTCAGAAGAGAGGAAAAGGCTCGTAACAGTTTCTATAGAAGAAAAAAGAAAGTCTCAATAATTACTTAGTACAAAGATTTTCAAGTACCAGTGATGGCTCAGCCAAAGTTATATAATATAAATGCTTAATGACTAAAATCATTATTTTATATTGTATTTGAAATTTATGGAGTGATTTAAAGTTTGAAAAGCACTTTATTAAGTACATTATGTTATTTGAACCTGACAGCAACCCCATGAGGTAGGAATTACAGTTATTGTCATCCTCATTTTGCTGATGAAGAAACTGGGGTTCATCTACTTGGCAAAGTAGATACAGCTTTGTGCCTGCAGTTCCAAATTGGTCTCAGACACTGACTAATTATGTGATCTTGGATGAGTCGCTTAATCAATGTTTGCCTCAATTTCTTCAATTGTAAAGTGGAGATAACAATGGCATCTATTTCACAGAACTGTTATGAGGATCAAATGAAATAATATTTGTAAGGTACTTAGCTCACCCTGGCAAATAATTGGTGCTTAATAAATGTTTGTCCCCTTTCTTAAGTAAGTTGTTACATATCCATGGTCACATAGCTAGTAAATATCAGAGCCAGGATCTGAACCTAAGATTTCCTGATTCCAAGTCCATGAATGAATGAAAAAACTAGGAAGCATTTATTAAGCACTTATTATATGCCAAGCATTATATTACAATATTCACAATTCCTTGTTCATTTAATATTCTCTATAGTAGCATCTAGCATCCAGGAAGTAGAAAAAGAGTGGTGCAGGTAGAATAAAGTTGAGTATTATCAAGCAAGATGAGCAGCAAGAATGACACTGAAGGTCATATGTGCAAAGATTTTAGAATAGCGACAAGTTAATCAACAAAGTGGCTGAGTATGGAGTCAAGACTGGCAAAGAAAGTCAGATACCATGGTTGAGGAGACAGACTGTATAGGTTGAAAAACAGGAGATTTCAATGAGGGCAAAGAATAAATTTAATATAAGTGCGAAAATTAGAGAGATAAAAGGATAAGAGATTGTATCTTTGAGAGTTAATGGATTTAAGGGTAAAATTCTGCTCTTAGAAACTTCATCTGTATGGAGTTACAAAATTATGACATCAGGGTGTTACTAATATGTCTAAGGACAAAGCTACAATGAGGAATTCTGATACTTGATTCAATTAAGGACATGAGAAGATAGCCCCAGTCATCTGGGTAAAGTCACACCAGTCTTTTCAGTACAGTAGTGATCTTCAAGTTTGGAACAATGGTCTGATTCCAAGGGAGTGGGTGATCAATTATTGAAAGCATGAAAAAGTGGGTCTCATTCCACCTTCCCCCCAAAATCAATCCCAGATTTTTTATCCAATACAACCATATCTATCTTTATATCATTTGCTTTCCCTGTCCCCCTATCTGCAAACTGCCAAATTCCTCTTTGCTGAGCTACATAGTAGCAACTGTTTAGGTTCAATTCTGCTTCTCCTAGCATGCCTTATCTTACCCCATTGCATCATTTAGGGCTGCAGCAGGTGCACTCTGCAGAACATGCTATGGCAGTAATCAGAGTGTAAGAGACCCAACTCCTCCAGTTTTCTTGTTAATAGAATAATTGATGAGTAGTCGTAGGGTAACAAATCTCATTACATTGTTATTTTTTCTTTTTAAAAATTGTTATAATAGTATGTTACTTTTCTAATTACATGTAAAGATACTTTTCAACTTTCATTTTTGTATGATTTTGACTTCCAATTTTTTTCTCCTTACCTCCCCTTTCCTCATGCTAGAATGCAATCTAGTATAAATTATATATGTACATTTGTTTTTAACATATTTACTTATGAGTCATTGTTATGAGTCAGAACTTGAAACAAGGTGATAACTCCAGGGAGATATTAGAATCTTAGTGTTAACTCAATGGAATAGATATAGTGTTTATTGGTTCACACATTAGAACAAGTCCTTACAAAGTGCTAAATCAGTTGCCTAATTTAGCATGGTACTTAGCAAATTCTCTAACTCACTAACATATTTAAGTACTCATTGGAGTTCACAAGTATGGGAGATTCACAAAGTTAACTTTGTAACTTTGTGAATTCACACCTCTCTTAATCCCTCCCTCAGAGGAGGAGTCAACCTTTAAGAAATCATATATAAGAAGCTCTTGGAGCTTCAGTCAGTTAGTTAGTTTGGAACATTGCCTGGAGTGAAAGAGGAGTACTCTGGAGAGCCAGGAGCCCTCTCTCGGAGGCAAGACAGATTCATTCCAACTTTCACCTTGGTGCTGGCTGGAGTCATTTGGAAGAAGAGAAGCTGAAGCTGGCAGAGGCAAAAAATTAGCTTCAAGAGCTCTTGGAGAAAATAAACGTTTGGATTTTATCAGCTGGCTGCATTTGGAGTGATTATTACTCTGAACTGAAACTAAGGCTGCTTCCAGAAAACCTCCCCAAGACCTGCTCTCAGAGAGAATCATATATCATATAAAAGAAGAGAATACCATAAGTCATGTTGAGAAAGAAAAATTAAAACAAAGGAGGAAAAAACCACAAGGAAGAAAATAACAAAACAAAAGGAAAAAAAGGGGAAATAGTATGCTTTATTTCACATTCAGTCTCCATAGTTCTCTTTGAAGTTGAGGATGGCATTTTCCCTCCAGTCTACTAAAATTGTTTTGGGAAAAAAAAAGAAATTGTTTTGTATACTTGCATTGCTGAGAAGAGCTAAGTCTAACATAGCTGATCATCACATAATTCCTGTATACAATGTTCTCCTGGTTTTGTTCACTTTAGCCAGCATCAGTTCATGTCTTTCTAGGTTTTTCTGAAATTATCTAACCCATCATTTGTTATTATTCCATTACATTCATATACCATAATTTATTTGGCCCTTCCTCAATTTAGAGGCATCCATTTATTTTCTAATTTCATGCCACCATAAAAAAGCTGCTACAAACATTTTTACACATGTGAGTCCTTTTCCCTCTCTGGAAATTCCAAATTGCTCACCAGAATGGTTGGGTCTTTTCACAACTTCACCAACAATGCATTAGTGTCCCAGTTTTCCCATATTTCCTCCAACATTTGTCATTATCTTTTCCTGTCATCTTAGATATTCTGATAGGTGTAAGGTAGTACTTCTGAGTTGTTTTAATTTGAATTTCTTTAATCAACAGTGATTTAGAGCATTTTATATGACTATGGATGGCTTTAATTTCTTCATCTGAAAACTGCCTGTTCATATACTTTAGGGAAATGACTCAGTTCTCTATATATTCTCTATTTTTAAAGTGAAGGCTTTATCAGAAACACTGGCTATAAAAATTGTTTTCCAGCTTTCTGCTTCCCTCCTATTCTTGGCTGCAAAGGTTTTGTTTGTGTAAAACATTTTAAATTTAACATAATCAAAACTATTCATTTTGCATCTCATAATATTTTCTATTTCTTGTTTGGTCATAAATTCTTCCCTTTTTCAAAGATCTCTCAGGTAAAAATATCTTTTGATCTCTTAATTTGTTTATAATATTAGCATTTATGTCTAAATCATGTCCCCATTTAGACCTAACCTTGGTATTGAGTGTGAGATGTTGGTCTATATCTCATTTCTGCCATACTTTCTTCCAACATTACACTATTTTTCTCTGCAAACTTACTATTCTTCCACTTTTTCCTATTACTCTCAATGGCAGGTCAAATCATCTTGATTATCACTTTCCCTTAATTCCAGGTAGAGACATCCAAGAACTCTGAGCCCAAGACCCAAGGAAAGGCATTGCTCCATAGACTATCAGTCTTTCTTCCAACTTGGTCTTTGAAGCCATCTTTTAGAGGAGCAATCCTTGTCAAGAAAAGACTTGCTATCCCTAATACCACAACACTAATTACCAGCCATCATAAAAGACCTGAGAACATCAACAACTCCTTCTCCTTCTCTCACAATACTGATTCTTCTTCCAGCCTACCTACCTTTCCCCCTCTTCACCCCTAGCAAGTCTAGGGAAACAATTCTTGTGGAGATACAACCTGGCAACTTTCTACAGCCCTAGTCTCCTCAGCCCTAAAGTACTGAAGACCTAAGAGAAGTCCTTGACACTATCAAGTGGTCAACATCAGAAAGAAAGATGTGATATTAATTTAACTGATATTAAAAAAAAGAAACATTAGGACTGTGGACCTTTCTATTTGATTTTTAGTGGAAACCCACTATATATCTTTTCCACATTCCAGATTGAGTTTCTTTAGAAGAAAGAACTTAATATTTAGCACAATGCTTCACACAAAGGAGGCATTTAATAAATGATTTTTCATCCATCTATCCATCTAATCATCTATAATTCTTTGCTCTTCTCCCACCCAACTATGATCATTTCTTCCACTGTATCATTTCTTGCATCCATTTCCTTCTGTCTATTCCTCCAGTGATCATGCTAGTTCAAGCTCTCATCACTGCTTATCTGAATTATCAAAATAGCCTTCTAATCACCTTCTTTTTGCACATATTCTCTCCTCTCTTCAATCCAGACAAAATAATTGTCTTAAAGTACAGCATTCTATTGCTCTGTAAATTCTGGAAGTTCTTCATTATCTCCAGGTTTAAATAGAATTATGTTTATCCCAGTTTTTCAATTCTATTTTTTGTGTTTTATAACTATTAGCATATTAATTTATGTGTCCTGTTGTTCAGTTGTTTTTCAGTCATGTTCAACTCTTTGTAACTCCATTTGGGGTTTTCTTAGCAAAAACATTGGAGTAATTTGCCATGTTTCTCCTATATATGTATGTGTATATGTGTTTATTTATTTATATGTGCATATATGTATGCATGTATATATAAATAAAAATAGATATACACATGGGGTAGCACATGGTATACACAAATAGATATAGCATGGGTTTAGAGTCAGAAAGACCTCAATTCAAATTTAGCCTCACACATTTACTGACTGTGTGGTCCTGGATAAGTCACTTAACCCTACTTGCCTCAGTTCCTCATCTGTAAAACAAAACAAAACAAAACAAAAACAAAAGCTGGAGAAGGAAATGGCAAACTACTTCAGAATCTTTGTCAAGAAAACACCAAATAGGGTCACAAAGGATCGGACAACCAGTAAAGAACTCCAAACGTATACATATTGGAAATATTTCATTACTGATAGAGGTGCCTCATCAGAATTTTAGCTTTAACTATCCTATCGAGTCTGTCTTTCCCAGACTAAACTAAAGAACTGAGGTAGAAAGTGAAGATGGGAAAAACAGGCACCAAGAGAAGGGTATATAGAATCCTCAGGCTATATAGGGCAAGGCTGCTGAAGGACCCAATGCTTAGGTATGTCTTTCTGGAGATGTACTGAGGAGAAAATCTTGTTCTCCCCACCGCAAAATCTCAGCAACGTAGGACAATGCTCCAGTTAAATTATCGTAGAGTTCTGTACCAAGGGGACAGCAACAAAGCTGGGTGTGTGTGTGTGTGTGATGAAGAAAATTTAAGCCAAAGCTGTTGATAAGGTGGAAAAGTACCTTTAATGTGAATGTGAATCAATACATAATATCATCCAAAAAAATTCACAAGAAATTCAAGGGAATGGAGTGGGAGCTTTTAGCTAATAAAAATCTTCTATTCAAAACACATAAATAAGTGATAAAGATTGCATAAAGTCAGTGCCCAGACTTTAACTGATAAATGGGCAAAGAGATGAACAATTTACACACAAGGAAATAGAGACAGTAAATCATCACATGGCAAAATGCAATTAAAACCACTCTAAGGCACTATTATACACCTATTAAAGTAACGAAAATGAATATAAATGATCAAATCCAGGTTCTGCAGGTTAGTGAAGAAACAGACACATTTATACACTGCATATTGCCCTGTAAATTGGTTCATATTCTCTGGAGAGCAATTCAGCAATATGTAACAAGAGCTACAAAGCTATTCATACCCTTTGACCCAGTAATTCCACTTTTGCAACTATACTCCAAGGAAATAAGCTAAAAAGAAAAAAAAGTCATTTATAAGAAAATGCTTGTAGCAACATAACTTATAATAACAAAAAAAATTGGAAATCATCTGAATGCCCAACAGGCAGGGAATCAGTAGGTACACTATATTACATTTGCTTACTTCAAAAATTCAACGTTCCTTCAATTAATGTTCATTGTTATCTCTTCCCTCCCTTATTAGACAGTTTTCCCATTATAAGATAAGCTTTGTGAA
This sequence comes from Sarcophilus harrisii, assembly GCF_902635505.1. Lineage (NCBI taxonomy): Eukaryota > Metazoa > Chordata > Mammalia > Dasyuromorphia > Dasyuridae > Sarcophilus > Sarcophilus harrisii. The sequence continues at coordinate 72,424,581 of NC_045426.1, forward strand.
GGCAAATTTTATTTTTATTTTTGCATGCCCAGTACCTAATTTAGTGTGTTGCATGTGGTTAGTGCTTGCTGATTGCTTTATTTGTGTCTGTGGCCAAAAGAATAAGAAAAGCTATCATTTATAGAATGTAATAAATGTAACATTTTATTGGAGGCTTAGTGGATACGGAGCTGAATCTAGGATCAGGAAAACCTGAGTTCAAATTCAGTCTTAGACACTCATTAGCTATGTGATCCTGGGGCAAAGTATTTAATCTCTACCTTAATTTACTGGAGAAGGAAATAATGAATTACTCCAGGGTCTTTGCCACAAAAACCTATACTGGGATCTAAATACAAGGACTAAATGTTGACAACAAACAATTTATATACAGCTTTAAGATCTACAAAACCTTATATATGCTATTTGATACTCAGAATAATCCTAGGAAGTGTATGCTATTTTCCTGTTTTTATCCCTCTTTTAAAGATGAAAAAATTGATATAAATAGAGGCTAAGTGTCCAGTGTCATACTGATCCTAAGAGTCTGAGGCAGGATTTGAAGCTGTGTGATGCTGGGCAAGTCACTTAATCCTGTTTGCCATGTCAAACCACTTCAATATCTTCACCAAGAATACCCAAAATGAAGTCATGAAGAGTCAGACACGATAGAAAGAACTAAACAAGAATAACAAAATACCTAACTCCAGGCCCAGTGTTCTGACCACTGAACCACTTCATTGCCTAGTGTTATAAGCTAGCATTTTTGTAAAATTTTAAGGTTTGTAAAGCACTTTACATATTTTTTCTCATCTGATATTCACAATAATTTTCTTATGGTGGGATGACATTTCATATGATGAAATATTATATAAACCATTAAAGTGAGGAGTGTCATTTGTTTTCATAGAAAGAGCATAAGCCTGGGAATCAGGAAAGATCCAGATGGAAATCTCATTGACATATTATAACTGTGTTTCTGGGTACTTTACCCTTCTGAGTTTCAATGTTGTCTATATAATGGGTATAAAAATATCAGCATTGTCTACCTTACAGGATCATAAAGGGATATAAAAAGCTCTATGAACCTTAATGTACTATTTTATCTTAACAGAACCATATTAAATGAAAAATATAGAATCCAAGCTAGTACATTCACAGCAATTTAAGTAGATAAAATATGACTGAAATAATGTAAGTAATTTAAATTTTAATGTTTATTAGTTGTTCTTTTTCACCTAGAAAGTTATAGTCTTAGAAAAATGCTTAGACCATAAGTTCTCAAATTTATTAGTCTTAAGACTCCTTTACACTCCTTAATATTATTTTGGAACACCCCATCCTACCCCAAAAGAACTTTTGTTTTATGGGCTATATTTATTGAAGTCTTTTGTTAAGCAGAATTACCAAGAATTCAAATTCTGCTACAGAGAATTTAAGTCTAATGTGACAGCCACATTATTAGAATGCCAAACATATGCTTGTTTAAAAGATTTTTCATGGAGAACTCATACAAAGTATGCACTCCCATGGAAGTCAAAAAGAGTGATAAGAGGACATTCTCAAGGTCTGAAAAACTTTGGAATTGACTGGGAAACGAGGGAGAAACTGGCATCTCAGCATGGCATTCCTGTATCAAAGAAGGTTCTGTCTGTTATGAGTAAAGCTGAATTGCAACAGCTCAAAGGGAACATGAGATGTGCAAATTTCGGAGCCATCTCTACTCCTAATGTTCATATGGACTATTTATACTGCACCTGTGGCAGGGCCTTTCAAGCTCATACGGGTTTTATAGTCAGATGTGCTGTACTTTGATCCCAACATAATGATGAATAGACATAGAGAATAAGTGGACGTAAGAGAATGAAAGACAACCACTAATAACCATATCTATACTATTGATTGCAAACTTAAATGTCTTAGCATTATTATGAAAATACTTTGACCTCACGGATCTCCTGAAAATTCTTGTAGACTCCCTTTGCACCCCAGTCCATATTTTGTTACATATCTGCATAGGCCACTAAAAGATAAGATGACTAATTCTCTAATCACACAATCAATATATGTCAGGGGATAGGCTTAAATCCCTTGTCTGTCTGGCTTCTAGGCTAGCTCTATTCCCATCATACTACTTTGCCTATCTTTATTATTATTAAAATATTTTTATTAAAATCTTAATAATCTTAAAAAAGATTATTATTAAAAAGAAGGCTACTGACTCAAACTGTGATCAGTTAAAACTTTTCTATTTTTCAAATGTTCAGTGATGTCATTTTTGCATTGTTTCCTGAAATAGTTTGTTTTTTCCCTCCATATCATAACAAAGAAAAGCTAATTAAGCAATAAAACAACCATTGCTACATCTGACATCATATATGATGCTATACATTCTCCATCAAGGGGAGGGTTATGGAGAGCCAAAACTTCTCCAGAGAGCAATATGGAATTATGCCCTAAAATTTATCAAACTGTGCATACCCTTTGATCCAGCAGCTACTACTGGGCTTATACCCCAAAGAAATACTAAAGAAGGGAAAGGGACCTGTATGTGTCAAAATGTTTGTGGCAGCCCTTTTCATAGTGGCTAGAAACTGGAAAATGAATGGATGCCCATCATTTGGAGAATGGTTGGGTAAATTGTGGTATATGAATGTTATGGGATATTATTGTTCTGTAAGAAATGACCAGCAGGATGAATACAGAGAGTATTGGAGAGACTCACGTGAACTGATGCTAAGTGAAATGAGCAGAACCAGGAGATCATTATATACTTCAATAACGATACTGTATGAGGATTAATTCTGATGGAAGTGGATTTTTTCAACAAAGAGAAGATCTAACTCAGTTTCAATTGATCAATGATGGACAGATGCAGCTACACCCAAAGAAAGAACACTGGGGAATGAATGTAAAATGGTTTGCATTTTTGTTTTTCTTCCTGGGTTATTTTTATCTTCTGAATCCAATTCTTCCTGTGCAACAAGAGAACTGTTAGTTCTGTGCACATATATTGTAACTAGGATATACTGTGACATATTTAACATGTATAGGACTGCTTGCCATCTGGAGAAGGGGGTGGAGGGAGGGAGGGGAAAAGTCGGAACAGAAGTGAGTACAAGGGATAATGTTGTAAAAAATTACCCAGGCATGGGTTCTGTCAATAAAAAGTTATAATTATTTTTTAAAAATTAAAAAAAAAAACTTCTCCAGATATTTTATCTGAGTCTATTTGTCTTTTGGAGTTATTTCCATCTATGTTATAATATAGATCTACTGACAAGTCTAACTGTTCACATACTTGCAAATTTGCTCTTCTCAATCTGAATTTAGGCCAATTTTCATCTTCTTGGTCTGGACCCCTTTCCCCTCAATCTGCTTCAAACAAGTAATAATGAGACGCGGTTGTTTGCTATTGTCCTTTAAGAAAGGAGAAAAATGCAATGTCACTTTAAATCAATATGCCCTTTCTTCTGCATGTACTTTACACGAATACAAACCTGTGTGCACTGATTAGAGAGAAAAAGAAAATCAGATTTTTGTCAGTTGGGTTACCATTTTGCTTTAAATGCAAAATTTGTAATAAAGTGTTTTTGTGTCAGATAAAGGACCTTCTGTGGGCATGAATTTTGTACCTTCTTTCAGTCATTTTTTTCTGGAAAAAAATTACACATTCTATTCAAAGACTCTAAGATTAGATGGGAAATGCAGTGCTTTAAAACAAAATATCTTCATCACCCTGCCCATGAAGTCTTAATGAATGAGCACTTCCTTGAGGCTTTTAATTTCTCTGAGAACCTAGAGGGAGAAGTCTTAACATCTTTATTATTCTCACTCCATATTAATGGTAATGAATGCAGGGCTTCAGTCAGCATTCTCCGGTATCTATGGCTTCAAGCAGTGTCATTCTGGGTGTTTCCAGAACCTGTAGCAGAATTTATTCAGTGGCAGGTATTAATGGAAGCACTAGCTAGACCACCAGAATTTATCTTCAGTGACACTCATTCAGATTTGATGACATCAGTGACTTGTCCAAATTTTCTGATTTTCCAAGAACTGCAGTAAAATAAGGCTATTTTACACACATACATACACAAACAAACAAACAAAAAAAATGAAAATTAAAGAGAAACCTAGGAAGAATGCTAAGCTAATCCCCCAGAACCTCTGATATAAAGAGTCAGCATAGTTATAGTCTCATTTTTTTGGGGGGGGGGCATTGGTGAAGAGGGAGAGAGAGAAAGGGAGAGGGAAGGAAAGAGAGAAGGAGATACAGACAGATAGAAAAACACACACACAGAGCTTTCCTTTCCTTATCTTCCATTTCTTCAGAATGGACTCAAGTACTATTTGGGGATTACCAAAACATTGCTAAGCAGATGATTAGGGATGCACCAAGATTCCCATAGCATCTGCTTCCATACTCTCTTCAAGAACTGCAGAAAGAAAATGGGGTTAACACTATCTCAAAACATGAGCAGAAGGGTTTAAATACTAGCTGTCTCTTTTTACACTGTTATCTGGAGGAAGTGATTTTTCTGTGTCCAAGTTTTTCATTTGTAAATGAGGATTATCTTGCTGTTCTTTCTCTGGGAAATTAGGTAAGGACTAATTTATAGACAATTGCAAACACTTGCAAAAGATAATGTTCTATATCAATTATTAAAAGTAATTCTTATTAGCTGTGTCCTTGGCTCAAGAAGATAGAACCACTAGTCTGCTAATGAATCAAAATGGCTGATTTTGTTAAACAGGTTCAAGCCTTTGGATTTTATAAATTAATAGGTGAGGATCTCCCTGTTTCTATAATGTGGGTTCAAGATATTTTTTTCTGCATGCAGAAAATTCCCCTCACATAAAAAAATTCAATCTCAGTAGAGTAATAATTCACAGATTAGCTGAATCCAAAATCAAAGTTCATAGTTTACATATTCAAATAGTTTTGACCCTTCTACTTACTGAATTTTTATATATTGATCTTTCTAACCCATTCCCAAGGCCATTTATCCTGAGAGATAGCATCTCTTCTCAATATTGGCTTGACACGTTAAGTTTTCGCTAAAAATAGTTTGATGCTGAACACTTGAACTTTCTGGATATATTACGTTAGCTACTGAATTAACATGCGAGCAGGAGACACACATGCACACACATGCATACTATCACATTTCCTAGTGTAACTGCACAATAAAGATACTGTATATTACTGCCAACATCACTGAGTGTTGGTACCACAACTATGGACCATTGTTTCTCATTTACTTAAGAAAAGTCCCAGATGGTTCTCTAATGTATTGAGCAAAGAGAATCAGCATAGAATCTTTATCTAAATTGACTATAAAATTTTTAGTGCAAAATTCATCTGCTCTAGCAAAAAAAAAAAAAAAAAAAAAAAAAAAAAAAAAAAGAAAAAAAAGAAAGAAAACTAGAATCTTCATGTCCCTCAAATTGATTCTTTCTTTTCCCAAAATTCTTCCAATACTCTGTGTTTATGCCAACTGAAGGGAACCATCAATCTATGTGACAAGTACTAATTAAGCATGCCTAGACATTCTTCTAGGTGCTAGAAAAACAAAGCTAAAAATCAAACAGTTTCTTCACTTAAGGATCTACTTTGTACCAAAAGAAACATTAAGTATACAAAAATATAGAAAATAAATAAAAAGGAATTTTTGGATGTGGGGAGAAGTAGAAAATGGTAGGGGAGAAAGAACTTCATGTTGAAGACAGTACATGAGCTAAGTTTTGAAAAAATATATGGGATCTTAAAAAGCAAGAAGATAATTCATTCTAGGTAAGGGAGATAGCTACTGAAAAAAGCAGAATGTTGTTTATTGGGAACAGCAAGATGGTGAGTATTGGCTAGACCTAAGAAGATGGGAAAGGTGGGTAATGTATAACAAAAGTCAGGATATGCCTTGAGCATGGCTATACATGGTCACTAGCAGAAGTGGGCAGAAAGAGGAATCAATGTTTTGGAGAGCAGGATTCCAGTTCTAATTTTTACTGCTTATTTTCCTATGGTTTCTCCTCAGTTAAAAATAAAATCAACTAATCAACCACCACCATCACCAACAAAACAAAACAAAATAAAAAAAAATCTCTCAACCATACTGAATGTCAGCAGGACTGAACTTTCAGGGTTATGTTCTGATTAGTCTACCTTCTCTAGTAAAGAATGTTCATGCCAAAACGGTAGTCTTAAATTTCAATTTTAATATTATATTTTCTCAGCATCATGTGTAGAGAATCAAGAATGTAGTATTGTTACCCAAAATTTTTAATATTTTGATGTTCTATTTTTTTCAACATTCCCAAGTCTAAGTCCTTTTTATATTCATTATTTATTCTTCATTCCTGAAGACACTTTCTTTTGTAAGGTGATCCTCTGTGCTCAAGATATTGTGATTAAGGCTCATCTAAAGAAAGGATAGAGTGAATTATTGTGGATCACTGGGCAAAATGTGTCATAAGTAAGGGGAAAATATGGGGTATTTATTCTAATTTTTGCTGAGGCAGTTGGGGTTAAGTGACTTGTCCAGGGTCACACTATTAAATATTAAGTGTCTGAGACGGGATTTGAACTCAGGTCCTCCTGACTTCAAGGTTGGCACTCCAATCCACTGCACCATCTAGCTGTCCTAGGTATTTAATTTCAATCTGGGTGGTTTGGTGAAATAATAGTAAATCAATCGATAAGCATTTATAATGTAGTTGTGTTTCAGGCATGGCATTCAGCACAATAGTAAGATATCTGGATAGCAAAGCCCTATAGAATATGGAATTCTGCTTATACCTTCATGTCCCCTCTTGGAGGACATGACCTCTAACAATGAGTGAATGAGAGGAATGTATCAAAGTCTGACAGAGCCTCATTTTGTTTTCTTTGGCCAAATATACCTATTAATCGTGATTGCAGCTATTTTAATATTATTCTGAGTCTGTAATCTCCTTGAGACAGGTATTTTCACCAGTGGTACAGTTCACATTTCATCTCAAGCCACTTTTTTGTTCCTTGTTGTCCCATAAGTTTTCCAAAGGGGACTTTTCTTGAATTCTCTTGACATCATGATGAATACATCACCAGCCCATATTCCTGTATGATAATTTATTCCACCGATGGCATCTCTTATACAGCTTCTCTTGGCTAGTGATAGATTGCAGCCAACTCCTATGCACCATGCATCTCTCCATTGCCCTTTCGGTGATTTTCAACTTCAATTCCTTACAGAGTTAGAGTCTGATAGCTTGCAGTCATATATTGCTGGAACAACACTGACATTAAAGAGATGGGCCATTGCTGGAGTAAGGTGCTTGAGAGTCTTAAAAGAACTGTGTAATTTCCCTAAGGCAATCAAAATAAACTTTGAATTATTATCTTATATGCAATAATGGCATGTGAAGAAAGGATTTTAGATTTCTTTTTTTTAAGTTTAGCCTGAAGCAGGGTAGTCAGGGGATAATTGGCCTTTGTGAGTGCTAATACTGATGTATCTGTAAATACCTCTACCTGGACAATTTGATTCATCTAGATGACGACTACAGGGCAGCAAGGCAACCCGGGGTATGAGTAATTTACAATCTGCCATTCTGTTGTCCTCCAGGTCACAGCTAAAATCTCAACTTCAAAGAGAAGTCTTTCCTATCTAATCCCCTTTAATGCTGGTCCTTTCCTCTATTCATTAACTCTAATTTATCTCATACATAACTTGTTTGCATGTTGTATCCCTAATTAAACTGTGATCACCTCAAGAATAAGAACTATTTTATTCCTTTCTTTCCTTCTTTCCTTCTTTCTTTCTTTCTTTCTTTCTTTCTTTCTTTCTTTCTTTCTTTCTTTCTTTCTTTCTGTCTTTCTCTAGAACTTAGCTCAGTGTCAGAGACATTTTGGGTGTTCAACATGCACATTGATGATTGATTGTGTTTGTGTACTTCTCACATGAGGATGGAAAGTAATAGTGTGAAAAGAAAAAGAACAGTTTTAGAATTCGAGAGTTTGAAAATCACCAATCCCTTTTTCTCATTTCAGAGCTGATTTTTTAAAGAGGCTTATGGAAGTTAAAATTTTGCCATGGTGTCTTAAAATTCATATGCAATGGGGTAAAATTCATAAAATGGGATTTCCCCTTCCATCTGCTCTGGTTAAAGTAAATCTGTTCTTGTGGCATGTCTGTTTTTCAAGAAGACCTTGATGTCTGTAAGGAATCCTAAGTTCTTAGCCATGTCTTTTGTGTAAATTTTTGCTTGCAGTTATCTGATGGAAAGACAGGAAACATAAAAAAGAAAAGAAAGGCCACCCTTCTTGTGTATTGATTAATAAGTTTCTTTTATTGCTGACCTGTGTTTAACTTGGAAACCTGGTAAGTTCCCTGAGTAAATGTACTCACCCTAAAAGAATGAACAAATATTCTCCTTGGTGGGTCTCTTGAAATGAAGCATCCTGTACCTGGAAGATGCTTTGTCTCAAGAGTCATGTATCAAATGAGAATACTTAACATAGTGCCTTCTTTGTTAACAGGCTATAAAAACCACTTAATAGAAAGGGACTTTTAGTATCTCAATCAAAAAGGACTAGACATTTTGTCTGGGATTTTTTTCCCATTCTGAGATTCTGAATAGCTGTAACCAGGAATTTGCCCAGCCAAGAAATTCAGATGTTGGTGCTTTCTTGGAATGGTGATGATGTATGTTGTATTTTGTTTGTTTGTCATATTGTCTTTATTGTTACTATGGCCACTGTATTTGTTAATTGTGATTATGCTACAAGCTTCCTCTTCCCTTATTCTTATTTGAATCAAGGTTCTGAGCAGTAATAAACTTGTCCCCACCCCTTTATGGCTGCACCCACTGAATGTGAATTTTGAACCTAGATTAATCTTACAATGTTAGAAAGGTAATACCAATACATGAAAGTGAACTGGATTTAAGTGAGGGAGGGCTGTCCAAGGTCACTTAGCCTCCCTCCCTCCTCTTCAACATTTGAGTCTAGTGGTCAGCTAGAGATCAGGATGACTGGAGATGGCCCTAAATACAGTAGGACACCTTGAGTCTCAGTTTGATTAGGGCAGTGCCCATTCACTGATTAAGACTAGATAATAAAGAAATGAAGCAAAGAATGACTTTTTTATGTAGTCAAAAACAAACAAATAAAGAATTAAGCAAAGGAAGGGAGGAGGAAGGAAGGGATGAAAGGAGGAAGGAAGGAAAGAAGGAAGCTAGAAAGCTAACTGTGTTGCCTGGTTTTCAGTGAAACAGTTTCTACTCACAGAACTAGAACAACTATGAAGCTGTACTGGGCACCCTTGGAACATTTCAACTGGATAATAAGAGTTTTAGTTGGTATCAAAGCAATTGGTACTTTGGGATAGATGTGACAATTGCATAGTTCTTGTGATAGCAATCAGTGGAAAGGAGATATATCAGAAAATGATTCTTTTGGTCACAAAGTTTCCACTCGGTAAACATGAAAAAGAGAATATTTCTGCTCTTCATCTCTTCTTTCTCTTCCTTGAATCTGTGGTATAGAAATCTTTCTGGAACTTACAATGGGGGATAGAGACAGGGGTTCCTTTCTCAGAAGCTCTGGTGAGTCCTTGAATATGCATCCAGGAGAACCTTATCCTCAGGTCCCAGGATATCTCTTCTGCTTTGTTTCTCTGTCCCTCCCTAGATCCTTCTAAGCATTTGAATAAAGAGCCTGAGACAAAATGAAATGAATGATCCCCTCTTTAGAGATCAGGTGTCCCCAGGACTCAACCTAGGTCCATATGTAGGCCAAGAACCTAGGACTTTTGTTGGGAGAAGGACCCCTTTTTGTTGTGTTCCAACAAAATAATCTATTGTCAGAAAAATATTTCATTCCCCAATCTATTTCCTTTCCTTTTAGATATTTACATTTTTTCAAAGTCTCTTCTGTTATTTCATTTTATTCTCCTAAAAAGAGCTAAACGCTCTGTGAGGAAAAGAAAGCATTAGTCTTTATTTTACAGATAAGGAAATTAAGGCATGAGGATATTAAATGATTTGCCAAGATCACAGAGTTAGTGCCAGGACCTATTTTAAAATCCAGGCCTTTTGTCTCTCATCAATATGCTCTTTTCATGAACTCACAATGACTCCTTAACAACCACATTTATTTTTCCCTTTGAAGAAAAATGATGTGAAGATTCTTTAACTTATTCTTTAAAGTTTAAAGCCCAGGGAAATTTATTCTTGCTAATTTATGGAGTGATTTACTAATAAGATTAAAGCAAAAAAAAAAAAATAGCAAGGTGCATAGAAGAAAAATGTGATTTTATATGAATGAAAAGTAGAACTCCACAGTGTTATTTCTAAGACACAAATATGATAGTTTCAGAATTGGGAGGGATCTTAAAAATTACTTAGTCCAGTCTCATACTCCCTGTACCAAACAGTGATATTGCAGCCTTTAGAGGAAATAAGGAAATTAGCCTGTTCTATTTGAAAACATCCAGTAACCAGAAGTCCATACTTTTAAAAGGAAGCCTAATTCATTGTCAGGTAGGTCTAATTATTAGAACATTCTGCCTTATATCAAAGAGCCTTTCTATAGCAATTTGTCCTATTCCTGGCATCCTGATCAATAAAAAAATAAGTCCAAAACCATTAAGTTTGGGCCCAGATAAGTGCCCAAAAGATATGACCAAACACTTTTCAAAATAAGAGTAGCAAATTATGATCAATCATAAGACACAATGCTCCAACTCGCAAATAATGGGAGAAACACAAAAATAAGCATCTTCTATGAGCTATGCACTGGTATGTAAAATAAAAGCAAATATAAAACAGTTATTACCCCAAAGGAGTTTACATTCTACTTAGAGACATAACATATAAACAAAAAAGTCAACAAATTAATTTGAATTAGAAAATAGCATAAAGAACTGAGGAGATCTGTGATGGCTTTACAGAGATTATCCCTAAATTTTATCTCAAAGAAATCATGGTTTCTAAATGGTAGTGATGAGAAAAGAGTGCATATTAAGCATTAGGGATGATTTGAACTAATGCAAGGAAATGGAAGATGGCATGTCGAATTCAAGCAATAAGTAGTAGTCCAGTTTGTCTGGATTATAGAGTGCACGAAAGGGGATAATATGTATTTATATGGAAAATACAAGATTGGAACCAACATCAGAGATGCTAGGCTAAATAATTTAAAGAAACAATGGGGAGCCACTGAAGATTTTTGATGAGGAGAGTCACATGGTTAGGTTCTGTGCTTAAGGAAGATTACTTTTGCCATCAGTGTATATCAGGGAAATCAATTATTGTATTAGTTTGGATCAGATAATGTTTCTTTGGGTTAAAAAAATGCTAGTTTCTTCATGTGACATATTACTAATGTTAAAAATGTTAAATGATTTTCTGACTTCTCACCTTCTTATGACCATACTCTTGATCCATTTGATTTTAATAATGATTATTGTCTATTACTTTAGTATATTTAAAAAATAGCATTTTTTAAACAAAGATTATGAAGAATATAGTTGATGCCTCAATTCCCTCCACATTCAATATTTATTCAATTGAGGAGTTTGTATTTTATCCAGAGGTGGGATCTGTTGAAGTTTCTTGGGGTAACAAGCCAAAACCTGTATTGTAGGAAGACTATTTTTGGCAAACATTATTCTCTTTTGTGCACATTATGCCTCAGATAAACTGCCTTATTTCGTCCTTCCCAAATTTTGCCTTTTATTCCCCACTTTTCTGTCTTTGCACAGGCTGTCACCCTTGCTTTGAAATGAACTCAATTCTCCCTTCTGCCTTTTAAAAATCAATAATTTCAGGGGCCGCTAGGTGGCACAGTGAATAGAGTACCAGCCATGGAATCAGGAGGACCTAAGTTAAATCTGGCTTCACAAATTAGACATTTAATAGCTACATGACCCTGGACAAGTCACTTTAACCCTCATTGTCCCTCTTCCTCCAAAAAGCCACGTCCTTCACATCACACATGTACCATTTCCCATGGGAAACGTCTTCTGAAACCTTTAGTTACTAATGTTCTCTGTCTCCTGCTCAAATTATCACACACAGACTCATTAGTTGACATGTTCCAATCCCCTCTCCCTACCTAGTAGACAATATGTTCTTTGACAATAGTATAGTTTTTGGTTTTGTCATTACCTCCCCAGGTATTTCTAGTGTAGTGCCCTGCATACAATAAGGACTTAATAAATGCTTGTTGGATTGAACAGGATTGGTTGTTGAGTGAATATTAAATTAGAAAAAATGGATATGAGAAGATAAGAGATTGCATTTTAAGCCAAACAGAAAATATTGCTATCATAAGACTTATATGGGCCTATAGTAGGAAACAACTATTTTGTGATTTCTCTTTCTTGAATTAATACTCTGACCAATGTTAACTGATGTCCTCTCAATATATGGTTCAGCAAATATATTATCGAAGAGGAATGCTATTCACAGCTGATAGGATCACACAACTGCATCTCTGCTTAAGTGATGGCATTTGTTTTAGGGAAGATGAGATGTAATTCACAGAATTAGAGGATTATGGTTCCTTCATGGTGTAATGGACTCTTTTATAACTGAAGTTTATATTCCTGAAAGGGAAATGAAGGGTCTCGGTTTTGCTACTGATAGAAGAGTAGAATTTGTCCCTGGATTGCTACAGAGGTTTTCTATTGCATATTTTACAGTCATGCTAAGCATTGGCAGAAACTCTGTGCATAGAATATTTATTGAAAAGCTCCATGGCAGAAGAAATGGAGAGAAGCATGGTTTTCAGGCTGCCATTAGTCTTAGCAATACCAGCAGAGATTGGAGATAATTTCTCTTCCATACTTTACAAGAAAAGGTTTGAGATACAATTCAGCTTTACACTACTGATTTTGTTATTGATTATTTAGGTATTATTTTAAAATCCTTTATATCTGGATGGATAGTCTTACTTTGTAGAAAGTAATTTCTGATTTGTTGGGGATGCATTTGGGATCTGTCCCAGACCATTTGTTGGGTATCAAGCCATAATTAACAACTGACTGTTGGGGATGGAGCATGCCTGAAAGATAAAGGGTCTAGAATTCTAAATACAGCTGGACCATTAGCCTGGCTTCTGGCCATAAAAGTAAACCTGCTGCAGCTAGATATAATGTGTTCTAAACATATAGTAAATCTCTAGGGTTTCCACAGATACTGGGAAAAGATTTGGGGATAGGGCTCACCGGTTAAGGCATTTTCTCAACAGCAGCAAAATGCAAGTTAAAGTAGTCATTCTATCAGTCCACTAGTATTTATTACACACCTACTGTGTGCTAAGCACTTAGGATACAATTAAAGGTAAAAGGCAATCCATGCTCTCAAGGAGAAATTAATAGGGAAAATGACATAAAATTGCTATGCACAAACAAGATATATACATGATAAATTGGAAATAGATTCATGAGGAAGGCACTGGCTAGAGAGAAATCAAGAGAAGCTTCTTGCAAATTGTGGGATATTAAGTGAGAATTGAAGGAAGCTAGGAAAGACAGAAAGGTGAAGATAAGTAGAGAAAGAGGTTCACATATGAGAGAGAGCCAGTAAAAATGCCTGAAGGTGAGAGATGGGATATTCTAGCATCTTACAAAATGAAGTAACAGTACAAAAAATCCCTACAAGTTTAGGGTTCCATTTAAATCTTTCTACCTAAAGTACATATATCTAAGCACACTGCTGTTTGTACTAGAGGATCTTTGCAACATCTGTTAAGTTTGAAAAGTTCTTTTCAAACCTGAAATGAAATGACTTTTTTCTAAGAGGCAATAATGGAAAAACACAACAAATATCATTACCAGTATCATGACCCCAACAACACTGGATTCATAGACAGAGAGGACCCTTGGTTCACTTCTCTGATCTGCTACTTCTATGAGCCTTGAGTAGGGCAGTTTTGCATTTTAGACCTCAGTTTTCCCATTAGTAAAATGGAACAAGTTATATTATCTTTAATATTCTTTGCATTTCTATATCTTTGCTTATTTCACCTACTAAAATTCAACTTATAAAGACTTGACTTTTAATAATACTTTATGGTTTGCAAATAATTTACAAAGTGTTTGATGCTCATATTACTTAGCAAGGTGTTTGATGCACAGTATGCAATTAATAAATGTTGGTTGACTTCACTTGACAGCACCCTGATTGCTGCTATTCTTATCCCATTTTTACAGATAAGGAAATAGAGGCATCAAGAGGTTAAGTGACTTATCTGTGATCTACACAAATTTTAAATATCTGAGTCAGATTTTTAACCCAAGTGTTCCTGGTTCTAAGTCTAATGCTCTAATCATAATGACAAGCTGGTAAACATAACAATAACACAATGTATTCAGGAATGTCCTCAATATGGATATAGCTAAGAACAAGGAAATAATCAAACAAAAATGAATTACAAGCAGACAATACTGATGATAAAAAGAAAAAAAAGAAGGATCCATGCCCCAAAGGTCTAGTACTTCATTCTCATGAAAAAATATTATATCCTCAACTCAGAGGCAATATATTGTTATTTTTAGACAATGTGAATAAGCAGTGATAGCTAATTTCCAGGTCTACAGAGTAGAATAGAAGCAGCAAACTAGAAAAAGGTCAGAGAGACTGTTATTGCTATGCATACTGAAGCAGTGAACAGTGACATCTGACAGGCAAGAAGGAAAAATGATAAAAATTAGGATCAAAAAGCATAGCAGATAGGGATCGTTTAATGCAAGAACAAACAAAACTAAAGATACTCATAGTCTGCAAAAGTATCATTTGATTGTAGGGTACAATTATTTATTTTCATAACCATGATGAGTCATTAAGAATAAATCATGTTACATATACTCTGCTTACGAAGACTAGGATGTTTGAAATATAGTCTTGGTTTTCTTCTATTTTTTTTAAACATCAGTTTTTTAAGGTACTTTTTTTAAATTAAGTATACCCCCAAAAAAACTGTGTGAGGAGGAGTTGAAGGAAATAAAGAAGCTTAGTCTAGAAAAGACAAGATCCAGATGAATTAGGACAGCTGTGTTCAATATGTGCAGGACTGTCATGTGGAAGAAGGATTAAATTTAGCTTTCTGTGTCTCTACGATAGGGAGCTTTGACCAGTAGGTGAAAATTTATATAAAGAAATACTGAATTCAGCTCAATAGCAAAACAACCAGAGCTTCCTGACAATGGAATTAGCTGTCTCCTTTAGGTACTGAGCTCCTTGACCTCAGAAGTGTTCAAACTAGGGCTTAAAGACCATCTTTCAAGGAGATTCCTACATTGTATGGCAAGATTCTTACAAAGTCCCTGGGATTCTGCTAATTTATCTGGAAAATTTAATTACCTAGAAATATTCATTTTTTTAAAAAGTTCCAGATAAAGGAAATGTTAACTCTATTGTCTTGTTGGTCTGAGACATTGAAAGAGAAATTTCCTGTTGATAAAAAGCTAGGTCAGTTATTGTAATATCAGCACCACACAGTTGGAGGACTTGGTAAAAGAGGTTAACTCAACAAGACCTACTATGTTTAAAAAAAAAAGAGCCAGGAAAAGTAAGAAACTGAAGAGTGAGAATTTGGATAAATCTGTTTTAGCTTTAAGATTCAATCTGCATTTAATTAGGACATATTTGTACCTCCTGGTGGGAATGCCTATAAGACCTTGCCCTTCTTGCAACTTCCTTCTTTTCCATTTTCAGATACATCCATTTCATTTAAGTAAGAAAAATATATATTAAGAACCTATGACATGTCATGAACGTTGTAGTATCTGAAAATACAAAACCAAAACAAAAAATAATTAATTCTCAAGGAATTTATAGTTCACAAGGAAATAAAAAAAAGTAAAAGACAAACGAAAAATATTGATAGAAAAATATAATGCCATTTTAGAATTGTTATTGTTCAATCTTTTCAGTCATATTAAACTCTTTATGACTCCATTTGTAGTTTTCTTGGCAAAGACAACGGAGTGGTTTGTCTATTCTTTCCCCAGTTCATTTTACAGATGAGGAAACTGAGGCAAGCAGAGTTAAATGATTTGTCCAGAGTCACATAGCTAGTAAATGCTTAAGGCCAGAATTGAACTCAGTAAGTTGAGTCTTCCTGATTCCAGGTCTGACATTCTATGCACTGCACCTTCTACTTGCCCAATTGAAGAGAAAAACAGCAAAAAACATTTCTACACACTATGAAAAATGAAAACTGATCATTATAAAAAAAGAAAAAAAAAGCATGCTTTCAAAATTTGAACTCTTACGGAAAGTGACATCAACTTTAACAAGATCTTAACAAAAATGTGATCTTTTATCTGTGTCCCTTTCTGAATGTCTTTTAAATGTATCCTTCCCGTTTGTGTTGGTGTTATTATTTTAGTAGGCATTCAAATGCTCTTTCATTGATTGCTTATATACTTAAAGTCACTGTATGTATTACTGCTTTCATTCTTTCCATACTCTCTGTTTCTTCATATGATTCACTTCATATATCTTTGTGTTCCTCTAATGGGAAATTTCTTAAAGCACAATAGAATTTCTTTATGCTCATGGGCCACATTTTGAATCACCTCTCTTTTACCTCTAACCACTTCTCCTTTTTTCTTAGAATCAATAAAGACATCTAAAATGAATTGTCAGTGCTGAATAAGCCATTACTTTCAGGCAGCCACTCTTTTCCATTTATTTTTTTTTGATTTTTGTTGTTGTTGTTGTTTTGTTTTTCCATCATGTGTACGGTATATGAAAGTAATCAAACCCAAAGGTATAGAATTAAAATCTCCCTGTGCTTGGAGGAAAGAGACAAAGTCAAGCAATTTGTTCTTTGAAATAGATAACTGAGGAAATAAATGCTTTTTTACCAAAACAACTGGTCTCTTCCTAAAAGTAATGTTTACCCTATGGGGAGTACAAGATCCTATACCACTCTGTGGTGACAAAACTCATCTATTTTGGAATTTCATCTTCTGTCATGTACAAGGTATTCAAAAATAGAAAATGACCTTGAGCTTCCCTCACTGGCTCAGAAAAAGATTCTGAACTATCTCACTCCCTGAAGTATACAGGGGATCCTAAAAAAGGACTTTGAAAGTCACTTGAAAGTCTAAGGACATCAATTCACCCAGCCCTAAGAACTTGAGTCCCATCAAAGACTCTAAAAATTATGGATCTTTAATTGCTCGGTGATATCAACTGCAGGAAAAGGGACAATTAGCCTCAGACGGACTATTAAATGTCTTCATCTGCTCTAGACTTAGGATAAGATATTCTAGATTTACCTACATTGTTCAATGCCCTTGCCATTTGGAGCTCACCAAGATCTGATTTAGATCTTCTGATTCCAAAAATGTTGCTTCTAATTCTTTTTTGTGAGTGAAAGACCAGGAGTAACAAATTATATGTTTATACACACATATACATGTATGTTTAGATATATAGGTGTGTATAAATATATTACATGTTTAAATATATGTATATGTGTATGTTTATATATACATATGTATATATACACACCCATAAATATTTCAGAGAACCATAATCTTTATCACTGTGAGGATTCCTCCTACCAACACAGATCATAACTTCTCTGTATGTAGATGGTCTTTGTGAGTTTCTGTGTCTTTATTGTTCATTTTTTTGGCCTTCCTCTGACATCCTTTTCCTATACACATTCCTGCCTCCAAGCTAAGTTGACCACCTTCTGTTTTCACCTTTTCCTTACCTAGGGTCCTTTGTGTCAAAGGGCTCCTAAGAATGAGAAATGACTGATTATGCAAATCCTGGCCAAGGAGTAACAGGGCAAACATGATATTGTTAAAATGGGATGAAAAACCCTGGAAATGCATAGAAGTGCTAGGAATAATAGAAGTTGGGAATAGTTTCAGTATTCCTGGAGTATGGGAGTTTTGGGGAAGAGAAGATGAATTGGTGATTTTAGCACCTCCAAGGAATAGAGGCTCAACAAACACAGGTGAGCCAATCTCTTAAGACATCTATGGGGGGGGGGGTAGATGACAGTGAATAAAACACTGGCCCTGAGTTCAAATTTAGCCTCAGATACTTACTATCTGCATGACCCTGTTCCAAATGCTTCAACCCCCCCAAAAAAACTATTATATATACCTTATATCTCAGTAGTCTTTCCCCCTGTCTTCTCTCAAATTCCTACATCTTTCCACAGATTGCATATTGAATATACTACAAACTCTTTATCTTCCAGTTGGACTCCTTTTGACACTTTCTAGGATGGATCACATTACTTCAGAATATGGTATGAATATATTACCTTCTTATTCCTGTATGCTACCCCACACTTCTCCAAGTTTTCTATCAGAAAACAATGAGAAACTTTGTCCACAGGCTTTCTTTATATATAAATAAAACATATTACACAGCTGAGAGGCAGTTAGGTGATATAATGCATAGAGTGCTAGACCAAAATTTAAAACCCATACTTCCTAGCTATTTGATCCTGAGCAAATCACCTAATTTTGCCTGCCTAAGTTTCTTCAACTGTAAAATGGTGATAATAGCACCTAATTCCTAAGATTATTATAGGATGAATGAAATAATGTCCTTAGAATTAGTGTAGCCTAGCACACAGAAGGTGCTTAAATAAATGTTTCTTCCCTTCTCTTGATCAATCAGTCTAGTAACCATGATTTAAAAAGGCTGCTTCTTTATAAAGTCATGCTCACTCTTTGATAGCACTATTTCATATTCTAAATCAATAGCACATTCTACAATAACTTCAGTTTAGACATGCAGATAGTCATGGGGGTAAGTGACAACACAGCAGCACTGAATTTTAGCAACATGTTCAATAGTAGCAAGGATGCTAGGAGCCATAAGCAATCAATATGGCAAGGAAGAGAAACAAATTGCTCCCAGCAAAGCTGTTATACTACCACTGTGGTCATATGAAGGTGTTATGTAATAATATGTTTTAAAGAGGAAAATGAGAATTGTCTACTGCCAGTGGTAGCATAATTGGACACTCCAATGCAGCTTTGTGAAAGATTCATTTATTTATAGAGAAAGTCTCAGACATAAGTAAATATCTAGAGTTTGGGAAGAGTGTCCCTGGGTTCCCCAGGAATCTTTCCTGATGCAGGAAAGTTTCCATCTTTTTTTGACATGTGTCCCCAAAGCTCATAGTAATTAGGGGAGTTGTATATGATAGCCATGTGTTCTACGGCCCTTGGCAACCTTGCTGGAGTTTTCTGGTTTCAAATGCAAAATCCTCTGTTTGGCATTTAAAGCCCTTCATACCTGGTTCTAATCTACCTTTTTAGATTTATATATAACTTTCTACTATGAAGGCAACAGTTCAATCATAGGGGCTTTCTTGCTTCCTTACATAGGGCATTCCTTTGTCCATCTCTGTTCCTTTGTATGCTGTGGTGTACTTCCTGCTCATTTTTTCTCTACCTCTTAGAATTGCTAGTCTCCTTCAAGGTTCAGTTCCACCTGCTAAATATGGTTCTTCTTGAGTTCCTTAAATTCTAAAACCTTTACTCTTCCACACCTTCCTCCCTAGCTATTTACTTCATATTTATTTTTATAATTATCCATTATCTCACCTGATTGAATATAAGTTCCTTGAGGGCAGGGACTATGTCATATTTTTGTCCTTCTATCCCTAGGACCTAGTATAGTCCTTCTTTATATTGCTTAACATTCCAAATGATTCTTAGTTGATAGCTTGATTGTTTGCACATAGGTATAATTTTTGTCTTCTTGGGACCTTGGTAGTCCTTTAGCTCACAGTATTGTAGTTTTAACCTTCTGATTTTGGTTCATATTTTGACCATTATTGATTTTAGTCCACTTCCCAACAACTTAGATCCCTAAATGTAGAAAATGTTCCCTATTCTTTCCCTCTTCTTGTATATCATTCTGCTCATTAAGGAAGAAAATGTATGCTCAAAATGCTTGAGTGCTATAGAAATGATTGACAAGAGTGAATTGTTAAAAACTTGAGTCATTCATTGATCTGACATACAGCCAGTTTATTTATTTAGAACTTTAATGGTTAAAAAGTGTAAGAGAAAAAAAGAAATCTGGTATTGTTCCTCAGCCTATTATTGCCAGATTCAAACAAAGTTTTAGACTATTCTTATATCCACCAAGAAAATTTCCTGTATCTGAGATTTAATGAATTGATTACATTCAATTCTCTTGCTGGATTTATTAAATCAGACTCTTTCTACTTGGTCTTTCTGTTCATTTTGCCAGACCATGAATTTAAAAGAACTCTTGGAGCTGACAGCTATCCACTGATAATTCTAGGCTAATCAAACCAAAATGGATGATGGGGAACCTGACATTAATATTACTTAGGGAAGTGTCTAAGGGGTAGCATAGTAAATGCCGTACACTGTTTCTCAGGGCAAGTCATTTAACCTTTCTTTGCTTGTATAAATAAGAATAAATAATCTCTGCTCCCTTGTCCCACATTAGTTTAATGAAGATTAATGAAATAATTTCTGCAACAGAAGAGCAAACAAAATGCTCAATGCATAAAAAAGAAGATGATGACACTCTTGTTATCGTCATAAAATTATAGGATTAATATCTGAAAAAGAACTTTGGGATCATTATGGGAATTATTAACTTTTTTTTGCATTATGGACTCCCTTGAAAGTTAAAACCCACATATTCTTTTATACTATCATTTTTAATTAAGTTATATATATATACATATATATTCTTTTCAATGAACAAAAATTAATTTTCTCTCTCCCACTTTCCTACTACCATTAAAAAAAGGGAGAGAAAAGGAAAGCCTTTATAATCAGTTTGACTATACTTATAGTTAAGCAATACAAATTCCTTCACTGTCCATATCTAAAAATTATAAATGTCATTACACATCCTAAGAAGTAGGTGGGATGTTTCATCATGGGACCTATGGAATTAAGGTTGGTCATTATATTGATCAGAATCCTGAAGTCTTTCAAAGTTGTTGTTAACAATGTTTTTATAGAATTCTTTCTCCACATTCTGTTTACTTCATTCTGAATCAGTTCATACAAGTTTTCCCCGATATCATTGAAAAAAAATCAATTTTTCAGGCAAGATAGTATTACATTATTATTAAAAATGACATAACTATGAATATGATATAAATGCAAAATAAATAGCATAATAAAATAATGGAATATAATAAATCTTATTCAGAAGAATTATTTAAAATACATAAAATAAAATATGTTTATAAAGAAAAGCAATTATATTTAAATACAATTATAAATATATTTAAATGTAAATGTATATACACATATATTTGTATACATGTCTATATTTATATGAAAAGGAGAGAGGGAGGAAAGGAAAAAGATAGAGAAAGAAAGACAACGATAGAAAGAAGAAAGTCAGAGGGGCAGAGAGATACACAGAGAGACAGAAACAGAAAGAGATACACACAAATATAGGGACAGAGAGAGATCGACAGAGAGAAACAAACACACAAAAACAAACACACACATACAGGGACAGAGAGATGGAGAGAGACAAAAAGAGAGACAGAGACAGACAGAAACAATGAAGACAGAGAAAGAGACAGAGAGAAAGAAGAGAGAGAAAGAAAGAGAGAGAGAGAGAAAGAGAGAGAGAGAGAGAGAGAGAGAGAGAGAGAGAGAGAGAGAGAGAGAGAGAGAGAGAGAGAGAGAGAGAGAGAGAGAGAAACAGGAAGATTGACAGAGAGATTGACAGAGAGAGGGAGAAAGAAAGATAGAGACACACAGAGAGACAGAGACAGACCATTAATATAATCCAACCACCTCATTTTACAGATAAAGAAAGGAGTCCTAAAAAGAAGTAACTCATCCAAGATAATGGCAATATTGGAAACATGTAAAATACCCTGATAAGAAAACCTAACATATACAATTCATGATATCTGCCTAGGATAGAAAGTAACATTAATTGGTTAATAAGGCACATGTGACATTTTTTACAAATAGAAAAGAGTCTATGATATGGATGGCAAATAAATGGCAATAATATTTTCTTGTTTTCTGCAGGAGGAAAAAAGCCAGTATGCCTGCTTTTCAATGGGCTGGACAGAGATGTGACAGAATTGCTTCAGGTATTTTCTGTGATTCATTATGGAAAAAAGAGTGGGTGTATGGGAGGATCTTTGACTCTAAGTGCAATGAGACTCCTGTCAAATAGAGGACAAGCTCAAGTGCTGTATTAAATGAGAGAAGAGGAGAGAAGCCAAAGAGAAGAAATGACAAGAACAATAATTTAATTATGGTAAGTAGATGCTGCAAGGCTTTCTTACTGGAACCTATCTGAGGATCTTGGAGTGGTGGATGAGCTTTGGGCAAAAGTCATGAAAGTATCCAGATGAGTTATAGCCATTCGAACTCTGGAGAAAATCAGAAATTTGGGACTTAGTAGAAGGGAGTGAATGCAGTTCCCAATTATAACAAGGAATTTGTATTTCTTTAAATCTTTTTCTGATTATGCTATTTAAAAATAGTGATTCCAGTCAATATTATGCTTAGGGAGGATTAAAAAAAAGAATTCTCTTTTTGTTTCTCAAAAAGCCTTGAATAAAAAATGAATCTGTGTTGCTCATCCACATGTTGGCAATTGGCTTAAGCTACTAACATAAATAAGTGGAGGGAACTAGTCTTTCATCGGCTCTCTTTATAAACAGAAATGTAAATCTGGGACCTGTGGTTTCATTTATGATGGTGAGGAAATTCCCCAATGTAGAAAGCTTCTCTACTAATATAGGTTGACATTTTCCCTCATACTAAATAGTCTTAGACAGTTACCTAGAGATCCCTGAGAAACCAGGGTCACACAGACTATATATGTCAGAGGTAGGATTTGTTCTCAAGTATTTTTGGATTTGAGTCCAGTAACTACTATCTACTATCTCATGCTGTCTTATTAATGTATTTTATAAAATTTACAAAATGGTATAAAAGTGATATCACAATGCTCTTCAAATAGTCTTCTCCAGTCCTACTAAGAAAAATAGGAGGAAATAAATAGCTTAGATTAAATTCCATGATAGCCACACATATATTAATTTTAAAATACAAGAGCTAAATCAATAGACATTTACATTTTTTATCTTAATCTGTTTTCCTAGTGGCTCTGATAATTACCAATTCAGCATGCAAAATCATTTTTCCTTCATGTCCAAGCTAAATTGAACCTTTGTCCTTACTGAAAGAGAATCATGAAAGTACTGAAGTTATTCCCAAGTGATAGTGTTGCCCAACTGCTATCAGATTAGTTCATTAGGACGCTATCAGGGTGGTGAGCTGCCATCTCAGGTAAAAAATTAATTTTCTGTCTGGGATAGCACAGTATCTATCAAGCATAAGGAGCAAATAACATCCTATATGATTAATTTGGTACTTGGTCTTCATTATAATTATCTCTTTCTATCCCTTCATTATGCTGATCATTCATTATATACAGTAAGTAGCCTACCTTACAAAGACCCTCTTCTCCCTATCAGGGTTTCAACTTACTGCTAGACTGCGTAGGTAAATGTTACATAAAAGCTCATTAAAAGCCCATCTTGAGGACAATTCACAGAAACCCCTGAAGGAAGAATCTAGCATTTCTCATTAGCGTATAGTTTCTATGACATCTGCCTATCTCGTTATCCTAGAATAGGAGTGCTACACTGAACAGTGATGAGAAAGCTCCATTATTCAAAGAGCAACGAAGATACAGGAACTCGAAGGCAGGAACATAGCTTTCTTAATCAATCAAGATTCAATTGATATCTATAATCACAGTGCCCTCTCTGAATTATGACATTTTTCATTCTCAATAACATGATCTCCTGCCCTTTTGTCAGGCTATAAATAAAAACTCAGTTTTTCTTAGTGACTATGGCTTTCAATGACATTTCACAGACTCACAAGATTTCAGATTTGGAAGGGACCTCTTGTAGTTATTTAGTTCAAACTATAATGAAACCATATACCATTATGTCCAACAATTGATTATTTAGTTTTTGCTCAAAGACCTATAGTGAAGGAGAACCCAACAGTTACTAAGACAATATATTTTGCTTTTGTGTGGCTGTAATTA
The DNA here is from genome assembly GCF_902635505.1 of Sarcophilus harrisii. Taxonomy (NCBI): domain Eukaryota; kingdom Metazoa; phylum Chordata; class Mammalia; order Dasyuromorphia; family Dasyuridae; genus Sarcophilus; species Sarcophilus harrisii. The sequence continues at coordinate 72,448,632 of NC_045426.1, forward strand.
CTGGGGTACTTTTTTCTCCTACTTTAAACCCAAACTTGCTTTTTTTGCAATACATCTTCCATTTGTTGTTCAAGATATCTTATATAGCTTATTATATATCTATAAGCTTATTTCAGCCTCAGGATAACACCATTATGGGATCTGAAGTCTTCAGAATGCCAGTTCTTTGCAACATGTTTAAGTCATTTGTGCCTTAAGCATATTATCTTTAAATATATTATCCAGTCTATTATCAGACCATTCATCCCTTAAACTTTAAAAAAATGTAATGGACCCCTTTGACAATTTGATGAATGCTATATACCCCATAGTGTAATGTTCTTAATGCATAAAATAAATACATAAGATTACAAAGGAAAAAAAATATATTATACATATTATATATTTCTGTGTATATGTATGTGTGAATATGTGTGTATCTATCTCTAAAAAGGCACACATATATATGTGTATATATGTATATATATATATATATATATATATATTATACACACACACACACACACACACACATATACATAGTCTTTCTGTTTGTATAAATCTCATGGATCACTGTTCTTGCTAGTAGAAATCTGCTAAAACTGGAGGAAATAACAAAGAGATGAGATCTAGATAGAAGGCTAAAGGAAAAACAGCAACAAAAATAACAAAAATAACCAAAACAAACAAATCATGAAATCAGTAGGCCTATTAAGAGAATGAATTATTACTAAAGTATTCTCTGGCACAGAATTTTTTTTACAAGGAGTAAAATGTTGATTAGAGAAATGTACATTAAAATATCTCTGAGGTATTACCTCAACACTTATCACCTAATACAATAGAAAAGGAAAATGATAAATGTTGGAGATGTAGGAAAATTGGGACACTAAAGCAAAATTGGTGGAATTGTGATCTGGTCTAACTGTTCTGGAGAACAATTTGGAAATATACCCAAAGGGTATAAAACTGTGTATCCTCTTTGATCCAACAATATCTTTACTAGATCTGTATCCCAAAGAAATTATGGGAAAAGAAAAAGGACCCAAATACATAAAAATATTTATTATATCTCTTTTTGTGACAAAGGACTGGAAATTGAGGGAATGCCCATCAATGCCCATCTTTTTTCTATTAATCTGAGCAAATTATATTTTTTGCAAATATTCATCCATTTCACTTAGATTGTCAGATTTACTGACATTCAGTTAGGCAAAAGTGCTCCTAATTATTGCTTTAATTTCCTTTTAATTGGTGGTACATTTCTGATATTGGTTTTTATCTTTCTTTTTAAAAAATCAAATGAACCAAAGTTTTATCTTTTGTATCATTGTTTTTTTTTTCATAAGAACAACTCTTAATTTTATTTACTAGTTCAAAAGCTTTCTTACTGTCAATTTTATTAATATCTCAATTGATTTTCATAATTTCTAAATTGAGGTTTAATTGGGGATTTTTAATTTGTTTTTTTCTAGATTTTAAAATTTCATTCCTAATTCATTGATGCCCTCTTTCTCTATTCTTTTCATGTAAGTATTTAGATATATAAATATTCCTGTAAATATTGCTTTGGCTGCATCCCATATGTTTTGGTATATTGTAATAAAAGTGTTGATTTGAGAATTCACATTTTTTTTTTAACAAAAAGTAACTTCCCCAAAGGAAAAGCCAAGATTTTAAGTCCTTTTGTTTTTTGTATTCCCACAAAAAAACTGAATTGTCTTCCAATCACCAAATTCATTCAGTATAGAATAATTAATTTAATAACTGGTGCCTGAACTATTCCTAAGCAAGCATGAAGAGAAATACTTTTAGATTCTTGATAAGAAAATTAGGAATGCACAACCATTTTGGCCATGGACTAGTGAGGACACTTATCCCTGGGTTCTACTTTTGTGTCTAGTGGGGAAAAGAAAGGTTACAATAACATTTTTCACTTTAAAAGTGAAAAAAGGAGAAAATCTTAAATACTCCTTTAATCTTAAAGAATCAGCTTTAACTTAAATCCAAAGGCTTTTAAATCTCTCTGCTATCTCTAATTTTCCTTTCTTAACTAGTCTGATTTCTCTCATAGAATCATATGGTCTTAGTTGGAAGTGATTTTGGAAGTCATCTAATCCAATTTTTCATTCAACAAAATAATTCATATGAGAATATTCCTGGCATATGGTCATCCAATCTCTATCTTAACATTTTCATTAAAGAGGAATTCACTCTTCAATAAAGAAAGTATTGCAACTTCAGACTGTTCTCATCATTAGAAAATACTATTTCACATTGAGTCTGTCTGTGATATTAATTAGGGCAGTGGCAAGAACTGTGATTTTGTAGTTATAAGGAATTGGATTCAAATCTTGATTCTACTATTCACTACTTGTGTAATTATACAAATGTGTGGACCTTGGTGCTTTTATATAATTAGAGTGTTTGATTAGCTCATAGGATTAGTAAACTAATTTTTTGGGTAAATAATATTTTATTTTTTCCAATTACATGTAAAAAAATTGCATTCATTTTTAAATAAGATTTTGAGTTCCAAAATTTTTCTCCCTTCCTTCTTCCTATGCTTCTTCCTTAAAAAGGCAAAGAATCAGATATAAGTTATACATTTGTAATCATATAAACATATTTCCACATTATTTATGTTGTGAAAAAAGAACAAAATGGAAAAAAACACACATACACATACACATAGTAAAAATAATATGCATCCAGACTCCATAATTCTTTCTCTGAATGTGAATAGCATTTTCTGTTATGAGTCTTTTGGAATTGTCTTGAATGACTATATTGCTGAGAAGAGCTAAGTCAATCGTAATTTTGCTGTTACAGTGTACAACATTTTCTGGTTCTGCTCACTTCCATCAGTATCAGTTCATCTAAGTCTTTCCAGGTTTTTCTGAAATCTGTCTGCTCATCAATATTTTTGTAGCACAATAATATTACATTCATATAGCCCAATTTACTCAGTTATTCCCTGATTGATGGGCATTCCCTCATCCCATTCACATTCACAGTTATGATGACCAATTGTATATTTCCCTCTCTATTTCCCCCCATTTGTACTTACCTCTTCTCTCCTTTTACCCCATTCTTTCAGCAATGTTTTAGTGAACTTTGCTTTTCAAAAAATATTTTATATCTATATTTCAAAATAATTTCAATATGACATCTATATTTTAAAATCCTATACATTTTATTTTATGCCTTTAAAAACTTTATTCTGAAAACAGGAATATAGGAATCAACAAATTACCAAAGGGGCAACAATTAAGATACAAATATGGTTAATATCCCTTGACTATGATTTGTAAAGTCATGTGTGATACTTCCCACCATATGGTCCTTGATTTGCCATTTAGAGCTAGTCATAGAAAAATTCTTTGATAGCTTTTCAAACAACTATTATAACTATTATATCCTGGAAAAAATCACTTCCCCCTCAACAAACTATAGTACTGAGGAATGTATTCAGAAAACAATAGACAGTTCTATATAATTCCAGCTCATATCAACCCACTGGGATGCATTTCTAGTAACACATCATCCATGCCCTTATCCCCAGACTATGGACACATCCTAAGACTATGTGGGAGACGATCTTTATATTTCAACAGCTCTCACAGATTCATTTATGATCTTTTTAAAAACACTTCCTAAGGTATGAAGTCAGTCTCATCTTTTTCCTAAGCTCTGGTCATCCATCATCAACTTCTTATTGGAAATTTCCACTTGGATGTCCCATAGCCAAATCAATCTCCGTATATTCAAAACAGAATTATCTTTTCCCTAAAATCTCTTGTCCCAACTTCCATTCTAATTTACCTTCTTGCCTAAAGTACCTTCTTTTTCTCAATGCATCTCCCAAATGGATATGAAAATGATTTTTCTAAAGCACAGATCTGACCAAATCAGTCTCTTACTCAAAAACATTCAACTTCTCCCTATCACTTTTAAAATAAAATACAAATTACACTATTGGTATTTAAAGCCTATCATTACAAACTTATTACTTATTGCTCCTCTTCATATATTATATAATCCAATGAAGCTGACCTAACTGCTTTTAATCTTGCATGATATTCTCAGTCCCAGATACAGACCTCTGCACAAACAAAAAATGAGTCTACAAAAGAGGGGAATTAAGAAAGATTAATTGGAGAAGATAGGAAAAAAGGGAGAATGAGAAATAAACATTTATAAAGCATCTACTATGTTACAAGAAAAGTACAAAAATTTTTACAAATTAACTTTTATAAAACTCTTTATAAATAGTTATATGAGATATTAGTAACTAGAATTTATATGTCAATTTTAAGCATTGCAGAGCAATTTAGAAATAATAGCTCATTTTATCTTTTATGAAGGCCTGAGAGATAGGCACTATTAATATATTTATACTACAAACAAAAAAAAAAAACTGAGGCAGAAAAAGAGGTTAAGCTACTTGCTTAGGATGCCATAGCTTTCATCCTGAATCCAAGTCTAGCATTCTGTTAACTACACAGTTTACCTGCCTCTAGATTAGGTCTTTTTCCATTAAATGACATTGAAGACTTCAGTTAGCTCTTGTCCCCAATAATATTTTATTTTTCCAAATACATGTAAAGATAGTTTTCAATATTTACTTTTGTAAGATTTTTATGTTTTAAATATTTATTTTCAATTCCTAACTCTTTCCTCCCCATGACAGCAAACAATATGATAGATTATACCTATACAGTATTTTGAAACATATTTCCATATTTATCATTTTGTGCAAGAAAAATCAGACCAAAAGGCAAAAAAAAATGAAAAAGAAAAACAAAGGTGAAAATACTATGCTTTAAATCACATTCAGTCTCAATATTTGTCTTTCAAGATGAGGATGACATTTTCCATCATAATTTATTGAAATTGTCTTGGATAATTGCATTGCTGAGAATCCATCACAGTTGATCCTTACATAATCTTGTTTTTACTGTGTACAATGTTCTCTTGGTTCTGCTCACTTTAATCAGCATCAGTTCATGTAAGTCTTCCAGGCTTTTCTGAAATCAGTATGCTAATCATTTATTACAGAAAATAATATTCTATTACATTCTTACACCATAACTTATTCAGCCAGTCCCCAAATGATTAGAATCCACTATTATTTGTTTTTATTCTTAATGTATTATTGAGTCATTAGCTTTCATTTGTCCTATTATAATTTTAATGGATTATTTCTACTTTTACCTTTTTTATTTGGCCAATTATACTTTTAACGAAACTGTTTTGTTCAGTGGATTTTTGTTCTATTTCACCAATTCAATTTTGTAAAGAGTTGTTGTCCTATGTGTATTTTTCCCCATTTCACCAAATGTATATATAAGAAGTTGTTTTCTTTAGTATATTTTTTTTGCCATTTTTCCAAATCTATTTTTAAGGAGTTGTTTTCTTCAGTCAATTTCTGTGCTTCTTTTTTTAAGCTGTTGAATTTTTTCCCACAATTCTCCTGCAGGTCTTTCATTTCTTTTCCCAATTTACTTCTATCTGTCTTACTTGGTTTTTAAAATCCCTTTAGAAATCTTCCAAGAGAAACTTCAGAGTTTGAAATCAGTTCATATCCTCTTTTGAAGTTTCACATGAAGGCATTTTACCACTGCTGTCCTAGTCTCGATTATGTTCTGATCTTCCCTGTTGCCACAATAGCTTAAAAAAAACCAGGGCTCTTTTTGCTTCTTTTAAAATGTTGAGCAATGCTCCTAGTGCATAGGGGAGGTTGTCCCAAGTTTCTTTTGCAGGGATAGAGGGATTTCTCACTGATTTTTTTCTGCTGGCACTGGCAATACTGCTGGCTTTCTCATTGCACTCTGTTGTCCTGGCCTAGTCCTGCCTGTTATGCTGGAGTTCAGGGACTCCCAATTTGCCCTCTGTACTTGGATTTGAGATCTCACAGTTGCTGAGCCACTGAACATCTGCACCAGGATGGAGAGGAGAATGCTTCTGGTTTATATCTTGCTTAAGAACTTCCAGGTACATTCCCCACATTGTTCCTGTGCTGGGCCACATTCTCCTCTGCCCAAGTGATAACCTTTCCTTCAATCCTTCCAAAATATCTTAATCTGGAAATTTGTTTCACTCTTAACATTTGCTGGTTCTGTCACTCCAGAATCTGCTCAGAAATTTTACCATTGATTATGAGTGGGGAGAGCTCAGGCTTCTCTCTGCCACCTTGGCTCTGCCTCAGTTAACTCTTAACAGATAGGATTATAGTTAGAAGGGGAACTTAAGAGATTAGCTAGTCAAACTCCAACATGTTCCAGATTCTCATCTATAATTTCTTCATGACTTTTCCTTTTTAATTTGGCATTTTAAAATTCTTTAGTTGATAATAAGAAGAATGGTAACTATAATAAAAAACCTTCAAAAAAAGCTTATCTGAAACTCAGCAGAGTAGGGTTATAGTTGGAAACCTATGTCCTTTCTACAGGTAGAATTAAGTTAGAGGAATTCAAGTAGAGAAAAAGATAATAATAATCATTCTCTGATGTTAGAGTTTACTTTTCTGTTATAACACAGGAGTCATGATAGAAGCATACCTAGGCTTTGTAGCTTTGAGGAATATACAATTTAGAAACAGCTCTAGGTTTATTCTTGAAGGTGAACTAGATAGCACAGGAAATCATAGAAAATATGGAAAAGAAGCAGGCAAATATTGTGAAGTGATAAAGACTACTTCTGTTGAACAAGTCAACAGAGGAATGAAAGAATCTGGGAAAAATGCTTTATAAGCTAATATTATCGCTACAGAAGCAGATGAGCTTGAGCTCTCAAGAGAGAAGAAAGGGAAACATGCTAAACTGGGAAAGACCAAAAGCATTTTGGGTACTTATCCCCTTTAAGAGGGTCATATGATTTTATAATTATCAAAATAGTTAACTCACATATTAATATAAAAGCTGAAGTTTATTTTGCTACGTTTTTTCTCTTGATGTATATTCTTTCTATAGAATGCAAACCTTAAGTCCATATAACAGATATTCTACTTGATTCATTCTTTAGCCTGTCTGAATTATTTTGAAGGATCACTACATTTTTAAAAACCATGCTGCTTATATTTTAATTATGGTCTTTTGCATTAAATCATTATTACACCCAACATTAACAATCATAGTTTTCAAGTGAAATGTCTTGTTTGACAAAATAGGCATTCAATTGTTTTGGAAACATTTTGAGGTGGTCTTTTCTAAAATATCAAAATATACACAGATGGTGTCTTTGTCACTGAGGTCAGATGGCAGTGAAAGTCAGGACAAGTGATACTGGACAAAATATGGATATGTTGTTATGCTCCGGGTTCCTGAAAGAGCTAACTTTGAAAGGAGACAAATTGGGGCATATGATCTTGGCCTCCAGTTTCATATCATGTAAACAAATTAATGTAGTGATCCTATAGCAATAATTTTAATACATAAAGCATTTTTCCCAGATTATTTCATTCCTCTATTGACATGTTCAATAGAGGTAGTCTTTATTGCTTCAAAATATATGCCTGCTTCTTTATCATATTTTTATTATGTTCTATTATCTGGTTCATCTTCAAGAATGAACCCAGAGCTGTTTCTAAATTCTGTATTCCTCAAAACCCCAAAGCCTCAGTTTCCCTTGTATTATGACTCCTGTTTTATAACAGGAATAGAGACTCTAACATAAGCACCTTTGATATTCATGTGGCAGACACAGATATAGCTTCTGTCAAAGTAATGGGGTATGGATATTTTTAAGGAATATTTTCCTACAAATAACAATGCCAGAGAATTTATTAGAGGTTGGTCCCACATGTAGTCAGTCATCAAATAGTCCTCTTTTAACACTTCAGAAAACATCACTAGAATGTTATTAAATTGTTCACTATTTTCATATGACTTTTTTCTGCTTTAAAATTCTTCATATATTTTACTTAATATTACAACTTGTTCATTCTTCATTTAGTTACTCATTGATCCATTCATCCATTCACTCAGAATTGCCAGTCTTCTTGCTAGTCATATTTTCTCCATCTTTTGCAATTTTTGCTATTATGTCACAAATAAGAGAAGGAAATGACAAACTCATTCATCTTTTCTAAGAAAATCCCCAATGAAGTCATGAAGAGTCAAATAGAAACAAGACAACTGAACAACAACAAAAGATAAAGAGAGTTCAAGTGTAGAACTGTGAAATTTCACACCAGAAAAGATACTTAGAGATCATTTGATACAAACTCTTCATTTTACAAAAATGAGGAAACTGAAGTGCAGAGATGTTAATTGACTTGTTTAGTGCTAGGATGCTAACCCAGATGATTTTTTTTAAGCAGAAAATGACAATAAGATATCATGTTCAATACTGTAAATCTTTCTTGATCTATTGATACATTACAATGTAGCCCACTTTCACTATTTTTATTGCTTCTAAGCAGCCTTCACAAAGAGATTATGTAAATAAAGATATGAACTTTAATTATCAATGGAAATGCATAAAAACAACAGGATGTCTATTCCTTGAGGCCAAAGAGGCCAGAAATCTGCAGCAGATCTATTGATACGTATTTGCTTTTTTAATGTCTCCAAATTAAGATCGGGCACAGATGGGGAGAAAGAAGGCTTTTGTCTCCTCTTGAAGCTAGACCCTGGAGCCCTACAACCCATTTAATATTCAGATATGCATTTAGGCTTGGGAGACTGACTATATCCATACAGAATCTCTGAAGCTTTGAAGTCTGTCCATCATTTAAGAAAGCCTATGCTCTTGGAAGCCAATATAACACAGATTGTACTATAGAAAAATATTTCCAAACAGATCCACCTTATTACAAAAAAAAAAAAAAAACCATTCCACAGTGATTGATCTATACAAGTCAACAAAGTGAATATATTAAGTTTTATTTGATTTGTGATCATTTATTTATATTCAAGACACTTAGCTTCATACTTTTACCTCTTTGATGATGCTTCATAGAAAGCAACTGACTTGGCAAGTAGCAATGAAACTCTAATTTTCTCCTCTGTGCAAGAAGTAAATATTAAATGTAGAGACTCAAGGTGGAGGATTTAAGGAGCAAGGAGGCAGGTTATAAAGGTCACCAGTTATAATATCTCCAAGGTTCAGACACACTCAAATTAATCTTATAAAGACATGAAAAATATAGCTTAGAGTTTCTGTTTCTTACATAGGAATCATTTTTGGCCTCAAACAAATCTTCTATGGATCATTAAGAGTCTTTTCTCCCTAACTGAAATGTTGATATTTCCTTTGGGATCAGGAGAGGATTTGAGTATTATGAAACATTTAAGACTCAGCCAATTAAAAACAGAACATCCATCAACAATGGCAAATCTACTTTTTGACAAGTGAGATTTATACACAAAAACTCTGAAATGATATTCACTTTGTCAAGGTTAAAAAATATTAGATAGAATCCTAGATTTGGAGACATAAGATCTGAGTTCAAGTTTTGGCTCTTTCATTTCAATTCAATTCAACATATTCCTTAAATACCTATTACATACAAGACCAAGAAGGATACAAAGATCAAAACAAGCCCAACTTCTGAGATAAATACATTCATTTTAGAAGATATATTATTAGGTTTTATATATGATAATTAGGTAATATACATATTAGGTAAAGGCAAAGGAGATTACTAATAGCAGAGAAGTAATCATGAAAAGTCTCAAAAAAGCAATGGGTTTTTAAGAGCTTTGAAAAATGTTAGGGCAGGGACGGGAAAGAAAGGCATCCCAAGAATGAGGTTTCACTTGAGTCAGGCACTGGGAAATGCAATGTCATGTACATGGTACAGTTAGCTGAGTAGCTTGACTAGAACAAAGGGATTAATTTCCTGAGTTTTGGAAAATCCTCTCAGGTCTTCATTTTCCACATCTATATATTGATGGAGTTGGACCAGATGATCTCTTCATCTCTGATATGTTCAAATTGTATTTTCTAAATACAATGCAAGGTTTGAAGCTAAGTCATGTCAGGTAAATGTGTTCCAGGTCAAATTTAGATATTTTACATAGTCTAATCTTGAAACAGTCAAATATTTAGTGTTATTGGGTTATGGAATTTATATTAAAATGTTGCTATAATATTTACTAATCTACAGAAATGGAATATTTTTGGTAGCAGTTTTTTGTTTTTTTTTTTTACAAAAGGTTTTATTGATGGCCCTCTAAAAAAACTAACAAAAACATCACTGTTAGCCTCTAATAGCCTGCTTCCACTCCCAAAAGAACACTAACTTATAACAAGGAATAGTATAGCAAAACAAACCAATACACTTAATAACTAAAAAAAAGTATGAACTCATAGTTCACCTCCTCACTACTGAGAACTAAGAGGCTTATTTTACCCTCAGTGTTCTGAAGTTTGGATTTGTAGCTAACTTGGAGACTTCTCAAGCCTTTTTATTATTTTAGAAAGAACTTTTAAATATCAGTGTTGAGTGAAAATTAATTCCATAGACAAGAAGGCAGAAGTAAGTCACTAAAGAAAAAAGTGAGCTAAGAAAATTAATACCTTACTCCATTTAAATTTCAATGAAGATAAGGGTTCTCTTTTAAATACTTCTTTGTAATTTTGTTAATAGGGTCTACTAGGTACAAATATGAATGAAATAAAAAGAAACATACTATCCACACCAGTGAATCTGATGACATCTCAGGAGAAGATGCAGTTATTGAAACCAAACAGGAACCATTTAAACAATCATAAACACAACAATGACAATAAACCTTTGGAGAAACAGATTAAATCATATAGATGGCCAATTTCTAATACATTCCTTTCCTCTTGATCTTTTTGCATGAATCTCCACTTCTGTCACAGTTCCCCACTTTCCTTTCAGCTCCTTAGAAATCAGTGTTTGGAAGCAACTCTGTTATTGACTGGGCCTGGCCATTAAGTTCATATTTACTGGACTTTCCATTCAGATCTATTCTTCTGTCTGGGAGAAAAATGACTCTCCTAGACTCTGCCTGCTTGATCATTAGGCTGCATCAGTTTATCTCTTGGAAGAACAAGGCATTTGTAATTTCCCTCTTTTCTTTGTCTTTTAAACTCTTTTCTGTTAACTTACAGTATAAAACAAAACAAACAAACCCTTCCCCAAAAAATCCTTAGAGAATTTTCATGATTTTGTTTCCTTCAAAGTATGAGTACCTAAAAAGCTGTGTTACTTTTATATGATGAGCTTTGAAAGAAAATTTCATATATGTGTATATATTTATACATATATATATATAAATGATGTTTAAAAAGTTTCTAGTAAATACCTATAGACTTAAGAAATCTCCTCAGGATAACTACCAATCTAACTTTAGAGCAGTGATAGTCAAGTGAGTCTCTTGCCTCTTGGTAGAGATGAGGTAAACGATGAATGCAGAGTGAGACAAACATTTTTTACTTATTAAGTGTATTGGTTTATTTTGCTTCACTATTCTTTTTATTGTAACAGTGCTCTTTGGGGGTAGAGTGAGCTATTGAAAAGTAACAGTGATTCTTTTTTGAGGGGGCCATCAATAATATATACATTGAGCAAGTGAGTGAATGGTGTGTGTGTGTGTGTGTGTGTGTGTGTGTGTGTGTAAAATGTTGATGGTAATGATACCCAGGGATTAGCAGGTGGGTATGCCTCTGGGGCTTACAGGTACAATGACAGCTGACACATGTACAAGGAACATCTCTGGATAATTAACATTTGTGGGAAATAATTGCTAACAAAAAGGTCAACTCAGACAAACATAGTAGATGCTTAATGAATCCTTATTGAATTGGACTGAATTTATTTAAAAGAGCAATTTGTATATATCAAAGATAAGACATATCACTGGTTTGATGTAGAGCAAAGTATATTTTCTCTATATACTTCAAAAATTTTTTGAAAACAAATAAAAGCTTCCCCTTGTTTCAAAGGAAAGGCATTTAGTTCCCTTTTTTTGCTTGATGATTAACACACTAAGGAGCAAATATGAAGAGACTGATCTGTTTACAGAAAAAGCATGCATAATGAGTATTACAAGAGGTAAAATTCTAATGGACACACCAAGCGACATGGAGTTTTCTCACCATGTGTCAATATACAACTCAAGAGCTTACTTGATCCTTCCACTTCAGTAGAGAAGTAATGAGCACTTACGCTGTGCCCAGAACCATGCTTAGTAAGCACTGTGAAGTATTAAAAAAAATTAAAATTGAAATAGAAAACACAGCTTATATCCTTAAGGCCACTGTATATTGGAAAAATAATAAGCCTTCTCAGCTTCTATAGACACTGAAATGAGAACTCTCCCTGATCTAATGTTTTTCACAATCTTCTCCCTCCTGCTATCATTTATTTCTCAGGTCACAGATTTAGAGCTAGAAGAAATCTTAGTGATCATCTGTTCAAATTTCCTCATTTTAGAAATGAAGAAAGGCCCAAAGAGGTCACTAATGATTGTAGGAATAATAAGATCTGTAATCATATCACTGAGAGTCTAAATTCAGAGCTCTTCCCATTCCTGTCTTGCATTTATATTTGCAAAAACACATATTATCACACCATATTCTTCCTCCTCATCTTATAAAAAGGTCAGGTCACATTTTAGCCATACAGTACACAGAAAGGACAGTGAAAGAATCAGACATTATTCTCTTAAAGTCACAGATGTGAGTAGATTGCCTACTTAAGTAAAAAAGGATGTACATGCATGTCATGTAAAATGGAAAATCTACATTAGAAGAATCATCCTTATTTTCTAATGACAATCCCACAATAATGGCACTATTTATTACAGTATTTTGATTGGGGAGTGAGAAAGAAGTTCTTGATTGTTCACTGTGTTTATTTCATGTAGTTTTATGCTTTCCTATGGAGAAATCAGAATGTCTCTGGTTGCCTGGTCACAAAGCCTAACCAAGAGGGTTTCAGTTTTCATTCAAAAGTAATGTCAGCTGAGATTTAGGACCATAATTACTTTTCCCTTATACACTAAGATTAAGAGTATGCTGTCATTGCTTTTTTAGAAGAGTGGAAAAGGCCTTTGTTCTACTCTGATGTCTCAGTAGGGAAAAAAGAAGCTTGAATCCTGAATAATTTGGTTATGAAAAATATTCAATTATATCCCAAGTTTAATTCATTTAGTAATGAAAAGGAAACGAGATCAAATAGCATGTTTGATTTGTCTCAGAAGGAGAAGGATTGATCTACAGGAATGGATTTAAAGGTAGAACACAGTTAAGAAAAGAACCTTGATCAGGTGAATCCTGTTCCGATTTATAGAAGGTTTTGCCTTCCATGGGATATCATCAGTTTAATTAAGAGTAAAAGATCTTTCTTCTAAATGACTGTGTGTTCACATACCCATGAGCATGTACATATATACACACATGTAGATGCTACACTAGTCCACTAAAAGAGAATTTGTAAATCATTGTTGAACTTACCATTTTTGCAGATGGGACAACACTGATCTGGCTCATACACAGGGTCCACACATTCAGTTTGAGGACAAGCTGACACTGTGCACAGTACTTCACCGTTGGCTTCACAGTGGCATTTCTCACAAGGAGAGACCTGCAACATAAACCCATTCATTCAGGTTACTCCTTCAACAAATGCTATTTGATTCTGAATAAGCCTAGACCCCATGTTTTCTGCAGACTTATTAAAGCCAGGGCTTTAATAACAATAATAATAACAAAAATAATAATAGCTGTATTTTCTAATGCATTTTAAGGTTTGCAAAGTTCATTTAGCCTCATTTGTTCCTCACAATGACCCTAGGAGATGAGTATAGCAATCAAATTATTTTTGCAGATGAGAAAAGCAAATTTTAGAAAAAAGTTAAATTTAATCATGACTATAGAGTTAATAGGGCAACTAAGTGGCACCATGGACACAGTACCGGTCCTGGAATCAGGAAAATATTAATCCAAATCTTAATTTTTGCTGTGATCCTAGGCAAGGCATTTAACTCTGTTTGTCTCAATTTTCTCATGTGTAAAATGACCTGGAGAGAAAAATGACAAAACCCTTTATTATCTTTGCCAAGAAAACCTGAAATGGGGATATAGAGAGTCAGACATGAGTGAAACAAATTAATAATAACATAGACTTAAGAAGCAGTAAAGTGACTCAATGGATAGAGAGCTGAGCTTGTAGTTAATAAAAAATATGTTCAAATTTTGCTTTAGACACTTATGTGTGATCCTGGGTAAGTCACTTAACTTGTTTGCCTTAACACACAAAAGAAAGTACTTTTTGCTAAGGGAGCAGCTAAGTGACACAACAGATAGAGCACCTGGTGAGGGATGAAGAAGACTTCTGACTTCCTACACTAGATATGTGACCCTAAGCAAGTATTTTCATTATATTTGCCTCAGTTTCTTCATCAGTAAAATGAGCTGGAGAAGAAAATGGCAAACTTCTTCACTGTTTTTGCCAAGAAATCCTCAAAAGGGTCAGATCCAACTGAAAAAAAACTGAACAACAACAAAATCCTTGTCAAGAAAACCTCACGGGTCACAGAGAAGTGAACACAACAACTGAGCAACAAAAATAAAGCTAATGACTATTGATGACAGCACACATTTGGACCCATGCCCCTGTCAATCCCAAGTACAATATGCTTTCCACTGTTCTGCATTCTTTTTTCTTTCTGAAGTATGCAGACTATAGAATAGAGAGCTTGAATTTAATTTCTGGCAGAAATATAGAATGTGTTTTTAAAGGAATAGTTAGTGACCATTTAGAAACTGAAGCTGTAACTTCGACGTAGAATCTATTCATCAATACCAGATAATGCCAGTTATCTAAAAAATTCCTTTTAAAAGGATTATTAGCGGGGCAGCCAAATGGCACAGTGGATTGAGCACCACCCCTGAAGTTAGGAGGACCTGAGTTCAAATCTGGTCTCAGACACTTAAAATTTCCTAGCTGTGTGACTCTGGCTAAGTCACTTAACCACAATTGCCTGGGGGGGGGGGAAGGATTATTGGCCTATTAGATTGAGAGAATGTGGAACACATGATTCACTAAAATTTTAGGAAGACATTTGACAAAATCTGCCATGCTACTCTTAAAGATGAGTTGGATGGGGAGAATTCTGGGAAAATAGAGTAGGTCAGTAAATTTCAAGCTCTCCAAATTTCCTCTACAAACAGAACAAATTTGTGCCTCAGAGCTAACATACATTGATGAAAAACCAAGAAAACTTGGGGCTGACCAAGGGATTTCCTGGGACAGCCCAAGAGAGGAAGAAAAATCTCAGAATAGGATTCAGCCAATGTGAAGTGCAAAACTTTTGAGTTGGCTCTGCAGAAACAGCAAGTGGGGACTCCTTGGGCTAGCTGGAGCCTCAAAAAGAATTACAGAAACTTTCAGCTCTTTGATAACTTGAGGTGGGTCTGAGTCCAGGAAGACAGAGAGAATCTACAGTTTAGGAACAGGTCCAGCTGAGCTGCTGAGATAATGCGAGAGGGAGCCAAGCACACAGGTGAGTGCATTTGCAGTTGGGTAGAGAGGATGCAAGCTGTCTGCACTTTTGATTTGGGGTTCTAGATCAGAGAGGAGAGCTGAATGAAACTAGATGCACCATCCCTCATACCCTAGGATTAGAGATGCTTACACTAATACTTCTCATTCAAAAAAAAAATAGGCAAAGAAGAGAAAATTCAAACATAAAAACTTTGGGAATAAGGAAGACCTGAGTTCATCTTCAGTGGAGGACAATGAACTAAAAAAAAGCTTCTTCTGTCACAAAGTATAACATGAAATGGCTCTCTACCCAGAGAGAATTTATAGAATTCAAAAAAGAATTTATAAGTCAAATGAGAGAGATTGAGGAAAATTAAAAAGAAAAAAAAAACATCCAAGAAAAACAAGTTATGAAAAAAAAAAGGTTAACCAATTGGAAAAGGAGCTACAGAGTTTTAAAGGTGAAAGAACTGAATAAGGGGAAGCCAGTGAAGAGACTAAAAAATAGCAAAACAAAATATAATGAATGAAAAAAATAGAACAGAATGTGAAAAATCTTATAAGAAAAACAACAGATCTGGAGAACAGATCAAAAAGAGAAAACACTAGAACTGGACTACTTGAAAGTTATGACTAAAGAAAGAACCTTGATACAATGCAAAAATAAATAATCCAAGAAAATTGTCCTGGGGAGATAGAACATGAGGGGAAAGTAGAAATATTTTAAAAATCACCAATCATCACATCAAAGAAATCCTTTGTGGAAAACACATAGGAATGTTATTGCCAAATTTCAAAACTCCCACATCAAAGATAACATTTTGCAAGAAACAAGAAAAAAATTCAAATATGCTGGTGCTACAATTAGAATTCAATGGTACCTAGCAACAGCCAAAATAAAAGACCATAAATCCTGGAATCTTATATACATGAAGAAAAAAACTAGGCCTGTGGGCAAAAATATCATATCCAACAAAATTATCCATAATATTGAATGAAAAAAAGGGACATTAGACAAACTTTTTAGGATTTCTAAATCCTAAAGATTTTCAGGATTTTCTTTCAATGAAACCCAAACTCAATAGAAAATTTAACACATTAGAGTAATATCAAAGATTAATTCCAAAGAACTTTACATAGAAAAATTATTTGTTTTTTATGGAAATATAAACCATAAATTTAACATCAACATCAGTAATTGAATAGCTCAAAAGAGTAGGGCAGACTTGAATGTGATCTGACTCTTAAAAAGCAAAATCATCTAAGAAAAGGTGAAAATAATAATTATCTAATACAAATCAGGTACAGAAGAATAGACCCAGAAGCATTAGAAGGGAAAAGTAAACTTGTGAAAACCTACTTATACCAGGAATGAGTTAAATAGGCAGCACTATGTATATACCATGAAGGTTATAGTACTCTCCAAATTCTATAAAGTAGTTAGGGAGAAGACATGGGGGGAAGGAAAAGCAAAAGATGGGGGAAGAAGACAAGGGAGGGATACATAGGTGGGAGGAGGTTTAGTAATAAGGCAAATTAAGCATCAGAATTCAAGTGGAAGAGTTAGCAGGGATAGGAAGAAGAGATATATATACAAATACTACAACAAAGATCAAAAGTAGAATTTATTAGGAAAAAGTAATCTTTGATCTTAGCCAAAGTCAAACTTAAAGATTCAATCAAGTGAGAAATCTACATTATAAGAAAGCCAAAATATTATTAATTTTATATGCATATTTACATATGGGTAAATTAGTGTGTATGTGTGTATATATCTTTTTATATATATATATATATATATATATATATATATACATACATACATATATATACATATACATACACACATATTTACATGTAGCTCTATGAATGTGTGTATGTATGTAGATATATGTATATGTGTGTGGGTGTGAATATATATGTATGTGTGTGTACATGTATATATGTATATGTAAGTATATCTGTGTTTAATTGTAGACTTTCCCTCTCAAGGGAAATGAAAGGGAAACAAGAGAATAAAGTAAAAAGAATGCATCCCAGAGAACAAAAAAACGATGTATAAGGAAGAAAAGAAAAATTGGACACTCATAAATATGATTTTTTCTATTATTATATATACTTTCTTGAAATGAAATTTATTGTTATATATTTTGAATACTCCCTTGATGGTATGCTGGGCACATGACAGTGTTCTGTTTTTTTCTTTTTCTGTCTTACTTTTTCTATTCTGTTTTTTTTTCTTATTTTGCTTTTAATACAATAAATAATTAAAAACAAGAAAATAAAATAAAAATAAGAAAATTGAAAAAAAAGATGAGGAGATACGTAACATGGAGAATGCTAGATTTCAATAGATTATATACTGACCATATGGTTAGAACTGAAGAATTATCAATTACTTAGTTACTGTCAACAAAGAAGGCTGTCTTCCAAGAAATTATCCAGCAATCTGTTCTTCATACTGTGCTCTTTAACATTATAAAAAAACAATCATATAGTAAAGGATAGATAGCTCACATCAAATTCAAAGATAAGACAAAGGAAACCAGGTGACATAGTAAATAGAGCTACAATGTACTCTAAAGTACATTGAGGAATGTACTCAAATACATTTTGAGTGAAGGAAGATGAGTTCAAATCTAGCCTCAAACACTTCCTAGCTGTTGTGAGTATCAAATAGCATAATATGCTATTTTGTAAAATGTCTGCATGGTACCCAACACATAATAGGTGATATATAAAAATTTCCCCTTCCTCCTATAAAGATGGGAGAGATAATTAATACACTAAGCAACAAGAATAAGGCTTTAAAATAGACTCAGTCTAATAAAACGATATGTAATAGGGAAAACAATGATAATCAGGTTCAAAATTCAACTTTGCAAGTATAATATGGGTAAGACAAAGCTAGACAGCACTGAAAAAATGATCGAGGTTGGGAAGTGGTTAGTATACTGAAAAATCAATGTGAGTTAATAGTGTTATAGAACACCTAATAAAGCTAATGAGCTCTTAGGCTACACTGAAATGTAGTGTCCTAAACTATGGAAAAAATTATCTTTCTGTTTTCACCCTAGTCAGATCCTACCTGCAATCTTCTATTTCATTTTGAGAGCCCCATTTTATGGATATTGGTAAACTGGAGAAAGCCAGAGGAGTGCAATGAGGATTGTGAAAGATGTTGAAATTAATCATTCAACAAGAATTATTAAGTATCTATTCTATATTAGATAATATAAATTTTTTCTTCTTCTTTAGAATGTCAGCTAATGGAAACAAGTATGTAAGTCAATATATGAAATATTAACACAGTATAAATAAATACAAATATATATGTGTGAATATCTTACATATCTACCTATCTATATTTATATCTATACAAACATAGAGTGGTTCAATATAAAATTGGGAGCAAAGGCACTAGCAGATGGGGAGAGATGAAACAGGAAAGACTCATAAAGAAGATAAAGCTTGAACTGTATCATGAAGGAAGAAAGAACTGATGAAAGAAATTGGGGATACTTAGGCTGTAGAAGAGAAGGTTTAGGGAGGCAGAAAAGACATCTTTAAAATCTAAAGAGCTGTCCTGTGGTTCCAATTTGTTCTACTTGATTCTACTTGATTGAGATCACTGGATAAAAGTTGAAAAAAAGGAAAATGTAAGGTTGTTGTAAGGTTGTAGATAGGTCATAATTAAAAGCAAGTTATAAAAAGGAAGAAAGATTTCCTAAAAGTTGAGTTGCTCCAAAGTAGAACCAACTTCCTTCAAGAAGTAGTACCCTTTCCCTTACTAGAAATCTAAGGTGCAATGTCTACTTCTTAGGTATGTTGTAGGGTTATTTTGGTTTGTTTGTTTGTTTTTAAGTATTTTTAAGCATGATCTCTATTTACATATGTTTTATAAAGCAATGAACTGCACTGATGGGGTAGGTAGACAGCTAGAGAAAAATAAATAAATAAAAGCTCACATTTACAGAGTACTTTGCAGTATTCCTCATAATAAACATTAAGTAGTTTATGTAAGTATTATGGTCCTTATTTTCCAGAGGGGGAAAAATAACTTGAAGATTAGAGAGGTTAGGTGAATTAATGAATTGCCCATGTTCACCCAAATAGCTAGTATCAGAAACAATATTTGAACATCTATCTCCTTATTACAGAAAGAAAATACTTTTCATTATATCGCAATGGATTCCCAACTAGAAAGAGTAGCTTCCAGTTCAAGTTGTCACCTCATGACTATAAAGGCAAAATATCTCAAAACATTGAGCACAGGAAAGAGATTCAGGATGGGTTATATGTATGAAATTAATTGGCCAAAGAACAGTTGTTCCATTGATTATTGATTCATTATTACAGGTATTTGATAGATCTAGATAAGGAGATTTATTTTTTGACTGCATAGGAGATATCCATAGAGTCCTATGTATAAAGATATTATATTCTTAGATATTCTATATAAAAGTCAGATGTACATGCCCAGGGACTAGAAATATTTTAACATATGCGGGTTTCAGATTCCACTCCTATCAACTATCAACTCCACAACTATCAACTATCAGCATAATACAGAGTAAAACAGAGTAATAACCTCTGTTTCCTGAGGATAGATACTATACTTGTCTTTCTGTTTTTAGTCTCTCATATATCTACTTCATCCATCTACAGAGCTAATTAATATTATTATTTTTAAATAATAACTTTTTATTTTCAAAATATATGCAAAGATAGTTTTCAACATTCACTCTTGCCAAACATTGTGTTCAAAATATTTCTTTCCCTCCTTTCACCTCATCCCCTTAGATAGCATGTAATCCAATATATGTTAAATATGTGCAATTCTTCTACACATATTTCCACAATTATCATGCTGCATAAAGAAAATCAAATAAAAAAAGAAAAAAATAGAGAAAGAAAACACAATGAAAGCAACCAACAACAGAAAGAGTGAAAATACTATGCTGTGATACACATTCAGTCCCCACAATCTTCTCTCTGGGTGCAGATGGCTCTCTTGATCACAAGTCTATTGGAACATCTCATTGTTGAAGAGCCATGTCTATCAGACTTGATCATCACATAATCTTATTGCTGTGTAAATGTTCTCTTGGTTCTATTCACTTCACTTAGCATAGGTTTATGTAAGTCTCTCCAGGCCTCTCTGAAATCATCCTGCTGATTGTTTCTTATAGAACAATAATATTCCATAACATTCATATACCATAATTTATTCAGCCATTCTCCAATTGATGGGCATCCATTCAGTTTTCAGTTTTTTGCCATTACAAAAAGGACTGCCACAAACATTTTTGCATATATGGGTGCTTTTCCTCTTTTTATGATTTTTTTAGGATACAGGCACTGCTGGACCAAAGTCATATGCACAGTTTTGTAGCTCTTTGGGCATAGTTCCAGATTGCTCTCCAGAATGGATGGATCAGTTCCCATCTCCACCAAACAAAGTATTAACATCCCAGTTTTCCCACATCACCTCCAACATTTATCATTATTTTTTTCTGTCATGTTAGCCAATCTGAGAAGTGTGCAGTAGTACCTGAGTTGTCTTAATTTGCATTTTTGGTCAATAATGATTTAGAACATTTTTATATGACTAAAATGGTTTTAATTTCATCTGAAAATTGTCTGTTCATATACTTTGACCATTTATTAATTGGAGAATGGCTTGTATTCTTACAAATTTGAGTCAATTCTCTAAATATTTTAGAAATAAGGCCTTTATCAGAACCCTTGTATGTAAAGATGTTTTCCCCCTGTTTTCTGCTTCTGTTCTAATCTTGTCTGCACAATCGGTATCTTTGTACAAAACCTTTTTAACTGGGGCACAGCCAAGATGGTGGAGAGCAGACAGAACTTTCTGTCACCTCCTCTGACCTTCTCTCAAACTAACAGCAGATTAAGGCTCTAAACTGGTTTTGGACTCAAAGAATTCACAAATATTTGGAGTGCAACACATTCCCAGAAGATACCTTGGAAGAATTTCAGAACATGTCTATTTCAAATGGACAGGGAGACAGTGCAGAGTCCAGATCACATCACCGGGAGGCCAGGGCAAAGAGCTGGGATGGGGAGACAGAGTGTTGCAGCTTCCAAGCACTTGGAAATCATCAGAACTTAGGCTACTCTCTCCTGGTTGCAGGCAAGTGGTTTGGCAGATTTGCTACAAAAGGCAAATTGTAAGAAGAATGGGGGACCTAGCCACCATTACCCAGCACTGGAAATCAATCAACAGAACTGCCCCAGGGCAAATTAAAGCAGCTGTCCCTGCTTTGCACTGAACAGATGTCAAGCCTTAAAAAAATGAATAAAATACTAAAAAGAACTTTCACCATAGGCAGCTAGAGAGAATAGACCTCAAATCCTGAGGTTCCTAAAGGCAAATCAACTCCAGATGAAACCCCCAGACATGAACTGGTTCCCATTTCACAAGGCTTTCTTGGAAGATTGCATAAAGAATCTTAAAAGAGAGTTAGAAGAAAAATGGGGAAATGAAATGAGATCATTGCAAGAAGGAGTGGGAAAAAAACATATAATGCCCTACAAAAGAGATATGAAAAAGATACCAATTCACTGAAAAACAAAATTTGTGAAATAGAAAAAGAATGCAATGAACCAAAAAAAAAAAAAATCAATTGACCAATTACAAAAGGAGCTAAAAAAGATAACTGAAGAAAATAATACACTAAAAATTACAATTGAACAAATGGAAGTGAATAACTCAATAAGACTTCAAGAATCTGTCAAACAAAAAAAATGAAAAAAGAAAAGAAAATATCCTGGGGACACTGATACATTGTTGGTGGAATAACCATTCTGGAGAGCAATCTGGAACTAAGTTCAAAAAGTTATCAAACTATGCATGCCCTTTGATTTAGCAGTGTTTCTGTTGGGCTGATATCCCAGGGAGATCTTAAAGGGGAGAAAGGGACCTACATGTGCAAAAATGTTTGTGGTAGCCCTTTTTGTAGTGGCAAGAAACTGGAAACTGAAGGCTTGCTCATCAGGTGGAGAATGGCTTAATAAATTATAGTATATGAATGTTACAGAATATTATTTTTTCTGTAAAAAACGACCAACAGGATGATTTCAGAGAGGCCTAGAGAGACTTACATGAACTGATGCTAAGTGAAATAAGCAGAACCAGAAGACCATTATACACATCAACAATATTATATGATGATCAATTCTGATGGACGGGGCTCTCTTCAACAATGAGATGATTCAAACTAGTCCCACTTGTTTAGTGATAAAGAGAGCCATCTACACCCAAAGAGAAGACCATGGGAACCGAGTGTGGACCACAACATAGTATTCTCACTCTTTCTGTTGTTGTTTGCTTGCATTTTGTTTTCTTTCTCCATTTTTTTTCCTTCCTTCTTGATTTTATTTTTCTTGTGCAGCAAGCTAACTATATAAATAAGTATACATATATTGGATTTAACATATATTGTAACATAGTTAACACATATTGGACCATCTGCCATGTAGGGAAAGGGGTAGGGCGAAGGAGGGGAAAATTTGGAACACAAGGTTTTGCAAGGATCAATGTTGAAAAATTACCCATGCATATATTTTGTAAATAAAAAGCTTTAATAAAAAACAAACAAACTTATTCCACTTAATATAATCACAATTATCCATTCTGCATTTCATAAGGTACTCTAGTTCTATGGCCACTCTAATTTGCTTATAATATCACTCTTTATGTCTAAATCATGAACCCATTTTGAACTTATCTTCATATAGGGTGTTAGATGTGGTTCAATGCCTAGTTTCTGCCATACTATTTTCAATTTGTACAGATATATTTTTTCAAATAATGAGTTCTTATCCAAGAATCTGGAGTCTTTGGATTTATCAAAATTTACATTACTATATTCATTGACTATTGTGTCTTGGGAACATAATCTATTCCACTGATCAACTACTCTTTTTCTTAACCAATACCAAATGGTTCTGATGACCACTTCTTTATAATATAGTTTAGATGTGGTACAATTGAGTGACCTTCATTTGCTCTTTTTTTACTAATTCCCTTGACATTCTTGACCTTTTCTTCTTCCAGATGAACTTTATTATTATTTTTCTAGCTCTGTAATTTCTTGGCAGTTTGATTATTATGGCACTGATTAAGTAGATTAACAGGTAGAATTATTATTTTTATTATATTAGCTCAGTCTACTTATGAAGATTTGGTACTCTTCCAATTGTTTAGCTCTGAATTGATTGTCTGCAAAGTACTTTGTAATTCTGTTTATATATTTTCTGACTTTGCCTTGTTAAGAAGAGTCCAAAATATTTTATATTATCTATAGTTATTTTAAATGGATTTTCCCTTTGTATATCTTGCTTTTTTAACAACATATAAAAATGCTGATGATTTATGTGGATTTATTTTATTTCTTGCAATTTTACTAAAGTTTTAATTATAATAGTCTTTTTGGTTTATTCTCTAGGAATCTATAAGTATACAATCATATCATCTGCAAAAGTGTTAAATTTTCCCTTCATTATCTACTCTAATTGCTTTAATTTCTTTTCCTTATCATTGCTAAAGCTAACATTTCTGATAAAATATTGAATAATAATAGTGATAGTGGGCAACCTTGTTTCACCCCTGATCATACTGGGAATGGTTATAGTTTGTCCTCATTACATATGAGGCTTGCAGATGGTTTTAAATAGATGTTATTGATCATTTTGGGGAAAGTTCCATTTATTCCTATGATCTCTAGTATTTTTTAGAAATGGGTGTTGGATTTTGGCAAATGATTTTTCTGCATTTATTGAAATAATCATAGAATTATCATATTATTTCTGTTAATCTAGTTACTGATATAGTGAATTATACTAATAGGTTTTCTCATATTGAACCAGCTCTGCATTGCTGGTATAATCCTACTTGGTCATGGTATATTATTCTTGAGATAACTTGCTATATAATCTCTTTGCTAATATTTTATTTAAGATTTTTGCATCAATATTCATTAGGGAAATTGGTCTTTAATTTTTTCTCTCCATTTTCACCTTAACTGGTTTAGGTATCAGCACTGCATAAAACTAATTTGGCATGACTCCTTCTTTCTCTATTTTTCCAAACATTTTGCAGAGTATTGTGATTAATTGTTCTTTAAATGTTTGATTGAATTCACTTGTAAATCCATCTGGCCCTAGAGATTTTTTCTTAGAGAATCAATTAATAGCTTGCTCAATTTCTTTTTCTAAAATGGCACTACTTAAGTAATTTATTTCCTCCTCTGTTAATCTGGGTAATCTATATTTTTGTAAGTATTCATTTATTTTACTTAAATTATCTGCCAATTTATTGGCAGACAGTTGGGCAAAATAGCACCTTATTATTGCACTAATTACCTCTTCATTGGTGGAAAATTCACCCTTTTCATTTTTGTTACTAGCAATTTGATTTTCTTCTTTCCTTTTTCTAATTAAATTTACTTAAAGTTTATTTTGTTGGTTTTTTCATAAAACCGATTTTGCTTATTAGTTCACTAGTTTTCTTACTTTTAATTTTATTAATCACTAATTTTTAGAATTTCAAATTATTTGTTTTAAATTGTTCTTTTTCTAATTTTTTTAGTTGCATGCTCAAATCATTGATCTTCTCTTTCTCTATTTTATGCAAGTAAGCATTCAAAGATATAAAACTTCCCCTAAGAACTGCTTTGGCTACATCCCCATAAAGTTTGTTATGTTGTCTACTTACTGTCATTTTCTTGGATGAAATTATTGTCTGTGTCTATGATTTTTTTATCCCATCCATTCTTTAAGACTAAATTATTTAGTTTCCAAGTAATTTTGGTCTATTTTTCTTTGGCCCTTTATTACACATAATTTTTACTGCATTAAGATCTGAAAAAAAAAGTGCATTTACTATTTCTACCTTTTCGCATTTGATTTTTTAATGCCTTAGTATCACTGAGAAAAAAAAAAAGTTTATTCCTTTCTATCCTCATTCAATAGAACCTAAAGGTCTATCATACCTAACTTCTAAAATTCTAGTTACCTTCTTAAATTCTTTTTTGTTTATTTTGTGGTTCTCTTTATCTAGTTCTGAGAAAGCAAGGTTGAGATCCCCTACTAGTATAGTTTTGCTGTTTATTTGTTCTTGCAGTTCTCTTAACTTCTCTATGAATTTAGATGCTAATATTAATATTTATAAGACTCATCAGACTGTTACCTCTCTGATAAAAAAAAAATTAATAGCTCTCCATCTCTTCTAAGGTAAAAGCACACACTACTCAACCCAAAATTGAAAAAGTACAATCTGATTCCTAGATCTGTTTCCAAATATTTCACATTAATTCACTTTTCACGTTTTTTTCCCAAACAAACTGGCCAAACAGCAGGACACTGAACTCTGAAACTTTCTCTTATTTCTATTTATCTGTATAGATGCTCTTCCATATCTGGAACACCACTTCTTCCTCTGAGAATCCATTAGGACTCAATTTAAGTTCTGAGTCCTGAACAAAGGCATCCATGTTCTTCTTCTTCTTTTTTTTTTTTCCTGAGGCAATTTGGGTTATGGTCACACACCTAATACCGTTCTTGATGTGTTATATGTGTTGTATCACCTTAGTAGAGTGTAAGCAAGCAGAGGGCAGACTTGTATGCCTGCCCAGAGCCTAATGCAGTACCTCACATATGTAAGAACCTTCTAAATGTTTACCAAATGAACAATGACTAAGAAACAAAACAGATAATTCATCATTATCTAGAGATGTGAGATGATTTTAAATAACAAATCAAATTTGCAAATTGATAAAAGAAAGAGATATCAAAAGTTTTGTTTTGCTATTAATCTATCAAAGCCATAAACATATTCAGCATGAAATGAGTGGACAATGCACTGGATATGAAGTCTACTAAGATCTGGATCTGAATCTCACCTCTGATCCTAATAGTATGAGAATAAATCTCTGCTTCTTTATTCATAAAATGGGGATTAAAATGTCAAAAGTACTAATTCAAAGAACTGTGAAATTGATAAAATTTTTCTATGCATTTCCACATGTTTACATTGTTTTTTATTTCCCTTTGTTTTAAAATAAAATCCAGAGAACCTCATAGAATTTTTTAGTCAAGTACTATTTGTGGTAGATAGAGTGCTAGGCAAGAAACAATGTGAAGAGGCAACTACATGGTGCAATGGATAGAGCACCAGCCCTGGAGTCAGGAAGACCAGACTTCAAATCTGGCCTCAGACACTTAACATTTACTAGCTGTGTGACCTCATGCAAGTCAAAAACCCTAAATGCCTTGCGAGAAAATGAAAAGAAAAGAAAGTAGAAGAGTAAGGATGAGACTTCCCAATCTGTCAGTTTCAACTGACTAGTTTTCATAGGCCTAACCAAATAAATAAAAGTTTTATCAGATCTTGGTTTTCATGAAATCAGTTATTTTCAGAAAGAAAAGGAACATGGTTCCAAATAGGAAACAATTAATTATCAAACTCACCATGATTAAAAACTGGGGTAGTAAAAGCCCCAAGTGGGGAGGAAAAGGTGTTTCTGGGTAAAACAAAAAGAACAAACAAAACTATTTTAAACCATGACTACCATTTGGCCATTTAATGATAATTCATCTGGTTAATACATGCACAACCCATGTCTTGGACTACATTTGGAACTTAGCTAATGAGGTAAATTTAACTTGGACACCTAGCATGTGACTTTTTTTTTTTTTTTTTTTTTTTACCATGAGTCAAACAAAGGCAAGAATACCTGGATGAAGGAGATAAAAAATAGAAGCCTGGGAAAACCAGACACAGAATCCATATAATGGATCCCATGTAATGGGAATGAAAGAATTATAGAAATTATATGGAATATATTTACATATATAATATATATTACATACTTTTAGAAAAAAGATTGGATTAAACAAGCAAAAGATACCATGGTTTCTGTGAAAGGACCACGCATTTAGGGGATGATTGTATGTAAATTTTGCAACAGTGTATATTTGTTTCACAAATGCCATTTTTATATCATGCAGGTGATTAATTCATTAGAGGTTGGTTTTTTCCCCTCATATGTAATATGCTTTATTTCTGATATATATATATTTACTTGCTGATTTGAACTCAGTAACAAAACACTGAAACCATCTGGTCATAGTTACTTTTACTGTAGACATAAGTTATAAGATATAACACTCTAGCCTCTAGCCGGTATCTGACTAATTCTATCCAATTTCAGGGACACAGACATCATAGGGAATTTACAATGGAATAGAAAGAATTCCTCTCAAGGAATCTATAGCCCAGTGGGAAAGATAACATACACATATATGAAATCATTTTTTAGTGTTTGCAGAAGTTACAACAAATAAAAATTAATACAACATTAAGTTGTGAGGGATATAGGAACAAATTAACAAAAAGATTACTATCCCAATTATCAAGGAAAGAGGTAAATGTTTTAAAATGTAATAAATTACAGAGAATAAACTATGGCGATAAAATCATGTTTTTTATTTCTCTCTCTATATATATTATGTATGTATAGATAGGAAAGATATAGACAAAATGTATTTTTATGAAGCCAAACATTTTACTTAGCCACATACAGATTTAAAACCATCATTTCCTTTGAAAATTTTTTTCTTGACTAGTTAATGTTTATAAACTAAAAACACTTACGTGAACTCCTTAAGTGACTCTTGGAGAGTTTGTGGAATCAGGAGACATTTACTCATGTCCAAAGGCTTCCTGGATTCCACTTATGTTCCAGCTGCAAGCTTTTCTTCTGGCAAGAGCCTGTCACATGATTTTGTGACTCTTGTAAAATGTTTGCAAAAGCACTTTTGCACTTATTATAACCCAAAAAATTTTAAAATGTTCCCATGGC
This sequence comes from Sarcophilus harrisii, assembly GCF_902635505.1. Taxonomy (NCBI): domain Eukaryota; kingdom Metazoa; phylum Chordata; class Mammalia; order Dasyuromorphia; family Dasyuridae; genus Sarcophilus; species Sarcophilus harrisii. The sequence goes on from NC_045426.1 coordinate 72,476,967, forward strand.
CAGGATCCACTCAGAAAATTGTTCATGATTCCCTGAAGCAGATTTTTGTTTTTAATCAGACAAAGAATGAGGCAGGATCTGCCTATATAGAGCCTTTAATTCTTTTCCTCCCCCATGTCCCTCCCTCCAATATTTTTCCCCCCATTCTCCTTTTCCAAATTCCCCTCCTCCTCTTCTTCCTCTTCCAATTCCTCTCCCTTGCTCTATACCCTCTGTTCTCTAGCATTACTTATTCCATCTTGTAGGCCACACCAGGATTCGTACTTGAAGTTTAAATAAGAGGTTAGAATCTGGTATCAAAAAACTACTTGCATTTAGAACCTGCAACTGGTGCTGAGAAAGGAGGCACATATACACTATGCCCAATATACCCTGAAGAAGCAATGGTCCATCTCTTCAGGGCAAAAATTAATGGAAATGCTCCCCCCTGGAGTATGCTCCATCATGTAATTCACTTTAATCCACTCCAGAGGAACCACTAGAGCTCCTGAACTTTGCATGGGTTCCTGATCATCATTGCCCAGATTTATTGCTTGGAGTCCTGATATGGGCTGCTAAGATTTTATTTCTAAGGACTCTGAACTTACTATGACTATAGCATAGCATTCAAATTCTTCAAGCCTTGTGTGCTACTCTTAACTCCGATAATCAGGAGATATGGATTTATATCCTAACCCTGATGCTTAATATTCTATGGCCTAAGACAACTCACTTAATAATATCTAGTACTAATTCTCTCAAATGCAAAATGGGAAAAATAATACTTATCTAGCTTATATGGCTATAAGAGAAAAGCTCTGTAAATTGCTACATGCAAATAATTGTCCTCTTCCTCTTTCTTCAGCTCCTCTTCATCCTCATCTGGTTCTAAACCAACGATATGACACTGATCCATGGTAATACCTTAGTTCCTTGGATTTACTTTGATCACATTTCTTTGTGCATAGAATCAACTAAGTCCAATATGAATTCAGTTCTATTAAGGTTGACTGCACTAAGCATAATGGTATTAAAAATATGAAGACAAAAATTAAGCAGTCCATGTCTTTAAGGAACTTGTGGGTTTGATACAATGTGGGTATAAATAATAACCAAATACAAAGTGATTTCAAGAGAAGAGAGAGAACAAACAACTGGGGAATTGAGTAAAAATCAGAGCTCCTTTATACTCTTAAATATTTACAACCCCCTCTTGAAGAGCTTTCATTTACATAGATTAGATTTATTGATATTTACTACAATGGAAATTTTTAAATCTGCATGTTATTATGAAAATAACTTTGGCCTTCTTTTATGCCTTAAAGAGTTTTGGGGAATCCTGGGTCCTTGTACCACATTTGGAGAACTACTGACATAGCAGACAGTACCCAAGCTTCCATTTTCACTTTCTTACCCTATTCCCATTACACTCTATGTTCCTAGAAGTTACAGATTTACTCTAAACAATACAATGACCAGAAGAAAAATATAAATTGAATTTATTGTATTGTCCACAAACATCTGGCACAGCTAACTTTTATTTTGCTTTGATTCCATGAAGAAAGAGTCTTAGTTTATGGATAAGGAAAGTTCATGTTGGACTCGCATATCATATCATAAAGATTTTTTCCATTTTTTTCAAGTTACAGATCCACATTTTCAACTGCCCGCTACTTACTTTTTAACAGAATGTCTCAATAACTCCTCAAATTCTAGCAGTAGACCTACATCTCACACCCTATCCCAAAATAAATTCAAAATGGATATATGATTTGTGCATAAAGGAGGATATCATAAACAAATTAGGAAACAAGGAATAATTTACTTATCAGATCTTTGGAGAAGAGAGGAATTTATGACCAAAGAAGAACTAGAGAACATTATAAAGGCAAAACAGACAGTTTGATTGATAAATTAAAAGGTTTTTGTATAAACAAAAACAACAGAAATAATATTACAAAGGAAGTACAAAACTGGGAAAAAAATTTACAGCCAGTATTTCTGATTCAGGTCTCATTTCTAAAATATATAAAGAACTGTGCCAAATGTATAAGAATACAACTCATTCCCAATTGATAAATGGTCAAATTGATTTGATATGATAATGATATGAACATACAATTTTCAGATGATAAAATTAAAGCTATTTATAGTTATATGGAAAAATGCTCTAACTCACTATTGATTAGAGAAATGCAAATTAAAACAATTCTGAGGTACCACCTCACACCTTTCAGATTAGCTAAAATTAGGAAAAGATAATGATAAATGTTGGAGGGGATGTGGGAAAACTTGGACGCTAATGCATTGTTAATGTTGTGAAATAATCCAACCATTCTGGAGAGCAATTTGGAACTATGTCCAAAGGACTATCAGATTGTGCATACCTTTTAACTCAGCAGTGCCATTACTGGGTATGTATCCCAAGAAAATCAAAAAGTAGGGACAAAGATTCACATATGCAAAAATGTTTGGTAGTTCTTTTTGTAGTAACAAAGAATTGGAAAAGGAGTGGATCCCCATCAATTGGGGAATGGCTGAACAAGTTGTGGTACATGATATTAATGGAATATTATTGTTCTTTAAAAAGTCATGAACAAGTTAATTATAGAAAGGCCTGCATGAACTGATGCTGACCGAAACAAGCAGAATCAGGAGCACATTATATACATTAAGAGTAAGAATGTGGAAGGCTTGGTTGTTTTCAGTAGTTCAGTGATCCAAAGCAATTCCAATAGACTGGAAAGAAAATGCCATCTGCATGTAGGAAAAAAAACAAACAAACAAACAACAAAAGAGAATGAATGTAAATTAACACACACTATGTTCACTTCTTTTTTCTGTTTTTTTTCTGTCTCCTATATTTTTTCCCTTTTGCTCTGATTTTTCTCTCCCAACATGATTCATAAAGCAATGTGTATTAAAAATAAACTTAGTACAATAAAAAAATTCTGGCAGTAATAACAATTCAATAATATAGTATCTTAAGGTTTTTAATATTGTTTACAATATTACTTCATGCCAATCCTAGGAAATAGGTGCTATAAGTATGACCATTTAACAAATGAAATGATGGAGGCAGAGAGAGGCTAAATGACTTGCCTCTGCTTGGTTATTAAGTACTGGAGGTTAGATGTGAACTCAGGGAATCTTAGTTCCAAGTCCAGCATACTATCTACGGCCATCCAGTGCCAAACTCAACACAACCAACACTAGATTTATTATATTTCCTCCATGAATTTCTTCTTCCTTCACATTTTCACATGTTATTTCAATGGTATTCACTCATGCTTGAAATTATGATATTGTTTTTGACTTTGTTTTTTCTCATATCCAATCATTTAGCAAGTCATATTAATTCTAGCTTTAAAACATCTTTAGCATTTTTCTAAAATTTCTATTGCCATCACTACCTAACTAATCTATATCTTAATTTCCATGGCCCATGGGTATGCTTAGAAGCTGATATTGGGTTTCATTCCACACTCTGCTGGTGAAGGTCATTGCCTTTGAGGCACACACACACACTCTTTCTCTTGGGGAATACCTACATATCTGCCAGAAGGATTGCAATAGCTTCATAAATGGTTCTCCCCAGTAATGACCATGTCCACATCACAGACCTTCAGAGACTCCCTTCTATTGTTTTTTTCATTTTCCTTAAGTCACTCAATAGAAGGCTCTGTATCTTTCTTACCTCTTCTCACTTCTTCCTTTCATCTTTTATTTTCCAGTCAAAATTTATAACTAAATATATTCTCTGAACCTGACATTCCATTTCATCTTCATCCTTTCTTTGTGATTTCTATTCCTAAAATGTATGTTCTCCTTACTTCTGGTTGCCAATACTCTTCTCTTCCTTCAAGATAGACCTGTTCTATGAAATTTTTCCTGATCCTCACTGTTAAAATGTATTCACTAATCAAATCAATTTCTATTTGTTTATCTGTTATATAATATATATTTACAATAGAAAATTAGATCAAGGACTATTTCATTTTTGATTCTGTATCAGTTTTTAACAGTCCTTAACCTGATGAAAGCATTTAATAAATGCTGAGTCAAAGTGAATGCAAAGACTTTAACTGTCATATTATTATTCATCCTTATACATAGGTTTAATCAATGATTTTCTACAACTTACTAAATAATATTTTACATTCTTAACTTAGGAGTCAAAGTCCTCCATCATCTGCCACTACCCTTATTTCTGCTATAATGTGACATATGAGTTCCTAAACATCACTAATACTATGCAAAATTGTGCAATAAAAGCCAGAGGGCTTATGGGAAAAATGGAGTTGGGGCACTTAAATAAGTAGTGTAGCAGGCTACTATTTGGCCTGTGTGCCCTGGATACAGAGTGTTGATTACTAAATGCTAGTTAAATTGATCGATTGGCAAAGTATCAGAGCTCCTCATGACTTTTTTACACTCAAGAAACCATGAAGGGATGACAGCAGCCTAAGCCTTTAATCTCCTAAACCAATAAAGTCTTAAGGATAGTTTCAACACTTTTTAGGGGAAAAACTCCCTAACTTGCATTGGTAGGAAGGGGATAGAATATTATTCCACCACTTATTATCATTAGGGCTTTTATCATCCTATTTGACTTCCTCTTAACTTTTTTGACTTAATAATATCAATCTCAAAAATGTTATATTCCTCAAAATATGTTATACCCAGAATTGAAGAGAGTACTATTGATGTGCTCTGACCAGGGTAGAATACAGCAAGACTCTTAAGTCCTTTAGTATTGGACATTATATCTCTTATATTGTATGACACCATACTAGTTCTAACCTGCTATCCCATGATACATTATATACACATATATGGAGTTAGTAGTCTGATCACACTCCAGGTCTTTACATGATTGCACATATATAACCTATATCAGATTGATTACTGTCACAGAAGGGGAAGAAGGGATAACATTTAGAACTCAAACTTTTAAAAAATGTTTAAAATATTTATTTTCCTTAGTCCCAGAGAGCAAAACTATAACTCATAGGTAGAAATTCCAAAGAGGCAGATTTAGGATTAATGTGAGAAAAAAACTTTCTGAAAATGAGATCTCTCCAAAAATGGAATACAGAATTATCAGGCCCCCAGGAGGTTTTTATGCAGAGGTTAGCTGATCATTGACAAAGGTTCTTCGTAAAGTACAGAATGAACTTGATGTCATCTGAGGTTCTTTTTAATAATTAGAATTTGGGGGATTTATATTTTATATAATTTTTATAGATAGCTTTTATTTTCATATGACTTTCATTTTTTAATATTATTCACTGATAAATCACAGATGATACATGACAAGGTAAAACCATGTTCTCTGCTCTCAAGCAGCTCACATGCTAATAGGGGATACAAGTAAGATAAATAAAGTGTAACTGGGAGGCAATCTCAGAGGAAAGTTACTAGTGGGGAGAAAGGGAGTTTAGGTGCAAAAACCAAGAAAAAGCTTCTTGAGGTAAGTAGGATGTGAACTAAGTCTTAAAAGGAATCAGAGAAGCTGTAAGGCAGGAATTTGGGAAAGAAAAGGAGGATGGAGGCTGTATCAGGAGATAAAAGTTTCATATATGAGGAACAGCAAAGCCAGTGTTTCTGGATCATAAAATACACAGAGCCAAGTGAAGTGTAAGAACACAAGACAGTTAGGAAAAAGCTATGTTGTGAAGGATTTTAAAAACCAAATAAAGGGTTTTATATTTAATCCTGGAGGTAATAAGGCAATAATTAAATTTACTGAGCATGAAAGGAAAGCAATAAGCCATTATTAAGTACCTACTATGTGGAAGGCATTTTATAATTATATCATTTGTTCTTCACAACAAGGGGGTTAGATACTACTATTTACCCCCATTTTAGAGATGAGGAAACAAAGACAGACAGTAACTAAATGACTTGGCTATGATTACAGAAGTTGTGTCTGTTGCCAAATTCATCTTAGGTCTTCCTAACTTCAAACCAAGTCCTCTATATGCAGCCTGGCTCCATGGTTTTGGGGGAATAGGAGATGCTGACATAGTCAGACTTGGCTTAAGAAATTCATAGAGCTGACTTTCTGTTTAGGAGTATTTATTATGTACACAAATAGTAATAATAATAATAATAATACAAGATCATTTGAGAGAAAAAAAGATTAGCGACTGAGGGTATCAGGGAGGGCTTTATGGAGGAGATAGTGCAAAAAACTGAGTATTGAAGGAAAAATATTTTGGGAAGTGAGAGTGGAATGCTTTTCAGATCTGAGGGACAGTGGCATGTGTGAATGCACTGAGAAAATAGAATATCCACTTAGATGGCCTTTATCCCATTAGGGAGGACAGTCTACTCATCAGCTTGGATAACCTATCATTCCATCTAAAGCCCCTGTGTCCCAAAATACAAGGACACAACTGCAAATCCATGCTGACATGCTGACAGCATGAGCCTTCCTCCCACCTCAATCAAAAAGACAAATATTCCATTCTTTCAAAAGGAAAAAAGAAGAAAAGAAAAAAAATACCCTTTCTTTTTTTCAATACAAATCTCTAGTTATCAGCAGCTGAAAACAGGTAGGGATTACTTCTGAAGAAATATACTAACACCTGTCTTCATTCAAGGCATTCTCCCTGATTAAAATGGTAGGTTGGGTGCTCTAAAGCTTTATCAGGGCAACACAAGCCATGGCTGGTTCAGCCAGCCTGGAAAGGATTACAATATTTAATACTATTAACAATAGTAAGCATTTATATAGTGCTTTGAACTTTATAAAGCACATTACAAATAGTGCCTTATTTTATCCTTCTTACAAGCCTAGAAAGTAAGTGCTTTCATTATCCTGTTTTAGAGATGAGGATATTGAAGGAGAGAATTTAAGTTTGCTCTTGTCACCTACTGAAAACTCAAATTTGAATTCAGTTCTTCCTGCCACTAAATTCAGAGCTCTAGTCCTTGGTCTACTTAATTCCTTTATTTACAGCTATTGCAAGATTTGAAGGTGGTCTACTAAAAATTGGAAGGATTACAAATGGCATCAGTAAAGGAAGTAGCCATAGTAATCTAAACATAGATGCTGGAAGTAGAAGAAACCTTCACTCTCAAGTCCCTGAGATTGCGCTTTGCAGCCTACCATTTTGAATGGTTCTTTTGCAGAGCTTTCAAAAAAGAAAATCTGAATGGAAAGCTGGTACATTTTAAAGACAGAAGTTATAAGCAAGGACTTGAAGAGACTTCATAAGTGGAGAGAAAAGAAATAAGACAAGTGTTTAGTATAGTGCTTGGCACATAGTAAATACTTAATAAATGTTTGTTGAGGTGAGAGAAATCTAAATCACAGGGCCTGGGTTATGGCTTAAAAAATGGCTTTGCTGTATGATGTCGGACAAGTCAAATACCCCATTTGGCAACTATTTCCTCATCAGTGAAATGAGAGGGCTTTTTTAGAAGTTCTTTAACATTGTATGTTTTCCTATTTGAATCTGGGTGCATAGAAAAAGAGCTCCTCATTCTTTCTAGTCACCTGCTGTCTTCCCACATCTCTCCCCCGACACATTTACCTGTCCACCATTTTCCCAAAGGAAATGTAATATGGTTTTATGCAAATAAAAACATGTCCTAACTTTCCCTATCATTGTGAAGGGTACCCCCACTTTCCACACACAAATGTTTAACATCTCAATATTGACTTTATCTCCTGAATTTGTCATCCCACATATTCTATTAGTTGCTAAATCTTATTTCTATTTTCACAACATGTCTCCTTCTCTCCACTTATATAATCCTAACCCTACATCAAGTTCTTTTTGCCCTGTTCCTGAATTGCTGCAACAGCTTCCTAACTATTCTCCCTCCTGTAAGTTTCTCCCCAATCTAATCTCACTTCTACACAGTTCTCAAAACAATTTTCCTAAAGCATAGACCTGATCATCTGACCTAACCCATATCCCCTCAATCATAAAACTGTAGAGGTTCCCCATTATCTCTAGTATCAAATATAAACTCTACTGTTTGGCATTGGAAATATTTTACACAACCTGAATTCTTTCTGCATTCCCAGGCTTCTTATATTTTACTTCCTTCCATTGACTTTATGCTCTGGGCAGACCAGTCTTCCTGTTGTTCCTCACACATAGTAATCCATCTTCCATACTGGCTGGATCTCATGTCTGGAATACTCTCCATTCTCACATCCATTTTTTAAAAAGAACATATAGCTTCTTTAAAATCTCATCTCAAGAATCACCTTCTTCAAAAAACATTTCCTGGTTATCCTCATAGTTAGTGCCAACCCTTATAAGGTTATATTCAATTTACTTTCTCTCTCTCCCTCTGTACACATTTCTATAACATTTAAAAATTAGAAAAGTGTTTTCCTATGAATATCCCTGTGAGGGTAATAACTAAGATATTAATATAGCTGATTTACAGATGAAAGCTTTCCAAGATAAAGTATCTTGCCCAAGTGCACATGGCTAAACAAGGGCAAAGCCAAGATTCAAAGCCAAGCCTTATTCCTCCCAAACTAGATCACTTTCCACTATACCATGGTGCCTCTTAAAAAAGACCAATTATCAGGCAATATATCAATGATTAGGATTGAGAATAAACTTCCCTCTCCCCCTGAACATACACACAGACGCTGCATGTATATAAACTTTTTAACAGTGCAGGAAACATTGAAAGAATATACAGAAGGTCAAAGAAATATGCATTTGTGTAACCTGATTAACAGATGATATATCTCATTTCCACAATTGATTTCTTCACTTGGGCAGGTATACTTAGTCAATCTGCAGACTGATATTCCTATAAAAATGTGTCATGATAATTAAACTCCCAGAATATCTGTAAGTCATAGGAAGTGGATTCAATAGGTCCTGGGAATACATCACTTGTGAGACAAGTACGGATAATGTCCTCCTGACATGACCTGAAAGTCATTATGTCCAAAGTTCCCTAACCCCATCTTTGGTTGTATTCTACATTCTCTTTTGATCTGATTGGACAGGTTAATCCCAAGATTGGGAGTTGTTGAATGGCAGCAGTAGAGAAGGTAGGTGCTTTCCAAGTGTCTTTCTATTGTTGCCCCTATGTTCCTTTATAAATTTCCTGGATGAAATTTATATTTTAAATAAAATATACTTACCTTAAATTTCCTCAGCTAAATGAAGAAGCAGGAAGAAGAGGAAGAAGAGGAAGAGAAGAAAGAGGAGGGGGAGGAGAAGGAGGAGAAGGAGAAGGGGGAGGAGAAGAAGAAGAAGAAGAAGAAGAAGAAGAAGAGAAGGAAGAGGAAGAGGAGGAGGTGGAGAAGGAGGAAGAGGAAGAGGAGGAGGAGGAGGAAGAGGAGGAGGAGGAGGAGGAGGAAGAGGAGGAGGAGGAGGAAGTGGGAATGGGGAAGGAAGAAATGTTCCTGATGAATTCAAACACCTTATGCGTAAAGGAAATTTTTTTTGGATTTTGAAAACCAGAATGAGGATCATGGGTAAATCAAGAAGGCTTTGATTTTGATCCCAGCTTCTTTTACCAAGGCTCTAATAATTAGTTATTAAATGATGGTCTTGGCTTCCTTACCTGGTCTTTTAAAGTGGAGAGCAAAATCCATTTTCATTCATTTCTTGCCCCTTTCACCCCAATAAAGCACAGGCATAACTCCAAGATGCAGGTTAAGGCACCTCCCATGCACTGTCCAAGGGAGCTATGACCCACTATCATTTAGGCTTATTTTGTGAGATGTAAAATTGGGCTGATATTAATAATTATCACATGCATTAGATTTTCTGAGATAGTCGTCACTTCATGAAAAGAAACTTTGCAAATGGGGAATCCTTTGACAAATCATGAATTTTGACTTCATTTGAAAATGATCTTCCAACTGACATCACAGAGCTTTTTTGAGTATTAAATGAGATTAAAGCAAAATAAAACATAAGTTGAAGGAGATATTGTTACTATTATTTTTATTTTTTGGTTTTTTGCAAGGCAATTGGAGTTAAGTGACTTACCTAGGGTCAAACAGCTAGTAAGTATAAACAAGTAAGCTAGTAAGTGTCTGTATTCAAATTTGAACTCAGATCCTCCTGCCTGCAGAACCAGTGTTCTATCTACTGAACTACCTAGCTGCTTCTATTATTTTTAATAATGCATGTAATTAATGATTACTCAGCATCCAGGTGACAGGAACATAAATCTGTGTCTTCGAGGAACTTACAGTTTATGTAAGAGAAATACAAATTACCCAAATAAATATAATAGGAGGTAGAATGTGAAAGAAGCAAAGGAGAGCAGTAGAAGGCAAAAATGGAACAGAGTATAAAGAATAATGTAAATGATTCAAATCCTTGAAAGGAAGCTCTTAAGAGTGAAATGTGGATAGGAATCAAACTTAAAGAAGGCTTTGAATGTCAAGACCAGAACAAGACAGTAATATTTAGGGGCCAATGCATGCTTATGATTAAGTGAGAAATATGATCATGATAGTGAATTGCAAAGATTTCTTGAGTAATGAACACAATTATCAGTGCTTCTTGCTTGACCCTCTCACCAGGAATACTTTCTCCTTGGTAGAGAAGGCATAATCATACTACTGATGAGTTTTTCCAAGCAAACGATGCTAAATGGATGCCATGAAAATCGAGTAACATAGTCACAAGTAATTGGCATCTGGGGAACTATTCCAGGGTCATAGGTTTCCTAGTTGGAAAAATAAAATTGGGGGAAATAAAGAAAATTTTGTACTATTCCCCCATATAATTGGAATGGTTTCTTTCATATTATTTACTGTAGTGAAAAATCACATGAGATATGTTATTTTCTTAGATGTGTTTGATTTATACATAGAAGGAAAATGTTTATAAAATCTGGTATAACATTTCCTGACTATACTTCTAATGCATCGTAACTTTCTACTTCCTCTTTACTTTTTCAAGGTCTCTTACTTATATTCTGAGATATAAATGATAATTTTTGGAGTTTCTAGGATCACAAATAGTTTATCGCTGGAGCCACTGTTCCTAAGTAGAGAGGAAAGGAGACTAAGCAATTTTCAAAAAAGGAGCTTACCTGTGATGGGATTGCTAAAGAAAAGCAGCCTATCTGGAACCTTTCCATTATAATCATTATTTTTCCTAATTAGGTGCTAAACTCGGGTGTTTCTAGCTGCTGGAGGAATGTAAGTGTTATCAGTACCCTCTGAATTTCAGTAGCCTAGGGAGAAGTATCAGTCACTTTATCCTAATGACAATTCTGCCCCATTAAATGGGTCATTGTGAACATCAATCTTTCCTGGAAGTTCACCTTCTGATAATGAACCTCTCTCTATTTGCTTAGGTTCCTCCTCAGAGAGTAAACCACATAAACGATATCTGTCATCTCACTAAACCAATACTTAGTCTTTTTATGTTCATAGGGTCTGTTAGAGTTTCCACTCCATTAGAGTAGACTTTCAAAATCCACACCCACAATAAATCCAGTAGGTTCCTATTCCACAAAGATTTATATAAATTTAAGAATATACATCAAATATTAAAACCTAATCTATATTCACTACTCCTTTCCTGATCTCCTAATCCTATGCATTTTCATTAGCCCAGATTGAGTCCATTGTTCTCCATGTAGCCTCCATCTTCCACATTAGGTCAAAATGATCTGTCCCTCTTTTTCACTCTTTATAATGCTAATTTTCTGCTCCACCTTTCAAATTTCCAAATATGTTTCATTTTATGTAAACTACATCTTTAATCATTAAATTTCTAAAGGGTTTAGATTACCTCTTACATATGCCTAGAAGAATTCTGAGTATTCATTCAGTAAGTGGTTAAGTAAGTGGTTAATGAAGTAATAAGCTAAGAGGTTCAAGAACTATAATAAGAAATGCATGTCAACTGTTAGTATTATCATCTGAAAATTAAGAATCTATATGAAGATTGCTTAAGATATGAGGTCAGCCAATTGATGGAATTCTAAACTAAACTGGAGATTAGAAGTGTTTGCTAACCTCATGTAACTAGATTACAGGAAGTTTGCTAAACTGTTAAGTTTGTTAACATTGAATTCCTAATCTTAAATATATTTAGTAGCTGACTAAGTCAGTTGTTGGATATATAAAGTTTTTTTTTTCCCCCCCTATGGAGATGGCTCAAAGAGTGGTTAAACATGTAGTCACTTCTATCAGCCAGAGCTTAGTAGTAAGTCAATTCTCATATCTTTGTTATTCTGTGAAATTAAGTCTGTTTGTTTCAAAATTATTCTCCACAGTCTTAATTTATTCATCATGTGGTCTGAGAACACCTGTCACTGCTCTTCCTTTTAAATGAGGAAATTTTGAGCTTTTTACATATCCTTTAGTTTGAATGTGTTTCCTTAACCACCCAAAGATATATTTTCATTGGTCAATATTATGTCTATATGGGTACAAATTTTATCTATGTTGTTATAGCAGGTATTTTTCAGTTTATCTGTTTACATCTCAAGAAAACAAAACTGTGTTTGGGTACCTTCTACAGACCACTGTCCTCCATTTCCCTTTGGGAAAGGTATACATGAAACTTGCTATGATATAGATATAAATTGCTGTAAATCTCATCTTTCTGTTAAGCTATGACTTTGGAATTTTTAGCATACTAAGCCTTGGATTTCTCTTTGACAGACTTACTTATGCTCACAGTGACTTGCTTAAAGAGAACCAGTGCAGCTTTCACCTATTGATTCAATTTATCTCTAGATTAAAGCTCAAAGATTTAAGTCTCTATTCTTCCTTGGGACACATTAAGAATTTTACACTTATTGAGTCCAATTGACATTTTAATGTCTTTGGAGTTAGATTTTATAAGAAGGAGTTGTTTAATGCGGTTTCTAGCAGACTGACACAATTTGATATTATTCATGCATATCGGGTGATTACCAAGATGTTTGGGTATGAAACCCTCTTTGACTTGAAATCAATAGTCAGTTCTATTCAAGAATTGTGGTAATGGATTTAATGCTAGGTCTAATCAAAGAGGTCTTAAATTGTCTTCCTGGAAAGTGTTCTATTTTATAAAAATCTGCTTTCAACACTGTTGTTTTGGCATATTGGAATATTATAAAGAGATACTTTTCCATATGCACCATGAAATCCTCTAGTTTTCTTTGGATATTTCCATCTTCTTTGTGTATTTGCAAAAGATAATGAATTTCTGAATGTGGAATTTAGTCAAAAATTTGGGATAATTATTTAGGAGGTTACTAGGTAGAGTAGTAAATAAGCCAGAAAGGACTGAGTTCAAATCTATCCTTGGTTATTTAGCAGCTTTGTGACCATGGGCAAGTCACTTAACCTCAATTTCTTCATCTATAAAATGAGAATCATAACAGCACCAATCTTCCAGGATTGTTGTAAGAGACATAGGTGATAATATGGTAAAGCACATTAAAAACCTTATGTGGTGGTACTGTGGAACAATTTGTTCATTAATCATTAAGTCAATAATTAATTGTTCTTTAATCGACTAGGACATTTTGGCAAACACTTTTGATTCCTTAGTCAATATTTATGTGGTTTTTTTGTATTAATAGGAGTAATTTACATTATAATGACCCTATATTTGGAGATTCATTTCTGTTTTCATCATTTGGGACATTATATCTTTCTTTAAATTTTATTTAATAGCCTTTTATTTACAGGTTATATGTATGGGTAACTTAACAGCATTAACAATTGCAATTTTTCACCTCTTATCCTTCACCCTCTCCTCCCCTAGATGGCAGGATGACCAGTAGTTGTTAAATATATTAAAATATAAATTAGATACACAATAAGTATACATGACCAAACCGTTATTTTGCTGTACAAAAAGAATCAGACTCTGAAATATTGTACAATTAGCTTGTGAAGGAAATCAAAAATGCAGGTGGGCATAAATATAGGGATTGGGAATTCAATGTAATGGTTTTTAGTCATCTCCCAGAGTTCTTTCTCTGGGCATAGCTGTTTCAGTTCATTACTGCTCCATTGGAAATGATTTGGTTGATCTCACTGCTGAGGATGGCCAAGTCCATCAGAACTGGACATCATATAGTATTGTTGTTGAAGTATATAATGATCTCCTGGTCCTGCTCATTTCACTCAACATCAGTTCATGTAAGTCTCTCCCGGCCATTCTGAAATCATCCTGTTAGTCATTTCTTACAGAACAATAATATTCCATAATATTCATATACCACAATTTATTCAGCCATTCTCCAACTGATGGGCATCCACTCAGTGTCCAGTTTCTAGCCACTACAAAGAGGGCTGCCACGAACATTCGTGCACATACAGGACCCTTTCCCTTCTTTATGATCTCTTTGGGATATAAGCTCAGTAGTAACACTACTGGATCAAAGGGTATGCACAGTTTGATAACTTTTTGAGCATAGTTTGGAACATTATATCTACATCTATATCTATCTCTATTTCTCTCTTTGTGTGTATGTGTGTGTGCGTATCTATACATACATTTACATTGTATATATTTATAAAAACACTCCACAAATATATATATATGTTTATGTATGTATCGATATATATATATACACACACATATATACATATCTTTTCAGATAAGACTGTTCATTGATATGTAATAATTTGTTTCTCCAAATGACACATATTTATTTTATTTCTAGTTCTTTGCTAAGAAAAAAGTACTATTTTAAATATTCATATCTATATGGGACCTTTCCCTCCTTGTTATCAAACTATTAGTAATATTAAAGAACTAATAAACTATCCATTAATAGAAATTCACCTTTAAAAATATAGCCCTCTATCTTGTTTTTGTAATAATGAACTATTTTAATGATAATTAAGTTCACAATAAAAATATTTGTGATACATTATTAAAAATGATGGGTTCAGGACTATATCAGTGCAAAAGGTGGTACTTTGATAGTAGTTCATATATTAATGCATATAAAAACATATATGGGACAATGACTATGGATTTTATTTAGACCTTTTAGTTTCACAGATTTGCTAGTTTCAGTCACTTCTCTTGACATAATATTAACATAAACCATGGTGTCATTCATTAATTTAATGGTACAAAAGCTTTTTGTTTCAATCTTTATCTTCATCAGTCTCCTTGTCTCTGCTTTTATCTCTTGTCTTTTTTTCTATATCTATCTCCTCTATAATTTCTTTGCTTTACAAGCTTGAATACACTTTTCTACAATAATTTTTGATTGATTTCACATCAACTATTTATTTTGTTCTTTGCACTGCTGACTCCTTTTTTTCTTTTTGCTTCCAGATAAATATTTTTTCCTGATATACTTCACACACACACACACACACACACACACACACACTCATCCATTCTATCATTTTGTTTTTTGTTGCTTCTGTGACAGAGTAAGGCGTTTTCATTAGAATGCAAATCTTTTGAGAACACAAACTCAAACTGGTTTTGTTTTCATTCTCTATTTCCAATACTTGTCACATAGTAATGATTTCCATTAATTGATTCCACTATGTGTTGGTATACATAACGCGTTAATTGTTGAAGTTGTTAGTTGTTGAAGTGATAATCTTCCAGGATCTTTGCAAAAGCCGTTTATTGTTTTCAAGTAATTTCTTTCATGTTAGTATTGATTCTTGTCCCTAAAATTATTCTTGCATAGATTCATCTTTCTCATGGTTCTTACAATAGCAATAACTGCAGCATCTTTTTTATTTTTTATCAGTTATCATGGGAGAATATATGCATTCATAATGGCTGTGAAATTAGAAATCACTTTTTTAATCACTCTGGTTTGGTATAGTTAGTTTCTTAGCTGTATTCATCATAGACCCAAAAAGGAATTTTCGAAATTCTATTCCAAGTATGCCCTATCTCCTTTCCACACTTGCTTGAAATACCATTATTAGACAGCACTTGTGGAAACTATAGAGTATAAATTTGTAACACCCTCAACTTCTTCAGCTTTTCTTACCTTTTTAGATTTTAACAATTCCTTGTATCATCTTCACTATTCTTCCTCTGTCTTCCATATATTCAATTTGAGACTTGGAAATTCTGATTCTGAAAACTGGAATTCCATGTAATAGAGGGATCTTGTCCCCGATTCAGAGCACATGTAAGTATGCTATGTTTTTGTTTCTTTGTTTGTTTTTCTGTTAGGCTCCTATGTTGTCATGAAATCTATTCAATTGGCTGTTGACCCAGAAGTTAATATGCATATAAAAGACATAAATTAATGAAAGCTCTTTTTTCTTGTCAGTTTTCAAATTTAAAAAAAAATATTATAGGCTTCTATGAGGTGGGGAAAGGGTTTTAGGATATTTTCTTCTGACTGAGAACATGTAGCCCTGCTGTTTCTTTTGTCCTTGATTTTATTTGTTTTTTGATGGAGGAATGGGTTTTAGAGATGAAATAGACTCAGTTATGACCTTAAAATCTTCCAAAAATTAGAAGAGCCATCAGTAATTGAACAACTGGGATCCATAAAGGATCTTCTAGTAGCAGCGGCAGTAAAGCCTAGTGAACTAAGACAACCCCAAGGAATAATTCATGACTAGGACCAACAGTGAATCAAACTAGAAGCCAAGACATTGTTTCCTGAAAACAAAGGAATGATTCACCCATCAATTACATCTTCACTTTAAATTTGTGTCTATTCTTCCTAGGCATCAAGGTATAAGGGTACAGGGAAAAAAGCAGTTTGGGGGGTCATCCTCTGAAGTTTGGGGAAATGCTTTTATACTTCAGTTCTAGCTACATCTTTGCAGCAAACATCTCTTTGTAAAATATTGATATTCAATAGAAACCTACTAGGAATTGATATTGGGAGATATGGAAATTGGTTCATTGATACTGAGGCAATAATCACCAATCAGATGATATTGGGGAATATTAACTGGCAATGGTTTTGGAGGAAACACAGCAGATGGAAGCTTGAGGAAAATCATAAAAAGACAACTTGTAATTTCCTAGGGTTACCTTATAAACTCAAGGGATGAGAAATGTCCTTGCTTTCAGGACCTGGCATGGTAGTAGATTTGGAGTTGTGAGAATGAGCCCAAAGCCTCTCTTTGCTACATTGGTATTTCTGATTTGCTCTGATATATTCTGTTCTCTTTTGGAACTGGCAAATGAAGGGGGTACCAAATATTATATGGTCTTCCTTGTCAAAGTGATAATATTGGTGATTTTGTGTGAAGCCAATTTTTAGAAATTTTCCACCTTCTGTTACTTAGCTTCACAGGTACAAGTTGATCACATGGGTCATTGTGCTGATTCAACTAGTGGTATTACTAAAGCTCAGCCGGCTAGCATTCTAGGATCCCAGTCAGGCCCTCATACACTCTATAAGCATTGTGTTCTCCCTCCTATATATAGAATCCTCATCATACTCTGCTTTGCATTTCTTTATTTTTTTGAGCATTACTTTAACTTTGCATTTGCTCTCTCCTGATCCAGTTTCCAAAATGTACAACGTAGGTGGGCTTTGATAGTGTTATTGTTATCATTGCTACTGTCATTATTGATTTGATGTTATTGCTTTCATTCCTGAGAGCATCATCAATCTTTATTTTATTTTATTTTTATTTTTGCTGAGGCAATTGGGGTTAAGTGACTTGCCCAGGGTCACACAACTAGGAAGTATTAAGTGTCTGAGGTCAGATTTGAACTCAGATCCTCCTGACTTCAGGGCTGGTGCTTTATCCACTGTGCCACCTAGATGCCCCAATCTTTTAGTTTTTAAACAATAAAGTTTTAGTTTTAAACAATAAAGTAGCATGTTTTAAATTTTGGTGATCGTAATCTTGGGTCAGTACAAGATCAGAAGAATATATATTTATAGATTCAGAGTTGGAAAACATCTTCTAGTTCAGGCTCAGTGACAGTGAAATTAAGCAATTTGCCCATGGTCATACAGATAATATATGAGAGATCCAAGATTCAAACTATTGTCCCTAATTGTCAAATACTGTTGAAGTTAAGTAGATGCCAGTGGACCAGTTGGCAGATTTTTGTATCAGTCCCAACATCCTCATCTTCTGTGCCTTTTGGGAAAAAAGCAACATCAGGTTCAAAAAAGAGATGATACTGCAGTGTTTGTGTATGGGACTCTGCAAAGAGAGGAAGGATATTTCTAAAAATATCCTATGCACAAAAGAAAAAATTTTAGATTAGTTTGTCCCAAAGATAAGAGTGTACAAGAAGATTGAAGGAGTGTAAATGAAGTAAGGAAAAAGGGCAACTGTATTGATGTTGTTTTAAGTTATAACATTGCAGAAGATTATAAATAATAACAACAATAATAAACAATGTGCATGCTAAATTTCCTGTTATTCAGACCTATTTTCATTTTGACCACTTGGTGGCGATGAAAAGCACTCACTATCCCAAAAGAATATCCTCAGTTTTGCCAGTACTAGTCTTTCCTGCCTGATATACTATTTACCTGCATCAAGATAATCTGAGTGCACAGAAACAGTGATTCCTTTTAAGGAAAAGAAAGAGCATGGAACTATTTTCCATATATCAAAAATATATCACTTTTTAAAAAAAGTTAAAATAATTTTATTCAAATGCAGACACAAATATATACACACATACACACAGAGTTTATGTAACACCAGATATAAGCAAAACAAAACATAGATCACTTTTGATTTTGTAAGACACTTTATTTACAACAGAGCCTATGATTTAAGGTTAGCCATTCAGTCACTGGACCTTCAAAACTTGCTCTGTCCTCTCCCACTGTTTCACTTGTAGCTCATGAAATCATTTTAAAAGAGAAAATGGTCCTCCCTTATAGAGTCAATTTTAAAAAGAAAATTGTTGGCAATATTGACAAGTGATGAACTACTCAACGGGAATCAAGATTCTGAACAGCGAAAGTAAAAGCCAGGGGGGCTATCATCTTTTGAGCTGAAGCAGTCAAGCCCTTGGGAGTGTTTCAGCAACAGCCAAATGACCTGACATGCTCACACAAACATCCATTTACTGTGTTGAGGGCTTTCTGTACTTCAAAGAAATGACTGACAGTATCAGAACATATCTACCTGCTCTTTCAGAAGTAAAGTCAACTAAAGAAACCCTAAGAGAGGAGCAAATTGAATTCAAAGTCTTGTAGGACCCAGAGTCCTTTTACCTGCACAAAGAATAGACAAGAGCACTGAAGTGCATTCTGGATTATCTGCCCAGAATTTACCTGTACTGCCTGCCCACTGATGCTTGAAATGCTTTTAACACCGAGAAGCTTTTCATTCTACATTCAGAGTGAAGCCTTCAATATAAATACCTTTTGGAGATTTAAAAATTAACCTTAAACTATAAAAGCAGTCTGTCCAGATCTTTTTAAAGACTACACTTTGACAGAGGTTGAAGGGAAAAAAAACATATTATTGAGAATTTGAGAAGGTGCAAGTGAAGGGAACAAAAAGGGAAAAGGAAATCATAAAGTAAAAGTTGGAGATAATAAAAGACAAACTATCCTTCGTGATCTTACATCCTTAGCTCTACTTAGTGGCCTGGGATATATGCACCTGTAAACATGCATACACACACACACACACACACAATGTTTTATTTGAGTCATTGAAAATCAGAGCTATGTTCAAATCAGATGACAAAAACTTGAATGCTAGATATAAAGTCGTAATTTAGCCACAGAAACTTGTGTTTTGTGAAAGCTTCCTTCACAGTGGGTCAGATGCCAACTAGTCAGAATGCTGAAATATGCCTATGGGCAAAGCAACATTGACAACTAGCACTCTCATGAGTTGCTGGATCTGTTCTCACAGTCTTAACTCTCTGAGTAATTTTTTTTTTTCCTGACAAGAGTTTAGGATATGTGAAGTGATACAGAGGGCTTAAATGAACACCTCACAGCAATAGTCAAGTCACCTAGATTTTTTGCCCATATCTGCCACTATATAAAAGTTTGTCTGAATTTAGTTGCCAAGAACTGGAAACAAAGTAGATGCATATAGATTAAGAAATGATAACAAATTATATAAATGATTATAATAGAATATTGCTACGATATAAGAAACAATGAATATAAAGAATTCAAAGATACAAATAAAGTTCTATAAACTTCAATTTAAGTAGAAACAGGAAAGCAATATATACAATGACTTCAGACATATAAAGGATAATTATGAAAAAGAAATTGAATACTGAATTATTATAATGGTGGAGCTTGAATCCAAAGACAAGAATACTTTCATTCTTCTTTGCAAAGGTGAAGTGTATGAATATAAAAGCCTATACATATAAAACATTATATTTCTTTCAAACACAATTGTTTTCGATAATCTTGCTGAATTACTTTTTTCCTTCATTATCCCAAAAGGTGGATAATTAGGTAAAGAAAGTGGAAGGATAATAGATTTAGAGCCAAAAGGGATTTTAGAGACCATCTAAATCCAATCATCTCATTTTGCAGATGAGGAAACTGAGGTTCTGGCTGCTTAATTGATTTGCTCAACATCAAACAGGTAGTTAGAGACATTTAGATTCATATTCTATGACTGAAAGTTTGCATATATATATATATATATATATATGTATACACACATACACACACACACATATATGAATAAAAATTCTGAAATGTAAAGAAAGTAAGAGGAAGTATGAAGAATGTGATTTTTGGCCAAGTAAAACTCTTGGCTTCAGTTTCCTCCCTTGTAAATGAATCACATTGAAAGCTTTAAACTAGGAATTAAGAATATAAAAATAAACACAAATTAGTCCTTACCATTAAAGAGTTTATATTTTAATGAGGAGCATTCACTTGTATATGAGTAAGTAAATATGAAGGAGTTGTTTTTGTTTTTGTTTTTGAGGACAGCTAAGTGTCAGTTGTACATCAATACAGGCTTAATAGACAGAAAGCTAGGCCTAGCTTAAGAAAGGATAGCCATGTGACTCTATGACATCTAAAATTACTCCTGTTTGCCTCAGTTTCTTCATCGACAAAATGAGGTGGAGAAGGAAATGGCAAGCCCTCCCAGTATCATTGCCAATAAAACTCCAAATGAACTCATGAAGAATTGTACATCATTGGAATAATGCATTTTGTATCATATTACAAATACAAAGCAATTTCAAGAAGAAAACATTTCTAATAACTGGGGAAAAGGCAGACCCAATATTTGGAGGCAGTAGCAACTGTTTCCCTTTGAAAGAAACTTGTGATTGATTCTAAGAGGCTGAAGTTGCAATTAGACAATTCTACTCTACATTTTTACTGAACTCTTCAGGACCAAGGATAGCCAAGTGTCCACTTGAACTGAGACCTAAATGGGTTAAACAAAATAAAATGTGGATTTCACTCAAGTATAAGAGGATGTATATATTTCCCCACAAATATAAGAGATGAAGCTGTTCCTGGACCTTGAAGACTAGACCATTATATTTACTCACTATTTTTCTTTTCAATTCAGAGGCAGAATCCTACTGTTTGTTTTCTAGAGGATGGGGCAAAGAGGTGAAGCATCTTGTCAGTGCATGTCTGAGTAATTGGAGAAGAAATTCAAACACAGCTTATCCCCTTAGGCAACAATGGCTCTCTGCATGATCTTCACAGTCCTATGGGCAAAAGTAACATACTCTGAATCTGTTGTGGATTTTTTATCTATCTACCCTTGACATTTTCCAAGACAAAATTTTGCAAACCTAATCATGGGATCTGAATGGAATTACTAAAGTCAGGACTATGCTAGTTGAGGTGATTAGAAGGATCTTAGACTACTGTATCCCAAAAAGTCCATATCTACTGCCAAAGTTCATTAAATCCCCACAAAGAGAAAAAAGTATTGTATCTGAAATCAGAAGACCTAGCATCACATCTCCCTCCTGTTACTTTCTAGTCATGGAACTTTAGACAAATCATGTGACCTTTCCATATATATCTATATTTATCTATCTATAGCTGAAAAATGAGGGGAGGGTCTAGGGTACTTCCAAGTCCTTTGAGTTTTAAGCAGAGGCTAGTAGTTCTCTGGCGAGTAATGTTGTTATTTAATTACCTCGGTTTATGGCTAAGCATGGTGGGGTCTCTAATCCCAGTTTGTACTTTAATTTTAGTGTCTTTTTGGTACTTCTAAGGTCCCTTCTGACTTTAAATTCTAATCTTAGTAGCTTCTTTCTCTTAATGCCCAAAAGACTCCTTTAAAATGCAAACATTTTTTTATCGGCTGATATTTATATAGAACTCTGAGTCTTACAAAACATTTTATAGTACATATTTTATATTCTTCTCATTGTAGGTATTATTATCTATATTTTGAAGGTGAGGAAATGGAGGCTGAGAGACTTGCTCCTGATCACATAATCTGCCAGTTTTAGAGGTGAAAGTTAATTCTTTAACAGGCATTATTAGTTCATCAGATCAGTTATCTCTTATTTCATACATCAGAATGTCTATTTGCATAAACTTGACCAGATCTCTCTATCTACGTGTATAGCTACACACACAAACATACACACATACACATAGATTTATATCTATGTGTATATCTCTATACATATAGACAGATAAATATTTATCTCTGTATGTGTAGAGGTTATACACATAGGTATAGATATCTAGATAGATAAATATGGATAGAGGTAGATAGATAGATATGCTTTAGCTAGAGGTAAAGAAGGCAAGAGAAAAAAGGTCTGGAGTGTAGGGGCGGTGCTTGGCAGTGGAGAAGAGCAGGCATACCACAGACAGGATTCTTGGCCAATTAAGAAGCCAGACATGGGCAGGAGGGGAACATGACAATTGAGAGAAGAGGGAAGAAAAAGCTTCAGCAGAGTGACAAGACAGATTTCATTCTTTTACTTACAACTCACTCTGTCTGTAGTAAGGGCTCAAAGCAATTCTTTTTTGGTCCCAAATGGACCTATCCAGAAATCTCTCTTTTTCAAATCCTGTGATTTTAGGAGCACCTGAGGCTTTAAAGTGAAGTCAGTGTGTGGCTGACATCATCCCTTCCCTCAGACTCTGAGAAAGTGTAAGCTGTGTCCTGGCTGTACCCCAGCGTCTAACAGAAATAGAACGAAGAATGAAATCCAGCTGGCTGGAACTCAACCTTGGCCAGACCTAAATGGTGCTGATAAGCAAAGGAAGTGTTTCAAGCCAGAGGGTCAGAAATGCAAACTAAAGAATGGGCACTCTATGTAAGACATAAAAGAGTAATTAAAGACTTCCTCTTGGATTCAAAACACCTGTAATAGCGATGGGTTTTCTCTTCTTTCCTTCAAACACCTGTCCCAGAAATTGTCCCTTCTTCTCAAAGGCATGCTCCTATTGTGTCATACACCAATGGAACATGCACTTAAAAATGAACAATCCATTGGGGGAAAAAGGTACATTATAGGAGGGGGAGTCGAAAGAGAGCTCTTCCATAACAAGGATTATTTCCAGCTATGTGTATAGGGCATCTTAATTACCAGTACTCTAGACTAATCCTATCCTCCCTTAGGTAATTGTTATTCCAGGATCTTCCTCATGTGCCAACTTGGGAAGCTGTCCTCAACAAGTAGGACACAGGATTCCATATTTTGACAACTAAATTCCTCTCTTTTAGCAGAGATAGAATGCTGAAGTGGAAGAACATTAACCCTAGACTCAGAGGATTTGGATTAAAGTCCCCAGCTCCTCATTAATTGTCTGTGTGATGTTGGGAATGTTACTTACCCTCCCGAGGCTTTAATTTCCTTATTTCTAAAATGAAAGCTGTTGTACTAGGTGCCCTCAGAGTTCTTTCTCAGTTTTGAATGTAATTTTATTCCACATACTTAAGCAGAGCTCCAGTGAATTTCAACTCTTATTGCCAACCATATTCACTCTCATTATTATTGAGCTCAATACAATCATATTTGAAGGACATGCAAATTTAATGCTGCGGGATCATCTGGGCCAAAGGTGTAGTAAACACACACCAATCACTGCTAGGTTGTGGCTTACAACATCTTTTCCTGACATGACCCCAAGTTCCTGGGCACACACTCCCTGCCACATAAGGAATTCACCTCATTCATATGCAGTGATAGTATTTTAAAAGTCAACACATTACATAACAGGAGGAATTTCCTGAAAGAGTAAAATGTTATGGTGCAAATTTGGTCAGACTAGTAAATCAAACATAGCACAGAAGGATTCAAGCAAGCAGCCAAAAGAGCTGGGCTTCCCCATTCTAGGGCAAATACAAATTTGGCTCCACCAAGGAAACTTGCATGCCGTGACATTCTTTTCTATTGTTGCCATTTTATTGGCTTCAAAACAAAAGGTATCAATGAAAACCTTCAATCAACCATTTTGTTCAGGACAGAGGCATTCTAGCATCTCTTAAGACTCTCATCCTTAATTCTTTTCAGTTATTTGATTGTTTTCAGGCAAGATATATAAGCCAGAAAAATATGAACACCATTAGGTAGCGACACGTGAATAAATAATAATTTTCTGTTTCTAGGTATTTTCTGATCATTGTAATTATTACCATCTTGTAGTTAAAAGGGCACTGGCCTGAGCAGCAAGAGGATTAATGTCTCTTCCTAGCTCAACTTTTTATTGATGACCTTGGGCAAATTCTTTCCTATGGTCCTTATCTGAACCATAGTTTCTTTATTTGAGACATAAGGAGATTGGATTAAATTATCTCTAGAGCCCTTTCTACTTCTAAAAGTCTATAATATTATTTCTAATTGCCCAGGACATTTATTCCAATGTTCTCGTAAGGATTTCTTCATTAATAAAATCTGAGGAGATGAGAGAGTTTATAAAGGATTAATACAAACTAGATAATAGATAGCTGAGGGATAGATTTAACTAAGCAAATTATAAAAGCAATTTTTTTCATTTCGAAATGCTGATAAACATTTCTCCGTAATGAATTTGGATCATAATATGGTATAGTCTAGATAGCCAAGACATAGATGCCAAGGGACAGATTTGCTTTTAAACTCAACAACTCTGAAGAACAATTTTTAAAGATGAAGAAATTTAAAATTCATAACTAAATAAAAGGAGCAGTGTGGTGTACTGGAGAGAGGGCTGGCCTCAAAGTCAGTCTGATGTGGATTCAATTCTTGCTTTTAGCATATACTAGCTGAGTATATGGACAAATCACATGATTTCTCAGTGCCTCAGACAAATGTATGAAATGCCAGAGAAACTGAGGCAAGATAGAAATTAGAGAGTTTTTATTATTTTATTAATTGGAGAGTATGATTGACTGGACAGGTCTCAAGTCTCAAAGTATCCAGCTGAGAATGGGAGAATCCCAAATCTTTTATAAGATTTTGAAACAAAGAAAGAAAAGAGTGGGAAGGGGAAGTTTCAGGACCATTTGGTTCTACCAGGATGGGGGAACGAGGGGAGGCTATAAATTCTTACTAGGAAGTCAGAGTCAGGATGTCTGAATAAACAAAAGTAAAGGTATCAATGAGGTATCCAGGACAGTCTTATCTTTTGATATGTTCAGAAGGGGGTAGTGCCATAAATTCTTGAGGACAGAAGGAGTTAGGAGCCAGGAAGTCTGATCTCCCCCTTATCTTGAATCTCAAATTAACAATAATGAACCCAAGTTGGGGGGGGGGGCATTGCAACTAAGGGGATTGAGGCAGAACAATTCAGGGAAACTAGTGCAGGAAAACTGAGGTAGAACTGTTCAAGGAGACCATGACATAATACTTAACCCTATAAATTGCACCAAAAAATCCACATGTGTAAAGAAAAACTCCTCCCGAGGAGCTCCTAATAATACTGATGACCTTAGAAGTCTGTTTTTCTTTTTTTTTTAAGGATCATTTAAAATCTAATTTCAGGGGGCAGCTAGGTGGTGCAGTGGATAGAGCACCGGCTCTGAAGCTAGGAGGACCTGAGTTCAAATCTGATCTCAGACACTTAACAGTTCCTCACTGTGTGACCCTGGGCAAGTCACTTAACCCCAATTGCCTCAGGGGAAAAAAATCTACTTTCAATTATCTGTGCTAATATGAACAAAGAACATGGATACGTCCAGATCCTTAAAACATAAACAATATGCCCTTCCAAGTTCCAACCCATGTGGAGATCCAGCTAGTCTACTTCTAGAAATACATAATCAAGGGGTCTTTCTTCCCATTTCAGAGTACATTCAGATATCCTTTGTTTTTTGTCAGCTTACTTATTTTTTATCTCCTTACTTCCTTGGAGCTTCTTTTTCTGTGTTTTTCTTTTCTCAATCTTATGTGTGTGATAGCCAAAGATGGGAAAACTCAGATAACTCTAGAACTTGAGAGCAATCCATGAACAACACAAGATACTGATAGAACTATCAAAATCAATCATGGTCCCAGTGACAACTGGAAACCCAAAACTCTTGGCAGCAGTAGCTAAATATGGTGAGGGCTCCATTCTTCAGGTCTAAGAAGTGACCTGCTTGATTCAGGCCATCAAAGAAATCAGTCCAGGTGAATAAAAGGACTTAACTTAAGTTTAGGCTTTGTCACACACATTGGCAGGAAATCCATAAAGGAGAAAAATTAATGACCATATCCTTGGGTTGAGAGGGAATGTTTTACAGCAATCATCTTAAGTTTGAGTATACATTTTCAGGTACTGAATGCAAGAAATATATCTCCCTGTTTGGGAGAATATTATAGTTGGTCCTTGCAATACCCTCTTAGTAAACAGCCTTCTGTAAAAGCTAATTACTATAATTAGGTTAATTGATAGTGAGGTGAATGTTATCTGTTTATCAGAAGAACATTAATGCTGAGCTAATATAATAAAAATGACAATTCTGCCTAAATTGATCTACTTTTTCAGTGCTATGCCAATCAAAATGGCAAAACATTATTTTATAGACCTAGAAAATATAACATAAATAATAAACATAAAATATTTTAAATTATAAAAATATATTTTTTAAATTTTTTATATTTAATTTTTATAATTTAAATTTAAATTTTTATTTATATTATTATTTTTTAAATAATAATATAAATATAAAATTCATCTGGAAGAAGAAAAGATCAAGAATATCAAGGGAATTAATGAAAATAAAAACATAAAGGATGGTGGCTTGGTGGTACCAAGCCTAAAACTATATGATAAAGCACCAAAACCATTTGATACTGGCTAAGAAAAAGGGAGGTGGATCAGTGGAATAGATTAGATGCACACAACACAATAATCAAGGCCTATAGCAATCTAGTATTTGACAAACCCCCAAACTTTAGCTTCTGGGATAATAACTCACTATTTGACAAAAACTGCTGGGAAAACTGTAAAATAATATGTCAGAAATTTGGCATAGACCTACATCTTATACTCCACACCAAAATAGGGTCAAAATATATACATGATTTGGGGATAAAGGATGATATCATAAACAAATTAGGACATTGCACAGAATAACAGCAAGAATGTGAGATGATCAACAATGAAAAGCTTGGTTCTTCTCAGTAGTTCAGTAATTCAAAGCAATTTCAATAGACTTTGGACAGAAAATGTCACCTGCATCCAGAAAAAGAACTAAGGAGACAATGTAAATCAACACATTTTAATCTCTCCCATGGTTTTCCCCTATTACTTTGATTCTTCTCTCCCAACAAGATTCATAAAGCAATGTGTGTTAAAAAATAAATTAAAAATTGAGATAAAACAAACAAACAAACAAAAAAACCGCTAATGTGGACTCCCGAGCAAGAACATTAGAAACTTTCAAACCTTCTATAACAAGAAGAGACGTTGTTAATTATTCCTTGAGATACTAACCTGCCAATGACTGTGGTGGTAGGGAGAGGGTGACCAGAGAAGACGCTATAGAACTACCTAAAATACAACCCTGAATTAGTATAAATATTACATTTATAGAACTATGTGTCCTTCATTATTTTATTAATTTATTTATTTAATAGCTTTTTATTTACAGGTTATATGCATGGGTAACTTTACAGCATTAACAATTGCTAAACCTCTTGTTCCAATTTTTCACCTCTTAACTCCCACCCTCTCCCCCAGATAGCAGGATGACCAGTAGATGTTAAATATATTAAAATATAAATTAGATTATGTGTCCCTCATTTGGTTATTATTTTTATATTATTTGAATCTATTTTCACTCCTTTGTATTGAGTTCTTTTCTTTTCTCATACCTTTTATTAGCTCTGCCTTTGGTTCATTTTCATGAAATTTACTTTCTGATGGTGGGAATGGATTAATTCCCTATCAAGGAATTGAGAGAAAATGAACCTTCACTACATGGCAGTGCTATAATTCCTTTAATATAACACTTGCCCACTTTTCAACATGCTTGTATCAATAAAAGAACAGCCCTTGGTTTAGCAATTTACAATTAGGTGAGTTATGCTTACCTGAAAGAATCATAGACGTTAGGTTCACTGAACATGTGAAATCTATGCATAATAGTTAAGTGAAAACAAACTTTAAACTTCCCAATGTTACAGCTATGACTTTTTTTTATTTGTGGACAACTGCTGAATAGCAAAAGCCTGGGCTCAGAGCAGAGGGAAGAACAAAGAATCATCAAGCTTACTATATTATCCCCAAATATAAAATGTGGTATTTATAACACTGCACTAAAGTCTTACTCTGATAGCTAATCATAATGTGAAGATTACCTCGCTATGTCCTAGTTCAGTGTGTGCAAGCTCTGGGAGACCTTTTGGCTCAAGTATGTGCCTGGTGTTAGACTGAATGTTTACTGCTGAAAGTCTAGCTTAGCTAAGTTTCAAGTTTCAGTAGTGGATTGGTCATAGGATAATGAACTTTTTGGATATAATCATTCACCAAAACATTCTACTATAACAAAGAAAAGTCTCCTACTGCATTTATAATACTTCTCAGCTCTTTCCTAAAACTTCTTAGCTCTTAAAAGTAATCAAGTTAGAACTCTAGTTTTTAAGGTTACTTTAAGGTAATTAAAGTATATTATTATAAATCTCAGCTATTCTTTATTAAGAATTGTATGCTACAAATCTCCAAACTGATTCTCTAGCTTTCAACCATGTTAGGAGACCTAAACGCTCAATGTCATCATTTCAAAAGTCAAGATTATTGATTCACTGTGATTGATGCATCAATGAAAATGCACTGAAAATCATAGTTTGGCATACTATTAAGGAAACATATTCTTATTAACCCACAAAATGGATGTCCATATGTAAGGTTACCTTACTTACAGTGGACTGCTTACTTGTATAATTTGAACAACGAGTTTTTATTCTGCCCCAAAATAGATTAAATCTAACCCTTAAAGATTCACCCTTTTGGAATTCATGCCACTCTTTAAAAAATATAGCTTATAGGATCAAAAAGTTGAAAGGAAAGTTAACGATTAAATAGTTCAATCCATATCTTAAGAAATTCCTTCCATGAATTAAAACATTGTGGACTCTCACTAAAATGGTGTAACGAGAACCTACATAACAAGGATCACTTTATAATGAACTTCTTTGCATTTTTAAATAGCATACTCCATTTGGATAGGGTCCAATATAGACTTGCTTTCCACCATATTCTATAGCAAAGAGGATTTTTAGCAAAGTTCCAATATGTGTATGCTTTCATTTACATGTGTTATCATTATTCCCAGAAGCCCAAGAAATTTTGATACGAAGCATTCATTCAAAGACCCTCATTTACATAGATTTGACTACATTTTAAGTCATGTATTGCTTATAAAAGATGATATTTAATTCATCCCCTTAGTTCAGTTCTAGTAAAATAGATTACTGAACATCTACTATGCACAGAGTAGCTTATTAAATGACAATAATGGTTGGATACCACATTGACTAAGAGGGTTTATGATAGACATTAGTGGTGACTGGTGTTGGAGGAAACACAAATATATATATATATATATATATATATATATATATATATATATATAAAACCGAAATGTAAAAAAATTATGATAAATGTCAAAGTCCTAATCAAAGAATATTTAAGATCTTAGAAGGAAAGAACTATTGCTAATCAGTGGAATTAAGGAAAGCGTTATGGAAAATGTGGCATTTCAAACTCAATCTTAACCAATAGGTAAGTTTTCAATAGGTAAAAATGAAAAGTAGAGTGGGGAAAGACTATTCCAGACAGAGAGAATTGCATGGACAAAAGCAAAGAAACCAAAAAGCATGGATATATATGAAGAGTAGTAAGTAGCTCACTCTTACTGGAGTTAAATCTGTGAAGGCAATTTGATTGAGATTAGACTCAAAAGATAAATTGAGCTTTGAATGCAAAATTAAGAATCTGTATTTTATTTGTTAGGCAGTACCATTCTTTAAAAATTTCTTAGGTAGGTACAAACTCTTGAAAGGCTCTGAAATGAGACCTGTACATAAGGAAGATTACTATGGCCACAATATGAAATATTTCAATTTAATGAAGTGAACATTTTGATAGTGACTATAGTGTTGTAATAAGTGATGTGAGCAGAATGAATAGAAAAAAGAAGCCTTAAGAGTCAGAAGGACCTAAATTTAAGTCCTGTTTCTGACACATACTGGTTGCATGAGGCTGCAAACTTAATCTTAGATGAGACTCTCCAAAAGTAAGTGGCAGAGCAGGTGTTGGCCAGCATTAATTAGAAAGAATTTTTTCACTTGTGGATTCTCCAGCCTACTGAAATCACAGATGCAGGCTCTATCCCTAGAGTGCTAGAGCTACAAACACTAAACTGGAGCATTTCCTGACATTAAGGCAATCACATTTTACTGAGAGGGCACCAAACATCTGAAGACAAGTAAACATAAGTTAATTTGAGGACAGAGTTAGCGCTAAGAATTAGAGAAAAAAAGGAAGGTTTCATAGCATGGTGAACTAAGCTGAGTTCATCTGTGCTGCTGAGTCTCAAAGGAAGAGAAGAATTCTGAGAAGCAAAGATGAAAAGGGAGTACATTTCAAGCAAATGCCTCGAGGGTAGAGATGGACAATAGAACGAAGGGAAAAACTGGTAATGGGGTTTGGCTAAACATAAAGTGTAAAAAAGAGAACAATGTAAGATTTTGTTGAAAAAATCAATTTGTGCCATGTTTTGGAAGTCCCTAATTAATACCAGGTACTTTAAATACCACCTATGTATATATGTGTGTATGTATATGTAGACCCAAATAAACATATTGTATTTAAGGTATTTCTAAATGAACAATATAGAATGCATATAATATATGGTTTGTGCATAATGATACAAGTCTCATCCCAAGGAAGTTATAAAGATTAATGTGAAAATTCAAGACCGTGTAATATAAATGTGAGATGATTGAGAAAAGAAATGTAATATTGGAATCAAAAGAGAATAATAATGCTCATATAGTAGGCAATATAGTATAGCGGATATATATTGCTGAATTAGGAGTCTGGAAGACTTTGGAAGACTTTGCAAATCCTGCATCAGATACTTACTACCTATGTGATCCTAGGCAAATCATTTAACTTTTCTGATCCTCAATTTCCTCATCTCTAAAATATTATGGAGTAGGTAGAATTTGGGCTAAGGTCTACCTGGACTTCTAGGGTCCTTCCCTCTTATAAATCTACAGTCCTGTTCTTTCAGTTGCAAACCTCCATTTCCAACAGCCTACTGGCCTTCTTATACAAAATACATCCAAAGATCAATCTGTTGTTCTTTCCCCACATTGCTCTTCCTTCTGACTTCCATAATTATGTCAATGGAATTCCTTTATGCACAGAACCATATTGCCATCTTTAATTTTCTTTTGTATTGTATCTTCTCCCAATCGATTTTCTTTACAACAGATTTGCTTATTATCTTAATTTCTGTTCCTATTTCCACTCGGAAGTTCTATAACCTGCCTCCCTACTTGCATATTTTCTGTTTGTATATCCGCCTTTCTCTTTCTCCCCTCTCCTTACCCCAAAATATGTAAATAAACATATACAAATACATATAATCTGGGAGGAGAAAATATAGAGATGTTCTTTCTCTATATATTTCTATGTGTGTATATATATATATATATATATATATGTGTGTGTGTGTGTGTGTGTGTGTGTACATATGTATATGTATATACACCCATCCTTAGTGTTAGTAATTGAGAAAAATAAATTCCACTAATTTTTGGACAAAAATAAAATTGTATAATATTATTTAATTATATATGTATATATGTATATGTGTATATATATACACATATATATACACACACACACACACAAACACAAACACACACAAACACACACACACACACCCCAAAAGCCTTAATCATGGTTCCTTTAGCTCAAGAATGGATTGGCAGCACTGGGCTAGCCATTCTTCTCTCCATTCTCTGTTACTATTTATCTTAGATTATATAACAACTTGGTTACTCAGACACTTCTTTGGATAAGGAAACTGCTTAGGCTAATTTAAGGGAAATATAGAATTTAAGGGAATTATAGAAAATGGTACATCAAAATGAATATTAAAAAGTGTGACAATATATAGAATGATGGTGTTGGAGTTAGTATTACCTTTCAAATTTTGCCTCTTGACATTAGCTATGTAACCTCACTGAACCTTGGTTTCTTCATCTGTAAAATGAGGATAGTACTAATAGTGCCAATTTGATAAGGTTATTGTAAAGCTCAAAAGACATGATGCATAGAAAGCCCTTTGTAAGTTTTAAAACACTATCTTAATGTTGCTTCTTATTACTACTTTTGATACAAATGCCAGTGCATTGTATAATGGGAGTTCCAATTCAGCCTCAGATGCTTCATAGCTATATAACTTTGGATTTATTGCTTTATCTTTCTCTAAGGTTACTCATCTTTAAAATGGGAATAATAATAGCACCTACTTCACAAGGTTTGGGGAGGATCAAATGAAATAGTAATTAATGCACTTGGCTTTATTATTGTTGTTGTTGTTATGATTAGTAACATTCGTTTTTTGTTATCATTTTGGTTTTTTGTCCAACTCTTCATAACCCTATTTAGGATTTTCTTGGCAAAGATCATTTTACAGATGAGAAAACTGAAGCAAAAAGAGTTAAATGACTTGTCATGGACATACAGCTATTAATTATCCCAGGTCACATTTGAGCTCAGTTCTTCCAGACCATGCTATGTATTGCACCACCCATTTGTGCCACAAGCCAAATACCATATGCCAATTACTGTGCTAAGTGCTTTACAAGTATTATTGTTTTATTTTTTTTTGATCAAATAGCTTTTTTCTTGCTGAGGCAATTGGGGTTAAATGACTTGCCCGGGGTCACAAAAGTAGGAAGTGTGAAGTGTCTGAGGCCAGATTTGAGCTCAGGTCCTCCTGACTTCAAGGCTGATGCTCTATCCACTGCACCACCTAGCTGCACCTCTTCAAATAGCTTTTTTGATCATAACTAAGAATTTTCAGAGAGATAAAGGCATTTCTGCTTATTAAAAATACTATTTGGGTCAGTTATACAACATTACTTGTGCAAACCTAAGGATCAAGATTTTTTTGTGTAACATGCCCATATACATCTTACAGTACCCATACTAACACTGCTGTTGTTCAGGCCCGTTTGACTCTTTATGACTCCATTTGGGTTTTTTTTTTTTTGTTTTTTTTTTTTTTTTGCTGTTAATTTAAAAAAAAAATACTGAAGTAGTTTGCCATTTCCTTCTCCAGGTCATCTTACAGATGATGAAACTGAGGCAAACAGGATTAAGTAATTTGCACAAGGTCACACAGATAGTAAGTGTCTGAGGCCACATTTGAACTCATATCTTCTTGATTCTAGCCCCAACACTACCCACTGTACAATCTAGCTACATGCAAACATTTATTTTGTAGACAAGTTTACTTTGTCTCTAAGTACAGCCAAGTGTAGTATCTCACTACTCTGTATTCATCTGTGATGTAAATAATCAGTATCTTTCACTACAGTCTTCTAGTGGGTCTGTGGTGGTAGGGACCATCCATTTAGAGCACTCTGTCCTCCACCAACAGAGGCAGTTTCTAACTGGTAGCAGCCATTAAGTCAGGTTGAAGCAGTGCTATTTCCTTTCCCTATCTTTAGGTTCCAATAGTTTCTTTCCTCCATTGCCACTGGTGCTAAGAAAGTGGAAAAGTAAGTTACCTGTTAGTCTGCATGATCCAGACAATGAAAAATAAAGAGTAGAGCCCAAATGTGTAATATTCATCCATACACCGGTCAACCAGATTGTCATCAGAGATTTGTCAATTTTGCACACAATTTAGCACAATTCAATTTCTCAGACTGTAATTCAGGCTACATAACACACCTCCTGGTTATCTTCACTATAGATAATAACAATATATCAAATTATGAAAAAATACTTTTCAAGTATCTTTGTCTTTTTTTTTAAGCCCATCTCAAAATAATTATTCTGAATCACTCAAATCATTGGTACACTTTGGCAAATGGTTATTGACACCAACTCTCTAACTAGAACCCACTCAATTGTCTGTTTTACCTCTTTTTAATCTCTGGGGTAATTTGACTTACTGGGCACCGTCCTAGTATTGGAATCAGAAAGACCTGAGTTTAAATAATGTCTCAATATTTACTACTTAAGTTATCTTGGACATGTCTCTTAACCAAAGTGTCAATCCCCTCATTTCCAAGTTAGGAATAATGGAAACTAGTAACCTTATAGAGCTGATGTAAAGATCCAGTGAGATTCAATTCATAAAGTATTTTGCAACCCCTAAAGCTTTGTGTAAATGTGAACTATTATTATCCCATAAGCATTGCTTTTCTAGCCTAAATCCACAATACATGATATATTTTATTTTTGTGAATTTTGTCCCATTAGCTATCGGCTGAAGTAAGTGTCACAAATAACCCTCTAAAGTACCTGATATTAGAAAGGAGTAATACATTTAAGCAGTAATAATTTTAAATGAAAAGCAGTTGATGAAGGTAGAAAATCTGGTTGCAATTCTACCCAAATGTTTATATCTTACAATTCAGTTCAATGTCAGAGCAGAGTAAAGGAATTAATGCATATCAAACAGATAATTTTAAAAGATGGCAGTATCTATGAAAATCTTCTTCAATAGTTTCAAGATGCAAGATTAAGCAGGATCCTGTATTTTTAAATCTATCCAAGAATGCAAAAATTATTTAGCAACGGCATGAGTGATTTTTAACTCTTACCATGAACTCTTCTAGAGTTTGGTACGTCTTCCCCCGGAACTCACAATAGTTCTTCCTCTCTTTGCACTGAGGACAACACTGGCTGGTATCTACATGGATGCATCGAGGGTGGAGTCTCGGGCACTCAGGCTGAATGCACAGAGGTCCCTCCTCAGTGCAAAGGCAAGGGCAGGCTGAGGGGCCAGGAGTAAACTTCTCTCCGATAGCATAAACAAAGCCACTCTCATCCACACAGCCCTTCCCTCGGTAGTCTGGGTAAGCATACTCCTCCGGGGGTTCCGGGGTAGCCAAGGCTTCGGAAAGAGACGCATCTTCTGCAGCCAGAGCGTCTTCCTGAACACTCTCCTCTGACTCTTGGGCTTGCAAATTCCCAGGCTTACTACTCATCCCTTGGCTATTCCAAGTCTGTTTCTGTTTGCTCCAAGTCTCTTTGCTGGAATAATTCCGGCTTCCTTTGCTCTTCCCATCCCTGGAGCTGCCCTCCTCCCGCCCATTCCTAGTGATTTCATTCATTTTCCCTGGGCCTGTCTGGCTCTGAGTGTCCCGGGCTGCGTGGTCTCTCTTCTCTTGATTGGTTTTAATCCCCTGTTTGTCCTGAGTCTTGGCCAGTTTTTCCAGAGGTATGGTTGGGCTACAGAGGGCAACCATTAGACAGCATGTTACCAGGAGGGAACTTGAGAGAGCTCCAATTGCCATTGCAGTAGAACTGGGCATCACCTACTGCATCCCAAAGGGGAATGGGGGGGAGGGAGGGAGAGCGTCTGCATTCAACATCAAAGGGAATCACTATGTAAATCCACAGTCCCTGGGAAGAAAACAATTAGAAACACTTCAGCCTATAATGTTTCATTCTGCATTCAAAGGATGGCAGAGGCTCTTTAAGGCCAAGCTGTTGCCTACATAGTTAATTACTTTAAATATTAGGACAAACACAGACTAAAAAAAAAAAAAAAAAAAAAAAAAAAAAAAGGCAAAGGCTTATTGCAGAATGTAAAGCCCATCTTGTAATGCCTTCAAAATAAATGTTTCTACAATCAAGTGTGGCTCTTTAAATCCTAACAAAGTCCAGAGTAAACAGCCAATACATCTTCTCTCTCTCTCTCTCTCTCTCTCTCTCTCTCTCTCTCTCTCTCTCTCTCTCTCTCTCTCTCTCTCTCTCTCTCTCTCTCTCCCTCTTCCTCCGTCTCTCTCTTTCCCTCCCTCCTTCCTTCCTTTACTCTCCCTCTCTCGATTTTTCTCCTCCCTCTCTCTTTCTCCTCCTTCTCTTTCTTCTCTGTCTCTTGTATCTCCCTTTCCCTCTTTCTTTCCCTCTTCCTTTCTTTCTCTCTCTCTCTCTCTCCCTCTTCCTCCGTCTCTCTCTTTCCCTCCCTCCTTCCTTCCTTTGCTCTCCCTCTCTCGATTTTTCTCCTCCCTCTCTCTTTCTCCTCCTTCTCTTTCTTCTCTGTCTCTTGTATCTCCCTTTCCCTCTTTCTTTCCCTCTTCCTTTCTTTCTCCCTCTCTCTCTTTCTTCCCCTCTCCCTTCCTTCCTCTGTTTCTCTCTCTCTCCCTCTCTCTCTCTCCTCTCTCTTTCCCCTCCACTCTCTTCCCCCCTCTCCCTCTCCCCCTTCTCTCCCCCTGCTTTGGCTTCTGTCTAGGATGTATTCCATTAATCTTTTTTTTTCAATCCAAAAAGGGTCTTCTTTTTTAAAAAGCACTATCTGATAGTGGATAGGTTTGAAAGCACTTGTAAAAATGTATATTGAAAGCAGCAAAGGCAACCCAAGTCCCTAACCCCTATCCCTAACTGAATTTCTAAGACTGACCAAAAGTAATTTGAGGTTGCTAGTCAGACGGAAATTAAAGTAAAATCAATAGTAACACTGTCACCACTCCTCAACAAAAATGATCTGTTTTAGAGTATTGTGCAGTAGTTGTGATTTAAAGCTATACACACTTAGGTATGGAATAAATCAGAGAAACCAAATTTTATATTAGGGGTTGATAGAAAGCAAAGTCCTTTCCAATAATTTGATGAATACAGTTAATTTAAAAATGATAATTTTAAAAAAGGTTGTTGGTTGGAGTTGTGGAAGATTGGGAAAGGATGGAATGGAGGAGGAATAAATCCACTAGGCCTCCATAATGGGCAGTACCCTGGGAAGAAGTCATTGGACCTTTTTCTTGTGTTAGAACAGCCCATGGCAAAAATACTAAAATGACCCACCTCTACAGCTGAACTTTGCCCTCCCTTTATACCTGGCTCTGTAGGCTCATCAGCTTGGAGAGAGTTGATGGCAACCCAATCAGTTTCTCCTATCTCTTGCAAGATAAGGTTAGGTGATGGAAAGGGGGGAAGAAAAAAACACCCAATAAGGCATCATGAGCCCCACCTTTCTGAGGAAAGGGGGCATACAAACAAAATAAAAGTAAGGGGAGAGGGGAAAGCAAAGACAATACAACTGTGGTCTTCCCCATACTTCATCCTGGGCTTCTAAAAGTTTGTGACTTTTGATGGACAAAGAGACGAAAATGGATCTCCCGGGTAAGGGATATGGGAAGGAAACCAATGTCTACCTGGTTAACCCATTCAGCCCAAAGCGCCTACCCTGAGATTTGCCAGGAAGCTTTCCTTCAGCTTTCTCTTCCCAGCCAGGCTACTATACCCCTGCCCTTTCCACCCCACAAGCTTGTCTATCCTGGGAGAAGCTACCCTTATTTACAAAGTTTCCTCACAAGCTGTGGGGGGAGGGCAGTGGACGTATTGCCAAGTCAGAGGAGTGCAATGTAATGGTAACTCAGAAAAAAATTTCCCCGTCCCTGTACCCACTCCCTGTTCTCCCACCAAGCGAAGCTCTACATGCATGCATACGCACATGCACACATGCATGCATACATGCGTACATACATGGGTTCCGAGCTCGGGCTAGATCCCTTTATCCCCGTTGGTTCTTGGGATGAATTGGCAGCAGCTTCCACCGAGCTTCGGCTCCCATACTCCGGCCAGAGAGGGGACCAACAGCCCCAGGGACCTGCAGAGTAAACACACAGGGAGCACATCCACCTCTCAGCCCTAGGAACATCCGCTAGGCTAAAACATCTCTGGAGGCTTTTTCCTTCCCCTTTCTATTTGTTTTTCATCCTGGCTAAAACTCGTAGCAGACACTCCCTCCCCCAAATAGAAAGAGTCCCCGGAGTCTTCAACGCTAAACGCAGAACGAGGGGTGCCTCTCAGCCTGCCCTATCCTCGTCTGGTGGGGCGGTGGGTGCCCCTCCCTCTGGGCGGTGGTCTTCTTGCCCTCTCCTAGGCGACTCTTCCTGGTGCAGGATGCGGGCTGACTCTGGGATGGCTTCAGAAGCCCAGGCTCGAGGATGCAAGTCCAGCCACCCGGCGGCTTAGGACAGAGCACAGCAGAGAGCAAACGCTACCAGCCGGGCTTGCCAAGTCAGAGTGAGAGGCCAGAGGGGGAGCTGAAGTCCTTCTGCAACCAGCGCTCTTCTCTCCCCCGGAGCTGGGGCTGCAGCCACACATCTGGCTGCACCACACAGGTCGCTCCTTCCCCCTCACATGCGCGCGCTCCAGCTGTTCTCCTTATCCTTGCTCTGCCTTCCCTCATGCGTTCTTTGCATCCTCCTTTGGTCCTTCATCACCCCTTCTCGGTATGTACGTGTCTGACTCCTCTACGTCTGCCCTTCACTAACTCTAATTTTCAGTTTTCGTTTTAACATCTGCCTTTTATTGTGTCTCTTTAACTCACCTGCCTCATCTCTCCTGTTGCTCCGTCTATCTGTTTGTCCATTTCTCTTCTTGCACCTCAACCCTCCTTCCCATCCCACCCCCCAACCCCTACCGATGCTTGTATTTTATCTCCTTTTGTCAATCACTTTTACCCTACTCTTTCTTTCCTCTTAATTTTGTCTCCTGTCTTCTTTATCACTTCCTCATTCCTTAATGCCCTCCCTTCTTTTCCCTTTCCACTAACATTCCCATCACAATTTAGCGGGAAAGCCTGATCAAATTACATCCATCTGTAAGTTCCTATGACTTTTTTAGATGAGCTTGTGGGGGATGGGATTGAAGGCTAAATTTGTATGTTTTTTTACATGCACTTTGCCCTATCCTCAACCCAATCCCACTCTTACTACAGATCCATGAGTAGAGTCTGAAACTTTGTAGAAAGGAAACTATATACACAAACGTTGTATTTTGGGAAGCTGTGCATAGCATTCCATGTAATCGACTAATTTATTGTTGTTAACTTTGGTAGGCAGGATAGTTTGTTTGCTGATATTAATGTGTTTCGGAGATGTTTTTGGAACCTGTTGTACATTCAATCAGATTGCCACATGACTTCCATAACTTAGAAAGAAGCAACCATGCATAAACAATTTAGCACAAACACACTCATAAAAATTAAATTATTACAAGCAGGGCTGGTTACCCCTTATGGCTGTGGCTTTCTCATGCATTCCACATCTTTTTATACAAATGAATTCCATTAAAATGACTAGAATGAGAAATTCTTGAAAACAGAAACAAGTTCCCTGAGAAATGTGTTCAGGTTTCACCATTTTAATTTTGTCATGATAGGATAGGATATTATGAACTAGTATTTAAATTATCTTCAAGTTTCCCTTTCAGCACTATCTTCTACTTCTCTCCCTTTGCTGAGTCACATTCCCCAGTGGGTATGGGTAGGAGGGGTGGAGGAAAACAAGGGTGCTATAGCAAACAAGAAAAATCTGGGTTTGAACTACCCTAGTACTTGTGTAGCCATGAGCAAATCAAATAACCTTTGTACCTCTCAGTTTTTTCATAGGAAAAATAGGAAATAGGAAAAAATAGGAAATGTTAAATAGGAAAAAATACTTATGGTACTTATTCAGTAGGGTTGTAGTGTCAAATAAGTTTATAATTGTAATATGAATTTCAAATACTAGAGTATTATATAAATGTTAGCTTTCACTTTGTTTCAGTAGAATGTAAATTTTCAGAAGGCAGGAACTGTTTTATATTTTCTTTTCAATTCTCTGTGCCTAAAATAGTAGATGGTTAATAAACACACTTGTTGAGCTTGGTTACAGAGGACAATTGGTTTTGATTACAGATAACTTTTATTCATCTTAGTATTATATGATATTAAAGCTAAATGTCTTATGCAAAATATGAAGGACAAAAGGTTATAAAGAGAGCTTGAGGTCTCAGTAACTCAGTTCAACTCCTGACATGGATACTTTCATATTTT
Organism: Sarcophilus harrisii; assembly: GCF_902635505.1. Taxonomy (NCBI): domain Eukaryota; kingdom Metazoa; phylum Chordata; class Mammalia; order Dasyuromorphia; family Dasyuridae; genus Sarcophilus; species Sarcophilus harrisii. The sequence continues at coordinate 72,517,255 of NC_045426.1, forward strand.
GTGATCCTGGACGAGTCAATTCACTTTTCTCAGTCTGTTTCCCTCAGTGGTAAAATGAAGATATGAGACTGCCCAATCCTTTCCACAGAATTATGTCAGAGAAGTATGTTACAAAACAGAAAGAACTATGTAGCAAAAACTCACTTTTCTATAAGTCTTTTCAAAATGTTTTCCTCACAGTAGCCCTGTAAAGTAAGTAGTAAAAATTTTGCTGTCTCTATTTTATTGATGAGAAAACCAAGAATAGCTAACCCATGGTCGGACAGCTCCTAAGTATCCTTCTCATGGCTTAGCCTTGGCCTCTACATTCTTGGTCTGCTGGGTTTTTTGTTTGGTTTGTTTGTTTGTTTTCCAATGCCTCATAAGGCTTCCCCTATCATGGTGAGCTGACAGTTACAGAGCACTTTATCATTACAAACCACTTTATGTAACCTAACTCATTCAAGGCTTTATTATGGCTATATTTTGAGTGAAAAAAATTGTAAATTTTCTAATTAGGAGAATAGAAATGATGTCCCTTTATTGATTGTATTTCATAATAATACAGTAAATAATGCTTAGCTCCATCCACCCAGTGGTCACAGTGGATACTCATGTATATTGGTCAGTATCATAGCTGGCAAATGAGGAATTAAAAAGATTAGGAACTAATTATGCTGCCAAATGTTCAACTACAAGGTTTATTCTGAAAGATATTCAACTGGAGATGGCCATGAGATGAAAAAGAAGAGATTGAGAGGAAAGTATAACAAACCCCCCAGGGAGACATTTCAGAAATATTTCTACCTTGGAAGATAAATGTTAAACATTGCATTAATATAGCCATAATTATCTGAGAAATTTGGGAAAAAATAGGCAATTTTTGCATTCATTAGTGGAATTGAATGGAAAATCATTTCCAATATCTTTCTCATTGTGACACCATATTTATTATTTTCTTTCCTTTTATGACAATTTAGCCTTCTTCTAAGTATACTAGAGGTATATAGCACATCTACATTACAAACTCCATTTTAATATAGTTCATTACAGTTTCTTTATAGGAGAAATGTTAGCCATATTATTACCTGAAAATCTGTTCATTGAAATTCTGCCAGAAGGTGGTTAGGCCCAGGGGCAGCCCCAGGCAAAACTATAAATCAATAGCAGTCTCCCTTAGGTGATTTTAGGCCTTTCCATCCCCCCACCGCTTCATTCAATTTGATAAGCATTTATTTATTAAGTGTCTACCTACAATGAACATGGTCCTAAGCTAAATTCTGAGTATACTGAAAGGAAGAAATGAGAGACACTTTCCTTGTTTCAAAAAGTTGGACTCTTATGAGGAAAGGAATGAAAATTCCTGGAATCCGGATTGGTTAAGCATTATATTCATCCTACCCACTCATATTCCCCCACCTATTGGATCCCACTTCATCCCTACAATCAAATTCAGAGACACTGCCAGCTGAAATACAAATCTCTTTGATGGTGCTTGGTTATCAAAAGTAATTCTAAGATTCCTCTACCCTGGATCTCCCAGAAAGTGTTTTATGTTCCAATAGACCCTTCTTCTAACCCCTTCATATGTATTTCCCTTTCTTTCATGGACTTGTCCTCAGATAGAAAGAATGTGATCATATTTGAATGCAGATTAATTTGAAAGTCCATAAATATCGGTGTTATTGAATTTAACAGGACATATTAATAATAATTGGGTCTGTCTGACCATTCTTCTAAACTATAAGTTTAATGAGGGCAGAGACTGTGAATCTCCCTACCCACTGCTCTGCACCTAATAGACATTCAAGTGTCTCTTTAATAATGAATGAATGAATGAATGAATGCAAAAGAAAATGCTTAATGAAAATGACTAGCATTTAATTAGCATTTTCATGTTTATAAAGTTGGTGAAGGACACTGTGAGCCAGGGGGACTTCTAGAAACCATTCTGGTTACATGAACTAAATAGCTGACTCCTAGTAATATTCTCAAAAGCATCTGTGACCTAATCTATTTGGATATTTCATCCAAGAATGAAATTAAAAACTTCTCCAGGTCTGCCCAACCTGTGCAAATCTTTTTCATGAATTCAACTTTTGCGGTCCCTCAGATGCATTAGAGATTTGTTTTTTCACTTTCTTTTGGTTTTATGAGAATATCAGCAGAAGATTAGCAATCATTCTTCCATTCCTTAACTTTACCACTTGCCAGTTCATCTTTTCTTCCTTTGATACATTTCATGACTTCTTTTTACCTCTTTCTTCTGAGTTCTTCAAGGATTTAAAATAGTATGCGTTGATACATATTCAGTCTCCATAGTTCTCTATCTGGATGAAAATTGCATTTTCTATCCCATGTCTATTGGAATTGCCTTCAATTTTCAGATTGTTGAGAAGAACCAAGTCGATTACAGTTGCCTATCACATGATCTTTTTGTTACTATGTATAATGTTCGCTTGGTTTTGCTCACTTTCCTCAGCATCAATTCATGTAAGTCTTTTCAGGCTATTCACATTTCCAGTAAGCTTCATCATGGCTTTCTATGTGACTGTCATTTTTAATTTTTCAGTGACTCATATCTCATGTAGCAATATTACTATGTAGCAAAACTGGTAGATGATATTTTTAAAATGGGTCTTTGTTTCTAGAGAAAGTTTGATGTTATTGAAGGATTTTTACAATTTCCTAAAGGCAGTACAGTTTATCTCCTATGGCTTAATCAAGTCTGGGTCCAAATTACAAGTCATTTGCACTATCTGCCTCAGATATACAGTGACAGATGAGTTTCATAAATTGTCTATTCAAATATATGTCATAATACAGGCAATGAACATTTTCATCCACCTGGTTTTTCTCATATAAATGATTGGGTTTCCTGCTTGCCATACCGAAGCAAAATGAGGCCTTTTCTTAGCAGTCTTAGTCTGCTTCATAATACAAGGTTTTCAGAGTTTTTAAATTATATTTATTTTTGAGATTAAAATAAATTTTGATTGCCATATTTTAGGAAAACTTGTAAAATTATTTATTAGTTTTTGACCTTTATTTTTATGAGATATTGATTTCTACTTTTTTTTCTCCCTCCTCATCCCTCCACAAGATCAGTCTGATATAGGTTATCCATGTATAATCATATTAAATATATTTCCACATTAGTCAGGTTTTGAAAGAAGAATCAGAACAAAAAGAAAAAAAAAACACAAGAAAGGAAAAACAGAAAAAGAAGTGAAAATAGTATGCTTTCTACATTTAGATTCCATGTTCTTTATTTAAATGTGAATAGGATTTTCCAACACTAGTCTTTCAGAATTGTCCTAAATCATTGTATTGCTGAGAAGACCAAAGTATATCAATGTTGATCATTTCTACAATGTTGGTATTATCTGTATAGAATGTTCTCCTGGTTTTGCTCACTTTACTCAGCATCATGGGGAAAAACATGAGAAACAAACAAACAAAAAACGTTGAAAATAGTATGCTTAGATACATATTCAGTCTCCATAGTTCTCTATTTGGATGAAAATTGCATTTTCTATCCCACATCTATTGGAATTGCCTTCAATTGTCAGATTGTTGAGATGAACCAAGTCCATTGCAGTTGACTATCACGTAATCTTTTTGTTACTATGTACAATGTTCTCTTGGTTTTGCTCACTTTTCTCAGCATCAATTCATGTAAGTCATTCCAAGCTTTTCTGAAATTGGCACATTCATTATTTGTTATGCAGCAATAATATTCTATTACATTCACATAGTATAACTTAGTCAGGCATTCCTCAGTTTGCTGGGTATCTATTCAATTTCCAGTTTCTTGATACTATAAAAAGGACTACTACAAACATTTTGAAATGTGTGAGTCCTTTTGCTGTTTTTATGATCTTTTTGGCATATAGACTTAGTAGTAAGACTCCTGGATTAAAGTATATGCCCAGTTTTATACTCTTTTGGGCCAAGTTCCAAATTTTTGCTTCCCTTCTAATCTTTGTTGCATTTATTTTGTTTGTGCAAAAACTTTTAAATTTAATGTAATAATAATTACTCATCTCAAATTTCACAATGTTCTCTCTCTTCTGTTTGGTTATAAAATTTTCCCTTCTCCATAAATATGACAGGTAAACCATTTCTTTCTCTTCTAATTTGCTTATGGTATTACCCTTTATGTCTATAGAAAAACTTTTGAATTCCCTCTGGGCCTCTATCTCACAGTGTTTTGACTGAAGCCTGGAATTATGGGTTTATTTTATTCTATTTACTTTAATTTTTTTTTTTTTTTTTGCCTATAGGAACATTGCTTAGAACTCTGGGTGATTAATACAGATGTTCCTCAGTTACTATCATCCAAAGTCTTTATTTAGCTCTAATGTTATAGGAGGCAGTCTGACAAAGTGGAAAGTTTCTAAAGTTAGAAGACTTGAGTTCAAATTCTGACTTTTTTGGGTTTTTTGCATGGATTTTGTACCTCTAAACTTCTCTGAGTCTCAGTCTCTTGTTTATAAAATGGGGAATTTTGACTAAACTCAGGTTCAAATCTCACCCACAGTGATTCATATCTTTGTGAGGCTGGACAAGCCACTGAACATCCTTAGGCCTTGATTTTCTCATCTGCCAATTAGGAGGATGGACTTAATTGATCTGTAAAAGTCTCTGAAGCGCTACTTTTATGACTATAGGTATTCAAATAGATGCTGGAAGAAAAATTGGAAAACAGACCTTTGGCACATATATATTTAAATCATATAGAGCACTCATTAAGCAAACATACTGAGCAAAGTGCATAAGTGAGGCAATAGAGGAAGAATAAAGAAGGAAACATGATCACATATTAATGAAACAAAGACTTGGGAGGAAATAGTGCCCTATCTTACACTTATCCTTCTGGCAAACATTTATTTAACATTATAAATGAACAAATTTCCATCACCAGATCAAAGGAGAGGTTGTGTTGTCCAAAATATTCTTTCTCAGATGAGAAAACTGAATCCTATAGAAGAGAAAGGTATATAGAACTGGAAAAATATTTTAAATCATTGCAATTAATATCATAAATTTTCACAAGGAAATTGAAGTTTAGAGAAGTTCCATGTCAAGGCCAATTAGATAAAAACTAGTGGTATTGAGATTTGAACTCAGATCTTCAATCTCAATGCTGATGTATTTTTGTTTTTTACACTATCATTGACATGATACCTTACCTCAGCCTCATTCAAGGTGATATAAAAGAATAAAAATTTGGTCTCTGCTATCAGCTTCCAAGATACTGATAAGCCTTGAAAAGCACCTGAAGGTATATATGCACAGGTCTTTGGAGATTTGCTTTATCAGGAGTCCCAAGAGCACCTTGAACTAGCTGTGCTGATATAAGGTGACAAGTGTCCACATGAGAGTGAATCTATAAATAGTTATCTAGAAGTCAAATTCAGCTTTGGTGCTAAAGGTGAAGACCATAGTTCTGATCTATAATAGTATAGAAAACTACTAACAGATGACAAAGTGATGAGTTTTTCAGCAGCCCATTCTGTCATCACATTCCCATTCCACTTTCCCTACCACTCCCAAGCTACTGTAAGCAGTAAGTATACCTGGATCATCTGTTTGCCTCTACTCACACTATTGAAACATTTTAGTTGGGCTCTTAGTACTGGTGGTTCTACCTATGACTCCACTGATAAATGTTAGCTTACTAAATATACTTCCTTCTCCTTATCTCATTCCTCTACTATCAATAGCATACCACTCCAGTCCAGCTCTCAGTTTCCTAATAATGATTATGATAAAAATATTAGCTGGAATTTTTGTAATGTTGTAAGCTTTGCAAAGCATTGTATGGATATGGCATTTTATTTTTATAATACACCTGAGAGGAAGGGGCTATTATTATTGCTATTTTATAGATAAGAAAATTGCAGCAGAAAGAGGTTAAACGACTTGTCCAATGTCACAGAGCCAGTAAATATCTCAGGAGAGTCTTAAATTCAGATCTTCTTGACTCCAAGTCCAGCATTCTGTCTACTGTACCACCTAGCTGCTACCTTTCTGCCTTCTTTATCATTGATGTTAGCCATAATTGTTTTTTCATCCTTGTTACTTCACCCCATGCTTTCTATCTAGCTCTGTCTTACTCCTATCTTTAAACTTCAAATTATCTACTTTTTCATTTGTCCCTTCTTGTGTCTCAGTGTGCTTGAATAAAAGGATGCTGGAATAGTTCTAGGTTTGAAGATTTCATTTCACATCCCTGACATCTAACTTTGGGCAACACAGTAAAGTGGAAATAAGAGTACCTGATCTGCCTTTTGGTCAGGATTGGGAGAATTGATATATCCAAGTACTTTGTATATTATTGTATTGCTCTAAAACATTATTATTAAAAAAAACAAAAACAAAACTCACTTTCCTAGAGCTTTTACCCTTCCTACTTCATTGTCTTACCTGAAATCTGCCTTTCAATTGATAATTCCCTTTCCAACAAAGAATGCTCCTCTCACTCCTCCAGATATAGGTGGTTATGTTTTTCTTTTATTAGAAAGGTTACTGCCATTCCATCAGCAGTTTGTGGTGGTAGGACTAAATGTTGGACTTGAAGTCAGACACTAATTCCAAGCTTATACAGACAGTAGCATTTGAATCCAGCTCCTTTGACTCTAAATCCTCTGGTCTGTCCACCAAAGCAGGCTTCCTTGAATTAAACCACTTAGGATAAATACAAAAAGAAATAAGATTTGAGTATAATAAGAAGCAAGGAAACAAATATTTATTAAGTAACTACTATGTACCAGGGATTATAAGTGCTCAAATATTATCTCATTTGATCCTCACAATAATTCTGGGAGGTAGATGTTATTATTCCCATTTTACAGATAAGGAAACTGAGACAGACCAAGGGTAAGTATCTTGTCCATTGTAACTTAGTTATCAAATGTCTGAAGCCAGATTTGAACTTGAATATTCCAGAGTCAAGGCCCAGGGGTCTATTTGCTGTACTAAGCTGCTTGGGAATGGGGGGAAGGTAAGCCACTTGAAATGTTAAAACCTCAGTTTCCTCATCTGCAAAATGAGACAACAATTTTTGTACTGTCTGTTTCACAAGGTTGTTGAAAGGAATGTGCTTTGCATATCTGAGTTGTTCTGATGGCCACTTCTCTTTAGCTGTACAAACCATTTGTTTATATTCTTTCCTGTTATATACCCACTTTCAGCACACTTCTAATTTTTTTAATGTCTTCAAAATCTAATTCTGCCTTGGGGACTTCAATGATCACATGAAAGATGTTATAGCCTCATAATTCCTTTATTGAGTCAGTTCCAATGGCCCTTATCTCTATTTTCCTTCAAGGAGCACTAGCATAGTTACACTTTGGACACTGACACCCCTGTGAATTGCTCAGCATCCAAGATCTGAACTTTCCCTCTCCAAGCAAAGTCTCCTAAACGTACCCATATGACTCTCTTTTTCTTATAAAAGTGGTTCTCTACCTTAATTTTGACTTCTAGTCCCTTGACTCCTATCTATATTTCCTGTTCATCATCTCCTTTCTAATTTCACTAATTTCCCTTCCTGGGCATTTCAGCTATCCTTTTTCTTGTTCCTCAGACATTCCTTACCTTCTTGACTCTCCATTATACTGATTCACCAGAGTCCCAATCCTAGATAGCTCTTGTGATGGCCAAGCATTGCTGCAGAAAAAGTAACATCACCATCGGATTAGTTTCCTTACAAATTCTGCTGCCTAAGCTCACCTGTGCCCTCAATGCTGCTCAATAATGCATTTATTGCTTTCTAGTTGAGTTCCTGTCATATTTTCCACACCAGCTGTTCCAAACCTTTTCTCCTCTTCAGAAAGCCTTATTCACTCCTTTCTTCAGGCTCAGCAAATAATAAATTCTCCTACTTTTCTGAGATCAAGGGCCTTCCCTGGATGTTTTAAGTACTTCTGTCTTCTCTGCTGAATTTTACTTCATCCATATTTTGCCTTTCTCTTTCTGTTTGAGTCTTTGGAATGAAAGAAGGGTAAGGTATCCTGGCTCAGAGGATGGCAAGACAGGGAATAGCTTAATTAACAACTATTTGCTGACTAATTTCAGGTTCCTTTTTTGTTGTCACTAAATGATTTTTGGATTTCATTTTCTTTTGTTTTAGCTAAGTGAGTTTTTACTCATAAAAATAGAAAAAGATTTTATTTCATGCACCTGGTTCATGGCCTTTTCTTGTGTCTCTATGACTTTAGTTGTCATTGCTTGCCCTTTGTTTGGCTGCTGTAGTCTAGTGTACAGATGGTACCTAAACTTTACAATAGTTCTGGGGAATGTGAGGAGTTTGAAGCATCCACAGTTGAGGAATCATGTCATCAGTACAATTTCCTTTTGTACTGATTAAAGCACTCAGTCATTATGCTGTCACCCCAGATGATGTGAGCTGAGCAATGAAAAGTGTCTCCCTAGCACTTCAGATCAACTAAGGTAGCACCTTAGCACTTTCACCACCTGGTCTATGGGTCCTGGCTTTGTTTACTCTACATGATTGTAACCTGTCTTGTAATGTGTTACTAAAAATCTATAACTGGACAATTTTGGTGACTTTTAGTACTTCTGTTCCTTCAGTAGTTTAACATCAAATTTGGATTGCAATCAACAGGCACCTGCGGGTGATCCTACCCAGCCTATTCTAGTTTGCTTCTGAGCACTCTGGCTCTCTAGCTTTCTATGTTCTCCATGTTCAAAGTGGCTTCTCTCACAGAAAGGAGTCTTAGCACCATGTCTTTTTGCAGACATGAATGACTTACAGCTGAGTGCTTCAGGCATTTGGTTTCTATGGGTCTTTTCCACTTCTCTGAATGAATTCCTGCAAGCCGCTTTCCTCCAATACTTCGCCCTTGCTTTTTGAAATTCTCCCAAATCAAAAGGCATTGGATTAACAAGGCTTTTGTTTAGAAATTAAAATCATGGGAATTATTATGACTGAACTCAGAGAAGAACAAGTAACAGCTGGCTAGAGGGAATGGGAATTTTGATGACCAGGTAGAGAGAAGGAGAGGCAAATTTGTATCCCTTGAAAATAAAGGAAATCACCAAAGGATTTTGGCCCAGAGAAAAAGCTAATAGTAGGATGAGGACTTTGGGTACTTGTGTGTGGATTCAGGAGATAAAAAAAAAATTTGAAAATAAATCTAGGGGGTCACTAATAAGGAACTTCACTTGCTTAAATTTTCCTGGAGTGAATCTTCTATTTAATGTGCCATAGAAGAAAAGAATACTAGTTTTGGATTTCCTTCTAACTTTAACTTCTTTTAGCATTTACCTATGCAAATAACACCAAAGTCATGCTTCCGTAAATACTACAAAATGGCTTCATTGAATTATTTATTGGGTTATATATACCTATAGTCATAGTTCTTTGATCATTATCACTACTATTCTTGTAGAGGATATTTCCTCATGCTTATTCTCTGGCTCACTTCTCAGATTATGTGACTGTGATACCTTTTTTATATCTCATCTCATTTTCCTCTTCAGGATGATTGACACAGACAACTCAATAGCCAACCACCCTTGGTTGTTCTCATTCTCAGCCTAACACATAGCCCACTGCAATCAAAAGATTGTCAAATGCTTTTAGCCCTGTGGACATATATGTATGCAATCAAATCATACACTATGAAGAAAGAATGAGACCAAAAGAAGAGATGTGAAAACAAATGATATGTGTAAGAAATTGAATATGGAAAGATGAGGAAATAAGCTCCATTGCAGAAAAAGCAACTGTTTTGCTCACATCAGCAGCAGTAGTAAAAATAATAAGTGCATCTTTGCATTCTATTGCTATTGAAGTGTTTCGGCTAAATGACAACTCAAGTTTGCACTTTAGTCAAGACATTGGTCTGCAGAATGCAGTCTCTATATTTATTCCGATTTATGAGGAAATGCCCTTAAATGATGGATTTTGTTCTGACATTGTTTCTATTCCCTGTAAGAAAAAAAAGGGCCATATCATGGTGATTAATGTAGTAGGAGTGAAGCTCTATGTATTGCATCCCATCTGGACAAACAATTGAGATATAAGAAATATGTTTCATATTCAGCAATATTTTTCCGTACTTTCTAAAGAGAACATGACAAGACAATAGAATGTATTTCTAGGTGATTAACAAGTCCACTATTTTATGGGAAGGCAACACTCAAAATAGTTGTCCTATGGACATTTTTAGAAACACATCTCTTTTATTTACAGAAAGCAAACCCAGGGAGCAGTAACTGTTCCATTCTCTACAATGCCCTATGGCTATGCCTTAGCTCTGACCTACTTCTAGTAATGGGACTAATCAGTGTCAACTTAAATGATGGTTTTGATGAAGTTGCCAGTTGGGCAGTTACTTGGGATACTTAACTTGGATTAAAAGTTTACTTGTTTTTTCAATTGAATATACTTGAGATAATATGACAAGTCTCTAAAGATATTTTAATGCTAATTTCATTTTCAGAAAACACCTATGTTTTCTGAGTTGAAGGAGTTAATTTTCATCCTGAAGAGGTGGCAAGTTTCTAAGTGGATAAAACAAGGCATGAGTTGCCACAAGATGAATAAGAAAGGGAAAGCAGAGTCCAAAACCTAATTTACATGTATTAAGTAAATTTTTTGGAAGTTGGCTGGGTCTCTAGATGATGAAGAAATGTTCTGATATGAAACTGCCTCTGTTGTTTCCTTTCATGCCTATCATGTCTTCATTTTTCATCTGGTTCTACATCTAGAAAAAAAAATACAGTGATGAATTTTAACAGCAGCAAATCTTTAGAAACAATGCTTCTTGGCAGCAATGATCTTTATTATTTGTTCATCTTTAGAAGGGTGTTCCACAAGAGCAGGGGATTTTTGGCAATGTGATTTGCGACTTGCTCCCCTTCCATTCTTTATTAACATCTAGATCTGTGATTTCAGTAGTGGAGGGAACTCCTAGAGCAGGAACTTCTTTCTACTAAAGACAATGAGTATTTTTTTCCCTATAATTTAAGAGTTCTGAGGCAATGACATAGATAGTTGCCTGGGTAACAAAAAGATTACGTGAGTTGCTGAGAAACACACAAACACTACACATTAATGAATATTGAATTCTGCTTTTGTTCTTTAGTCTCATTGTAGTTACATTTGTCAAGTAAACATCCTTTAGAAAGCATTTACTTATTAATTGTAGGTGAATGTGTATGTGAATACTTTTCTACCTCTGAAATTAACTCCTTGAACCCAGAACAAGTAGATGTTCTGCAAATGAAATAAACATAAATGTATGTTTAGAACATTGTTAATGAAATACCAAGGCTATTAAACTTAAAAGAATAAACTTCAAAGTAGTCAGATATGCCCTAAAACGTCCTGAGAGAGCACTAAGCTATGTTGTCTATCAACTTTAATAATGGAGAAAGAAAAGAGTTGTTTCTAATGTTACTGGTTAGAATTGTTTTTCCCTTAGAAGAACTGGCCATTATTCTATAGCAAAACTTATCATATAAGTCAGCTAAGAGATTAAAAATCATTATACTATGATTTGAAAAAAAAAGCTATTCTTGTTTGGATTTTCAGTAGGCTGTAATTTTAATATGAGTTTAATATAATGATGTAGAAGAACAAAAATTAAAGTGATCTTGGACTATATTGAGATGCATAAATTTCAGGAATCTGATCATTTCCCTGAGCACAGTTCTGATTGGACCACATCTAGATTTGTGCACCACAATTTCAAAAAGAAAGGAATCAGTATGATAAAGTATCTTTGATTTATATGCTATATGATTTTTTTGTTGAAGTAACAAAAGATGTTTACCTTAGAAAATACTCAAGGGGTGGGATGGGATAGTACATGACAGATTTCATCAAGTCTATAAAAGATTATCATGTAGAAGAATTATTTCACTTTTTCTCTTTGTACCCAGAGAACAGAATCTGGAGCAATGAGCAAAAGCTACAAAGAGGGAAATTTAGATATGATTTCAGAAAAAAAAATAAACTTCCTAAGAATTAAACTTATCTGTAAGTCAAATGGGCTACCTTGGAAGTAGATGGTTCCCTGTCTGGATAGGTTTAAATAGACACGAAGCCTAGCTGTTGAGTATATTAAGTTAAGAATTAAGCTACATGGGTATTAAGGCTACCTTGAAATATGAGATTCGTCATATCAATTATCCAAGGTCAATAAGGGCCATCTTGAACACTACACTATGATACAATATTAATTATCAAGATGCCATTCAAATTACATCTCTTTTTAAAAATAGTAATAGTTCAACATAGCTAATGAAAAGGTCAACATGACTATTTTCTACTTGTTTTCTGAAACCTTGAATATGAAGAAACTTTGATGGATCTGTGAGCTCATCAGTGTGAGTAATCACTTGACTTGCACATAATAGTCAGTTAATAAATGCTTTCTTGCTTGCTTGATTATAACCCATCTATGCCAACTCGTTATGTACAATTCTGTCCATTTCATTCTGTAAATTTTTCACTGAAAAGCTATACAGTATTTTGGAGGATATCTTTTACTTTTTTTATATTTATTTGCTAGTACTGCAACATTCAAGCCAAACATCTGTTATATGCTGTTCTCTTTATATGATCAATCTATGTCCAAACATAATAATTAATTTAACTCATAAAAATTTGATTATTCAACTGATTACTCTATAGAATGTGACATATTGCTTTGCTAGATGTTTAGAGCTCCTTTGATGGTATGTGTGGATAGTATTCCACTGCAAATATATACCACAACTTATTCAACCATTCTCCAATTGATGAGGGCTTCGCCTCAATTTTATATTCTTTGCAACCATAAGAACTACTATAAATAGTTTTGTACATATTAGTCCTTTACCCTTTTCTTGGATTTCTTTGGAATAAAGACCTAGTACCAGTATTTCTGGGACAAAAGGTATGCCCAATTTTATAGCCCTTTGGTCAGAGTTCCAAATTATTCTCCCAAATGATTGAACAAGTTTACAGCTTCACCAATAGTGATTATTGTACCTATTTTCCAAAACATTTATAGCATTTGTGATTTTTCATTTCTGTCAAGTTAACAAATCTCTTATTTTTCTGAGATATTTCACATTTTCCTCCATTTCCTCCCTTCATTTGATTTTGTTTTATTGTTCCTTGTTATTTCATGCAATCATTAGCTTCCATTTAATCAATTTTAATTTTTAAGGAATTCTGTACTTTTATTTTATTTTATTTTATTTTTTACCATTTGGTCATTTCTAATTTTAAGAAGTTATTCTCTTCAGGATCTTTTGTATCTCTTTTATTAATCTAATAATGCTTTCAAAAAATTTTTAATTGCTCTCATTTATTTTTCAGCTTTTTTCTTTACTATTCTTATTTGATTTTGATTTTTTTTTTGCTTTTAAATAATCTCTTTCTTTAGCTTGTGTAGTAATTCTTGTTGGACTTGTATTTAAGTTGCATTTTCTTTGAGGCTTTGCTTACATGTTTTCAAGTTTTGTCTTCAAGTCATTGTCTACTTCTGAATTTGTGCTTTGAATTTTCCTTTCACAAATATCTTTGCTGTTGTTTGCTCATTTTCACACCCCATTGTTTTACTTCACATTTATATTAGGGTTGGGTTATTTACCTCTGGGGTGTGTGTGTATATGTGTGTGTGTGTGTGTGTGTGTGTGTGTGTGTGTGTGTGTATGGGTCCGTGTCTGTGTCTGTGACTGTGTGGGTCTGTGTGACTTTTCCAAGCTTTAGACTTTGTTCATTTCCATGCCTATAAATTTTCTGTGCTTTGAGGTTATGTGATCCAAGGAGATCACATAACATCATGTTGTTGTAGTCTGAGCTCTGATCTTTATCCAGGTTAGGCCCTTGCTCCCTTGAGGTTACAAATACTACCTCCATCCTACCCCCTCCTCTGGAGCTGCAACCTAGAACTGGGTAATCAGCAATGAAGTTGCTACTTGGTTCTGTACCTGATGCAAGATAAAGGGTCCCCTATAAAGACTTTCTGACAAAGTGATCTATTTTATCTCTGTGTGCTAAGTACTCCAAATACCCACTGCTGCTGCTGCTACTACTGAAGCCAGCAGTTCTAAGGTCCATAGCTGGTGTTACTTTCTGAATGCTATGCTCCCAGACAACCTCAACCTCAGTGTCACATATTTTTCTTTCCATCCTTCTAAGATATCCTGCTGGAAAACTAATTCACCTTGACGTTTTTGGTTATGCTGCTTAGAATTCAATTTGATGTGCTTTTTAAAAGTTGTTTAGAGGGAAATGTTGGAGGAGCTCAGGAAAAAAAAAAGTTCTCCCTTTACTCTGCTATTTTGACTCTGGCTTCCTATATGTTTGGGTGGTGTTTACTGAAATGGATGCTAAATCCGACAGATTCTGTGTATTAGGGGAATGAGTTTGAATCTTTGTCAGGCTTGAAAACTGCTTGAAGCATTAGCAAAGCTTAAGAGACTGGGGTATTTGTCAAAATGGAACAGAATTGGGCAGTACTAAATCCAAACCAGGACTCTTTCTTAGAATTCATTTCATCGTCAAGATAAATCAAATTAACAAGCACTTATTGTGTGCCTACTGTGTGTCAAGAACTAAATTATATATAGAGAATGCAACGAAAATGAAAATCAGTTCTGCTCTCAAAGAATTCAGATCATAATAGGGAAGACATCATACAGAAAAGACATAATACAAGATAAAATAGAGGTAATCTGAGAAGGAACAGTTTCTGGATGAAGATGAGACTTTAACGGAGAATTAAATTTTTATTTTAGTTTTAGAAGCAATTGGGGTTAATTGACTTGTCCAGGGTCACACAGCTAGTAAGTGTCTGAGGTCAAATTTAAACTGAGGTCCTCCAGATTTTAGGGGTAGTACTCCATTCATTGTGCCACCTAGCTGCGTAGACACAAACTAAAAAAAAAACCAAAACACTTTGTTATAATTTTTAAAGCATCTGTTATTTCCCCTCACTCTCCCCCTCATATTCTCCCTAGCTCATTCCCCTTGATTTGGAAAAATAGAAAAACCAAGAAATACAAAGTTCTTGTGACACATAAACATAGTCAAACAAAACAAATTCCCATAGTTTAGAAATTGACTAGGTCCAAAACTATGAATCCTTGTACATATTAGTTTATGATTTCTGCTTCATGACATAAATAGCACCTTTCTTCATCAGTCCTTTGGAATCATGATTCATCATTTCACTGATCACAGTTGCAGGTTTTCTTATGTATTTTATTTTTAATTTATGGAATAAAACAAGCATTTCTATAACAGAGTATTATAAAAACAATGACTGTGCATAAAACTGCAAATCTATTATGTAAAATTTGCTATTCTTCTTAAATTTATAATAAAGTTGTCATGTAAATACCTTTGTTTTCTTCCCTCCCCCTCATCACCCTAGAGATTGTGACCACTAGACACAAATATATGTATACATGTATATATATGCATATATATAAATGTAGATACATATAAAATCATTTTGTACATACTTCTTTTCATCATTTCTCTAGATTCAGATAGCATCTCAATTCATTTGTTAATGTGGATATTTATAATAGGTAAAATGACTCATTTGATCAAATTTTTCTTAGAACAACATTGCTGTCATGTATACAATATTCTCTTATTTCTGCCCATTTTCTCTCCATTATTTCATGCAAGTCTGCCTGTGTTTTTTAAAGATCATTAAGCTCATCATTTCTTATGGCACAGTAATATTCTATCACTGTTCCATCAATTATATGCCACATTTTCTCCTGTTCCTTTCAATTCTTCTGTATCTGTTCATACAAATCTTTTCAGGTTTCTCTGAAATTTTCTTTTTCTCACTTATTATAATAGAATAAAATTGCATTGCACTCACATAGCATAATTTGTTCAACTGTTTCGCAATTAATGAGCACCTCCTTAGATTCTCATTTTGTCATAATAAAAAGAGTTTTTTGTATAGTTGAAATTTTCTTCTTCCTTTAATCTTTTTGGAGTGGAAGTCTAGTCATGATATCCCTGGATCAAAGCATATATATTTGGAGATTAGTTTCAAATTGCTTTTCAGAATGGTTGGATCAATTTGTATACTAACAGTGAATCCATGTTTTTGTTGCCCAGTTATCTTTGCAATATTTGTCATTTCTGGAGCGTTTTTGTTTTGATAATCTGATCAGTGTGAAGTAAAAACTCAGAGTTGCCTTATTTTGCATTTCTCTAGTTATTAGCTATTTGGATCATTTTGTCCCCATAGCAATAAATAGCATGGCCTTCCTTCCTTGAGAACTGATTGTTCACATCCTTCAACTATTTATCAAATAGATAGGGGCTCTTATTTTATCAACTAATTTTTAAATCTAGGGTCACAGATCCATAAAGAGTCAGTACAAGAAGAACCAGAAAAGAATATGCCAAACATTAGCAATTTAGAAAACGTTCTTTTATCCAAGGTTTCTTAGGATCAGTCTGGTTTTCAAACATGCTCTAGCCTGCAGAACATTTACAGACTATTAAAGCTGACACTGATAACCCAAGCTTTTCTTATAAGTAAATAAGGGAAGAACAATTAGAACTCTCAAAGAATGGAGCATTCCCTTTTATTCATGGGTTCACCCTAATTGGAAGATGATGTATAATTATCAAGAAGTTCCTTAGAGAAAGATTTATTTTTCAAGTAGGATTGGACTAGAGAGATATTGAGGTTCCTCCCCACTCTAAAATTCTCTTAAGTCTATATTCTTCAGTCTGTATATTAATTTTATGATTTATTAAAGACCAAGCTTAGACAATATGAAAAGTTGTTGCAATTCCAGGCTGAGAAACTTAAAAGAACACCATGGTTTGTATCTTATTAGCAATTCTAAACTGGATAGATAACAGTATCTATAATAATAATAATATCATTGCACTATAATCGTCATTCTAGAAAGGAAGTGCCAAGTACATAAGTAATTAGTTTGAATTTAAATGGCAAATAAGAAGTAAATCAAAAAACAAAAGCCAAATCTCTTTTGAATTCCACATTAGAAACCTAAAAGACAAACTACTTCACTCAGGAATAGTTCACAATAGCAAACAAAGATTTAAAATTTGCTTTATGAAAAGAATTTTTGGTGTAGGCATCAGTTTTCATTTTTCTCGTTTTCTCTTAAAAATGCTTTAACTTGTCTTGTTTGCTCAAGGTTCCATTACTTAGCAGGCCCATTGGCCTTAGCACATTATAAGGCCCTAGAAAATTGCTGTGAATTTCAAAACTAAGGTATAAGGATGATGGAAGTATCAAGCAACTGTTTTGGTTAGAATAAAGAAATAACTGTTGCTTTATTTGAGGAACGAATGACTAAATTAACAGACTATATTTTCCCATAAACCTATCATTTATAAAAGCTGTGTCCTATACTTAGTATTATTTTTCAATATATACCTATGTGAATAGTTCTTTTAAAGATATTTCATTTCATGAGCAGGACCAGGAGATCATTATATACTTCAACAACAATACTATATGATGACCAGTTCTGATGGACCAGGCCATCCTCAGCAACGAGATCAACCAAATCATTTCCAATGGAGCAGTAATGAACTGAACCAGCTATGCCCAGAAAAAGAACTCTGGGAGATGACTAAAAACCATTACATTGAATTCCCAATCCCTATATTTATGCCCACATGCATTTTTTATTTCCTTCACAAGCTAATTGTACAATATTTCAGAGTCTTATTCTTTTTGTACAGCAAAATAATGTTTTGGTCATGTATACTTATTGTGTATCTAATTTATATTTTAATGTACTTAACATCTACTGGTCATCCTGCCATCTGGGGGAGGGGGTGGGGGGTAAGAGGTGAAAAAATGGAACAAGAGGTTTGGCAATTGTTAATGCTGTAAAGTTACCCATGCATATATCCTGTAAATAAAAGGCTATTAAATAAATTAAAAAAAAATAAAAAAAAATAAAGATATTTCATTTCAAAAGATAGCCTATATTCAGATGTATCATATACTTTGGCTAATAATAACTAACATTTACATAGTGCAATAAAATTTGCAAATTGCTCTACACATATTATTTCATTTTATTTTCACAAAAACCCTAGTATTTAGGAAGAAAAGTGAGAAAGAAACATTTATTAAATTCCTACAGTGTTCCAGGTACTATGCAAAGCACTTTACACATTTTATATCATTTTATCCTCACAACAATCCTCTGAGGTAGGTTGTTATTATTATGTCCATTTTACCGTTAAGGAAACTTAGGCAGAGAGGAAGTGAGTGGTTTAGGGTTAAGCCACTAGGAAGTTTTTAAGGCTGATTTGAACTCAGGTTTCCTTGACTTCACATTCAGTGCTTTATCTATTGTGCTAACATATGTTGATGTTGTATTTTGGTAAACTGTTTTGGGCAGTCATAACCACAATAATGAAATGAGGTGATAAACCTTAATTTGAGTAAGATGGGTTATAGGAATTCTCATTTGGAATTCATTTTCTAATTAGTTACTTACACTTTTGTGCCCACAACCATTTCTGAGTCTCTATTAGTACAAAATTCCTGTATACAATCCTCATTTTTGAACACAATACAGATGGAGCCAAGTTATAAAAAGTTCTGACGTATTTCCAAGGCATCCAATAGCAGTATATGAGAAAAGTGCTAGATAGCTATAGTTTCACAAAGAGAATTTGGCTAATTAGTTACTACTATGAAATATCTCTAATATTTGACAATCAGACACAGAATTGGCCTGTTTATATTGATAAAATAGATTAGAAAGATTAGGAATCCCCTGATGTAGTGGACCAGGAAATAATAGCTCACTGGGAGGCATCAGGACACTAAGTAAAAATAAGCTGCTTGGCCTTCAGAGCATTTAAAGTAGTTAGGGACCCAAGCATTTACCTCCTTTTCTTCCTTCTCTTTGGCAGGAAAAACAATTAGAGAGAAAAGGGACGTTTTATTTTGGTGCTAAAGTGGCAGTTTAGACAGTTCTCATCTCTGAGTTGGAAGTGGAGCAGTTCACGGATGGTATTAGTCCAGCTCAAAAAAAATGATGTCTGTCAAATGGTATTAGGTGGGAAAACAAAAGCATAATAGAAACATGGAATCATAGTCTAGGTTACTTAGAAGGATTGTAAGGGACTTTTCAATCCACTGTCTTTTTTATTTCAATCAAGTTTGTCTCAAAGTGGCCCAAAGAGAATTGCCCATGCTATTACCTAAAATGCAGTATCCATGACAGGATCTGGGGGTAAAGGCTAATTGTGGGCCCAAGCTCATCATTACTGCTGATGTGCAAATACTTCTGTCATAGAAGGGTGGAAGTCTGACCTAGGCTCAGACATTTTCAGAGTATGATGCTGAACCTGGACTCAGGAAGATTTGGGCATTAAGTCCCATCTTTCACACTTACTAGTTGTGTGATGTGTAAATCACAACCTAAATTCACTAAACATACCTGAGAGTACCTACCTGACAGATTTTGTAAAGATCAAATGACATTATATACATAAAGTTCATTAAAGCACTATACATGTCACTTATCATCAGGACAGATAAGCTATTTAGCATCTCTGTAATTGTGCAAATCTATAAAATGTAGAGAATGCTCTCTGTAGTACTTAACCTTCCATGGTTATGATGAAGCCCTTTGAGGAAAGAAACTGTATATAAAACATAGTATAAACTGTCAAATGATATATATACATCATAAACATATGACATATGTAAATATGTGTGTATATTTTATACATGTGTGTGAATGCAGTAAGTAGAGATGGAGTATATTTTAAAAGTTGTACCATAAATAATATAATATATGCAATGAAAACAAAACATTAATATGTTTCTTTGAAGTAAATATCATATTTTTATGGAATTTTAATTTCCCAATGAAATGCATGAACCAGAGTATAGACCTCTAACATATTTTGTAATTTCTCAAAATGGTCATCACTGATTAGCATTCCTAAGTGCCTACTTACATTTTGGGCTCTGACTGCGGAGATATTTTAAAATATGGTCCTTAATTAGGATGGAGTATTTATAAATCATTTCTAAATAGCAATTTCACTATGGTACAATAAATTATAGAGGCTAAAAAATTGGAAAAGTCATCCAAAATTCTGACTCATAAAGCATGCAGAGAAGAAGTTGATCTACTCAGAGACATAAGCCAACGAAGAAAGGAGCTGTTAGTATCCTTTTTGTTTTTGTTTTTGTTTTTTTTGTTCCTGAGGAAAATTTACAGACTGGCACTGCTAAGAGAGCCCACTGAGCTGGCAGGGCATTCTGGGAAATGGTATTCAAATGAGCAGTACCTCAAAAGCTCCTTCTATATTTCTCAGCTTGAAAATTTCAATTTCATTTTTATCTGTTATCAGCTCTGGACTGTTTTGTAATTTCCAACCTCATAAATACAAGTGTTTTCTCTAGCAAATGTATATGGGAAAGAGCTGAATTTTCAAAAGGTCACAATTTTCCCTTCCTTATGTAACACCAAGTTTCTCTGTGGAACGTGAAGTTCTGTGCTCCCTCATGTTCTATTCCCTTCAAGTAACAAGGATAGATGTTAACCTATAAGCCCTTGTGCTCATGCCCTCATCATGCTCCATTGGCTCATTCTTCCAGGAGAAATTTAAGAGAGCCCCAAATTTAAGTTTTAGAGAGTTTTAGGATGACTTACATAATACAACTGTGGCTTGATAGCCTTCACAGAGATTTTTAGCCTCCCACTCTAGGGATTTCAGGATTCAAGTGGTGATATTCTGGGAAATGTATAAACTTTTCAGGGTCATTGCATCCAAAGCTTACTTTGATCTTAAGTAGCAATATGATCAGATGCAATGGGAACATATCAATTCATTAAAAGGCAATCAGCAGTAGTGGCTGAAAGCAAACTTCGGTACAGTTTTTTTTTCTTGTAGCTCCCCCTAATAGATGAAAGGAAAAAGAAAGGGATGGTAACAAAGAGTCCATTTAGCCACTTAGTGGTTAGAAATCTAAAATACCAACCAGCCCTTTCTCTATTTGGATTATTATAATGTCTGCCTGCTTTGGACAATGACTTTGACCACTACAGTGTCTATCCTCTCAAGCACCCATAGCCATGACCAAGAAGCTACTAGCCCATCTCTTTATTCACTTCTCTCCATTCTCTCCATTTAGTGCCCTAAACTTTTAAGATAAGATCTTATATGCTTTTTTAATTTTTTTTTATTATAGTAACTTTTTATTGACAGAATCCATGCCAGGGTAATTTTTTTTTTACAACATTATCCCTTGCACTCACTTCTGTTCCGATTTTTCTCTCCCACCCTCCACCCCCTCCCCTAGATGGCAAGCAGTCCTATATATGTTGAATATATCCTAGTATATCCTAGATACAATGTATGTGTGCAGATCCAAACAGTTTTCTTGTTGCACAGGGAGAATTGGATTCAGAGGGTAGAAATAACCTGGGAAGAAAAACAAAAATGCAAACAGTTTACATTCATTTCCCAGTGCTTTTTTTCTTTGGGTGTAGCTGCTTCTGTCCATCATTGATCAATTGAAACTGAATTAGGTCTCTTTGTCAAAGAAATCCACTTCCATCAGATTACATCTTCATACAGTATCACTGTTGACGTATATAATGATCTCTTGGTTCTGCTCATTTCACTTAGCATCAGTTCATGTAATTCTCTCCAAGCTTCTCTGTATTCATCTTGCTGGTAATTTCTTACAGAACAATAATATTCCATAACATTCATATACCACAATTTACCCAACCATTCTCCAATTGATGGGCATCCACTCAGTTTCCAGCTTCTAGCCAATACAAACAGGGCTGCCACAAACATTTTGGCACATACTGGTCCCTTTCTCTTCTTTAGTATCTCCTTGGGGTATAAGCCCAGTAGAAACACTGCTGGATCAAAGGGTATGCACAGTTTGATAACTTTTTGGGCATAATTCCAGATTGCTCTCCAGAATGGTTGGATTGTTCACAGCTCCACCAACAATGTATCAGTGTCCCAGTTTTCCCACATCCCCTCCAACACTCATCATTATTTTTTCCTGTCATTTTAGCCAATCTGACAGGTGTGTAGTGGTATCTCAGAGTTGTCTTAATTTGCATTTCTCTGATTAATAATGATTTGGAACACTCTTTCATATGAGTGGTAATGATTTCAATTTCATCATCTGAAAATTATCTGTTCATATCTTTTGACTATTTATCAATTGGAGAATGGCTTGGTTTCTTATAAATTCGAGTCATCTCTCTATTTTGGAAATGAGGCCTTTATCAAAACCTTTAACTGTGAAGATGTTTTCCCAGTTTGCTGCTTCCCTTCTAATCTTGTTTACATTAGTTTTGTTTGTACAGAAGCTTTTTAATTTGATGTAATCAAAATTTTCTATTTTGTGATCAATAATGGTCTCTAGTTCGTCTTTAGTCACAAATTTCTTCCTCTTCCACAAGTCTGAGAGATAAACTATCCTATGTTCCTCCAATTTGTTTATAATCTCGTTCTTTATGTCTAAATCATGGACCCATTTTGATCTTATCTTGGTATACGGTTGTTAGAGTGTGGGTCCATGCCTAATTTCTGCCATACTAATTTCCAGTTATCCAGCAGTTTTGTCAAATAATGAATTCTTATCCCAAAAGTGAGGATCTTTGGGTTTGTCAAACACTAAATTGCTATAGTTGATATTCTGTCTTGTGAACCTAACCTGTTCTACTGATCAGCTAATCTATTTCTTAGCCAATACCAAATGGTTTTGGTGACTGCTGCTTTATAATATAGTTTTAGATCAGGTACAGCTAGGCCACCTTCATTAGATTTTTTTTTTCATTAATTCTTTTGAGATTCTTGACCTTTTATTATTCCATATGAATTTTGTTGTTATTTTTTCTAGATCATTAAAATATTTTCTTGGAAGTCTGATTGGTATAGCACTAAATAAATAGATTAGTTTAGGGAGTATTGTCATCTTTATTATATTTGCTCGACCTATCCAGGAGCACTTGATATTTTTCCAATTGTTTAAGTCTGATTTTATTTGTGTGGAAAGTTTTTTGTAACTTAGCTCATATAATTCCTGACTTGCCTTTGGTAGATAGATTCCCAAATATTTTATGCTGTCGACAGTTATTCTGAATGGAATTTCTCCTTGTATCTCTTGCTGTTGGATTTTGTTGGTGATGTATAAAAACGCTGAGGATTTATGGGGATTTATTTTATAACCTGCAACTTTGCTAAAGTTATGGATTATTTCTAATAGCTTTTTCATAGAATTTCTAGGGTTCTCTAAGTATACCATCATATCATCTGCAAAGAGTGATAGTTTGGTTTCCTCACTGCCTATTCTGATTCCTTTAATCTCTTTCTCGACTCTTATTGCCGAGGCTAGTGTTTCTAATACAATATTGAATAGTAATGGTGACAATGGGCAACCTTGCTTCACTCCAGATCTTACTGGGAAAGATTCCAGTTTTTCCCCATTGCATATGATGCTTACTGATGGTTTTAAATATATGCTCCTGACTATTTTAATAAAAAGTCCATTTATTCCTATACTCTCAAGTGTTTTTATTAGGAATGGATGTTGGATTTTATCAAAAGCTTATTCTGCATCTATTGAGATGATCATATGGTTTTTGTTAGTTTGCTTATTGATATAGTCAATTATGCTAATAGTTTTCCTAATATTGAACCAGCCCTGCATTCCTGGTATAAATCCAACTTGATCATAGTGTATTATCTTGTGGATGATTTTCTGTAATCTTTTTGCTAATATTTTATTTAAGATTTTAGCATCGATATTCATTAGAGAGTTTGGTCTATAATTTTCTTTCTCTGTTTTCAGCCTACTTGGTTTAGGTATCAGTACCATATCTATGTTGTAAAAGGAGTTTGGTAGGACTCCTTCAGTCCCTATTTTTTCAAATAGTTTATATAGCATTGGGGTTAATTGTTCTTTAAATGTTTGGTAGAATTCACATGTAAAATCCATCTGGTCCTGGGGATTTTTCTTAGGGAGTTGGTTAATAAGCTTGTTCTATTTCTTTTTCTAAGATGGGACTGTTTAGGATATTTACTTCTTCCTCTGCTAATCTGGGCAAGCTATATTTTTGAAGGTATTCTTCCATTTCATTTAAGTTGTCGAATTTATTGCCATAAAGTTGGGCAAAGTAATTCCTAATTATTGCTCTAATTTCCTCTTCAGTAGTGGCGAGTTCTCCCTTTTCATTTTTAAGACTAACAATTTGATTTTCCTCTTTGCTTTTTTAAATCAGATTTACTAAGGGTTTGTCTATTTTGTTAGTTTTTTCATAGAACCAACTCTTAGTTTTATTAATTAATTCAACAGTTTTTTTACTTTCAGTTTTATTGATCTCTCCTTTTATTTTTGAATTTCAAGTTTATGTTTTGACTGGGGATTTTCAATTTGTTCCTTTTCTAGCATTTTTTAGTTTGTAAGCCCAATTCGTTGACCTTCTCTTTCTCTACTTTATACAAGTAAGCCTCTAGAGATAAGAAATTTCCCCTTATTACCGCTTTGGCTGCATCCCACATATTTTGATATGATGTCTCATTATTGTCATTTTCTTGGGTGAAGTTTATTAATTATGTCTATGATTTGCTGTTTCACCCAATCATTCTTTAAGTATAAGTTATTTAGTTTCCAATTATTTTTGGTCTACTTTCCCTAGGCTTTTTGTTGAGTGTAATTTTATTGCATCGTGGTCTAGAAAGGATGCATTCACTATTTCTGCCTTACTGCATTTGAGTTTGAGGTTTTATGTCCTAATATATGGTCTTTTTTGTATAGGTTCCATGAACTGCTGAAAGAAAATTACTCCTTTCTGTCTCCATTTCGTTTTCTCAGAGGTCTATCATATCTAACTTTTCTAGTATTTTATTTACCTCTTTGACTTCTTTCTTATTTATTTTGTGATTTGAGTTTATCTAATTCTGGATTGCAAGGTTGAGATCTCCCACTATTATAGTTTTGCTATCTATTTCTTCTTGCAGCTCTCTTAATTTCTCTTTTAAGAATTTAGATGCTACACCACTTGGTGTATATATATTTAATATTGATATTGCTTCAATATATCTGTTACCCTTTAGCAAGTATGAGTGCCTTCCTTATCTCTTTTAATTAGATCAATTTTTGTTTTGCTTGATCTGAGATCAGGATGCTACCCCTCTTTCTGACTTCACCTGAAGCATAATGGAGATTTGCTCCATCCTTTTCCTTTATTCTGCATGCTTATCTCCCTGCTTCAGATGTGTTTCCTGTAAACAACATATTGTAGGATTCTGGCTTTTAATCCATTCTGCTAATCCACTTCCTCTTTATGGGGGAGTTTACCCCGTTCACATTTTGGTTAAATTTACCAATTCTGTATTACTTGCCATCTTGTTAACCCTATTTATGCTTTTCTCCTTCTTTCCCCTTACCCCTCTTCATATTAAACTATGAGGCACCACTTGCTTCTCAAGCCCTCCCTTTTTAGTATCCTCCTCCCACCTTAGAGTTCTTCCCCTATCTTACTCCTTTTCCCTCTCAGTTTCTGTTTCCCTTCTGCTTAGCTTATTCCTTCTTTTCACTTTTCCTTCTCAGTTTTTCAATGAGATGGGAAAAGTTTCACTCTTATTGAATATGTCTAACATTTTTCTCTTAAATTCAATTCTTATGGCATGTATATACCACTATAGTTCATCCCCTCCATTCTTTCTCTCAGATATAATAGGTTTCCTTTGCCTCTTTGTGAGATATAGTATCCCCCACTTTACCGTTTTCTGATACAATGTCCTTTCCACCTCTAATTTCTAGAACAAAGGTATACATGTATTTTTTATACATCTTTACAGCAGAAATATAGTTCCCAGATTTCTTTTACCTTTTAGGTTTTCTTGAGTTCTATATTTGCAGATCAAACTTCTTGTTAAGTTCTGGTTTTTCACCAAAAATGGTGAAATTCACTTATTTCGATTGAATGACCATCTTCTTCCCTGGAAAAAGATGCTCATTCTGGCTAGATAAGATTATTTTTAGTTTGCATACTGAGTTCCTTAGCCTTTTGGAATATCATATTCCAGGCCCTTTGAACTTTAATGTGGATGCTGCTAGATCTTGGGTGATCCTTATTGGCTCCTCTATATTTGAATTGGTTTTCTAGCCACTTGGGTATTTTTTCCTTTGTTTGAGGGTTCTGGCATTTTGGCCACTATATTTCTTAGTGTTTTGATTTTGGATCCCTTTCAGTGGGTGATCAGTGAATCCTTTCAATGTCTATTTTACCCTCTGTTTCTATGACTTCTGGGCAGTTCTCTTTGATAATTTCCTGGAAAATGAGTGTCTAGGCTCTTTTTTCATTGTATTTTCTGGAGTCAATGATTCTCAGATTGTCTCTCCTAGACCTGTTTTCCAGGTCTCTTGTTTTTTCCCAGAAGGTATTTCACATTTTCTCCATTGTTTGGTTTTGGTCTTGCTTGACTGATTCTTCTTGTCTCCTCAGGTCATTCAATTCTATTATTTCTATTCTTATTTTCAATGAAGTGTTTTCTTCACTCACTTTTTATATCTTTTTCTAATTGTCAATTTGTTCTATGGAATGTTTTTCCATTTCGCCCATTTTATTCTTTAGTGAGCTATTTTCTGTTTCCCCTTCACTAATCCTATTTTTCAAGGATTTTATTTCTTTATCCATTCTGTCTTTAAATGAGTGGGATGACTTCTTCAGACTCTCTTGCCAAGCCTCCCTCTCCTTTTCCCATTTTTCTTCTAGCTCTCTTGTGAGAGCCTTTTTAATTTCTTCTATGAGATTCATCTGTGCTGAGGAACAGATGATCTCCTCCTGTGGGGATTCACCTGAAGATAATCTGTTTTTAGTCTCCTCAGGGTTGAGTCTGCTCTCTGTGTGTATAAAACCTGTTAATCGTTAAAGTCCTTTTTAACTTTTTGCTCATTTTGTCAGAGAAGAGTCAGAGACAAACTAGCAAAGAAAAAAAAGGAAAAAAACCACAAATGGAATCTGCTTTTTTGGGGGGAGGGGCTGAGTGGCGTTACCGAGCTTCCTCTACAGACTGAGGGGGCAGCAGCGAGGCAGTAGCAGGACTGTGCTGCGCCTGCGCTCTGAGAGCGTGCTGAGACGCTGTGGGGGAGGGTTCGCCGGTCTCAAGGAACTCCAGCTGTTTGGGGTTGTATTCTTCACCCCCAGTGTTTTTAGCTTCTCTGCTGGGCTACTGACTTGCTGCCAGGGCAAAGTATCCAATCCTGTAGTGAAGCTCTCCCCACAGAGATGGCTGAGATCACACCCCAACCCACTCTGGTCTGCTCAGCTGTGAGCTGCCTGCCAAGCTCCTGCTGCCGCTGCCCTCAGTCTGTGCCTGATCTAAAACCGTCCCACCCTTGAGCAAAAACAGACCTTTCCTGGAGAATCTCAAGGATGTCTTCTCTTGGTAACTGTTTGTGGGTTTTTTTTTTTTTTTTTTTTCAGTCAGGGATCAATTCAGAGGCTTATAATGAGATGGATTCTGAGAGAAAATGCGGAGCTTACACAGCTGTGTGCCTCCTCGCCGCCATCTTGGCTGGAAGTCCTGGTCTTATATGCTTTTAACCCAAACTTCAGACAGCCTTTATGTATGAGCTCTCATCCTCTTTCAGAGGTTTCATCTTATTCCTAAAAAAGGCATTTGAGGCTACATTTATACCATTAAATATTGGATATATTACTTCATGTTTGATATTTTTCTTAATCTCTATAGTTCCAGAGAAAGATTTAATTTTCCCTATTTTTTTGGAAGGAGGAAGAGGGATCCTTCATTTTAATTTTGTAAAGAATTTTGAGGTCAAAGTTATATTTGAGAAACTTGTTTTTGTCAGAAGATAGGCAACCAGATTGGGTGATAAGTCTCTTTTGCCTAATGTTCAAACTTCAACTTCAACTCCATATGGAGAATTTAGCCATTGAAAGCCCAGTCCTTAAAGGATGCTTTTATTTGCCCTTGGTGGTAATACACAGGTATTCCATGACTTTTTCCAACCAACATGTGAAACTTTGCAAGCCTGTTTTCAGCCTTGTATAATTGAAGGGCTGACACTATGTGATGGTAGAAAGTCTAAT
This sequence comes from Sarcophilus harrisii, assembly GCF_902635505.1. Classification (NCBI taxonomy): domain Eukaryota; kingdom Metazoa; phylum Chordata; class Mammalia; order Dasyuromorphia; family Dasyuridae; genus Sarcophilus; species Sarcophilus harrisii. The sequence continues at coordinate 72,545,353 of NC_045426.1, forward strand.
TGGTTAACGAATGGAATAACTGAAGGCTCAGGAAGTAGTAATCAAGAATTTTGTTTCCATACAAAAGGAACACCTAATTTCATTTCCTTCCTTACTGAAAGTAAGTCAAGAGCTACTGTGAGTTGCTCAATGGTGAGAATAGAGTTGGAGGGCAGCTTCTCTCTCACTCAGTGGCTATTTGTCTCTCAATATAGGGTGCCACTGATGTTTTTGAATCAATTCTTTCCTAAATTTTGGTGAATGAACATTCTGAGGAAAACTGCCTACATAACAGTTAATGTAGGACAGTCAGAGGTTCCATCAAAAATCTCATCTATTACAAAAAAAAGTAGAGGTAGCTGTCAGAAAGATAGTATTTAAGAAGAGAGAACACAACCCAGAGGAGGGAACTCTTTTAAATAATTCTATTTATTTTAACTTTTATTACTATAATTTGATCTTATTTTCTGTTACTCTTACTTATGTTAGCTTTGTTTTGGCTGAACCAATGAAAATACATAACTCCATCAAAAATGGGTAATGACTTGAGTAGATATTATTGGTAGAAAAATGACCTAGGTTTCAGTGATTTTTTTATACGTCATATTATTTATATGAACTTCTCTCCCACTTTTAGCTTGAACAGGTAAGTATCAATGATGCTCATGAGGTGAGTAGATTTGTTTAGGTGACTTGTGATTCCTTCCAACTCTATCCATCTCTGAAGTAGAGGTAAAAAAAGCATATGAAAAAAGAAACTGAAAATAAGTAAATAGCATAGAAGAGGCTGACTTTGAAATAGAGGGATAACCTACAACTGAAAGATACAGAAAGGAAAACAACAAAAAAGATATATTAAGGAAGATAACAAGATCTATATCATAAAAGATAGGGGAGAAAAGCAAGAAAAATTGCTGTGGTTGGTCTAAGAGTGACGAATGCCAATTGATTTGGAGTTGATGATGTCTACAGAGTTAGTGTAGTTTAGCTCAGAAGTCAATAGGATACAATTAGGAGAGATCAAGAGGCTTTTTGACCAGAGACAGTAATGATAGAGGTTGAAGGAAGAATGTGTTAGCCATTCCCAATGCCTACAATCTTCTCCCTTCTCAGTTCTATTCCTGTCATTACCTGGCTTTCTTCAAACTTCACCTTAGGTGCTACTTCTTACAAAAGGTTCTTTATAATTCCAGCAGTCGTGTGTGTGTGTGTGTGTGTGTGTGTGTGTGTGTGTAATCAAAATCAGCCTAAGACAACTGGTTATAACTCAAGATGCAGTGGATGACTTTGGTGTTTTTGATGTCTAATCAAGCTCCAAGTTCCACAACACTTGCTTCAGCTACCTTTATAGCTATTGGAACAAATTGTTCTCATCTGGCCATTCTACCAGCCTTCACATGTTTGGGGTAGAAACCCCACTAATACATGGTAGGCTTTGAGATACTTTTTTACCCTCAATCTTGTTTAGCCCATCTGCTGAAATGGTTTACTGGGGTGTGGTCACTGCATGTGCTGTAGCTTCTTGGAAGCACAAGTGAGACTTAAGTGGATCAGAAACATATAATATACATATTATATCCATATCCACAATACATATGTACATATAAACACATGTGGATATATTTCATATTTTAAAATGTGTATTTGTGTTGTTTAGCTCTAATTTCAATTTAGGAAGAGTTGGTCTTAGATTTTTGATTGAAAAGGAGGTACACTAATAATATTAACTGATGACTTTTCTTAATGAATTCTGATAAAAAAAACCCCCAAAACTCAAACTAAAATGTGGAATTCAAAAGAGTACAGAAACTGATCCAACTACAAAAACCTTGATTATCTTTCCTAGAGAGACATGAAAATCAAGTATAATACTAATTGAATACAGAGTCTTTTATAAAACACAACAAAAGAAGGTGACAGAAGACTATGAACAACATAGCTTCATAAAATAGAAAGATGAGGAATGGGAAAATGGAAATGAATCTGAAGAAAGCTCTGATATGTGAACTAAGATAGGTAATTCAAAATTTTTTTTTTAGAAATTAAACAAGGAGGCTAACAAATAGAAGAAAATGAAACAATTCTGCCTGCTATTCTATGCAATATAAATAAAAGTTACCAAAGCATTTCACACTCCATTGAAAAAACTTAATACTTTGAAAGAACAATAATCTCTCACATAGATGAAACATCAGCATTTGGGATGGAAGGGGGCAGGTTAAAAAAATTATAGAATGTAGGTGTAGGTTATTTCATGTGAAAGGAATGAGACTAGAATCCCTAGTGTTGGCAATCTCCATATCCTTCATCCTTCATGTGGCTCTGTTTTGTAGTTATTGCTATGCACTTTGGGGTATTTTTTTATTGGCATTTTGTTTTGTTTTTGCTGAGGCAATTGGGGTTAAGTGACTTGCCCAGGGTCACACAGCTAGGAAGTGTTACGTGTCTGAGGTCAAATTTGAACTCAGGGCTTCCTGACTTCAGGGCTGGTGCTCTATCCACTGCACCACCTAGCTGCCCCTTGAGGTATGAGTTTTTAATAGAAATAAATTCGAGATTTTTTTCTCCATTTTATTATCTCATAGGATCAAAACTCATACAGAAGTGAGCTTTCATTCATTTTCCATAGGGAAAAAAGATTGTATTTAAACATTTTTCTCTTATTGTACCTTGTTAATGCAATTTTTCAAGCTCTAGTTTTTTTAGTTGCATGAAAAATACCATTGTAGTGCTTTGAGTTGAATAAAAATTTCTCCCGGTGACCATTTTGTGTTCTGTGAGGGTCTAGGTCACACATCTTGTAAAGATGATTTGGCCTGGTCCACATGGAATAAATAAAAGATTTCCTTGAATTTCATTGACATTTTCTTCATCCTGTAGCTCTGCTACTAAGTATCTCTTTTGGTGGACAAGTCAGAATGAAGACAAACTTTGAGAGGACATCATGCCCCTCATGTCTATTCTGTTCTTTTCTACTATTCCCCCAAAATAATCAGTGCTCTAAATATATAGATATGGTTAAATGAGAAATTACTATAAGAGCATAGAACTTTTCTCCTAGAATCATAGAATTTAAAATTGGTATCATGTGGTTCAATTTTATTAAATAGAGATGAAGAACTTATCCTTAGGTTAATCATTTTCACAATCTTACACAGCTATTAAATAATAGTATCTGGAATATGAACCCAGATTTTTGGGATCAAAGTCTTTTGTTCTTTACATTGCACCAAGCTAGCTTTCTCCCTAATACATAATCATGTGGAAGAAGCTACATCCAATGATGTCCTTTGTTTATACAAGAAAAGCACTTTATAGGCATTGACACACTCATTTTGTAATTTTTCTTTTTAAATAAGGAATATGTTTTCTTGATGTAGTTCATCCTGTCTACAACCACTACTGTGCTCCCTTGTCACAAAGGTGTGGGGGAAACATGAATGAAACTAGCCAACTGTGAGTGACTACATTAGAAATTGTAAGCAATGTAGTCTTTTACCTCTTTAACAAAAGGAGGGAGGAATCACTTCTTATTCAGTCCTGTCTTAATTTTTGTGACACCATTTGGGGCTTTATTTGGTAAAGATACTAGAATTCTTCTCTAATTCATTTTATAAATAGAAATTGAGGCAAACAGAGTGTCTATGGCCAGAAAGAGGTATCTTCCAGACTCCAGGCCAAGCTTTTTATCCACAATGACAATTAATGGTCCTCATTGTTTATTATCTAAGACAAAAATGACAGACTCACTGTAATGGCATTAAATGTTCCTTCATAAAAACTATCCACAGGTCTTCTGAAATTTCAAAAGAGACAAGGAAAACCCAAATAATTCTTCTAAAGATTTTAAGCTAGCGCTTACTTTAGGTTAAGCAATCCTTCTTGAGTTATAGACTAAAAAAATGTTGTCCCTTAAACTCTGGTGTTGATTCAGCCAAATTTAAATGGTCAGTGGGTGGATTCATTGCCTATGTTGTTCCTTGACCATGACTTAGGTTCTTGATGTTTCTCAATTATTCTCAAATCTTTTACCAGTCATTTTCTCTTTCATGGTTTCTTGATCCTTGGAGTTAGTGCCCTGGCTGACTTTGTAACTCATCTTGGGAAAAAATCCTGAATACTTTCCTTTACGGAAGATACTTTTAACCATTGTGGTTTTAGAAAAATTTATCTGTGGTGTATTCCATTGATTATCCAGGCAGATACTGCTGGATTTTCATATAGTGACAAAAGTTATGGGTCTCCAGTGCTGGGTGAAATCCAATAGAGTGTACAAAATGTTAGCCATGGGAACACTAACTCTCAATCTTATGCCTGTTGCAAAAGGTTAGAAAGTAATCATGCTGACAACTGGTAGCCAAACCTTAAAGAGGATCTTAATTGGTGGGTCCCTCAACAGCCAGACATGCCCAGTGAATAGCTGAAATAAAGTCAACAGGAGCACGAAAAGTGCATTTCCACATAGTTATAAGCTGAATCAATGGTATACTTTTTGTTTAAGAAGATGAAAATCACCCAAGTTCTTTTCATTGGAAATGAATTTTTCTAACCTTCCCTTTAAAAGAAGAATAAATCTCTATTATGAAAACTGTACAAGTTCTCTATAGACCTGTTGACAGGGTAGTGCTTCTTTCACACTCTTCAACAAAAAGCCCAGGAGTTTTTATGCATAATAATAATAGATGCAGGATTTTCCTTTAAAACAAGAATGTTAGTTTATTGAGGTAATTTTGGGGAACTTTTAGCTCAAAAATAAACATAATTGTACCAAGCAACTTCTTCACATGGGCGTATCTATCTGTGTTTCATGGGAAGAAGATATTTTGCTTTTATTCCCACTTGCTTTTCTAAAATATTTCAGTTATAGTGGCTGAATCTAGTATTCCTAATTCTAGTCACTTTAGTAAAAACTTTTTCTTGACTGTTTGTGTGTGTGAGATACATAGGAACTTCATGGTAACTTCTAAAGGGATACTATTATTGATACTAAGAAAGGGAGTTATATTTAATCAACTATATATATCCTTTATCAATTGTTTACCAATCAACTGCAGCCTAGAACTCACCTTGGCCAATTGTGAACAAGGAAAACTCAACATCATAAAAGGAAGCCAAAATTTGTGCAAGAAACTGGAAGCCCAATATCAAACACAGAGATTATTAGGGGAAATTCCTAGTTCAATACAAAATATTAATAAACATTTTTTAAAATATTATGTAATAAGAATTCTTAAGCATAATTTTAAAATATTAGATACATGATTATTCTTGAAAAGATTGCATTGGTTTTCTGATTGATATAATTCCTAGAATGAAAAGTGCATAACATATATAGTCAAATGAGAAGGATGGGAGAATCAAGGAGTGTTCCTTGGCCTTCTAAGAAAGAAGAAGTAAGATTGAGAAAGAAAATTTCGTTGTCCTTTTCTGATGGATAAAAAAGTGAGGCAGGCCATGAGAAAGAACTATATCTTTAACTCTCATCTATTACACCTACTCTAGTCAGGTCCAAACCCTTCTTGCTAGGAAGCCACAAATGGTTACAGTGAATAATGGATTCAAAAATAGGATGATTGATTCAAAGACAAGATATTAAATAACTCAAAGACCAACAAATAATGCTGTGTTACGGGCAAAGAAGTTTACAGCATAAGGTAATCCATCAAAGGATATTTGGTTTTATATTCTTTATATCAAACATATTGGTGATGGAAAAATATTTGATAAATCTTTTCCTAATTCTCATTACTCTTTTTTGAAGGATAGTGCTTTGAACAAAGGGATAAGGAATACGCTTTGAACAAAGCAGTTTGATAAAATACAAAAAGCAATGAATTTGAAGTTATAGGGCCTGTGTTCAAATATTGCATCTGCTAATACAACCTAGCTTTACTGTACAAATTTTTCACTGTTGATCTCAGTCTTCACATTTATAAATTGAGATAATAGGATTACTCACTAAGATTATTTTCAGCTCTGATGGTGAGAATGGGTTCACTCTTAGAGGCTTATCTAATGATGAGCTTAATAGTTTTATACAAGACCTCTTCCTCTCCCACTTGACATCTGCCTGGGGAATAACAGAACCTGTTTTATGTTGATCAAAAGATGCCACCAATACCTCTGCAGTCCCTTTTATAGAGCATTCTTTGCATAGAGATTTAGTCCCCATCCTTGCAAATTCATAGTTCTACCTTTAGAAAGCTTTCTGAAACCAGAAACTCAGTCTTCCCAGAAAGTGCTCCTTTTCAATTCATTTTACTAAATATTTATTTAATAAGTAAATGTATAATAAAGTAATTTTTTAAAAAATCTGGCACCTACTATATGCCAGATGTATTCTAAGCAGTAGACATATAAAAAGATGTAAAAGACAGTGACTTTGGCATATGATTATGATGGAGTACTATTATGTTATAATAAATTACAAGGGAGATAGTATCAAAAATATAGCAAGGCATATATGAACAGATGTAAAGTGAAGTGATAAGAACTAGGCTCACTATACATAATAATAGCAGTGTTGTAATGATGATCAACTTTGAAAACAAGTCTACTTTGATCAATACTATGATTAAAGACAATTCCAGAAGACTTTCATGCAAAAAAAAAAAAAAAAGCTATCTACCTCTAGAGAGAGAACTAATGAAAATCTGAGTACAAATGAAGCATACTTCATTTTTTTGCCTTTATGTTTTGTTTAACATGGAAATATTCTTTGCATGATTTTACATGCATAATTGATATATTGCATGCCTTCTCAGTGGTTTGGGGTGGGATTGGAGGGAGGGAGAGAATTCGGAACTCAATTTAAAAAGAAAATAACATTAATAATAAATAATAAAATATTTTTAAAAGACAATTCTTGCTCCCCAGTTGCTTATAATCTAATGGAGGAGACAACATATAAACAAATGTATGTGAAGCAAGTTATATACAAGATAAATAGGACATAATTGAGGGAAAACATTGGAATTAAGAGTGATTAGGCAGGGTTTCTTAAAAAAAAGAAAGGATTTTATTTGGAACTTGCAAAAAGGCAGGAAAGTCAATATTTTGAGTGGAGATAGGAGAGCATTCCTGGAATGAGAAACAGCCAAAGAAAAATACCTAGGGCTGAAAGACAGTGTCTTATTTCTAGAGTATCAAGTAGACCAGTGTCAGGGTATAGAAGAATATGAGGTAGAGAGTAAAGAGTAAGAAGACTGGAAAGATAGGAATAGGCTAGGTTCTGAAGCGTTTTGAATGTCAAACAGAATATTTTGTATTGGCTCCTGGAGGTATTAGGAAGCAACTAGGGTTTATCCCATTGGAAGATGCCATGATCAGACTTACATTTTTTTTTTATTATAGCTTTTTATTTACAAATTATATGCATAGGTAATTTTACAGCATTAACAATTACCAAACCTTTTGTTCCAATTTTTCTCCTCCTTCCCCCCAACACCTCCCCTAGATGGCAGGGTGACCAATACATGTCAAATATATTAAAGTATAAGTTAAATACAAAATATGTATATATCAGACTTACATTTTAGGAAAATCACTTTAATGGCTGAATGCGGAATGGATTACAGTGGAAACAGACTTGAGACAATCAGCTCCACCTACAGGCTATTGCAATAATCAAGGCATGAAGTCATAAAGCCTTGCACTAGACTGGAATCAATGTTAGAGAAAAGAGGGGTTCATATTTGGGAGACACTGTAAAAGTAAAATTTGCAGGCCTTCTCAATGGCCTGGATATGGAGAGTAAGACAGATTGAGGAATCCAGTATGACTCTTAAATTTCAAACTATAGGGATTGGGAAGTACTAACTTGCTTTCTACAGTAATAGCAAAGATAGGAGGGAGGGAGGATTTAGAAAGAAAGTTAACAAGCTCTGTTCTGGGCATATTGAGTTTAAAGTGTCTACTGGACATCCAGTTTGAGATGTCAAAAAAGCAGCTGGAGATGTGAAACTGGAGGTCAGCAAACAGATTGGGGTGGGGAAGACAGATTTGAGAGATGGTAATTAAATCCATAGGGGCTGATAAAATCACCAGGTATGTAGAGGAAGAAGATAAGAAGATTCAAAACAGAACTCTTGAGGATTCCCTACAGTTAGAGGCTGTGATTTGGAGGAGGTTCCAGCAAAGGGGACAAAGAAGGAAGAATTAGAGAGGTGGAAGGAAAACCAGGTATGAGTAGTGTCTGGAGGAGAAGCTGGATAGCTCTGTGGATAGAACATTGACTCAGGAGTCAGGAGAACCTGACTTAAAATCTTATCTCAGAAACTTACTAGCTGTGTGATTTGGGCAAGCCATTTAACCCTAAATGCCTCAGGGAAAAAGAAAATGAGAATGGTGTCAGGAAAACCTAGACAGAAGGAGGAAGGAGTGCCAAAAGCTGCTGGGAGGTTGAAGAAAATGAGGATTGAGAAAAGATCATTGGATTTGGCAACTAAGAAATCATTAGTAACTTTGGAGAGAGCAGTTTGGTTTATAAGGAAGCCAAATTATAAGGAGTTTAAGAAGAGAGTGAGAGGAGAAAAAGTAGAAGCACTTCTTATAGACGACTTTTTCAAGTAGTTTATCTACACATAGAAAAAGAAAAATAGGATGATTGCAAGAATTGAAGTGTCAGGGGAAGGTGGGTTGTTTGTTGTTGTTTTAGTATAGGAGAGAAATGGGAATGTGTACAGGGAGTAGGAAATAAGCCAGTAAAGAGGAGGAGACTGAAAATAATTGATAGAGTGGGCAATCTGTTGGAAGAGATGATCTAGAATGGGATTACATGAACAACTAGAGGAATTAGCTTTTAAGAGTAGGGCCCCTTCATCATGTAAAATGGGGGTGAAGAAAAAGAAAGTGGTAGAAGACATCTGAGTTATAGGAAATGAAGAAGGGAAACAAGGAAGCTCATGGCAAATAGTCTCAAATTTTTCACTCATAAAATATGAGGCAAGATTCAAAGCTGAGAGAGTGGGTGGGAGAGCAGGATAGGAAGTTTGAGGAGGAAAGAAAAAATTTGGAAAAGATGCTTTGGAGAGTGGGGATAGGAAGTTGATTAGGGAGATATAATATGATTTCTAGCAGCAGTGAGAATCCATTTGAGGTTGTGTAACATAAATTTATCATGGACTCAATTAGAAAAGTTGCATGATTTTCTCCACCTTCTTTCATAAGTGTATAGGTGTGTGTAGATATAAAGGCAATGAATGGTGAGAGTGATATAAGATTATCTGTCTCTGGATCCAGTGGTTTGTTATTCTCTTCACTATTCATCTAGTTTCTCAGAAACTAGAACAGCATCTTTGTAGACCTATTCTCATTTCCACATTCAGTCTTGGTTTGGCTGCTGAAGCTTTCACATTTGCCTGATGCATTGCATTTGTTTCTATCAGCTTCCCACCCAAAATTATGGAATTGGATATTTGGGAGGAATCCAGAAAGCCAAGACTAAGTGGATTTTGGAAAGGAATCTTGACTATTACATGTCTAATAAGTAACCATTCTACTTCTGCTAAAAGACTTCAAAAAGGAGAAATCCATTACTTCCTGAGGCAGATCGTTTTACTTTTGTTCACAAAATATTAGGCATTTTTTCTTGACACCAAATCTAAATTCATCTTCTTACAAATCCTACCTGCTGTTCCTCATTTTTTTTCCTTTGGGGACAAACTGAAAACTCCAATTCCTCTTTCAAATAGCAAATTTTAAAATATTTGAACACTACCATTATGGTACTCCCTAATCATCCCACCACTCTTTTTTTTTTTTTTTGTCCAGAATAAACATCATCATTTCTTTAAGGTTATCCTTATATTACATGGACTTGTATGATGTCAAAAACCTTGTTGTCATCTTCTAGACACAATCAAGTTTGTTGATGTCTTTCTTAATATGTGGTATTTGAACCTGAGCATACTACGCTTGATAAGATCAGTTAATAGCAGTGTATACAGAGTTATCATCTTCCTGTTCCTGGGAGTTATGCCTTTTTAATACAATAATCATAACTTCCTTAACTTCCATTGATGAACTTGATTTTTTGAACCCAAGTGCAAGACGTCAACATTTATCTCTATTGCATTTATTAAATTCAGCCCAGTACTCTAGCCAGTCAAGACCCTTTTTGCCTTTGTCATACTCATATGCTAGTCATCCTTTCAAGGTTTTTGTAGTTAAAATTTTTTTGAATATGCAATCTGTGATTTCATACAAGTAATCGATAAAGTCTCTCCTTTACCACAGTCACAAAGCTTTGTAAACCCCAAAACCTTTCTAGTGTTACTCTTCCCCATCAATCCATTTTTAGAGCTTTCCATGCCCACATCTGCTTGAAACTTTTTTTCCAGTACAGTTGGGAGCATAGAAGTTGACTTGTTTCCTTTTAGAGCTTCTGGGGTCCTTTCAGCATGAATTATGTTGGTATTTGCCCAGTACATTATCATTCTAAGAAGCCTTGAAAGTGTTTACTTATAGGAAGTGGTGTGAGTATGGGTCAAGGAAGGAGAAATGAATTTCTGAGAACTTCTTTCTCTTTTTGTCTAAGTAGCTATTTTCCCTGCTGTAGTCAAAAGAAACAACTAAACCATTCCTTAATAATCTAGCCCTGTGGGACTATCAAACCTTTTCTAAGCAGAAAAAATGCTTTATGTGGTCATGGGGACTAGACCTCTATGAACTCAATGAGCATTTTCCTGTCTTTCTCCTCATCCTTCTTAAAAGGTCCCCTTCACTCACCTCACCCCCTGCCAAGCTGCCTGTTAAGAGAAGATCTCACAAGAACCGACCTTTCAGTTTCCTTTCTTTGGTGACTCATCGGTTCTCACATTTTAGACACTAAATAGGAAAAGGCCAAACTAAATCAAGTCCACTTTTGGCTCATGTGGAACCATTTCTCATGTCCTAATGGTACAGTATAAAAATCACAGATTTCTCTTGGAAATTCTCTACAAGTAATACTTTATAGTTTTATTTGACATATTGGGAAAAATAGAAAAATTCTTTTACTGTGAGAAACTAGGACAAATATATTGATTTTTTTTCTTCTTTTCCCTTAATTAAATCTCTTTTAATGGAGCTCTCTTGCCTCCACTCAAGTCATTGTCTGATGCCTTATCACAGTATGAATGAGGTTCCTGGCATTCTCCATGACTATACTGACTTTTGAGCACAAGATCTAGCAAAGCTCCACCAAGTCAATAAGGTTTTGAAAATGGGCCTGAAAACGGACTGTGAACCTGTCATCTGAAGTCTGGCCTATGAACCTCATCACATTGGATTTAGGGGTTTGAATTTTTTGATCACAACATTATTGAAGAACATTTACTAAATCACAGAGGGATTAAAATTGGATTTGTCAAGGTTATATGTACCCTGATAAAATCATCAACTCTAGAATTATCAAAGTTTTATTTTTAATATGAATTAACCTATGTAAAATGGTCAAATTTATACTGCTATGTGAATGTTAGATATTGTTAATGCTGCTTTTATTGTCTTTCATCTAATCTTATGTATCTTATACATATTTATTTACATGTTTTCTCCTTGGTTAGAATGCAAATCTCTTGGGGGAAGAGACTATTTTTGCCTCATTTTCCATTTGTAATGTTTAGCACTATCCCTAATATAGAGCAAATGCTTAATAAATGTATTATGCTTTCATTTTGAAAGGAGTAGAGATTGCAACTCCAGATATACTATAAAAACACCACCATAATGAAAACATTGTGATTATTATTGTTCAGACATCTATGATCCCATTTAGGGTTTTCTTAATGAATATACTCGAATAGCTTGCAATTTTCTTCTCTAGCTCACTTTACAGATGAAGAAACTGAGTTAAACAGAGTTAACTGACTTTTCTTGGTAGCAGATCCGAGTCTGAGAATATAATTGAACTCAGGTCTTCCTGACTCCAGCTTGATGCTCTATTTATTATGTTAGGGAATTATGGACAATTTTTCTTTTAAAGTCTGCCATGGGCACTTATTTAAAATGAGGGGGTTCTGATAGAATAGAGCTAAAAGGGTCATTTTGTTCAACCTTCTCTTACTGTGAGCATTTTTGTGAACACAAAATGAGGTATTTATAAAGTGTTTTGCAAACCTTAAAGGGCAACATAAATGCTTTTAATATCTTATTACAGATGAAGAATCTGAGTCCTAAAAAAGTTAAATGATTTAATCAAAGTCACGTAGAAAGTATTTAAGATAGAAGCTGAACCAAAGTCATTTGCTTGATTTACCCTCATGCTAGAACACAACCCAGCTTTTAACTTGCCCTGCAACATCCGTGATCCATTTTAAAGTTGGTACTCATCAATATACTTAGCTGGTCTGCAAGCTGTTGGAGACTCTATAGAGAGGAATGACAATTCACGACATTTGTTTTAATGGTTTAGGCATATGTCTTCCCAGAATCCGTCTGGTTCTACCACCTTCTTCATTACAGACCATCAAGCAGTAATAACTTTCAGCCTTCGCTGAGCAGAGCTATATTCAAACTGACCAAGAAGACAAAAGCCTTGAAGCCTGTTAGTTTTTTTCCCTGAGCCATGGATTCTTTAGAAGAGAGTATAATTTTTTTTTTCTGGTGGCTATTTTCTGAAAAGGACTGACAGCAGCTCATGCTTAAAGAGATATGCTTTTAATATGGAGCAATTGAAGCTATGCATTTTTATTTCAGTTGGGCCCTATAAATAGGTGTCTATAGGTTATACAACATAAGTGAAACTGATTGATGTTATACCATCTGCAGATCAGGATGTGCTAAAGTTCATGAAACAGTAAGATTGGGTTCAAGAACATATTGATGTGAACTAAAAATAAAAGATCATATTTAATTGAATTAAGCAGTGTACTAAAAAAAAATTGAGGAGAAAGGGTTTAAATCAGAGTGACTAGTACTATCTCTGTGAATCTAGGCAACTCATTTCCCTTCCCTTAGCCTCAGTTGCCTCATATATGCAGTTAAATCACCTAATCTCTGTGATCTCTAAGATTGCGGGGGCTACAATAGAGGTTGTACAAGGCAATCCCTGAGATATCTTTCACTTATAAATCTATGATGCTAAAACTAGAAAAGTCCAACATAATCATTTTGCAAATGAGGGAAGTGAGGTTCCCTGAAGTAAAATGATTTGTCCAAGGTCATATAGATAGTAATTATAAGAGGAGTAATTTGAACTCAGGTCCTCTGACTCCAGAACTCATTCTTTCCCCTGTATTATGCAGGTCTATACCCTATGTCTTCTCTAAGTAGAATACATAGCTTTACAAATGGTATGGTTTATGAACTAATAACTTGAACCATTAAATTCCTATATTTTTCTCAAAGATACTCCACCACTTCTTGGTTACTATCATTTCTTGAATTGAGGAAGAACAAATCCACACTCTGTATTTTAACCTGTTTTCAGAAAGGGAAAGAGAAAGGCAAAATATGTCCAGGAATTCACTTTTCAAGCTACATGGATTTGGGCAAGCACAAGTAGTTCAGACCACCAGCATAAGGAATCCAATTCCAATAAGCAATTTCAAAGCAAAAATTTCATAAACAAAAGGTTTACTTTGCAAATTAGGTGTGTATATATAATGACTGATCCAGTTGGCTGACTAATTTGCATCTTGGTCTAATTCATTTTATTTAATGTCAGATCTATACAGGATTTCTTTGGACTGCACAATTGTTTTTGTTGTTTTCCATGGCTATAATGTACAACATCTTCCGTTCTCATTTGCTGTTCTTTTCATCTGCTAAATTCTTATCCTTTCTTCTAACATCTTTTGGGCAAGCTTTCATATCCTACTTCCTCAAGTCAACCCCTACCATTTTGTTGCAGCAGGAAGTCATTCTCCAATAATCAAACTTAAAGTCTCTAAATAAAGGCAAAAGAGAGAAGAAAAAAAGCTCAGAATCCTTAAAGAAAACTCTTGATGCAAACTCCCTTTATAGTTTAATCTAAAGAAGTCTGTCCTAAAGTATGAGCCAACCAATTAATCCTGGGAGGAAATGCTAATTACTAAAACATCCTTTGGGAGGGAACAAGGAGTGTCTACAAAGCAAGCAACTTATTCATCTTGGGATAGTCTTAATCACCAAAATTTAACTAGGAATTATCTTTTTCCTTTTTTGTAAGGTGCTAGTGGGAATTTCTTTTAATTGTTTGGAGGAATAAAAAGGTTGAAATTATATTTTATATTACTTGAGTTTGAATCATAACTCTGATATTATTGTAAAGTAGACAAAGTCATTTAAGCCTTAGGGTTACCATTTCTTCATCTATAAAATAAGAGAATTGTCCTAGCAGATTTCTTAGTTCTTTACAGCTCTAGGTATATGATGTCCTGCATCAACATTGTCTATAGGAAAGTCTTTTCAAAAGTTTGGACCAGGTCTTATACTCTCTTAATTTGTCAGTTTGATCAGGGAATGTTTCCCGATAGACCCCTTATATACAAATCACAATTATTAATACTTATTCTCATGTGATATGCCATATATTTAAAGTCATTTAAAATTATTAACTAAGGAATTTAATTGGTAAACAGAAGTACTGTCTACAATTTTACAAAGTGGAAAATTGAAATACAGGCTTTTACTCTAGGTCAGAGGTACATAATCATGGGAAAAACTCTCAAGTGCAATTCAAACCATGTTAAAATATAATTGAGGAATACTTAACAAAATAAAAAATATATAATATGACATAGCTATTTTTTATTTAATTTACAAAGCATACGCATGGGTAATTTTTCCAACATTGACCCTTGCAAAACCTTTTGTTCCAAATTTTCCCCTCTTTCCCTCCACCCCTTCCTCTAGCTGCCAGGTAGTCCAATACATGTTAAATATGTTGAGATATATGTTGAATCCAATATATGTATACAAATTTATACAATTATCTTGCTGCATAAGAAAAATCATATCAAGAAGGACGGAAAAGAAAAACTGAGAAAGAAAACAAAATGCAAGCAAAAAACAACAGAGTGAGAATGCTGACATAGCTCTTGTTAATTTATGATTTTATAAGTCAATATGTTGCTGGCATAAATCTATATTTATTTGAATTTGACACTAGTGGTCTAAGCCATTCCCTAAAGAAAATCTAGAGAATTCTTAATTTAAACTTGAAAATACTTGTCTTTCTGTCTCTAGTTTGGACCATATCCAATTTCATATGTAACTGAATAAAGTTTTCTTGTAAATCAGGCAATTGCATATATAATGCCTGGCTTATTTGATTGATTAATTTGCACATACCAGTGTCTCCTTATCCATTATCCAGGCCTACTACATATTATTTAATGCCTGGTCTATAAAGGATACACAATTACTTAGGACTACACAGTGATTTTGTAGTTTTCCATGGCTATAATGTATAATCATCCTTTGGTCTTATCCTCTGTTCTTTTCATTTGCTAAATTCCTATCCTTTCTTCTAATACCTTTTGTAAAGATGAGTGGGTGTCAATTGAATCAATCACCCCTATCCCACTTAGACTAATGCTTTAAAATATTGAGAACATACCTATTGAATTAATCCACCAATCACTGCTTATTAATGGATAAGTATATTAAACTAGGTGAAAAATTAAAACTTAATTTAGCAAAGAGAAAAAACCATTAGATGAAATAGAGTAACAATACACAAGACGCCTATTGCAATTGACTAAGGAAATTTGACAACTTACTGTGAATTTTCAATAAGTGACTCATCAATTCGGAATCTACCATTATTCTAATGTTTGGTCAATTAGTGGTGGAAGACTTTCCATTCAGCTTTGTTGATGGTGATAGGAGGGGTAAAGAAAAGGAGAAGAGTCCTAGACCTTAATTAGACAATGATGAAATAATCCCTATTTCCATGTAGTTACATTCTAATGGCAGAGACATCTATATATACACATATAGAGAGCAAAACAAAAATTTAATGCTATATAGATATTATTTTTTCCTCCCTAGCTGTTAGTGCTTTCTCCCCCCCTTCAATTGTATTACATTTATATAACAAATCCAATGATCTTTTTTCAGTCTTCATTCTCCTTGATCTCTTTCCAGCCTTTGACATTAGTCACCACTCTTTTCTCTTTAGATTTCCCAGACATCAGATTTTCATGGTCCTCCCTCTCAGTTTTCTTTGCTGTATTCTCTTCCAGATTACAACTTCTAACCATAGGGATTATTCAGGATTCTGTCCTGCATCTTCTTTTCTTTTTCCTCTATACTGCTTTATCTGATGATTTCATCAGCTCCCATGGGTTTAATTACTATCTCTCTGCTAATGATCCTCAAATTTACCTTTGCTAGTCATATCTCTTTGCTGACCTCCAGTCTCCCATTTTCAAATAGCTTTAATACATCTCAGACTGTATGTTGAATAGACATCTTAAAGTTATGTCTAAAAGACAACTGGTTATCTTTTTTTTTATTTAATAGCCTTTTATTTACAGGATATATGCATGGGTAACTTTACAGCATTAACAATTGCCAAACCTCTTGTTCCAATTTTTCACCTCTTACCCCCCACCCCCTCCTCCAGATGGCAGGATGACCAGTAGATGTTAAATACATTAAAATATAAATTAGATACACAATAAGTATACATGACCAAAACGTTTTTTTGCTGTACAAAAAGAATCAGACTCTGAAATATTGTACAATTAGCCTGTGAAGGAAATCAAAAATGCACGTGTGCATAAATATAGGGATTGGGAATTCAATGTAATGGTTTTTAGTCATCTCCCAGAGTTCTTTCTCTGGGCATAGCTGGTTCAGTTCATTACTGCTCCATTGGAAATGATTTGGTTGATCTCATTGCTGAGGATGGCCAGGTCCATCAGAACTGGTCATCATATAGTATTGTTGTTGAAGTATATAATGATCTCCTGGTTCTGCTCATTTTACTCAGCATCAGTTCGTGTAAGTCTCTCCAGGCCTTTTTGAAATCATCCTGTTGGTCATTTCTTACAGAACAGTAATATTCCATAATATTCATATACCACAATTTATTCAGCCATTCTCCAACTGATGGACATCCATTCAGTTTCCAGTTTCTAGCCACTACAAAAAGGGCTGCCACAAAGATTCGCGCACATACAGGTCCCTTTCCCTTCTTTATAATCTCTTTGGGATATAATCCCAGTAGTAACACTGCTGGATCAAAGGGTATGTATAGTTTGATAACTTTTTGAGCATAACAACTGGTTATCTTTACCCTTAAAATTTCCCCCCTTTCCTTTTCTGTTCTTGTAGAGGACAAAACTATTGTTCAAAGTCTCTCAGGCTCTAGTTCTAAGAATTTCCCTGGACTCCTCACTATTTTCCAACCCTCAATATCTAATATGTTGCCAAGATTTATCAATCTCACCTCTGTAACATCTCTTGCATGTGTCCCCATCTCTTCTCTGCCATGGAACCATTCATTATTTATTACTTCATAACTAAACTAGACTATACTGCTGATGGATCTTTTTAACTCAAGTTTTTCCCCATTCTAGTTTATTCTCCATTTAGCAACTAGAGTAATTTTCTCAAAAGTGCAAGTCTGATCATGTCACCTTCTTTTTCAATAAATTTCAGTGAATTCCTATTGCCTCCAAAATCAACTACAAAAGCATTAGTTTGGTGTTCAGATCCCTTTATAAACTAGTCCCTTCCCACCTTTCCAATTTTCTTAGATCTTACTCTTCACCAAGTGTTCCTGGTCTCCTTAGTATCCAGGAACAAGACACTATCGGCTCTAGGAATTTTTCTCTGCTTGACTTCCACCTTCCATGCCAGAAATATTCTTCCTTCTTGTCGCTGCCTCTTGACCTTCCTGACTTCCTTTAAATTCCAACTAGAATTTCATCTTTTATTGGATTCCTTTCCCAGTCCTCTTAATTCTGGTACCTTCCCTCTGTTAATTACTTCCCATTTATTCTGTAGATAGCTTATGTCATATTTATTTGTTTGCTTTTTATCTCCTCAAATAGATTGTCATTTTCTTGAGGGCAGAGACTTTCTTTTTTCTTTTTTTGTATCTCTACCACTTAGCTCAGTACCAGACACATATTAGATGCTTAATAAATATTTAGAAATTATTTTTAAAAATATATTTCCCTCAAGTAAAATAAAAGTTTATTGAGGACAGGAACTGACTTGGTCCTAGTGAGCACTGAATAAATCTTTAATAAATTTAATAATTTGTGGTTTTTTATATCCTACTATACTTTAAATTTGAAAGCAAGGGCCATATGTTATTTAAACTTTGCATCTCCCTCAGCACTTAGTGCATAGCCATACAAAGTTAGGTGCTTAGTATCTGTTGGTTAAATGAATGAACTAGTTCTTACTTGGTAAAATTTAAATAACTCCAATTCATAATTTAATGATCAAATCTTTTCACTGGTGATGAGAGGGGGAAAGGCATCTATCTTAAAAAAATGTGATTGGAATTATAATGGAAAGAATAGGAATTAGGTTTATATTCTGTCACCTTACCTACTTCTTAATCCCCTGTCTGCTTTATCCCTTTGTAGGTGTTCTCTTTCATCCAAAAAAGTTCCATGCCTCATTTCCCAAATAGGAGATCATTGCTATACCTGTGCCTTTGTAAACACCATTATTGGTGCCCATAATCTTCCTGCCTCACCTCCCCTAAAACTGTTTAAGGACCAGTCTTAAAGACTTCTCCAATTTTTCTAGTCTTCTGGTGATTATTTCCTCTTTCAAATTACTGTATTCTTCTACCCTTGGAACTTTGCATATATTGCCAAGAATTTTATTTAATTTTAAATAACTTTACTTTTTAGTT
The DNA here is from genome assembly GCF_902635505.1 of Sarcophilus harrisii. Lineage (NCBI taxonomy): Eukaryota > Metazoa > Chordata > Mammalia > Dasyuromorphia > Dasyuridae > Sarcophilus > Sarcophilus harrisii. The sequence goes on from NC_045426.1 coordinate 72,564,122, forward strand.
GGGTTATGACCTCAAAGGACTTGTTTGTCCCCAATATCTACCTATACTATATTATACCCATATAACTCCTGTTGGTAAACCAATTGATTTGGGACTCTTCTTGTTGGTGTAAATGAATGCTCTGTCCTCTGCGAGTGGTGAGGCAGAAAGTAGGAGAGAGCTCCAGCTTTCTTCAGGACTTTTTAGACTTCATTTTATTTGAAATGTCTCTAACTGCCAGCTTCAAGAGCAAAGAAAAGGCCAACCCCAATGCAGGATGCTGAAAAAAAAGAAGAGTGAAATCTATGAGAAGAGAACAGTTTCCATCATGTCCCCATTTCAAGCTTGCTATATTCAAAACAATAGAGAACTTTCCCTTGCATGAGATGTAGGACTATCTCTTGATTGATCTATCTTGTTCCTGATGAAAGACTCCTTCACTCTACATTGTCTATTATGTATTCTGATTTATGATTTGATATGATTTGCCCAAATGGGTTTTCTTTGCTAATTGCTGTATTCATTGTAAAATTGATGTTTAGTGGAAAATTGGATATAGAGCTTACTTTCCTCACAAAGTAATGTCAAAGCAATCAGAAGTTATACTGACCTTGCCCATGTCTTTTAAAATAACAATACTTAGAGGCATATAAGTATAATTATAACCTAGTATCTTCTCTCACTCTCTCATTTTCTCTTTCTTTGTCATTCTCTTTCTCTCATTTTCCTTCTCTCTCTCTCTCTCTCTCTCTCTCTCTCTCTCTCTCATTCTCCCTTTCTCTGAGAAGAGCAGAATCATCTCTGATGTCAATTCCTTGCTTCTCCTCTGACATAAATTAAATCTCTCTTGAAGAAGGGTAGATGAGGAAGAGTTAGAGACATCTATTTTGCTTCTCTCCAGCTCATGTAGGGACAGTCCTGGCTACATTGAGGCTGTATCTTTACACTTTTGATTCCTGAGAAGTAACTCTTACCAAGAATAAATTAACTGAGAAGTCCATAGTTCATAGTGAAATTCAAAGGTTATTGAATGTTTTGAGTATGCTCATCTCTGTCCTGAGTACTGTTCTAGTCCATCTAGGTAAGCCATTTGTATGAATGAGTAAAAATGTTTGGTTCCTTTTGGGAAAAACACACTAAGGAATGATAAGAGACAAGGAACTTCATAAGTTATTTGGAGATATCTCTAAACATAGAAAGAGAGAAAGATAGATTTATTGAGATAGAAATTCATCTATAGAGAGATAAAGGAAAATCCAGGGGGTAGATATAGAGAAGAAAATGGAGACAGTTATTGAGTCCTCTATAATTTGGCCCCCAGGTCTTTGTCACAAGGATTGTTGTCATGCTTTCCTACTTCCTCTCCTGTCTTGAGCCTGTGAAGCTGAATTTTTTTTTTAACCCAAGGGCAAGATTTTATATTTGTCCTTATTAGATTGCAACTTATTAGATTTTGCCCAATGTTTTAGCCTCCCAAGCTATTTGAAAATTCTGACTGAGCCATCTAATGAGTTAGCTATGTCTTTCAGTGTGCTATAATTAGCAAATTTGATTTATATATATACACACACATATATATATATATATATATATAAATATATATGTACAGGCAAATGTGTGTATATATAAAATACACATATATGTATGTCTATGTATGTGTATGTATGTATCTTATCTGTTCAATGCCTTAATTCTAGCCACTGAAAAAGATGTTGAAGAGTACAGACTAAGTACAGGTACTAGGTAAGTATCCTGGGAGACCTTGATCTAAATTGACATTAAACTATTAAAGACTATCCTCTGGCTTGTCATTCCACTACTTCCAAATCCACCTAACTGTGCTGTTTCCCAACCCACATTTCTTCATTCTATCCCCCAAGGAGATCATGAAATGATTTGCAAAGAGCTGGGTAAATAATCTCTCCTTATCTACTAGTCTAGTAATCTTCTTAACAACAGAAAAGAGATTAATCTGACATGAGGACAAAGATTCTTTCCTTTTTTTTCCCTATGTATACCCAGTACTAAAAATAGCACCTGAGAGTAGCTGAATTAGACTGAGCTGTTCTTGGTGAAGCCATGTTGGGTTTTTTTCCTTTAAATTTATTTAATATCTCTGTTTTTTAACTTATCTTCATTTCTCTTTTTATCTTTCTTCTCATCACCCCCTTATTACAATGAATGAAGAAGAAAAATAAAAATTATTTAGTAACATAAACCAAATGTAACAGTATATCATGATGGTTCTTTACTCAATGTTATTGAAGCTTCCCTTTAATATCACAATCTAAAATTTGCCAGGATTCAAAGCTAAGCTTTGTCGACTTCAGTTTGTAGACTACATTCTTTTCCCTTTTTTAAAAATGATAACATCATTTGAACTTCTACAGTCATGAAGTTCTTCTTTCAATAAACAGGATTTTTCAATGATAACTCATAGTGATTCATTAGTCATATGACAGACCTTTGATTTTCCTAAGATGTAGTTTCACCCAGGTTTGACTACATCAACTCTTCGTAAGCAATTAGAAACATTTTTTCTTATTATTTGAGTTTTAATTTCTTATTGAGATTCTTTTCCCCTGTCCTTGCCAGGTTAAAATTTATTGTCCCTATGGAGGAACAAAAGAGGGAAACAGAAGAGTTAAATAGATCTTCTTGGGGCAACTAGATGGCACAGTGGATAAAGCATCAGCCCTGAATTCAGGAGGACCTGAGTTTAAATCCAGCTTTAGACACTTAATACTTCCCAGTTGTGTGACCCTTGGCAAGTCACTTAACCCCAGTTGCCTCAGCAAAAAAATAAATAAATAAATTCATGTTCATCCTGTCATCTGTAATAATTAAACAGTGGTCTCACCACTTTTTTGTTATTCTTGTTTTCCATAATATAATCCTCCTAGTTTTTTAGGTATTTCTTAAGGTTTTATTCAAGTTTCAGTTCCTTCCAAGATTTAGCATTCCTGATACTATTGTATTCATTTTCTGATCTCCACTTTTGCTTTGGAGCTCTGTATGTCATCACTATTTGAAGTATTTCTGTGAGTTTCCCTATTATATAAGCAAACATCTTGAGATTTTAATTCTATGATATATATATATCTATCTATATATACTATCTATGTATAATTAATATGTATATATATATACATACACACATATATCATGTAGTATCAAAAACCAAATATTAAAAAAAATCAAACATTTCTTAAATTCCTACTATGTGTATGTGTCAGGTTCTGTGCTTTACAAGTATTATCTCATTTGATCCTTACAACAATTCTGGTATCACTGTTATCTCTATTTTACAGTTTAGGAAACTGAAGTAAATAGAAGTTAAATAATTCATAGTTAGTAAGTATCTGAAGTAAGTATCTGATTTGAACTCAGGTTTTCCTTAATCCATGCCCAGAATGTTATTCATTATACTCCTTGATATCAAAAGAGTAATATTTCATGAAAAATTCCAGAGAATCTTTGAGTATCCAAAGCAGCATGCAGCTAGCTCTCTACCTAGCAGGGTGCAAATCTAATGGGTGTTTCGCTAAAAAAACAAAACAAAAAACAAACAACAAAAAAAAAGAACTAAAACCAAAACCAAGAAAGTGATTGCATTTAAATAAAGTAATGATCACAGGAAACTATGTGGAAACTGGCATTGTAATCAATGAACACATCACCTAACGCCATTCTTTACAAAGAAGAGTAAGCCATGACCTCTGATCATGCCTCAGAAAGCATTTTTTATTAAAAAAGTAAATAATACACAATCACCATTTCAGTCTCAGTAATGTTGAAAACAGTCGATTAATTTAAAATGAGGAAATTGTACTTGAATGAACTTAAACTGGAATGAGAGCACCATGTATCATGAAGAAAGAATCAGATTAAAATAGCCAAGCTTTGTAATAAAATTCAAGGATCAGGCTGCTGGGAAGGCAGCCAGTGAAAGAAGAGTAGCAAAAGTTTATCATGGGGAAAAATGGAATTATAGGTATAATAGATGTTACCTAGTAGGTTACTACCTATGAGGAAGTATCTTAATCACCCTACCCCCCATGTTTTTCCCCCAGTGCCTACAAGAATGTTTTACCTATAGCAGCCACTTGATTATTTTTTGTTGAATTAAACTGATTTGAACAAGATTATAGTAACTTGATAATATTTATCTGTATACATGCTTCTTATATTATAGTACATATACACTCACACTCATCATATCCATCAATCACCTTCTAAAGGGGTAAGCCGGCTAAGTTATTGCCTTGGATAAAATATGATGTTGGTGAAGCAATCTATTACTGTGTATGTGGACCCCATAACTTGGACTCAGCCACAGATTGAATCTTTATTTTCAGCTAAGCAACTTGTAAATCAGAGGTTTGGTTATAAGTTATTAAGTCTTAACACACATACTAGAACTCTTACATCTAAATGATTGTTTTCCCTTTCAAAGTTTTCCCATGGTTGCTACTATTTAAAATATCTTTTGAACTCTTTTTTTTTTCTTCAATGGTTTTCAGAGCTTAGGTATGCTCCTTAGATTTGCATCAGTGGTGGAAAACTGTCCCTTGAAGGTGGAGTTAACTTTTTGAAACCTCAGAAAAGGTAGGGAATCATAAGCTAGCTAATGCCCCTGTTACCATTTTCTCTTTGGCAATTATCAGGAACCATCTTAAATGCAAGGTCATCTGCTCCTCAAGTTATTGATAAAAAAATAAAATCAGAAACAACAAGGAAAGCATGAAGGCAGAGGGAAGTGTAATTACAAACAATGAAAAGGCAAAGAAAAACAGCAAGATGATGAATTCCAAAATATAAGAGGATCAAGGTATATTACTGTAGAATAAAGTCATTTGATACCAGAAGAAATGGCCAAGAGAAAATTGATTAGATTGAAAACACATGAAAGAAATGTAAAAATTTCAATCTAGGAAACAAAAACCAAAAAAATCAAAATATTAATATATTTAGGAATATAGATATACCCTACATTTAAGAAATGCCTCCCCAGCCATCACTGCAAAAGACATATCTTATCATTTTGTATACTTTTTAATGAGGTAGCTTTTAAAGAAGTTATTGTAGTTTTTATAAAAAGTTGTCATAAACAGATTTTTTCCCTCATTTTCCATTAATTTCTAATATTTTCAACATGTTTTTTCAAATAAAGAATCATTCCACAGTTATATTTGGGGGTTAACAGAAAATATTAAAGGAAATAAAAGGGGAAAAATCTTATGAAAATAGAAAATGAATCTAAATTAGAAATACCAATGGAAACAACAAAATGCAAAAGAATGTAGTAAGCAAAAAAGATAATGTAAAAAAATGAAAATAAAGGAAAAGGCTACAAATTTAAATAGTAGCTGAAGATTAAGCAGATTTATTAGAATCCTGGAGGGTATTGAAAAGAAATTCACACATACAACATCATATTTGAAGAAATAATTGGATAAAATTCCCTATAGAGATCAAAACTAGGAAATATTCCACAAGTATAAAAAATTCATAAGGTACTACTAGCATGGAGAAATCTGATATTCAAATTTCTAAAATATATAATTATCAGCTATAAAATTACAAATACAAATAATTGTTTAAGCACTAGAAAAATTATTTTAAAAATGCAAAAAATGCTTCACAAATTGGAATGTTTTTAGATGCCTTAAGAAACAATGATAGAATGGATAAGTATGTCTTTAAAACATTTTAAGACATTAAATTTTGGCCCCAAATCACATGGCCAGAAGCCTTGAAAATTCTAATTCAAGGCTGAAAAAAAAAATGTCATTCAGAAAATCTTTACCAAATCTGAAGGAATTTAAATATAGTTGGAACATTTCCACAGAGAGGTTAAGATCAGGTAATTAGAGTTAAAACTTGACATTGAGTTCTGTTTTGAAGTGGCCACAGTAAGAGAAGAACCTTGGAGAAAAACAACAGGTGGCAAGAGTGTAACCAAAGATCCAATTCTAGGAGCCTGAAAAAGAGAAGGCAAAAACATATTTAAAGGCAGAGGGAGACCAGAATGAAGGAGTGCTTATATTATTTCATTTGGCAAGAAGACTCATTTATTTCTTTTTATTCTCCACTTTCTTTCGTCTCCCGGAGTCTGAGCCCAGGAAACACCAATCAAAGCATATGAGAAGGGATGAGGGGCTAAACCCTCAAAAAGAAAATGATTCTCCTGGAAATCTTGTTATCTTTCAGTGTTTTTTTTTTTAACCTAAAAGTTAATAATGGTTTTTGTTTTAATATCACAATCATTTTTAGATATGTTTTCCCTGTCCTTTCTTTTGTTTTCTACCACTGTGAGTGAGGTTTCCTTTTTATCAAAGAAAAACAGTTAAACCAACTGACAGAGACTATGTTCAGCAGCATATACAATATTCAATATCCTGTGTTTGACTTTTCTTACAAAAAAGGTTATGCATTCATTCATATCTTTTTCTAAATCTAAGATTGCTTATAATTGTTATGTGTTATAAAGACACAATATTTAGCTTCAATTTTACTTTTAATTTACACTATTTTTTCATATATATTTTATATTTTTTTTTTTTGTTAATTCCCTTGAGATTCTTGACCTTTTGTTCTTCCATATGAATTTTGTTGTTATTTTTTTCTAGATCATTAAAATATTTTCTTGGGAGTCTGATTGGTATAGCACTAAATAAATAGATTTGTTTAGGGAGTATTGTCGTCTTTATTATATTCACTCGGCCTATCCAAGAGCACTTAATATTTTTCCAATTATTTAAGTCTGACTTTATTTGTGTGGAAAGTTTTTTGTAATTTTTCTCATATAATTCCTGACTTTCCTTTGGTAGATAGATTCATTTAAACCTTATAAGTAAAGTCAAAGGCTACATGGATTATGATGATATATCTTTGGATATACAAACTATTAAACTTAAGTCTTATCTGTGATTCTGAGGAAAATCCAAACTAAAAAGGGGTTTTTATTTAATTCCCACAAATGCTTATTAAGGGTAAATTATAAGCGAGGAAATAAATGAATATCTTCTCACAGGAAATAAAGCTAGTATAGGCTTTTTGTAAAGGAATGAGGAAATGATATTGCATGCTAGAAATATGGTGAGGTTACAGGAATGGCACAGTTCATAGAGTAATGGAGAGACTATCTTTTGTTTCTCATCCTCTTCCTCCTAATTGTTGTCACTATGGCTACTGAAGATAGTCTGGCTTTGGACTTCTATTTGACTGAAATAAAAATGAAGAAGAAAAAAAAAAGGAAAAAGCTTGGAACAGGAATTTAAGACATAAGAATTTTCTGAAAAATAAAAGAATATAAGAGAAAAGACTATGGAGAAAGAAGTCATAATTGAGTGCAATCAATAGATAAGAGAAACAAAGTAATTGACCATACTTAATTCATGGATGATCTATATTATTGTATATAGTTGGGTATATATAACCACTTATCAAGGATGATATATTGAATTTTTAAATTGTCTAGAAATAAATTTATCTAGAAACATTGATTTGTAGGCAGCACAGGACAACATCACAAATATGATATTGATTATATCTTGTAAGAAATGACTGGCTATCCATGGGGAATCATTTCTGAAATGCCTTTTCTGTGTAGCCAGATAATTGAAGTGTTATAGCAAAGGCAACAACAGCAACAAATTAAAAGAAAAGTTAAAGATAAGGAGAAAAACTGCATATAATTTCAAAGTTCCTACTTGATCTTATTAGAATAAGTTGCTCTTTGCCAAAAAATAGAGAAAGGGAAATACATTTAGCATGGGTATAACCATTTTCCATCGATGTTTAATTGTGTAATAATAATCACCACAATAAGGAGGACTAAAGAGCCTAGAAACCATCATGGTGTCCTTGCTATTAAAAAAAATAATAGCAAAGGTGAAAATATGATTATAATTCTGAAGCTTTACAGAGGAGTGTTCTTAGAAATTATGAGTGGAATCATCTAATGTAACAGAATGAAGAATTCAAAGGAAAAAATGGCTTGTTTACAGTTTGGTATGAATGCCATCTAAACCATATAATTTTAGAGTCTCCTCAAAAATCCTGCTTTGATGGTTCATTGAGGGTTAAAGGTGACCCAGAGCATTAGTACTGGCAGGTTTTACCATGCTGAAAATATTTTGATGTGTTGTTAGTGACAGACTTTCAATATTGTCCAAGAACCATAATTAAGGACAGGGAGTCTCATCACCAGAAATTTCTTTATCAGGTGATGAATTATTTGGTTTGGTTATACATGAAACAGAAAAATATCTCCCCAAATTGTCCTTAGTCCCATGTTGTTTCCTTCTCATTGAATAGTGACTGTGATGAAGTGATGGAAAAAGATACAAAAATACCATGACAAAAACCATATAATTTAAATACCCTATAAATATTAATTTAATTATTATTTTAACATGTAAATTTTGCGTTTAATTTATAATTTAATCCATATAGCTATTTATTATAATAATGCAAATCACAAATCAAGTAAGCCATGTGCTTTGGAAAGATTACTGGCTCTGGAATAGAAAGAGACCTTGGTTCAAATATTACCTCTTATATGTACTTTTTGTCTAACTTTGGTGAGTCTTTAATCTTTTCTGCACCTGATGTTTTTTCTTGTAAATTATGAGTTTACATAGATAGCCTTAGCGATCCTTTTTCTTCTGGATCTATGATCCCATGTTCTCCAATATTTCACCATTTTATATGATTTCTGATTTTGTAACCAAACAATTTTCCACAAAGGGATCAATTCTTCACTCCATTTTGGTGTGTGTGTGTGTGTGTGTGTGTGTGTCTTTTTTTTTTTTTTTTCATGGACTTTATCAGCTGTCTTTAACAATTAGAAATTGAGTTGGGCAGTCAGTTGAGAGACAATGACCAGGATTACATTTGTGTTGTGTAGTTTTTTCAATGATCCAATTATGTTTCCTAAAAAAAGCCCATCTTTTTTAGTCTCACTCTTCTTTTAACAATGGCTTTTAACAATGGCGTAGGGCCATAAATGAGAGAACATAATATATTTCTGGGAATCAAAATTGTAGGTAGTGCCAAGAGCATTGGAAACAATGGGTTCAAGTAAGCTGTATCATACTAAATGACATACATCATGACTAAAAGACATGCAATAAGTGCATGTGCCAAAAATTCATCTTCAGCACAAGAAGTGACTTGGTTTATGTAGCAATATTGAAGGGTAACAAATAGACAGTGTTGGAGTAGAGAAAGTTGTTGCTACATCAGTGACATTGTGGATCCATTGAAGTGTTGAATCATCAATCAGTATGTAATTCATTCATTCAATTATGTATAAATCTTGTATGAATTATTGGTTTAATGATAGATCTTTTGAAAGAAAGTTATATAGATAACACACTGAGGAAACAGCACTTCTAAGTTGCACTCAGATTTTAATAAAGTCAAATCTGGAAATAAAATTCAGCATATGTTTACATGTAGTACATGTTTACATGTACATTTACATGTAGTTTGCTTCATTCTTATAATTCAATAGTACATATATGTTCATTATGGTATACATAATAAATTAGGTATACTTGGATTTTTACATATTTATCATCAATGTTTCATAATGAAAATTATTTTTATCTTTTATAATACATAATTTAAGCACAATATGAACAAATTTTAAGTTATAGGCTAGATTCTAAATCAATGACACCTATGGGACATAATATTGAATGTTGATTAAGTCTTGGCTCTAGATAACAGTATGTCCTTTAGCTTCCTCAGATTCTGACAGCAGGTGTTCTCTGGAATGTCTGCCAAGTGTGAAACTACTGTAGTTCCCAAGAGAATATCTCCATTACAGTCTGCTATCTTCTTATAAGTGCATTCTCTTTTAGCCTGGAGTCTAATCTTAGTTGCCTAGAACAATGAAGAGAAAAAAACATTCTTGAGTATTATTTTACTCCGACAATGCTTTTCCCAATCCCTCTTTAACAATTCGTCTCAATTAGTGATGTAGGAGACATGGAGCTTTCTACATTGCCAAGTCTACTCATTCACCTTGCCTTTCAAAGCTAAAAGGGGCCTTAGAGAGCTTTCATTTTGCAGAGAGAAAAACTGAAGTTTAGGAAAAAAAGTGACTTGATTAAGACGACAAAGTAATATCTCAGAAAAGAATGTAGATCAAGTTTTTTTTTTTTTTTATTCCAAAATCAGTGTTTTTTCCATTATATTTTTGAAAGCCTTATTGAACAGGAAAAGATCAAGTAATGTGTTGTTCAGTTTGTCTGGAATGCATGAAATAAGAATGAGGGTGGGATGTCAGATAAAGGTGTATCTTAATGACAGGATAAAGAATTTCTATTTTATTTGGCATGTAATGGAAAACAATGAATGGATTTTGGGTAGGAGAGTGATAGAATCAGACATATACTTTAGCAATATTTCACTGGCAATGGTACAAAAGGGACACTGGGATATGTAGATCAGTTAAATGGCCATTACAGTAGTCAAGATTGTAATTTGAGTGTCTTTGTCTTAATAGATTATGACCCAGAGTTATAATGGAATTGTTGAGCAACTTCGGGTGTTTTTTTTAAAAAAAAGTATAAAAATATGAGTGGCACTAGTAGTCTACAGCTGAACAAATATCTCAATTTTTGATGAGAAAAAGTTTAACTCCAGACATTGTAAGTCAATGATTTCATCAGTATTTTGTAAAAATTGGGAATAGATGAATATTAAAATATTATCTATTATTATTGTGGGTGAAAATTTAGAAAGGGAAGTTGTAAGTCATTAAGAGCAAGGGTGAGTTCAGTTAAAATTCATGCCAGACTAGTGGTATTTAATATATTAGCAACACATTTAGCAGCTTTATAATATTCTAATGAATAACCTAGAAAGATATGGCCTAAACGATTCAAAAAACCTCAGGAACTGCTGAAAGTGTAGTTTCTCGTGACCTTAATAATCTGGAAGGAGCAGACATGAACTAGTCACAGGTTTTCTGAGCTCTCTAATTTCTCTTTTCCACTTATCTTTGTTTTTCCTAGAAAGGCAAAGCAGCAGCTAGCAGCAGTTCCTCTTTTGTTTTTTCTTCATCTTTTCTCTAATGTCTACATCATAGGTCCAGCTGGGCCTAGGACAGATATCCAAAGATAATCCAGTCCCATCATTTCCAGAAGAATGCCTGTGTATCTCCCATCTTCAGCGATTTATCAAGGGTCACATTCTTAGTTTATAAAAATCATATACAGTGTTTTTTTGTTGTTGTTGTTCCTGAGCTAGAAAATTTCCCCAAAGCTCATTTGTTTGCTTTTCCTCTTTCATATATATATATCTCAATATAGCAAATTGTATGTTTACTTTGTAAATTCAGCCTACCAAACTTACTATTGTCCTAGGCCTAAGAGACAGAAAATGAGGAAGTTCAGGGGGGTATAATGCAGGCATAGATATTTAAAGAGAACATAGTATATATAAAACAATGCATGAGAAAATATGAAAATTCAAATTGAGAACATAAAAATCTTGTTATGTACATTTATGCAGGTATTATGGACTTTTGTGATGAAATTTTCCCATACTTAAAATGCACATAAGAAAATTAGAAAAGCATATAGCAATGGAAAACTTTAATTTAGAAGTATGTAAGAAGATTTAATTTGATGAAACAGTATCACATAATAAATGGCTTTAGAACCAGGAAAAATGAGTTCATGTCTTAATTCTGACATATAATGATTACTTTTTGTAAGTCATTTAACCACTAGGCAACTTTCAAGGCTATTAGTGATAGAAAAGGTACTGACTTGCACAGGGGAAAGAATTTCCCTAAAGCATCGAAATTGTAGATAATACAATTCCTAATAATAATATGTTTATCATAGTCCAGAATTTTCTTTAAGTCTGAAGAGGGGAACATAAAATCATGGAAGGGGGTAGAATGGGAAAGCACAAAGCATTGATAAAATTATTTTATTTTCCTAGTACATTCATAAATAATATTCCTTTTTCAATATAAATAAAGCTCAGGATAAAGTCAACAAAAATAAAACAAACCTGGGAAATTAATTCAAGTTGACAGTGAATGCAGTACAATAATTATTTAATATAGTATGCACAAACAAGGTCAAATTTCCCCTGTGGCAAAACTTGGTATAGGCATAATCTCCCATCATCACCATCATCAGTATAAGCTCAGAACCATGACACAGATGAGTTCTGTCATCATGCTGCTCATTGCATTTGAGCATGAAGTGTATAAACTTAAAAGTAAGCAATTTGTGTGTGGAAGTTAACAAACTCCAATAGTGGTTATGTTTCTGCATACCATTCATTTTAAAAAGTGTAATGTATTTTCAAAGCAGAATGGTGTTAGGGAAAAACTCAATGAATTTGAAGTCAGAATATCTGGATTCAAACCCTGGCTTTAACACTGACACTTATGGTATCTTGATAAGTCACTTTATCTCCCCACTGGGTCTCTTTCTTCATTTAAAAAATAAGGGAGCTGTACTTGATGATCTATCTCAAATGTTCATCTATGATCTTTTGATCCTTGTTTCCCTCTCTTCCACCAAAAATAAAAAATAAAAATAAAAACTATTGGAGATACTATAATTAAAAAAATACAATCATGAATAATAGAGATTAGCTATAGAAAATCAACTTCTTAAATTTCTGTCTTTCATTTAAAAAATGAAATGATTATCCTTTTTGATGGATAAATATATAACCAATTTGAAGGAAAATGCACTTGAACAGCACAAATCAGAACAAATAAAGCTTAACAAAACAATTGAAGTAGCAAAAATACATGAACATAGAGCAATAAGTCTACATATAGAAATTACAATCCATTATATTTATCATTGGGATTTACTAATACTGTTATTTATGAAGAAAAAATGCTACATTTGCTTTGTACAAATGCTTTTGCTATATTACACATGAAGCATAACAAAATGTAATGGCATACAGAAAATGAACACACAAAATACATTGGCAAGATGAAAGAATTTTTTCCAGAAAAAATATTTTTAATAAGCAAAAATAAATTAAAAATATATCTGTAACATTAAAAGGATTGTTTGCCTTTTATCATTTTGTTCATGGAATTGCTAAGTATAAAAAAATATCTCTTACAGGAGATAGGTTGTTCCTATCTTTAGTTGCAGTTTAAGTCAAACATTGCTTTATAAAGGGAAGATGTGTTACAATTATTGCATTTAAAATAATATTATATTTCCCTTCAATTATATGTAAAAACAATTTAACATTTATTTTTTCAAGTTTTGACTTTCAAATTCCATTCCTTCTTCCTTCTTCCTCCTTCCTCCTTCCTTTTCCCCCTTTCTGAGATGGCAAGCAATATGATATAGGTTATACAGGTACAATCATGAAACTCTCTCCCATGTTAGTCATTTTGTGGAAGAACACTCAAACAAAAAGAGAGATGGAGCAGGGAGGGAAGGAGGAAGGGAGAGTAGTAGGGAGAGACAGAGACAGAAAAAGACAGACAGAGAGACAAAGTGAGACAAAGAGACAGGGAGAAAGGGGAGGGGAAGAGAGAGGGGGGGAGGGAGAGGGGTGAGAGAGAGAGAGAGAGAGAGAGAGAAAGAGAGGAAGAAGTGAGGGAGGAGGGAAGGAAAAAAGTATAGGAAGGGAGAAAAGGAAAGTAAAAAATAGTATGTAGTCTTTTTTCTGATGTTATCAGTTCTTTCTCTGGAGGCAGATACCATTTTTGATCCTGAGTCCTTTTCTTGAATCATTGTATTGCTGAAATAGCTAAGTCATTTTTTTACTGTACAATATTGCTGTTACTATGTGCAATATTCTCATTGTTCTGCTCACTTCACTCTGTATCAGTTCAACTAAGTTTTAACAGGCTCTTTTCTGAAATTATTCTTTTCTTTTTTGTAGTACTATAGTATTCTGTTACAGTTATAAAACTCAGTTCATTCAGTTATTACTCAATTGATGAACACTTTCTTAATTTCAAATTTTTAGCCATCTCCAAAAGAGCTGCTATTATGAGCCAGAACTTGAAACAAGGTGTTAACTCACTGGAATTGATAGAAACAATGCTTATGTTTACAACTTTTAGAGTTCACACATTAACTCACACATTAGAGTTTACAAGTTTGGGAGATTCACAGTTACACCTCCCACAATCCCATTTTCTCAGGGGAGGAGTCAACCTTTGGGTTCACACCTTTAAAAGATCACATATGAGAAGCTCTTAGAGCCTCAGTCATTGAGTAAGTTCAGTTCGGAAGACTGATAGAGCCAGAAGTCAATTGAGGAGATTGAGAGGCTAGAGACTGCAGTTGGGCAGAAGAGGGGATTTGGAAGAGGAGAGGCTGAAGGTGGCAGAAGCAGAGGCAAAGGACTAGCAACAAGAGCTGTTGGAACCAAGGAAAGCTTACTGGGCTATTTTGGAAGAGACAATGAAGAACTACATTAACTGCTGGCTGCATTTGAGGTGATTATTGATCTAAACTGAAACTAAGGCTGCCTCTAGAAGCTCCCCAAGAAACCTGTTCCCGGAGAACCATTATATTTTTGAAAAGAAGAGAACACTACAAGCTGCTATAACAATTTTTGTACAAATATGTTCTTTCCAACTTCCACCCCCTTTTAAAATCTTTTTGGGATACAAATCTTCTGATAGTATTGCTGGATCAAAGATTATGTAGTTTTATAGCTTGTGGACATAATTCCAAATTATTCTCCAGAATGATTAGATCAGTTTAGAACTGCACCAACTGTGTATTAACATCCCACAATTTCGCCAAAAAATTATCATTTTCTTTTCTTTTTTTCTTCTAAAATTTTCTTTTTTAATTTAAAAAAAAATGGGGACATTTACTTTACATATATTTTCTCATTTTTGTCAAGCTTCTTCATGTTTCTGCACTTAAAAAATAGCACATAAAAAAGCCAGAGCAGCCATTATGTAATTTATAATCTAAATTATAGTTTAGAAAAGAAGTTTTTACAATGAATATTAAAAAAACATAAGAAACTATATCATCAAAAATTATCTTTCATTGGCTATCAATGAATTTGGTCAGAGGTTTTCTCTCTGACTTTCTGAGTATGACTTTGTTGTATCTAAAATACTTTGCACCTGTATGCAGAAAATAATGCGGAAAAGCATTATTTTGAATTTTACTTAAATATTTCATTTGCTGTAATTTTTTTGTTATCTTTATTTGCTCCACAGTTTCTATTTGTTGCTAATGAAATTTGAGAAACAGTATGAGTTTGTTGTAATAAGGTGTTGTAATGTAGAATCAAGAGAAGGTTTCAATTCCAACTTACTTATACTACAAGATTAAATATAATATGTCCCTTACCTATAGGAAATTCCCAGCCTAGAGTTCTATACATTTAAAACCAACTTCTTAGAATAATGTGATCAAGCAATTTCACCTCCTTCAGCCTTAGTTTCCTCATCTACATCTATGTCACTGGATTATAGTGCAGAAAACGCTTGGTAAATCTTCGAAGTTTAAAAGAAGTTTGAATTAAGAACTCATTAATAACTCAGTTTTAGTTTTCTAGAAAATTAAAACATTTAGAAAAAAGAAGGGCTCTCCAAGAGCCAATTCTTTCATTTTACAACTGAGGAAGCTGAGCCCTAGATTGATGCTGTGGTTTGCCCACTTTCACATAGTTAATTAGTGGAAGAGTAAGGATTTTACCTTTCTAGATCAAGTAGCCTTTAAAAAAACTTAAAACAGGCTACTATTGCATATTCATGACCATAGCCAAGTGAGGTAGGTGTAAACCAGTGGTCTCCAAATGAAATCATAAAAAATTTAAAGGACTTGGATAGTGTGCTGAAAGGAAATAAAAATTTAATTTAAAAAGTTCTTCCTTTCTGTTTTCTTTTTATTAGGATTTCCTCGGAATCTTCTTGCCTGAGAGGATTTTTAAAGCATATTTGCTGCATTTGAACTCTTCACCTTTTGGAGCCCAGGTAGCCAGCAAGGAGCAAGAGAGATTAGTATAGAAGAGAAAGGGAAAGAATCACAACCCAAATGAGTGGTCTCATTAAAAAGCTGAGAGACACAGAAAAGACTTGATTCAGGATTGGTCCTGAGCCAAATTAGGAAGTCAATTAAATATGTCATCAATGTTTGTTCTCCTTTCTGATAATCTTATGGCCTCCATATTGTCCACTCTTTAGCTTCTCAGGGATCCCTAATGTAGTGCCTACTAAAGATAAGCAGGTTCCTGTGCTTTGGGTCTTTTCCAGATTATCCTTGAATTATTCTTGGTCTTGTGTCTCATTTCATCAGAATCCTAATTTTGCTAAAGAATTGAAAGACTGGCTTAGAAACTCTGGGCACAGCAATTTATGTCTCTTGATCTCAGTTTTCTCATCTAAAAAATGAGAGGGTTGGGCTTGATGACCTATAAGCTGTAAATCTATGATCTTATGACAAATTTGAGCTAGAATGTTAATGGCTAATTGAATTCAATAACTATTTATAAAGCACTACTATATGCAAAGTACTCCTTAGGTATTAAAGATTCAAATAATTCAATAGATTATTTATAGTCTTGTTGACTATTTTCCTAGGGATAACATCACCAAAACCTTCAGTCCTTTTTAGTTTTTGTTGTTCTTCCCCTAAGATCCGGGGGAATTCCCAATGTGCTGAATCTTCCTCAATTTTCTTCCTACAAAAATTCTCCGGGGAAGCCAAGATGGGGAAAAGACACACACTTTCTGCTCTTCTTTCCTTCTTTATCAATATATTCGAGCCTCAAAATAGTCTTACCCTAATTCATAAAGATAAAAGTAGAACAACTCACGGCTGAAGAAAACCAGTCTGCCCAAAAGGTTGGTTCGGGGAGATCACGCAGACGGGAGAGAAATTGGGTTGGGAGAGTCTCAAACCAGTAAAGCACAGATCTCCCCTTCCAAACCCAGTACGGGCTTTTCCGGGGGCACGTGTGATCCTGCAGGCAGGAGGACGAGCCGGTTACCTCCAATCTGCGTGGGGAGCCCTTGGGGCCATAAAATTTTTCAGGGCCATTTGCATCGGGAGCCTGGGGAAAGGTTCGGGGCGGTCTGCGGTCAGCTGCATACTCACTCCCACAAAGCCCGGCCTGGGGCAGTACACTTTCCCCTTAGTCTTGGGCAATCCAACCCACAAACCCCTACTGCGTTTGAAAACTTGGCCAGTCTAACTTTTCCTTTGGGGAAGGGAAAACCTCCCAAGGCATATACCTCGGACCTGAAATCGGTTTACATCTTTCCCTCTCTCAGAGGCTAAACCTTCCTAGGAACCCCCTAAAGGCTTTTTAAAACTGAATAAAAAGATAAAAGAACGACCAAACTTCTATGCAGAAAAAGAGCAGGTCAGCAAACCAAGAGACCTCAAACAGCAAAATCATCAATGTCTCCTTTACATGTTCTCAAGAAAGAATTAAAAGCCAAAGGAATTAAAGATAAATGGGGAAAGGAAAAAAAAAGAACAAAACTTCCCAAAAAAGGAAAAATAAAAACCAGGAAAGAAAGGGAAAAAAAATAAAAAATTCCAGAAAAGGGAAATTAAAAGAAAGCCCCCAAAAAGGTAAAAAAAAATTCAAAAAAAAAAAATTATAAAATAAAAAAAACCAAGAAAAAACAAATCAAAAACCAAGACTTAAGAAAGAAAAAAAAAAAGTAACCCTTTAAAAAAAAAATAAAAAATAGAAAAAAAAAAAAATTCCAAAACCAAAAAAAAAAAAAACCAAAAACTTTAAAAGACAATTTAAAAAATTAAAAAACTAGCCCAAAAAAAAAAAAATTCTTTTTAAAAAATTAAAAAACCCCAAAAAAAAAAAAACAAAATTATTGAAAAAACCCAAATAAAAAAAAAATTTTAAAAAAAACAAAAAGGGAACAAAAAGCAAAAAAAAAAAAAAACCCCCAAATAAAATCTCCCACCAAAAAACAAAACAAACTTTGGAAAAAAACAAAATCCCAAAGAAAAATTTTAATAAAAAAATTAGCAAAAAAAACCAAAATAAAAAAAAAAAACCAAGAACTAAAATCATAAAAAACTCAAATTTTTCAAATAAAAAAGAAAAACATTAAAGATTTCATTAAAAAAAATAAAAAAAAAAATAATAAGGAGGGAAAAGAAAACATCCCAAAAAAAGGAAAAAAACACAACAAAAAAAAAAAATTTTTAACATTACCCAAAGAAAAAAATTGCTTTTTTTAAAAACCCCCCAAAAAATAAAAAAAGGGAAAAAAGAATAAAAGGGAAAAAGGGAAAAACTCAAAAAATTAAAAATAAATTTATACAAATTTAATTTTTAAAAAAAAAAGGGTTAAAAAAATGAAAAAAGCAAATCTTTATTAGGATATAAAAAAACAATTTATAATTTAACCTAAATTAATAAATGAACCCATAAAGAAACAGATAACTATCCCAAAAAGCAAAACCTCCCAAAAATTTTTTACAAAGAAAACATTTAAAACAAATCATAAAGTAAAAAAAACGGGCAAAATTATTTTAAAGGGGAAAAAACTCCACCCCTTTAAAAAGCAAAGAAAAAAAAATAAAAGAAAAGAAGGAAAACTCCGAAAGTATAAAAATAACAATATAATAAAAATACCAATGGGCCCAAACCCAAAGGAAAATTAAAAATTTAAAAAATAGCAACAAAATTAAAAAAATTCCAACCCCCCAAAAGAAAACAAACCACAAACAAAATAAAAAAATTTAAAAAAAAAAATTTAAAAAAAAAACTTAAAAAGAAAAATAAAAGAAACCCAGCTTATGGAAATTCAAAAAATTGCCATTTAAATAAACCCAAAAAAATTAAATCAAGAAAAAAAAGAAAAACTTTCTTTTAATATATAAAAATAAAAACCTTTCAAAAAATTAAAATAGACCAAAAGTAATTTAAAAAAACAACCATCTTAAAAAATTGGGGAAAAAAAAAAAAAAAAAATTTCCCAAGAAAACAGAAACATATACCAAATTTGGGGAGCAACCTAAAAAATTTTTTTCCTTAACTTATTAAAAAACAAAAAAAAATAAAATTGCAACAAAAACAAAAAAGCCATTTCCCCAATCAAATAAAAAAATTTAAAAAAAAAGGAGTAAAAATATTAAAGAAAAACATTGAACAATTAAAAAACAAGTTTTCAAAAAAAAAAAAGAAAGCCTTTTAAACGATTAGAAAAGGAGGGAAAAATGAAATTAAGGTCAAAAAAAAAGGAAACCCAAAAAAAAAAATTAAAAAAATAAAACCCAATTTACCAAAATTAAACCTAAGTAAATAAACCAAAAATAAACTTCCCAACTAAAGAAAAAACTTAAAGTTTTTAAAAAAAAAAAAGGAAAAAACAACTTTCCTAAAAAAAGGAAGATGGTTTAAGAAAATTTACCAACATTTAAAAAACAAAAATTCTTTTATAAATTTTTACAAAAAAGGGGAAACCCCAAACCAAAACAAAAGCCCTCCCAAACCATACTAAAACAGAAAAGAAAATGAAACAACCTAGAAAAGCAAAATTTTAAAAAAATTTCAAAAGCCAAAAATCATTTCCAAATAAACACTTATCAATTAGATTTACAAAAACAAAAAAGAAAATTATCAAAAATGGCCGTTTAAAACAAAAAAAAAAAGGTCAAAATTTAAAGCAAAAAAATTTGAAAAATCCAAATCCATTCCAAAAACTTAAAAAAAAAAAATGGCTTTTCAAAAAACAACGGCACCATTTAAACATCAGAAATATATGTAAGGAAAAACCGCAACCTTCCCAAAATGATCTGAAAGAAACAAGGGCCCCTTCACCGTAAAAGAAAAAACCCACTATAGAAATAAAGGCGAAAAAATTAAAAAAAGAAAAAAATTAAAAAATAACCTTACCAAAAGGAAAGTAAACCCCTTTTCCCAAAAAAGAAATACCCCAAAACCCGAAATTTTTATAAAAAAACCCCAAATCATACTTTTATAAAACAAAATCCCAACACAAATTACAAAAGAAATTCAAAAAGTTCATTTATAAAAAAAAGGTCTATCTGAAGGGAAAACAAAAAAAAAATGCCACCAACAAATTAATCGCAACCAATTAGAAAAAATAAAACCGGGGGAAAATAAATAAAACAATATTACCTAAACTAATCTATTTATTTGCCTATACCAATCAGACTTCCAAAAGCATTTTTGACCTAGAAAAATAACAAAAAGTTCATTGGAAAAACAAAAGGTCAAGAATTTCAAGGTTTGAAAAAAAATCAAATTTAGCTGTACCAGATCTAAAAGTATATTATAGACAGCTTACCAAAACTATTTGGTATTTAAAATATTATTGATCAGTGGAACAATTGGTTCAAGGATAAAACAGTTAACAAAATACCCAGTCTTTGACAAACCCAAAGATCCCACTTTTGGGAAAAACTTACTGGATAAAATTGGGAAAATTAAATAATTGGGAAACTGGGCATTGATCCATACTAACCCACACCAAGATAAGGTCAAAATGGGTTCGACCTAGGCATAAAGAATGAAAAAAAATTGAGGAAACGGATAGTTTCCTCCAGACCTGTGGAAGGGAAGGTCTTTAACCAAAAGAAAGATTTACGTCACAAAATAAAATTTCGATTATCAAACTGAAAAGTTTTGTAAAACAAAACTAATCAGACAAATTAGAAGGAAGCAATAAACTGGGAAAATTTTTAATCAAAGGTTCTGATAAAGGCCTCTTTCCAAAATAAATTTGAGAATAAACTCTAATTTATAAAAAATCAAGCCATTCTCTAATAAAAAAATGGCGGATATGAAAAAACTCAGATGAAGAAATGAAACTTTTACAATGAAAAAGATGCTCCAAGTCATTATTAATCGAAAGAAATTAAACAACCTAAGATACACACACCTTGATTGGCTAAGATGACGGAAAAAATTATATTTGGGAGGATGTGGGAAAACTGGGCATTGATGCATTGTTGGTGGAGTTGTGAACGAATCCTTTTGGAGGAGTTGGCTTAAAAAGTTATAAACTGTCATACCTTTGATCCAAAGGTTACTACTATTATATCCCAAAGTTATAAAGAAGGAAAGGGACCAGGCACGAATTTTGGCCCTTTTGTAAAGTGGTAAAAACTGGAAACTGAATGGATGTCCATCAGTTGGAGAATGGTGAATAAAATTTTTGAATATTATGGAATATTACTGTTCGGGAAAAAGCCAACGGATAATTTCCCAGAAGGCCTGGAGACTTAAAGAATGAGCTGAGTGAAATGAGCAGGACCAGGGATCATTTATACTTCAACAACAATACCTTTAAGTTCCAGATGGACCCAGGCCATTCACAAGGATCCCAAAAATCATTTCTAATAGATAATGAACTAACTACTATGCCCAGAAAAGAACTCTGGGAGATGACAAAAATTGTTGAATTCCCAATCCCTTATTTTGCCCATCATTTTTGATTTTTTTAAAGAATGTAAATATTTCAGATTGATTCTTTTTGACAAAATAACGTTTTTTAATTTACTTATTGTGTATCTAATTTTTTTTAAATATTTAACATTATGGTCATTCTTCCATCTAGGGAGGGGGGGGGAGAGGAAAATTGAACAAAGAGGTTTGGTTTTGTTAAAGTTCATTTATATCATGTAAATAAAAGGCTATTAAATAAAAAAAAAAAAAAGAAAAAAATAAAATAAAATAAAAAATAATGTCTCCTTTTTATCTTTTTAAAGACCAATAAAAGCCTCGGATCAAGGATAAGTCTGATAACTTTTTAGGCATAATTCCAGTTGCTCTCCAAATGTTGGGTTCATTCACAATAAACAATGCTTTCCCAGTTTCCCCCTCCCTAAATTCATCATTTTTTTTTTTTAGCCAATCTGGGGTGTGGTAGTATTGAGTTGTCTTAATTAATTTCTATCAATAGTGTTTAACCTTTCTTTATGATAGAAATAGTTAAAAATTTTCATCTGAAAATTATCTTTCATATCCTTTACCATTTTCAAATTGGAGAAGGCTTGATTTCTTATAAATTAAATCAATTCTTATATTTTAAATAGGGGTTTACAAATTTTAACTTGAAGATGGTTTCCCAGTTTTTTCCTTTTAAAATCTTTTCCCTTTTTTGTTTTTTAAAGGCTTTTAATTTGATATAATCTAAATTTTCTATTTTGTGATCAATAATGATTTAGTTCATTTTTCTTTTCCTCCTCCCAAATTGGAGAGGTAAAATCCTATGTTCATCAAATTTTTTCTTCTTTAGCCTAAATCATGGACCCATTTGATTTTATCTTGGTTATGGTATTAATTGGGTCCATCAATTTTCCCATACTTTTGATTTCCCAAGTTTTGTAAATAATGAATTCTCATCCAAAAGTTGGATCTTTTTTCAAACACTAATTCAAAGTTATTTTTGTCTTGAAACCTAAGCTATTCCACTGATCCCCAATCTATTTCTTTGTCAAATAGTTTTGGGTTTCTTTATAATATAGTTTTAGATCAAATACAGCTAGGCCACCTTCATTTGTTTTTTCCCTTAATTCCTTTGATTCTCTTTTTTTCCATAAAATTTTTTATTTTTTTAGACTTAAAATATTTCTTGGGATCGTTGGTTAACTAAAAATAATTTGTTTAGGGATTTGTCATCTTTATTATTTTCTTGGCCCTATCCAAAGGATTTAATATTTTTCCAATTATTTAAATCTGACTTTATTTTGGGAAAGTTTTTTAATTTTCTCATATAATTCCTGACTTTCCTTTGGTGTAGATTTCCCAAAATCTTATCTATAGAAGTTATTTTGAATGGAATTTTCCTTGTATCTCTTGTTGTTGGATTTTGTTTGACGTAAAAATTTTGAGGGTTTTTGGGGTTTCTTTGGTTCCTTTAAAATTATGTTATTTTAATAGCTTTTAGTAGGTTTCGGTTCTAAGTATACCATCATATATCTGCAAAAGAGTGATTTGGTTTCCCATTACTTTTTCTTTTCTTTCTTTCTCTTTTCAGGCTGTGTTTCTTAAAATATTGAATAATAATGGGATATGGGTAACCTTGCTTTCCCATCTTACTGGGAAAGGTTCCAGTTTTTCCCCCATTGCATATGATCTTACGTGGTTTTAAATATATCCCCTTGACTTTTAAGGAAAATCCATTTTTCCTTCCTCCCAATTTTTTATTAGGAATGGATTTGGTTTTACAAATCTTTTCTGCATCATTAAATGATCATATGGTTTTGTTAATTTGATTTTGTATAATTATTTAATAGTTTTCTAATATTAAAAGCCCTAATTCAAGTATAAATACTATTTGGACATAGTATATTATCCGGGATGTTTTTAATCCTTTTGCCAATATTTTATTTAAGATTTTGCATCTATTCATTAGGGAGATTGGTCATTTTTTTTCTTGTTTTCAACCTTCTGGTTTATATCATACCATGTCTATGTCTAAAAGGAATTTGGACCCTTTTCCCTATTTTTCTAGCTTATTTAATTAGTGCTAATTTTCTTTAAATTCCCACACAATTTCCTCCCCTCTCTAAGTTCCCTCAAATATATAGGTTTTTGCCTCATCATGGGATGTGGTTTTTTTTTATCTTCCTTTTTCCCTTTTTTCTGATATCCCCTTTCCATTTCTTCCCTTTTTTTTTAATTATCCAAAAATCAAATTATAATGTGGTTTTATGTTATCAAAAAAACAGTTTATGAGTTCCTTTTACCTTTTCTCCTCTTGGTCCCCGGGGAATGAAATTTTTTTGTTTAAATCTGTTTTTTTCCTTCAAAACAAATGGAATTTCTATTTCATTAAATGTCCATCTTCTTCCAGGAAAAAAGTACTTAGCTGGGTGTTATTCTTTTCAATCAAATTCTTTTACCTTTTGGAACATCAGAAGGCCCGATCCTTTAATGTTGAGGCCAGATCTTGGGACCCTTATTGTGGATTCAATTTTGAATTTTTTTTTCTGGCCTTTGATATTTTTTTCTTTAGTCTGAAAAATTAAATTTGGCCACAATATTCTTTGGTTTTATTTTAGGTCTTTTCAAAGGTGTTTGAAATTCTTTCAACCCTATTTACTTGGTTCTTTACTTCAAGGTCTCTTTGTGATTTCCTGTAAAAAGTATCTGGCTCTTTTTTTAAAATTTTGGGTGTCCAATGATCCTCAGGTTTTTCCTAGATCATTTTCCAGGTCTATTTTTTTTAAGTAAAATTTGAATTTTTTTAATCTTTCTTTTTTTTTTTGGGCTTGATTTGATGTCTTGAATCAGTATTTCTATTGTTCAGTTCTGTTCTTGTGAGTTATTTTTCTTCATTATTTTTTTTTACTTCTTTTGTATATATCAATTGAGTTTTTAAATTAGTTTTTTCTCTATAATTTTTTTCCATTTCATAATTTTTTTTTAGGATTATTATCTTTTCCAATTCCAAATTCTGTTTCCTGCACTTCTTGAGTTTTTCCTTTTCCAATTCACATTTCAGGAAGTTGTTGCCTCTCATGCTTCTTTCCTTTCCCCATTTTCTTTAGTTTTCTTTTAGGTTTTGATAGTGTCTTTCTTCGGAGTTTTGTGTTGGGGACCAATTGTCTAGAATTGCTATTAGTCTCCTTGGGTTGAAAACTCTCCTTTTTTGATAGGCTATCAATCGTCCTTTTGATTTTTACCATTTTTTAAAAGCCTGTGGATCTGCATTTAGGGACAGGGGGTTACCAGCTTCCTCTGCAGAAGGATAGGGAGAATGGGGCTTCCTGCCAACCAGCTCAAAGAGCAGTGAGGGTACGGGTCTCTGGGAAAAGGTTCCCCAACAGGAAGAACCAGGCCTGGGGTGAGTTGGGAAAGTGCCCTTCAAAAGAACCCTGTCAGGTTTGACTGACTCCCTAAGGGCCGCTGATCAGTGAAAGTTTCACTCCCCAAGCCAAAGCCTGCAAGGGGTTTCATTGGGGTGCCCGGGACATTTTGTGGGGAAGCCAGTTGTTGGGGGTTCTATTGAGGTACCCCCCTTTAGCAGTTACAGGCTGCCCAGGCCGGGCCCCTGCTTTGCAATTTGAACCGAGAAAACCCTGTTGCTGGCCGGTCTTCCCTGCCTGGCACTTCCCTTTTTGGTTAAGCAACTTTTTTCTGGCAATCCCTCGTTTTCTTAATTTCTTGAAGTTTTGCTTTGTCCAAAAAGGTTTATAAAGGGCTCTTTTTGCCAAAATAATTTTTGTAGGAACTTGGGTCCCCTTTGCCCCTTGCCATTTGCTTCCCCACAACCTTTCCCAACTCCATTTATTTTCCCTTTTTTGCTTCAATTTCAAATTTTGGTTAAGGGCCTTTTGGGCAATTTAAATTTTGTAATGGAAACAAAATTTTCCTTTTCCCATTTGCCCCAAATAAACTTTTTTCACCATTTCTCCAACAGGTTTTATCCCAAATTCCCTTACATTTCTTTTAACTTTTACTTTACAAAAAAACTTTGCCATAAAACATTTTTTTTCACAAAAGGGTCCCCCCTTTTTTCCCCCTTTAAGATTCTTGGGAAGATGGCCCATAGAAAACTGGGTCAAATGAGTTTGACAACTTTTTGAACATAGTTAAAGGAAGAGACCTTAAAAAAAAATATGTGATGTTTGAGTAACTTCATTTTGCCTTTTATCTACCATTTTGTGCAGTTAAATCTCAACTTCATCTAAGTCACCAGATTTTGGGGAATTCAGAACTTCCTGCCAACTATCACCTGTCTTACGGAATGATACAAAATTACTCCCTCTCACTTCAATGTCTTCATATCTCCTACATCAGTAAGAAATCAAGTACCTTAATCCTTGCATCCTTATTTTTAGTCTCTCCAAATTGTATGTTAATTGTGTAGAGACCAAGGTTCTTGATCCTTGGCTATTGAAAGACTTGGACCAGATTTGGTTCTGCAATTGCCTAGATTGCTAAATAAATCATTTGGATAAAACTTGGTTTCTTTGTTCCACCCAAACAGATGAGATAGGCCAGAGCACCAGGTGCTTCTACATAATTGTGAATCATCTTGGCTTTATAATATTGAATACTTAAAAAAGATTTTTGAATCAGAAGGAAAATCTTTTTTTTTAAGGTGAGTTCTTTTTATAATAGAACCTTACTGAATTTTTTTGTTTTGTTTTGATGGATATTAAAATAATTCCAAAACAATGTTTCCAAATCAGAAATTTCTAAATTAGAAGTGGCCTATATCCTATCATAAGTGTGTGACCCTGTGTTACCTGAACCAGATTAACGTCTAGCTCCTATTTGATGTTAATATGTATATATATATTAATAAGAACATAAATATACAAATATATGGTTTTCCAAGTCAATATGCAGCCCATGGTGAGATTTATGTTTAGAGGTCCATATTTCTATTTTATTTTAATACACTAGTATAAACTTCATTAAAGTTTTAAAATAAAATAAACAATATTTTAAAATATTAAAAACTATAAATTTGGTATGTTTCTTAATTCTAAAGAATATTTGTTCTGAAAATTAGATAGAAGAAACAGCCTATTAATTATTTGCTTCTACAAAAATATTTCTCATCTTATTTTAAAGACTTTGAAATTTCTAAATATGGATGACTAAGGAATCCATTTTCCATGGTCAAATATAATGAATTTGGATTTAATTCATAGGAACAAGAATGCTTAATACACTTGGCTTGTAAAAGTTCATTGAAACAAGTGTTTGAAGCTGAAAATCTAATCATGTTTTACCTTTGTATGAATAAAGCAGCATCTGATTTGTCAAACAAAACAGTGAATATTTTATTATGGGTTATAACATATTTGTGCAGAAAAAAGTTTTTTGCTTTAGCTATTATAAAGACAAAAATATTGATCTTGATTATTGGTTGAAAAACAATGCTTAGTAGCAATATCCTTATTGATATTGCACTTTGAGAAACTTTGCAACAAAATACAATCCACTGATCACTTTAAAATATTAGTTGTTATACTCCTTAAGTTATACATATGAAAAATATAAAATTGTTCATCAATTTTCTTCTTACTGCTGCTTATTTCATGTAAAAGCTTTTGTATATTATAAAATTGTATTAAATCTTTAATTTTATTTGAATAAAATACAAACTAAAACTATCTGTATAATTTGTTGGCTATACTTTTATTTCCTTAAAAGAAGTGATGTTATTATATAAAATTTGGAAATGCTGTCCTGAATCTTACTGTGCTATTGCCTCTAATAATTATTTAGTTGTGTGACTATCAACAAGAAACTTAACTTCATTCTTTCTTGATTCATCAGATAGAGTAGTAACAACTACATTATCTATCTCCCAGGTGGGCTTAAATGAGATAATATGTGAAAAGTGGCTTATAAACCAATTGCTTTTTCCTGGAAGCATTCTACCAATTACTCACCCCCAATTGCTATCCCTGTCCTCAGCCCAAACACTTTGCACATATTTTATATTTAATTATCTGAATAATGGTTGTTTTCTCCCAGTAGAATGTAATCTGTTAAGACCAGATATTACTTGATTTTTTTTAATTATATCCTTAAAGTCTACACAATACTTAACAAATATTTTTTGATTTGAATATAATGTGAGGTTTGACGTTTAGAATTCTCTTCCTTTGCTAGTCAAATATTTGTGATGTTGCAACCCAGATCTGGGAGAAGGGAAAAAGTCCCATCCTCTTACATATGGTGATTATGAGTCTGAGAAAACAAAAACAATTCAAAGTATATTTTTGGTATATAAAAAATAAAGTTGGGATTTTTCTATTAGTAAGTTGTTATGCTTGTTCCTTACTCTGTCACTTGATTCTCCTTATAAAAAAGTGATATCTGAGGAATCAAAAACTATGAATCTTTATTATTGAAACTACAAAGAATATGTTCTGAGGTCACCATTTACTTCAACGAAATCTCTATGTATAAAACAGGAAGTATATAATTACATTAGTATTTCTTACTAGTTGTTGCTTTCCTCTGTCAGTTGGCTATCTTTGTTCTTGAAGAGGACCAAAACGAAATCAATATGTTTGAGAAGCGTTACAGTATATTTGACTATAGCTGATTAGATCAGTGTAAGCTTGGAATGTTCTGCCACAGGTCAGACACAAATAATCTCTATGAACATTAGGTGTGGCTTCTCTAACTTTTCACATTTAGCATTTCTTCTGAGCTAATTCAATTCTGTTTTGCACACAGAGCACAGCACCTTTTATGATAAGGGCTCCCCATGCCAGGTTGTCCTATATCAGAGTTTCCTTTTTCTAAGAGACACCTTGAGAGTATCCTTGTATACTTTTTCTAATCACCTCTTTCCTCTATAGGATACTAGTTAAGGCTTCAGAACTAGTTTTTGCCATTTTCTTTTATTGTTTGCTTCTCCCTCCCTTCCTCCCTTCCTCCCTTCCTCCCTCCCTTTCTCCCTCCCTCCCTCCCTTCCTTCTCTCCCTCCCTCCCTCCCTTTCTTCCTTCCTTTCTTCCTCCCTCCCTTTCTCCCTCCCTCCCTCCCTCCTCCTTCCTTCTCTCCCTCCCTCCCTCCTTCTCTTCCTTCCTCCCTCCCTCCTTCTTTCCTTCCTTCCTCCCTCCCTCTTTTCCTTCCCTCCCTCCCCTCCCTTCCTCCCTTCCCCCCTCCTCTCTCTTCTTTCCCTCCCTCCCTCTCTTACTTTCCTCCCTCCTTCCCTCTCTTCCTTCCCTCCCCTCTTCTTCCTTCCTCCCTCCTCCCTCCCTCTCCTCCCTCCCTCCCTCCCTTTCCTCCCTCCCTCCCTCCCTCCCTTCCTTCTCTCCCTCCCTCCCTCCTTCTCTTCCTTCCTCCCTCCTTCTTTCCTTCCTTCCTCCCTCCCTCTCTTCCTTCCTTCCCTCCCCCCTCCCTTCCTTCCTTCCCTCTCTTCCTTCCTCCTCCTCCTCCCTCCTTCTTTCCTTCCTTCCTTCCTCCCTTCCTTCCTTCCTTCCTTCCTTCTTCCTCTCCTTCCTTCCTTCCTTTGTTACTGTTTTTCTATCGATTTCATGAAACTGTCCCCTAACATATAAATTGTAGTCACATTCTTGAATGTCACTCCTTCTATCTTTTCCTTAATCTTCCTTCCAATGCCACGTTTTCAAGGATAAATTATTCCATTCAAAGATCTTTATTCTAGGTAAATTTGCATGAAAGTCCACAGAATATAAATTAATTTTAGAACATACCTATTGACTTAGGGAAGTACAATACAGATAATATATATTAACCTATAAATTAACTACCACGAGGACAAGAATGTTTAAGTAAATTGATTCCTATTACAAAGGATCTATATTTCAGTTTTAATTGGCAACAAAATGCAAATTTCTCATAGTTCATTCAGTTTTCTATATTTGCATTTCCTACACAGTTGAAAAGAAGAGTCACTTAAAGCTCTTTAGCAAACTTTGAAGAGTTTAATAGCATGGAGATTTAAAAAGAAAAACCAACCCTTAGGACAAGGAAAGAGTAATTAAAATATGATTCCTATAACATACACATATAGGAAGACTGACTTTCACTCTTGAAGACCAAAGAAAATATGTTCAATAATATTCATTCCATTATAACTATTTAGAAAATATTTCTAAATAGGTTGTTTCCCTACAACTGTTGAAAGAAAGTATAATGAAGAAATAGCTTTCTAGATACTGATTATTTCGAAGTGACATTTTACATTAGCCATTGAGAATTTTAAAAGAAAAACCAACCTTTGGACCTGACAAAAAGTATATCTAATTTGCCTAACACCACAAATTAGATCTCCTTTCACTTTCTGTATGTTTCTTAATTGGAATTCAGTTCATTTACTGTTTCAATTTATTGTTCTTTACCAATTTTAACTAATGATTCAATAGAGTTGTTCCCTCATAAACTGGAAGAAAAGTATGAATGAGAGAATACATAGCTTTCCCAGATGACTTGATTATTTCAGAAGTGACATTTTATTCTACACATTAGTCCACTATGAGAATTTCTCAAAGTCTAATGGACCTGCACAAATAATATATTTCATTTGCCTAACAGCCCAAATGTTAAGGTCTCTTTCACTTTCTGTATGTTTCTTAATTGGAATTTTCAGTTCTATTTTTACTAGTTTCATTGTGATTGTTTCTTTCATCAGAGATTTTCTAGTGAATGGCCAATCATAGCAAGTATGTCCTTGTTAAACAGTCACCTCCACACCCTTTATTTATTTATTTTAAACTTAAATATAAATGGGAAAAGAAACAAAAATAAATTGCCATGTGCAAAGCAGAACATGTATTTTTTATTGTATTTTGAATACAAAAGTACATTTCTATTTCAAGAAAGTCTATATAATAAATACTATATGTTAAGTTCAGAGCTGTCCATCTTGTCTTTGCTTCCTTGTAAGTTTTCTTTTTGTTCTCTGCTGTGCACTTTTTACTTTGCTCTCTTCCCCTTGAGGGTTACAATTAAGCATGAATGCACACACAGACACACACATACCAAATATATATATATATATATATATATATATATACATGCATTTTTATATACACAATCACATGTATGTACACATAATATATACATAGATACACAAACATATACATTTATACACATATATATAAATCTATAATCATATGCACACACATACATCCACATGCATCTTTGTAATACCATACCATGCTTCTATGTTTATTCTCTATTTTTCTTACGGTGGATGACATCTTTCTTCATAAGTCCAAGTTTTCCATATTTTTCTGTATTCACCAGTTCATCCTTTCCTACACCACAGCAATATTTCAACCTTTTATTGTCTAGTTGTTTTAAATAGTCTGAAACAATATTGATTAATATAGCTGATATAATATAGTTTCCTCATTTTTTCTTTTGATTATATCTATTTTAGTTTTAACTTTGTGATCTTTACTAACCTGTTTTTAAATAATAAATTCCACTCCTGATTTTTATTTTGTTTGTGCATATCTCTTATTTCAAATTACTCCTGACTCCTCTGTTTTACTTCTGCTTGCTTCCTTGCCCTCCTATTACTTAACCAATCTCCTCCCCCACAACCCTTTCCCTCTTGTTTCTATAAAATTTTAGAAGACTTTTATTGTCTTCCATATATGTTGTTTTCTCTTTATGTCATTCCCATTAGTTACAACTCCACCTTTTCCTATTCCCTCTTTCTTTTTTTTTTTTTTATAAATAATTTAGAATAAGTTTATTTTCTTCTAAATGTCTATATTGTTCTCTCTTTAATCCAGCTCTGAGGTGAATAGGGCTCCCTCTGCAAATCCCTCTGTTCCTTTATTCCTTCCTTATCCCCTTACCCTCATTTTTTTCTGAATTTAGAATACTTTTATAACCATATGCATGTGTATGTGTGTGTCATTCACTCTTTAACCCATTCCTGATGAGAGTAGTGTTCCAGAACTATCAGCTCTCCTTCCTTATCTGATTTTTCTGTGTTAGTTCTTTCTCTTGTACCTCATTTATAAAAGATCATTTGTATAAGATTATTACGATTTTCATCTTTTCCTACCTGGTTTTTTAGAATTATA
This sequence comes from Sarcophilus harrisii, assembly GCF_902635505.1. Classification (NCBI taxonomy): domain Eukaryota; kingdom Metazoa; phylum Chordata; class Mammalia; order Dasyuromorphia; family Dasyuridae; genus Sarcophilus; species Sarcophilus harrisii. The sequence goes on from NC_045426.1 coordinate 72,595,589, forward strand.
TCATACTCAGGTGTACCCAAATTTTCTTTTGAACTACGCAATATATTAGACATATTGTTTCTATTTCCACATATAAAAAGTAAACAGTTTGTCCTTATTGAGTCTCTTGTAATTAATCTTTGATATATCCTTATATTTTTCTTAGGTCTTATTTGTGAAATTTTCTATTAACTTCAGGTCTTTTTGTAAAAAAAAAATCCTGAAAATCTGGTACTTCATTGGATATTCATTTTTAAAAATTCAGGATATAATATGATATTTTCAGTTACAACCCCAATTCCTTTGCTCTTCAATATAATATCTCAAGACCGTCAGCATTTCATGTAGCTGCTTCTAGGTCTTGTGTCATTCTAAACTGTAGCTCTGCTATATTAATTTTTCCCTTGATGATCCTAATACTTTCTTCTTTAGCTGAGAGATTTAGAATTTGATTATGATATTCCTTTAGGCTCCTCATAGGATCTCTATCAGATGGTAATTAATTGATTTATCTTCTATTTCTATTTTCCTCTCCTGTTATAACACTTTGGATAATTTTCTCTAATTATTTCTTGTGTTATTATGTAAAGATTCTTTTTTTTTTGATTGTAGCTTTAAGGTATTCTTATTATTCTTATGTTTTGTTTTCTTGATCTGTTCTCTTAGTTGTTTTTTAGTATCTCATATTATTTTTTATTTTTTGCTGAGGCAATTGGGGTTAAGTGACTTGCTCAGGGTCACACAGCTAAGTAGTGTTAAGTATCTGAAGCCAGATTTGAACTCAGGTCATCCTGACTTCAGGGCTGGTGCTCTATCCACGGCACCACCTAGCTGCCCCTTCTTTTCTATTTTTGCATTACTTATATATTGCTTTATTATTTCTTAATATTTTCTAACTTTGTTGACTTGCCCTTTTTCAATTCTAATTTTTAAGGAGTCATTTTCTTCATTTTGCATCTTTTTTTCCCCAGTTGACTTTCTTTTCATAATCTTGTTTTTCTGGGATTATTTTTATTTTATTTTATTTGTCTTCAATATTTCTCATTTTTTTTTTCCATTTTTTTTTTTTTTTTGACTAGGGCAATTGCGATTAAATGACTTGCTCAGAGACTATAAACTAAGCACAGTTTATAGTAGTGAAACGGTAATTTGTAGGCTTGAGTCAAGCTTAATTACTGTTTACATACGTTTTAGTACCTATTTCTCCACAGTATTTAATTACCATAGCTAGGGTTTTTAAAAGTCTTTTTGAATTCTATTGTAATGTTCTTTGTTAGTTTTCTGGAGGTCTTGGCGCAACTTTATTTTCAGTAGCAATCACCACAAGACTAGCCAAGTGTTAAAGTCCAAATCCTTTATTATTTCATTCACAATTTTGTCTCTTCTCCTGGAGCCCAGGCTAGCTTTCTTAGAGCCTTTCCAGAGTCTTGGTTTCAGTGGAGAAACTAAGGAGGAGAGCCCTGCCACCAAGGTGGTGTGAGATGGGATGAATGAATCTGGTTTTCCTTGGCTCCAAGAGCTTGAGCTCCTGCCTCTAGTCCTCTTGTCTTCTCTGGCTCTGTCTCCGAGCCTCTCAGTCCCTCAGGAGAGCCACCAGGAGCCTGACAGACGAAAGAATGCCTCTGTCTCTGGGTCCCTTCCAAGTCTGTGTCTGGCCCTTCTGAGTTTGTCTCTGGCTCTGAATCCCAGTTTATATGCTCTACACTGAGTATAAACCAATCATTATATCACTAGGAAACCATTATTTGTTTTAAGATTAAATCAATCATACTGAATTTAAATAATTATACATGTACTGAACTAGAGAACTAATAAGCACCATGCTAAACTAGATAACCATTGTATAATCAATTCCACTGACTTAACACCTTGTAAGAATCCTTGTTTTAAATACAAGATTTCTGCAAACAACAGTCATACTATATGTTCAGAACAATTTCCATGTGATTTTCTTGGTTAAAACCTAATTTTTTTGTCTAAAGATATATTATCATAATAAAGCCTAATTTTATGTATGATTACAAAGTTCTGCCCTCCAAAAAAAAATCTTTCTAGAGCCAAGTTAAAGACTTTTTCATGGATAGAGATTGAAGGATTATGCCAGTAAGGAGATGACACATCTGGGACTAAAACCAAAATCTCTTTGACTTCTCCAATTGGCTTCATTAACCCTTTTAATTTTTAGTCCCCTAATTCTAAATGTCTATGAAATTGAAATCATGTTTTTTTGTAAGTTTTTGGTATCTAGTCTTTCAGTGAATTTCTCTTACAGTAGCAATTAACATACTGATATGAAATAATTCACAGACATAAAAGGGAAACTAACTGAATCTTCAGTGTACCAAGTTCTTCATTTACAAAAACATAAAAATGATGCCAGAATATTTATTTATTGTGAAGATGAAATTACATGTACTAGATACAACTTTTTGTTATAATGTAGACAATAGGCTATTTTCATTTATTTTTCTTTTTTCTTTGTTCCTTTTATTTTTCTTCTTTTTTCTCTTCCATTTCCTCATTCTCATCCTTTTTTTCCTCATACCTGTTGAATGGACTTGAAACCTGTTGAAACCTACCATCAGGTAGGGGTTGATAGCAGCACTGATAAGTATATATATATATATATATATATATATATATATATATATGTACAGAGACATATACATATGAATATATACTCATACATGCATACATTTATATTATATACATATATATATATATATATTTATGTGTGTGTATAAAATATAGGCCCATCCTACTTTCATTCATTGTTCATAGATACACCTTATGAAATAGTAGACAGTATTCACTTTTTCTTCCACAAAATAGCTCTTCAACTTTTGGAAAATGGGACTTTTTGCTCAAATCCTTTCAGTTATTTCCTGATGCTTGTTTTGTAGATTTCTTCGTTTCCTTTAAAACTGAACACAAAGACTTTCTAATGCAGGAGGTCTTTCCCAGTCATCCAGCTAATATCTTCCCCTTTAAGGTTATGCTCCTTAAATTCTTTATTTACCTAGGATACATTGATCTATCCCCGTAAGAATGTAAACTTTTTCAGAGCAGGGACTATTTTGTAGTTTTAATTTATATCCTCGCTGTTTAACATAGTGTTTGGCACAGAATAAAGCTTTAATAATAACTCCTTATTATTTGATTAATTCTGGCTAAACTCTTAATTTCTCTCAATTATATATCACATGTGACTTCTTTTCATTCTTGTCATCATTTTGGTTACCTCTTTCTTCTGGATCCAATCCACGTTTCTTAACTTTCAATCCAGTGTTTTGTTTAGATTACTGATATATGGCTTAAATAATAGTTAACATTTATATAGTACTTTAAGGTTACTAAATTGTTATACATTTATTGTATCATGTGATTCTTATAATAACTTAGGAGGTTAGCACTATTATTATTCTCATTTTACATCTGGGGAAATGAGAGCTCTGAAATATTAAATGGCTTGCCTAGGATCACATAGTTGGCAAGTATCTTAATCAGGATTTAAATTTATCTTCCTGATTCTTAGTCAAGAATGCTATCCATTATGCCACCAAATGTTTCTTTGAATGAAGATTATTTAAGAAAAAAAACAAGTGAAGATAAATGTTACTCCAGCAATTTCATTATATGGAGTAGGATTACAATACTGTAGAATAAGTTTTGAGGGGGTTGTTTTTTTCTTACTTTCTTTTTTTAACAAATCATTTAGTTTAGCTTCTTTATTTGACAGATGAAAACATTCAGATCAACAGAAGTTATAACCACTTATGCAAAGTAAAACAACTTTTTGATAGATTAGTTATTACCAGAGCTCAGGTTTCTAGAACTCCATGATCAATATTACTAATGCAATGTCATATTGCCGCCATATGATATCTTGTTGGAAAATTTATTATATGCATTTATGTTATGAAAATCTGTGGGAAAGTGAGACACATTGTTCATTAATAATAAAGATTAACTTATATGACACTTTAATATGTTTTGATCATCAATTATATAATGCTTTAAAAGATCCAAAGTCCTTTCATATATACCACCTGATATTATTCATAGAACAATCCTATGAGATAAACAGTGTAAATGTTTTTATATTCATTTTGTAGTTTAGTAAACTGAAATTCATAGAAATAAAAAAAAAAAAACTTTCCTAAATTTATACTAATAGATGGTGAAGACTAGGTTTTAGACCTAGATCTTTGCATTTCAAGGATTCTATATATTGCTGATTAGTTTTGTTGGCTTATAAGTGCTCTATATTTCCTGAATAAAATTATACATTTTTATTTAGCCCCATTGTGAAAAAAAATAGTTTGCCAACTTAATGTGCTAATCTGAGTGCATTTTAAATGAGCTCTGAATCTCATTAAGTTATTCCATTATAGTTTTTTGGAACTGCAAGGATTCATTTGCTTCACAAATATCCACAAAAATCCACCTGGATTTCTTCCCAGTCCTTTACCATTCCAAATCTTTTTCTCAGTTACAATTCTACTAAGTATCCACAAGATGGTGCTATAGTGGAAAGCACATAACCAAAAGTTATATAAAGCATGTAAATTGTCAATAAATGCAATCACAGATCTCCGCATATATTTCTATATTATAAACAAGGTCATTCACTCATCACTCACATTGTATGATAGTATAGAACATCACTCCACATGGTCTTCCCTTGCTTTTCCCAATCCTCTGCTCCACCCTGCCTCATTTCTAGAGGAAATTGCTCATAATGTTCTTAATTATCTTCCACTAACTTGACTCTCATTTAGCATCATGAACCAGCTTTTTATTCTAAAGGAGCAATGTCTGAATATGGTGGGGAAAATAATATTATTATTCATGTTTTTTGGGAAAATATTTGTCATAGAGTTCATCAACACATTCTGCAAATGGCAAAGGATGGAGATGTCTTCTGATGAGAGCTCACATAGGATATTTCCATGCTTAAAGTGACCATGAGTTTGATATGAGTCAATTAATCGTGTGATGAAGTTGCTGAAAATCAAACTAAAAGTTCAGTCTTAAGATGCTAGATGACCTGATTCCTAAGCCTCCCACAAAATGTATTTTTAGGTTAAGATATTTTCTTAATAAATGATTATTTATAGATCATATGTAGAGAAAGGCTTTACAAATAGATGGCCTGTTTTTATTCCCTTTATTGGAAAAATTTATTTTCCCATTCATAGAGTACTATGCTTCTCATACATGCTTTTAACATCTTCATATATTTTAGGCATGGATTTGGCACAATATGAGAGCCTAAGATGGTGTAGAATTCTGGATGTGGAGTAAAGAAGAACTAGCTTCATATGTTATATTTTATTTCTTTCTAGCCAAGGGACCCTAAGCAAACTACTGAATCTTATTGCTTTAGACAACTTTCACTTATTTACTAAGTTATGGATAGGTTTTGTCCTACTTTGGTGGAAGGAATTCTCACAACAAAGAAATTTTTAAAAAAACTTGAATATTGATATTGACACATCTAGCACAATATATTTTTCTGTGATATTCAACTAAAAATCCCAGTCTTGATCTAAGTACAATGCAAATTTTTGACTTTCTATTTTGGCATATTCACTCTGCTATTTTCCATTTCTTTATTACTTGCCTATCATTCCCTTAATAATTTTGACAGACTTTAATATAGGGACTTTTGTATGCATCTTATAAATAATACTTATAATACCAGTTGCCTTCAATGAAAAATATCACTCTTGTCTTGTGTTAGTTCTTCCATCTTAATTTCACAGTCAATTTTTTCCCAATGAATCTATGATCTCAGCAATTCATAGTTCTATCAGATGATGCAAATGTTAGCCCAACATGCCTATCCATGCCAAGCAACTCTTATTCATTTTCTCCCCAAATCCCATTGAATTCAAGAAACATTAGGGAGACTGTCCTTGCTTTCTTCTAAGATAGTGTGTGATTAAATGGAAAACTCTGGTGGTCCACCTAACATTCTTTGTTCTTGCTGTGTTATCAGCCTACTCCCTTATCTTTATAGCTCCTTGATGACCTTTCTTACTCTTATTATTCTTTGAAATTCATTGATTATATGCAGCCTATTCATGCCCCCCATGTGTCTGCATCCTTGTATTGTCCTCTGTATGATATTCATCTTTAATACAGTAGAGGCAGTGGTTCTCCACATCTTGCTGCCATATAGCAATACCAGTAAAATTAAAGCACCAATAAAAAGAAGTTTGGCATCAGTAAAAATGCTTTGCAATTTCCCAAATTTTACTCTTCTTTATAATTCTGGACCCAGTTTACTATCCATCTGTATTGTCAGTTCCAGATATACACTCTCTTGGACAGCCTATATGCAGTATTCATCCAAATGCATGTTGAAATCTGGACAATAAGCATTTTTATCCACTTGATCCCTTGTAAATGGATAAGCTAAACTCCTTTGAATGATTATAAATCTTTTCTTCCAGTAATGTCTTTGTGCTTGATGCAATCAGCACAATGTTATCCACAAAAAAGGGACAATTATGGTCTCTGATCATTCCAGGAAATCCCTTTCAGATTTGAATTCCTGTTGGATCTTTCCCATCACAATGTTGTATGCCTTGGGCAAATACCAATTTTATATATCATCTCATATATACTAAGAGATAACCATTGAAAGTTATTTTTGCTGCTATATCTTATAAGGAATCATCTATGACTGATGAATCAATGTAAGACATTTCATTATAAAAGAACCTATAAGGCAGTGTTTTGCCCCATAAATGTCTCCATTAGGAATGCTTTATCATAAATCTTTTGCATATGTGGGAAAGGCAGTCATATCAAGTTATTTCTTTTGATGTCTTCTTGCTTATCTTTTTCAACATTTATGAGGTATGAGATTCCCCACTCCATATCCTTGGTATCTCTTCTTCCTTCACATATCTTATATGTTGGTCCCTTGTCCCTTCAGATCACATCTTTATCTCTTTTAGCATCCCACAGGAGCTATGTGTGGCTGGAGAACTGTAGTTTTTTCCCTGGCCATCAAGTTCCTTAGTTCTCGTAAACAAATGAACAACTGAAGGGAAGGGAAATTTGGAAACACTACAAACCTAGGGGAAGTCATGCAAAAGACCTCTCTTTACCTCTACCCTAAGTTTCAAAATACTACTTTTATTTCATGTGTGGTTGGCAATAAGCCTCCTAGGTTCACAGATAGAATGGGTAGAACTTAGTAATTAATTCCCCTTTTCCTCACATTTAGTCAAAAATAGCCCTATTCAAAACCAGAAATTTTTTCAAACACAGGAGACAGGTTGAATGGTGATGTCACAGGCTGAAAAAAATAAAGTAAATAAGGAATAATCTCAGTAAGAAACAAAATTCTCTAAGATATCAAAGATGAAAGCCTGGAGCTTAGAAGACAAGTCAGGACTGGGGATTTAGATTTTAGTTACCTGCATATAAGTGATAGTTGAAACCATGAGAATGAATAAGATTGACAATAGGGGAAATGGAGAGAGAAAAGATAAGTGTGATAAATGAATGTTTCTTTCTTATAGATAAAAACTAATTATTGTATTGGTACTAAGTTTACCCTCTTACTACTTCCTCATCAAGAAACCAAGAAGTATGGGAAATCTCTCTTAAAATTTATCCACGCCAAGAGGAAAATCAGACAATAAAAGAAATTCTAATTTTAGGCTAATGGGTCTATTTTTGCTCATTGTGTTTGTTCAGACAGGCCTGGAAAAATGTTGACTCTTTAATCAAGACAGGTCATATGGAAATTGATGCCTTTTTGACCAAGTTTTGGGTGATATGTCAAATATCAATCAGAGTGTATTGGTACCCCTCTGGAATAGGTACTCTTCAAAAGGCACCTGAGCCCATCATCATGAGATGATCAACTTTATATGTCTCTGCCAAAACTCTAAAGTTTTGAGAAATTAATATAGTTCTGTTAGTCTAGAGAGTGATGCTGAGTCAGTGGGTACAGAGAAGCTTTAGTCAGGGCTTCAGCTCAGGCATAATGACAAAAGTTTGAAAGGCAGGGACTAATCCATGCTCAGGTTACTTGCACACCTTGGGCCATGAATGTGGTATATATTGGCAGGAGCTATAGCAGAGATGACAAATTCATGCCTCCTTATTAGTCAAAAAGACTGACTCAAAGGCTAGTAGCTCTAATCTCTACTCCTGCTTATAAGTAAAAATTTCCTTTTCCCTATCCCAATAAGGGAATTCCTTATTCCCAATTTATTTGGGAATAAATTCCCAAATTTATTTTTTGGGAATAAATTCCCAAAATTTATTGGTGCTTTAATTTTACTGGTATTGCTATATGGCAGCAAGATGTGGAGAACCATTGCCTCTACTGTATTAAAGATGAATATCATACAGAGGACAATACAAGGATGCAGACACATGGGGGGCATGAATAGGCTTATAACCTTCACCTACTTATAAGAGAAACTTGCTGTGAAAAATTTTATTACTTCATTGTGTATGATATTCTCTAGCAAAATATAGTCAAACTGTTTGACTATCTTGGAGAGTACTCATTGGGCCTTAAAGGATCATATCATTTTATTTGGTCTCATTATCCAAAATAAGAGGTTATTTCTTCCTCCATGTAGAGCCCTATACTAACCTGTAGACACCCAATATTGTCCAGGTGAACTTCAGTCTTTCACTGTGCACTATGAATTTCCAGTTGAGTCATTGAGTTCAGCATCCCTTGGATTCTTTCATCTCTAGGAATTTGTGCCTTCTTTGTTATTAGCAGAGAGTTTGACTAGATAGAATGAAAGATCTAAGTCACATGCTTATCTGAGAATGTTATAATCTTAAATTATTTTGTAATGGCTTATATTTGCACTTAACAGAATACAAAGTACTGTTAACATACATTCCATTGACTCCTCAAAATAAAACCCTGTAAGATATCCATGTTAAAGTATGATTTTTGACTATTTCACACATGAAGGAGCTAAGATTCCCAAGAGTCTAAGTTATTTGCCTTAGGTTACTAGTAAATGTAAGTGATGGGATTTGAGCCTCCACTCTTCTCAGGAATATTTTTCTCTTTGCTATGGACTTGCCTTATTTGTCTTTGTTGCCTCAAAGGAAATCTAGTTTTTGAACAGTTGTTCAAGGATGACTGACTCTTCTAGTGTTAACATTTGACCAGTCTTTTTTATTACTCATATTTGGTATCCATCTATCACCTAACCTTCACCTATAACTCCAAAGTTATAGCAGTCATGGTGACTATCCATTAAAACCATCTCAGTAGAAGGAATGAACCAAGTTGAAGGTAAAATACAGGCCTCAAAACCATCAACAAGTTAGAATGATGTTTGCCCCAAATATATGAAGACTTTCTTTGATAAAATGAGTAAACTGGAACAATTTATTCTAATGACTATGAAGGAAACTAAAGTAGGTACTGTGGATTGCTTAGTGCTTAATCTAAGACACCAATGTCACCCACTGCTTCCTGGTCCATGTTCATATCAGGTTCATATCATCTGACTATTTATCAGTTGGGGAAAGTCTCTTATTTTCACATGATTAAGTTCCCTATATATTTGAGAAATGAGGCCTTTATAAGAGAAACTTGCTGTGAAAAATTTTATTACTTCATTGTGTATGATATCCTCTAGCAAAATATAATTTCCTTGATTATCTCTTTTAATTAGTTCTATTTTTGCTTTTGTTTAGTCTGAGATCATGATTGCTAGTTCTGTGTTTTTTGCTTCAGCTGCAGCATAAGAGATTCTGCTCCAGAGCATTATTTTAATTCTGTGTGTTTCTTTCCATTACAAATGTATCTCTGGTAAACAACTAATCATTGGACTCTGGTTTGCTTTTATTTTATGGGCAAACTCATCTTAGTCATATTCACAGCTATTAAATGCTAATTTTGCTCCACCCTATTTTCTTTTGTTTAACCTTCTCTTTCTTTTTCATCTTGTTTTCCTCAAAGGTATTTTTTCCTTGTGATCACTTTATTTAAGACACCCTCAGACTTATCATTTCCTCCATCTCTGAAACCAATGGGAATTAAATAAATTTTCTGCCCAATTGAGGGTTTATAATTATTCCTCCTTTTTAGTATACTTTTGATGAAAATAAGTTTTAAACATTGCCTGCTTCCTCCAGGTTACAATTTTCATCTTGGCCATAAACACTTTAATATTTTCCTCTTTTGTGTGGGAAAAAATTTTTATACACATATTTCCACATTTATCATGCTGAATAAGAAAAAAAGATCCAAAATGAAGAGTAAGAAAGAAAAAAAAAGTAAACAAACAACAACAATAAAAAGGTGAAACTACTATGTTGTGATCCGCATTCAGTCCCCATAGTCCTGTCTCTGAATGCAAATGGCTCTCTCCATCTCAAAACTATTGTATATGCTCTGATTCAACTTATTGTTGAAAAGTACTAAATCCATCAGAGCTGATCATCACATAATGTTGTTGTTGCTATGTACAATTTTTTTTCTGGTTCCACTCAATTTGCTTAGCATCAATTCGTGTAAATCTCTCCAGGCCTTTTTGAAATCAGCCTGTTGATTATTTCTTAAAGAACAATCATATTCCATTACATTCATATACCATAACTTATTCAACCATTCCTCAATGGAAGGGCATCCACTAACTTTCTAGGTCCTTGCCACTACAAAAATGACTGCTACAAAAATTTTTGTACATGTTGGTCCTTTTCCATTTTTTTGTTCTCTTTTAAGCAATTTTTGTCAAACATTGAGTTCTTATCCCAAAAGCTGGGGTCTTTGGGTTTGTCAAACACTAGAGTATTAAAGTTATTGATTGTTTTGTCCTTTGAACCTAACCTATTCTACTGATCAACTAGTCCATTTCTTTTTTTTCCCCACTTTTTTTTATTTTTTATTTATTTTTATTTTTTTATTTTTTATTTATTTATTTTTTATTATAGCTTACTAGTCCATTTCTTAGCCAATATCAAATGGTTTTGGTAACTGCTGCTTCCTAATATAATTTAAGATCTGGTATAGTTAAGCCACATTCATTTGATTTTTTTTTTACCCCCTTTCACAGTATTAAACTTATGGGCCCAACTTGAGTCACAGAGTTCTCCCTCTTTAGGATCCCCCCTCCTCCCTTTAGATCCCTTCCCCTTTCTTGTACCCTTCCCTTACTACTCTTTTCCTTTTCCCTTTTCCTCTCCCACTTTTTAATGAGGTGAGAGAGGATTCTCTGTAAAAAAAAAAAAAAAATGTCAATTATTTTCTCTTTGTGCCATCTCTGATGAGAGTAAGGTTCACACAATGTTCCTCCCCCTCTCTAAGTTCCCTCAGATATGATAGGTTTCCTTTGCCTCTTAGTGGGATGTAGTTTCCCTCTTTTTGTCTCCCCTTTTCCCTTTTTCTGCTACTATTCCGTTTCCATTCCTGCTTTCCTTTTTTATGTTATATCAGTAAAACCGGATTATACATATGATCTTTATGTATATCCACAACAGAAATACAGTTCTTAAGAGGTCCTTTTATCTTTTTCTGCTTCTCTCGAGTCCTATGGTTGGAGATCACATTTTTTGCTCAGATCTGGTTTTTTCCTTAGAAATAAATGGAATTCCTCTGTTTCATTACATGTCTATCTTTTTCCCTGGAAGAAAATGCTCAGCTTAGCTGGGTAGTTTATTCTTGGGTACATTCCAAGTTCTTTTGCCTTTTGGAATATCAGATTCCAGGCCCTTCGATCCTTTAATGTGGAGGCAGCCAGATCTTGAGTGATCCTTATTGTGACACCTCAATATTTAAATTGTTTTTTTCCTGGCTGCTTGCAATATTTTTTCCTTATTCTGAAAGTTCTGAAATTTGGCCACAATATTCCTTGGAATTTTTATTTTAGGGTCTTTTTCAAAAGGTGTTCGATGAATTCTTTCAATGCCTATTTTACTTTCTGATTCTGTTATATCTGGGCAGTTCTCTTTGACGATTTCCTGTAAAATAGTATCGAGGCTCTTTTTTTCATCATAATTTTTGGGAAGTCCAATAATCCTCAGGTTATCTCTCCTAGATCTTTTCCCAGATCTGTTGTTTTTCCAAGAAGATAGTTAATGTTTTTTTCTAATTTTTCATTTTTTTTTTTTTTGGTTTTGCTTGACTGATTCTTGATGTCTCAATGAATCATTCATTTCTATTTGTTCAGTTCTGATTTTTAATGAGTTATTTTCTTCATTAGCTTTTTTTTTACTTCTTTTTGTATATGTCCAATTGAGTTTTTAAATGAGTTGTTTTTCTCTGTAGAATTTTTTTCCATTTCATTATTATTTTTTTTTTTTTAGTGAGTCATTTTCTTTTTACAATGCACAAATCCTAGTTTCTTGGGAATTCTTTATCTTTTCAAATTCACAAATCCTACTTTCCTGTGAGTTCTTTTTCTTCTCCAATTCACAAATCATACTTTCCTGGGATTTCTTTACCTTTTCCAATTCACAAATTCTGTTTCTCTGCACTTCCTGGGAGTTTTTTTATTTTTTCCAATTCACATTTCAGTCTCTCTTGTATAGCTTCTCTTTACTTTCCCCATTTTTCTTCTAGCTCTCTTTTAAGATTCTTAATAGTGTCTTCTAGGAGAGCCTTTTGTGTTGGGGACCAACAATTGTCTGGAGACTGTCTGTTGTTAGTCTCCTTGGGGTTAAAAACCTGCTCTCTTTCTGTACAGAAGCTATTGGTTGTCCTTTTGATTTTTTAATTCATTTTTTAAAAGCCTGTAGGATCTGCCTTCAGTGCCAGGAGGTTACCAGCTTCTTCTGCAGAGCAGTGATAGGTGTATGCACCATAGCTGTCCTGCCTATAGGCTGCAAAAAGTTACAGGGTACGGGAGTGCTCTGGGAAAAAAAAATTCCCCACTGGAAGTAACTAGACTTGAGTTGAGCTGTGGAAGTGCCCTGCAAAGAACCCTGCTGTGCAAATTAGTGACTGCCCTGAGGCTAGAGGCTGAGCAATGAAAGTGTCACTACCCCAAGCCAAAGTCTGCAACGGGGCTGTGGTATTGGCAGTTGTCCAGCAAATAGTCCTATGTGGACCAGAAGTGTCTCTGCCCAGGAAAGCACAGTCATGCTGCAGAAGTTCTATTGCCTTAGGCTGAGCCCCCCCACTGTGCAGATTTGAGACTGCCCCAGTCTGCACCCCCCCACCCCCGTGCAGATTAGTGACTGCCCACTAGAGCCCTGTGCTGCAGTTTGCAGCTGCACAACTGTGTTGTAGTCTGTGCTGAGTCACTCCCAGTTTTGGGTGGGTATAGCCAGATCTTGCTAGGTTCTGGCATTTTTACAGTACCCTCTGTTTTTGGCTTTAATTTCTCTGCTGATCTGCTGTTTTGCAGGCAGAGCAGAGCAATCAGCCTATGCCAGAGTCAACTCTATAACTTTTCCAGCCACAGAGGCCACCCCTGCCCCTAGTCTGCTGTGGATGCTAGTCTCTCTTATCTCCCTGCCTGTGCTGATCTGCTCTGGCCCCTCAGGACAAACTTTGCCTGGCAATCTTCCAGATTATCTCCGGCTGGTAAGTTGTTGTACTTCTAATCTTCGCGGGTTTTACCAGTCAAGCACTATTTTTGAGACTGAATTTAATAATTGGTCGTGAGGGTATGAGAGCAGTTTAGAAAGTCATGTGTGCCTTCTCCGCCATTTTGGCTCCGCCCCCACTTTTATTTTAAATGAAATTTCTCTTTCCATCTCTTGCTGCTGGGCTTTGTTGGTAATATAAAGAAATGAAGATAATTTGTGTTTGGCTTTATTTTTATATCTTACAACTTTCTTGAGTTCAAATGTTTCAGCTAGTTTTTTTTTTAGTTGCTTCTCTAGGATTCCCTAATCCTATCATTATATTACCTTCAAAAAGTGATATTTTGTTTTCTCATTGTCAACACCAATTTCTTCAATTTTCTTCTCATTGCTAAAGCTAACTTTTTAGTATGACATTGAATAATAACAATGAACAAATGTTTATTATAACATCCTTGTTTCACTCTGATCTCATTGAGAATGCTTCTAACTTATCTCTATTACATATAATGCTTACTGATGGTTTTAGATAGATACTTAAGATTTAAGAAATGCTAGCTTAATATTATTCTCTCTAGTGCTTTTTTAAACATAGGAATGACTGAATTTTGTCAAAAGCCTTTTCTGCATCTATTGTGATAATTATATGATTTGTTTTGTTTTTGATATGGTCAATTATGGTGATAGTTCTCATAATATTGAAAACAGCTCTGAATTATTGATCTAAATCTCAGCTGTTCATAGTATATTAACTTCCTGGTAAGTTGCTGTACTCTCCTTGCTAAGATTTTCTTTAAAATTTTTGCATTGACATTCATTAGGAAAATGGATTTATAATTATATTTCTCTGTTTTGACTTTTTCTGGTTGAGTTATCAGCACCATACCTGTGTCATAAAAGGATTCTGGTAGAGTTTCTTCTTTACCTATTTCCCCAAATATTTCATAATAGCATTATAATTAATTATTCTTTAGCAGGACAGAGCCAAGATAGTGGAGAATAGACAGCTCTTTTTCTGAGCCCTTCTTGGCTTCCCTCAGAACAGCACCACATCAAGCCTCTGAATAGGTTTTGGAGTGACAGAACCCACAAATATTTGGAGAGTAACAAATTTACAGAAGATATTTTGAAAGAGCTTCAAGAAAAGTTTGTCTCAAATAGGCAGTGGCGGGGTGTTGCAGGAAAGCCCAAGTGCAATGCACTGTAGTACAGCAAGACACAGGGTGGAGAGGCTTCTGCTTTCAGGGTAATCTAGAGGGAGGATCAAAGCCAAAATACAGCAGCATTTGCTACAGCTTGGTTGAATCAGAAGTAGATCAGTAGGATATCTGTGAAATCTTCAATGCAACTATAAAAAGTAAATAGTGAGCCACTGAACCTCAGCATGTGGGACTTGGCCATACCCACCCAGCATAGGAAGAAAGCCAGACTTAAGGCAGTGTGAAGCTGTTATCACCTGTAAAGGAAGCTTGGGACACTATCCCTTTTGCACTAAGAGGAGACCACAAACTTTAAAAATGAGCAAAAAAGCAAGAAGAACTCTGACAATAGAAACCTTTTATGGAGACAAAGAACAGACCTCAAACTTTGTGGACACTAAAGGGAAAACATCTCCAGATGAAGCCTCAAAGGGTGATAGAAGTTGGTCTCCATCTCATAAGGCTCTCTTGGAAGAAGTCAAAAAGGATTTTAGCAGAGAGAAATAAATGGGGAGAGGAAATGAGAACTCTGGAAAAGAAAGCAAAAATAGAGGAGGGAAAGGTGGAAAGGAAAGAGAAAAGTATAACTTAGGGAAAATAAGGTGGTGGGAAATACAGAGTTAGTAATTTTAACTGTGACTGTGAATGAGATGAACTCTCCAATAAAAGGAAGTGGATGACAGGTTGGCCTAAAAGTCAGAATCCTACAATACGTTGTTAACAAGAAACACATTTAAAAGCAGAGAGATACAAATAGAGTAAACCTAAAAGGCTGGAAGAAAATCCATTATCCTTGAGTTGAAAAAAAAAATCAGGGTAGTGATCTTGATCTCAAGAAAACAAAAGTAAAATAGAGTTAATTAAAAGATATAAAAAAGGAAACTAAATTGTGTTTAAAAGTACCATAATGAAGTAATCTTAATACTAAACATATATGTACCAAATGATATAGCATCCAAATTAATAGAGAAGAAGTTAAGAAAGCTGCAAGAAGAAATAGAAAGAAAAACTATACAAGTGTGGGCTCTTAAACTTGCTCTATTAGAACTAGATAAATCAAACCACAAAATAAATAAGAAAGAAGTTAAGGAGGTAAATAAAATTTTAGAAAAGTAAGGTATAATAGATCTTTGGAGAAAATTGAATGGAGAGATAAAGGAACATACTTTTTTTCTTGGTGGTATATGGAACCAACACAAGCAAAAAGGCAGAACTTACTATTTGTTTTTCAGATCATGATGCAATAAAAATTACATGTAATAAAGGGCAAGGAAAAATGGACCAAAATTAATTGGAAACTAAATAATCTAATCCTAAAAATGAGTGGGCAAAACAACAAATCCTAGACATAATTGCTAATTTCACCCAAGAGAATGACAATAATGAGACAACATACTAAAATTTATGGGTTGCAGCCAAAAAAGTAGGAGAAATTTTATGTGTCTAACTGTCTACTTGCTTCAAATAGAGAAAGACCAGCTCAATGAATTGAGCATGCAACTAAAAAAGCTAGAAAAAGAACAAAGTGAAAATCCCCAATTAAATACCAAATTTGAAATTCTGAAAATAAAAAGGGAGATAAATAAAATTGAACTAAGAAAACTGTTGAAGTAATAAACAAACTAAATGTTGGTTTTATGAAAAAAAAACAACATAGATAAAACTGGTTAATTTGATTAGAAAAAGGAAAGACAAAATCAACTTGTTAGTCTCAAACATGAAAAGGGAGAAGTTTCCACCACTGAAGAGGAAATTAGAGCAATAATTAGAAATAATTTTGCCCAACTTTATGGCAATAAATTTGATCACCTAAGTGAAATGGAGGAATAACTACAAAAACATAAATTGCTCAGATTAACGGAAGAGAAAATAAATTATTTAAATAGTCCCATTTTAGAAAAAGAAATAGAACAAGGTTTAAATTAACTCCCTAAGAAAAAATCTCCAGGGCCAGATGGATTTACATGTGAATTCTACCAAACATTTAGAGAACAATTAGCTCCAATACATATTTGAAAAAATAGGGAAATAAGGACTCCTTACAAATTCCTTTTATGATACAGACATGATACCAATAGCTAAGCCAGGAAGGATGAAAACAGAGAAAGAAAATTATAAACCAAGTTCTCTAATAAATATAGATGCAAAAATCTTAAATAAATTATTAGCAAAAGATTGCAGAAAGTCATCCCCAGGATAATACACCATGACCAAATAGGATTTAGACCAGCAGGGTTGGTTCAGCATTAGGAAAACTATTAGAATAATTGACTATATCAATAATCAAAGTAACAAAAACTATATGACTATCTCAATAGATGCAGAAAAAGCATTTGATAAAATCCAACACTCATTCCTATTAAAAATATAAGAGAGTATAGGCATAAATGGGCTTTTCCTTAAAATAATCAGTAGCATCTACTTAAAACCATCAGCAAGCATCATATGTGATGGAGATAAACTAGAACCATTCCCAGTAAGATCAGGGGTGAAAAAAGGTTGCCCACTATTACCATTACTATTCAATATTGTATTAAAAATGTTGGCTTTGGCAACAAGAGAGGAAAAAGAGATTAAATGAATTAGTGTAGGTAATGAGGACACCAATTATGTATCACCCTTTGCAGATGATATGATAGTATATGTAGAGAACCTTAGAGAATCAACTAAAAAACTATTAGAAACAATCCACAACATTAGAAGAGTTGCAGGATACAAAATAAATCCACATAAATTATCAGCATTTTTATATATCATCAACAAAGTCCAACAGCAAGAGGTACAAAGAGAAATTCCACTTAAAATAACTGTCAATAGTATAAAATATTTTGGAATCTATCTGCCAAGGGAAAGTCAAGAACTATATGAACACAACTACAAAATGTTTTCCAAACAAATAAAGTCAGATGTAAACAATTGGAAAAATATCAAGTGCTCTTGGATAGGTCAAGTGAATATAATAAAAATGACAATACTTCCTAAATAAATCTCCTTATTTAGTGCTATACCAATCAAACTCCCAAGAAATTATTTTATAGACCTAGAAAAAAATAATAACAAAATTCATCTATAGGAACAAAAAGTCAAGAATTTCAAAAGAATTAATGGAAAAAGAATTCCAAGGAAGGTGGCTTGGTTGTACAAGGTCTAAAACTACATTATAAAACAAATTTCAAAATCATTTGCTACTGGCTAAGAAAGAGAGTAGTTGATCAGTGGAATAGATTAGATTCACAGGACAAAATATTCAATGACTATAGTAATCTAGTGTTTGACAAACTCAAAGATCCCTACTTTTGGGATAAGAATTCACTATTTGACAAAAATTTCTGGGAATATTGAAAACTAGTATGGCAGAAACTAATATTGACCCACACCTAACATCTATACCAAGATAAGTTCAAAATGGGTTCATGATCTAGACATAAAGAATGAAATTACAAACAAATTAGAAGAACATAATCTGTGGAGGAGGAAGGAATTTGTGACCAAAAAATAACTGGAAATCATGAGTGATCACAAAATATATAATTTTGATTATACTAAGTTAAAAGTTGTACAAACAAAACGAATGCAGACAAGATTAGAAGGAAAGCAATAAACTGGGAAACCATTTTTACATGTAAGGGTTCTGATAAAGACTTCATTTCTAAAATATATAGAAAATTGACCCAATTTTATAAGAATTCAAGCCATTCTCCAACTAATAAATGGTCAAAGGATATGAACAGACAATTTTCAGATGAAGAAATTGAAACCATCTCTAGTCATATGAAAAGGTACTCTAAATCATTATTGATCAGATAAATGCAAATCAAGACATCTCTGAGATTCCACTACACACCTCTTATATTGGCTGATGACAGGAAAAGATAATGATGAATATTGGAGGGGATGTGGGAAAACTAGGACACTAATACATTGTTGTTGGAATTGTGAATGGATCCAATCATTCTGGAGGACAATTTGGAACCATACCCAAAAAGTTATCAAAGTGTGCATACCCTTTGAACCCACAGTGTTTCTACTGGGCTTATATCCAAAAAGATCTTAAAGAATGGAAAGGGACCTACATGTGCAAAAATATTTGTGGCAGCCCTTTTTGTAGTGACAAGAAACTGAAAACTGAGTGGATGCCTATCAGTTAGAGAATCATTGAATAAGTTATGGCATATGAATGCTATGGAATATTATTTTTCCATAAGAAATGATCAGTAGGATGATTTCAGAGAGATCTGAGATCTGGAGAGACTTGCATTAACTGATGGTAAGTGAAATGAGCAGAAACAGGGCATCATTGTGTACTAGCAATATTATATGATGATCAAATCTGATGTACTTGGCTCTCTTCAACAATGAAATGATTCAGATCAGTTCCAATAATCTTGTGATCAAAAAAGCCTTTTACACAGAGAGAGACTGTGGCAACTGAGTGTGGTTCACAATACAGCATTTTTACTCTTTCTGTTGTTGTTTGCTTGTGTTTTATATTATTCATCATTTTCTTTTCTGGTTTGATTTGATTTTCTTGTCCAGCAAGATAATTGTATAACTATATGCATGTATTGGATTTAACATGCATTTCTACCATGTTTAACATAAAAAAGAATTATTTTATGGAAAAGAGCCACCAATGATCCCTTTTGGGATGGTCAAACAGTTTTAAATTTCATCATCATTAAGATGATCAATATTTTTCTTTCTATCTTGTGCCCCTCTTCCAACTTGCGTTGTCCAATACCCATGTACAATATTTGAATGTTCACATTCAAGTATGGACTTTGAG
The DNA here is from genome assembly GCF_902635505.1 of Sarcophilus harrisii. Lineage (NCBI taxonomy): Eukaryota > Metazoa > Chordata > Mammalia > Dasyuromorphia > Dasyuridae > Sarcophilus > Sarcophilus harrisii. The sequence goes on from NC_045426.1 coordinate 72,615,092, forward strand.
TCAAATGGAGAAATCTTATAATGTGATCTGCCTTTAGCCTTTCTGATGCATGACCACTATAGCATGACTTTTTGATGTTATCTGAGGACTCTTCTGACCTGTTATCCACCAAACTCTTGCATTTTTAGCACTTCAGGATCTTATCATCTCTTCTACAACAGAACTGTCTTTTATGTGTTGTCTGTACCAATTAAACTGAGTTCCTTGAGAATAGGTACTGTTTCAATTTTTCTTTATTTCTGTCACAAGTTCTAAGGATAATGATTGACATAGAAAACAATAGATGCTTTTTAATTAATTAAAAAAAGAAATACTGATGTTTTATGAGGGTTTGTTTTATATTATGCTACTTAATTAAAATTATTGATTCAACTAACTTTTTATTTGAATCTTTAGAATTGTTCTAGTATAACATTATATATTCTGCAAAAAGAGATAGTTTTATTACCTCATTATCCAAATGAGGTATCCATTTCTGATTTCTTCAATTTTCTTTTATTCTCTTATTACTATTTCTAGCATTGCTGATATAATATTGATTAATATTGGTGACAATGGGTAGCCTTGCTTCATTCTTGATCTTATTGGGAAGGCTTCCATCATATCCTCATTAAAAATTATTCCAAGTGATGGCTTTAGATAGACCATTATTATCCTATTTAGGGAAAAATTGTATTGTTTTTTAAAGTAGTAAGTGTTGTATTTTATCAAAGTCTTATCTGTAAACATTGATAGAATCATTTGATACATGTTATTTTTTGTTATTGATTAATCACTTGTGTTAATAGTTTTCCTTATGTTAAACACTCCCTATATTCCTGATGCACATTTCACTTGATTACATATCTAATCTTTCTAATATGTTGTTATAGTCTTTAGCTAATATTTTTATTTAGGATTTTTGTGTTTCTATTCATTTGGTAAAATATTTAAATTTCAATTTTATGCTCTGATTCTAATATATCAGAGCAATTTTCCTTGATAATTTCTTGAAATATGATATCTAGATTATTTTATTAATCTTGTCTTTCAGGTAGTCCAGAAATTCTTAAATTATCTTTCCTGTATATATTTTCTAGGTAAGCAGTTTTGCTGCTAAGATATTTATATTCCTATTTTTTTCTTCTTTTGACTTTGATTTATTGTTTATTAATATCTAGTGGAGTCATTAACTTCCATCTCCCCATTTCTAATTTTTATGGAATTACTGTTTTCAGTGAGTTTTTGAACTCTTTTTCCTTTTTGTACAAATATGCTTTTACCTTTTACCATTATGTAAATTCTGTTTTTAAGGTATTATTTTCTTCAGTAATTTTCTTGCATCACTCTCATTTCTTTTCCCAAGTTTTACTCTACAATGCTTATATTTTCTTTAATTTTTCCAGCAATTATTATATGACTTGTATCCAATTAACTTTTTTCTTTGACTGTTTTCCATTTTTTGTCTTCTTTTAACTTTTTATCTTGATCTTTTTTTGCCACCAAAATACGTTTTTATGGCCAGGTTTTATTTTGTTTGCTCATTGTCTAGCCTATTTCTTGATTTTGAATTTTATCTTAAAGTTGAGCTGTGCTTATGTGGGGGTTGGGAGACATTATCCCAAACTTTAGGATATTTTGTGCCGCTGTGTTCAGAGTTAGTTCTGGGAGGTCTGCTTTTTTTTCCTAGTTCCTCTAATATAGTGTTATCCTGGGAGAGATATGGTCATTGTTAGCCTGGTCTATACTCTAATCTTTATCCAGTAAGAATCCCCTATTCCCTGTAAGCACAAGCACTATCACTCCTCTTGGCCCTCCAACTGGTGCCTTCCAACTACAAGTCCAAGCATTCCCCTCTGCCTTGGAACTACAATGAGGACCCTACTCTTTAATCACCAACTGATCTTGTGATAAACCTCTTTTCTGCTCCCTTGTGACAAACCAGCTTTGTGATCAACCTCTTCACCCCTGGAACTGTGACCCAGAATTACTTATGGGTAATATACTTTCCAATCAACACCAGATATAATTAGTGCCAGCAGAGGGTCCCTTATAATCTATTTTGACTAATTGGCCAGCCCCTTTACTGTCTCTGGTCTGAGAACTCCCAAAGTTGCTGTTTGAGCTATTATTGCTATTTTGTTGTGGCTGCCTCTAACACCCTTTATTAGTACTACTACTGTTTGTTTTCAGGGCTGATTTTCTCTCCATATCTCAGATGCTGTCTGTGCTTTGTCATCAATGCTCTCCTTTTATAATCCCTTCTAGATCTTAAATGAAGTGTATCTGGCTAGTAGTCAGCTCCATCCCAATATTTTGTATAGCTCTAGTTCATACTATGTAAAGCAAGTCCCAAATCTGACTATTGTTACTATATTATAGCATCTCTTTATTTAAATCATAACATCTACTGCATGCACTGATCTATTTTTGTAAAAAAGAAAGATGAATATTGATTGATGCTTGATCAGCCCATTGAGAGCACTGTGAAACTTACCCACTAGTCCTAGATCTTCTATTTTAAAAAACATTCTACAAAATAAATATAGTTTCTCTGCTTATTTCACATCTACATCAAACACTCTTCTTTCAGATATTATCATTCCTCTGGTTTCATAGGATCACAGGATTTCATCTTATAGATGAGAAAACTCATCTATAGATGAGAATTTCAGAAATACAGTAAGTTGTGAATTCATCATAAGAATCTTCACTATATAAATCCTTAAAAAGGTATTCACATTGTAAACTTATAATCAACCTTCCCTTGAAAAGTTCTTCCTGTTCTACTTTCATACCTTATACACATTTTCTCTTATTATTTTTTTTTCAGATCTCAGAACATCTAATCTCCCATAGTTTTCCCCCCTCCTAGTTTTGATCTTAGAATTTTCTGAAATTTTCCCCATGTTCTGTTCTCATTGTTCTCCTCTTTCTTCTAATTTTGGTAAGATTGGTTGAATTATTATATCATAGTGGTCTTCCATCAAAAGATCTTATTTTTCTTGCCTTGGATACATAACATCTTTATGACCTAAGTCAAGATATAGTGCCTTTATGGGCCTCAATTTCCTCAACTATCATGAGAGACTAAGTCAGACTAAGGTTCTATTAGGTGATCCCTGAGGTTTCTTTCAGTTCTAGATTTATACTTCTATCAACTTTGCAATGGCCTATCCTTCTCTTCCCATCTGCCATGGCAGATTCAATCAAACCTTGTGAGAAATTTGAAGAGGGAGAAATCTCTTTAAGCTGGAAAATGAGGGAAGACTTAATGAAATGGAGAATTTCTGGATTGGATTTGATGGGGAAAATATAAATGTAATAAGAGGTAGAGATAACTTTTAATTCTTTTTAAGGATAAAGTGAATCAAAATGTGAAGAGGTAAAAAATCAAAATGTAAATTAAAGATGAGTTATTTAGTTTGACTGGAATAAATAATACACAATGATGAAAATGAGTGGCAATGGAAAACTGAAGATCCACTTAATGAGTGGATGACATGATTAAAGTTATATGCAAAGTGTTAGAAGATAACTTTGGCAAAGGTATGAAGAAGGATCAGATAGGAGGTTGGAAGCAGGAATAGGCTTAATAATGGAGTTGGTAGAATAGGTTGCAATGAGATGGAATATGTAAGAAAAGAATGAAGAAATATCCTAGGGATAGACCAATATGACTTTGAGCTGATTATATATGTGTATATATATATATATATATAATATGAGAGAGAAAGAAAGGTAAAAGATTATGAATTTTCTAAGCCAGTATGAAAAGAAAATTCTAAGTACCACCAGCCAAGGTGGAGAAGACAGAAGACCTTGCTTTTGAGTGGGAGAGAATGGATGAGTTGAATTTGCTATATGTTGAATTTAAGGTGCTGCTAAAAACTGGAGAGGTCATTTAATTTTTTTTTTTTTTATTTTGAAAGCCAAAATTTCACTCTATAATATTGAGGAGACAACATTTTTACCTTGAGATGAAATTCCACCTTTGATAATAATTTCTTGCTTGGCTGTGTAGATCAAGTTCATTCAGGAAAAACTTCTCTTCATATTGGCAACAATATGCTTATTAATGGGATTTAGGAGGCAAAAGGGGAGGGCCTGGTCTTTTTGTTTAGATTCTTCCCCCTCCCTTATTACAAGGGAGATGAGATTGAATATAATCTGGGGAAAAGGCACAGTACAATAGGAAGTTAATTGGAAACCAGTAAGAACCAAAGTGAGAATACTAAAAATATGATACTGTGTATGCTGAGACTTAGTCCCTGTGGCTGTTCTTGCTCAGCTGGAGTAGTCAGAGTCAACATGTAAACATGTATTTCAATGCTAATGACTCAATAGTGTTTTAAGATTCCCCAGGAATCAGGGAAAGCGGATGCTGAGTAAGTTGCATAAATTTGTATTTATTACATTTTAAGTAGAAAGCAGTGAAGTAGTGCAAAAACCTCCCAAAACTGAGGCTAAACATGTCTCTTGCTATCAAGTTATTCCATCATTTATTTCTTATTTCCCTTGCTATTTACTTTATTTATTTATTTATTTTTGCCTTCAAAATTATATGGATACAATTTCAATCTATTACTATTTAGTAAAGGTCCTTGTAACCACAGTCATTCTAGTTTTATTATAGATTGCTCTAGCCTTCTAGTTCAGGGCCAAGTATCCAATAACATGGTGTGTTATTTGAGAAAATTAAAAATTATTCCATACAGTGCCATCCATTATGTCTGAATTATAGTCTTTAAAGTTGATTATATAATAGGCGCATTTGGTATCATTATGTAGTATCATATGGTATTCTCTTAAGGGGAATCAACTAGAGATTACAAATGGAAACTCATTTATCCAAAAATATTTCATGCTTTTGTTTTTAAGAAGACATGTTTGCTAGATAATCACAAAAGTCACTCTAAAACTGTATGATTGGACTTCAAACTAGTTATTATGTGATCACTATCAAGTGGCAATAGTTTTCCATTGGAGTGTCCCAGAGATCTATCCTTGACTCTTTGCTATTCAATGCTTTTTATTATTGAGTTAGATGAAGGAAAGATGAAGGCTTAGCAGAACTGCAAATGGATCATCCCTAGTAGAATTATCTCACATTAAATGATAGGTTCAATTCAATAAACATTTATTAAACACTTTACTGTTCAAAGCAATATGATGGGAATTGTGTAGAAAAAGTCATCAACAACAAAGTATCTTGAACAATGGGTGAATCAAATAAATTGAAATTTAATAGGGATAAATATAAAGTCCTAAACTTGGATTATTTAAAACTAACTAAAGGAGTTCAAAACGTGAGGGAGGAGTGAAATCAATAGGCAGCAGAATTTGTGGCGATATGGGGATTTTTGTACATTGTTATCTCAGTGTGATTTAAGAGTTAGCCATTGTATTCCCCTCCCTCCCCAAAAGAGTAACCCAAACAATTTGAGATTTTAAGCTAATGAGATGAAATAAGAGAGGCTCAGTGTGCAGAACAAAGGAAAAGATAATCTCATTGCACTCTGTCTTTACCATATCATATTTATGACATTATGTTACATTCTGGGTGTCACATTTCAGTAAGTACAGTGACAAATTAGAAAGTGATTATAAAGTGTATAGGTAAAATGTAAAGTGTAAAATATATAGGGAAGGGGGAATGGCTTTTGAAGAGATTGGATACCATACTACACCACAATATATTTATTGGAAATACTTAGCCTAGGGAGGGATACTCACAAGTCTTAAAGAATTTAAAAAACTGAACATTTGGAAGAAAAATTAAGGCTTGTTCTACTTGGTCTCAGAATAGTACAAAGACATTCTAGACAAAATATAGAATAAATGTAGGGAAAAAAATTCTCAATAATTTCAGTGGCAGCTAGGTGGACTAGTGCATAGAGAACTGGATCTTGAAACAGGAAGACCTGAATTCAAATGTGACTCAGATACTTACTAGCAAGCTGTGTGATCCTGGGCAAATGATTTAACCCCATTTGCCTGTTTTGTTTTTTTTTTTTAAATCTATAAAATTAGCTGGAGAAAGAAATGGCAAAGAATTTCAGTATCGAAGCCAAGAAAACCCCAAATTGATCATAAAGAGTTGAACATGACTAAAAAGATTGAACAAAAATAGTGGAACAATTTACCTTGCAAGATAGTTCCTCCATCTTTGGGATTTTCAAGTAGAAGATAGTTGACTTATTTGTCAGATCTGTTGAAGGCAGTATTCTCAATCAAGCATGGATTAGGTTAGTGAGTTTTTGACATTCCTTTTGAGTTTTGGATTGCTTAGAGTGCCTCTCAGTGTTAGGAACATTAGCCATAACAAATAAATCACTTGGACCATTTTTTCAAGTGTTCCATATCCATGAAAAAATGTAGTCTGCTAGTTTAAAAGATGAGGCAGAGAATCTAAAAGCTTGGTTTCTAACTTGAATATCCTCCACTTATTTGTAAAAAAAAAATTCCATGAAACTAGTTTACCTAATTACTGTGATACAAGTTTAACTTTTCATATTAATGAAGAAATAGGTTGTAATATCTGAATACTGGGAATAGTGGTTCCTAATTATCTAGCTCCAGTATATTTTAGGTAATTATTGTCGGTTGAAATTCTTGGGTGAAGGGAGCTTTGTAAGTACAAATTAATGCTGGCTAATATCCAAGAGTCATTGTTATAAATGAAGGTCATTGTTCAAAGTAACATAATCACAAAAGAAGCAATGAACAGAGCTAGAGGAAATATGGTGTAATTTATAGTACCTAGCATTCCATAGGCATGTCACACAAAGTTTAGCTAGGAGTTTGTTTTTTGAGAAGTTGTCCATCTGCATAGTGCTGCAGTCAGTGTGAAGCCAGAATCAAGAAAACCAAGGAAAGAAGACATGAAGCATTTAGTGCAGTGGGAGAAGTCATGGCTCTGAGCTGTGGGACTGAATTTTTTTTCTGTAATTTTTTTTCCCTGCAGCAAACATTCCTTATATTCCCTTTCTACTCATTCAGATTCCAAGGGAAATCTAAAGAAAAATAAGAACAAAGGAGGAAAGTAAAAATAATTTTGTTTAAATCTCCTAACTAGTTACTTTTTTAGTTTGTTCAAATATATTTTAAGCCTTCCATCCCATACACCACACAACCCCTCACCCCAGGTCTTCTTCTTAAATAGGATTTTATCCTTCCTCCCTTCCTCCCTCCCTTCATTCTTTCCTTCCCTCTTTTCCTCCTCCTTCTCTTCTCCCTCTCTCCCTCCCTTCTCCCTCCCTTCTCCCTTCCTTCCTTCTTTCCTTCCCTTCCTTCCTTCCTTCTTTCCTTCCCTCCTTCCTTCCTTCCTTCCTTCCTTCCTTCCTTCCTTCCTTCCTTCCTTCCTTCCTTCCTTCCTTCCTTCTTTCCTTCCCTTCCTTCTTTCCTTCCTTCCCTCCCTTCCTTCCTTCCTTCCT